>NW_022900931.1:6979237-6985667 GCF_012274545.1 Fukomys damarensis | reverse complement strand
CAAAAAAAAAAAAAAAAAAAAAAGTGACCATGGTGTTAGTGTATGCCTGTGATTCTAGCTACTTGGGAAGCTGAGGCAAGAGGAGCACTTGAGCCCAGGAGTTTGGAAACAGCCTGGGCAACATAGGGACACCCTGTCTAAAGGGAGAAAAAATGGTTTTGGGGTGGGTCTAGGTTCAATCCCCAAGGCCACCAAAAAAATACAAAAACTGATGTCACTTGGAGTTGAATTAACAAGCTTAAGTTTTCTTCACTATCGCCTGAAGCTGCGGGTTCTGATACTGATGAATTGGCTGCATAGATTTCACAGAAGTGGTTCTCAGGGCTCGAGGATCCAGTGGTTCCCACTGTCCTTAGCAGGTCCACACAGTCCTCTCCCACTGTGGTTTCCTGTGAGATTTTCTAAGGCAGGCAGAGCAATGCATGGCCTGACAGCAACTTGAGACTCCAACTACCTTCTAAAACGACAAATTTGTAAAAATGTGAATTTTTTTTTAAAAGTATGGTCGTATGTGATATTTCTGTTCTTTTGGAGGGGGTGTTGAGACAAGATCTATGTAGTTGAGACTGACTGAAACTTGCTATGTAGCCCACAGTGATCTTCCTACCTCAGCCTCCTGAGTGCTGGGATTATGGGTGTGCCACCATGCCTGGCGATACTTCTGTTCTTTTTTAAAAACATTAAAAATTTGTTTTTTTCAGTTTGATTTGCGTTACGGTCAGTATCTATAGATACATCCCACATGGAAACTCTGGGGCTCTCAATTTTGGTATCATAAAAAGGGTCCTGAAGCCAGGCCTGGTGGCACAAGCTTGTCATCCCAGGACTGAGAGGCTGAGGCAGAAGGATTTCAAGTTTGTGGTCACCTTTGCTGATTTAGTGAAGCTATCTCAAAGGTCCAGGGACCTGTGCATGAGGTGCATGCCTGTAATCTCAGCACTCAGGAGGCTGAGGCAAGAGGATCACTGAGTTTGAGGCCAGCTGGGCTACATAGTGAGACCCTGCCTTAAAAAAATAGTTGCTTTCTTTGTAGGTGATGAATCAGGAGAGTTCCACTTGGGAATCGCCCAGGATTCTTGGGTGCAGGGTACAGAAATTCAGCTTCTGAGGCAAAAGGAAAAAGTTTTAAAGCACCACAGTGCTCTGGGAGGCTAAGGCAGAAAGATCACAGGGTTGAACCCAGCCTGGGCTACTTAGGTACTCAGTGAGACCCTGTCTCAAAATAGATAAAAGAAAGTGCCAGAGCTGTACAAAGGCCTGGGGTGTATTCCTCAGCAAGTCAAACTGATCATTCCACTAAAGCAAACCCTGCTGTCGCTGGAAAGCTCCCCGCTCTGGAAGGTGCCCTCAGTGAGAGCTTATCCCACCTCCCTGGTGCCCCTCTGATCTGCCCAGTTGCTCCTCGACTGGATCTTGGCTTTCCACCAAAGTCAGCTGCCCGACCCCTCCTTACCTCGTGGCATGTGGTGCTTCCTTTTTACACAGGATTTTTCTGTACCTTTTCTGTGTGTAGCCGTACGGATTGTGTGGTGACGTTACTGTGGTCCGTCTCAGTAGCAAGTTGTGCTGTGTGTGGCCGGGAGTGGGCCTGGTGTGCAGGAGGCTGGCCCTATGGGATCCTGTGAGCCTGATCTGTGACGTTTGCTCAGCAGGTCCTAGGCTGCATCTCTGATGTTCCCAACAGTTGAGGTTCACAGCAGAAACGTGCGCCATCATCCTTACACGAGTGCGAGAGCCCAACAAGTGTTGTTACTGTTTCACCATCTCCCATTCACGGAATGCCAAAGAAAGGTGACCACACGGGACAGTGGCTACGACCAGAATGCTCTGGTTGAGGACAGAGCTCAGCAGGGGAGCACCATTCCTGCCCCGGTACAGAGCAGGAAACAGGCTCAGAACCTGAGCAGTAGCTCAAGTCCCCAGGGGAATCACAGGGACGTGCCCCCCAAGTCCCCTGACCTTGATCAGCACCCCCTTGTTGTTTACCCCACTGGCCACCGCCGCTTGCTCCCCAGTCTCTGTCTGACCCTTACCAATCTATCACCCCAAGCCTGGTTCTTGGTCTCATTTGTTTGAGGTCAGGATTGGTGAACTTCAGACTGTGGGGCAGATATAGCCCATGGCCAGATCCAGTGTGGGTCCCACCTGGGATCTAAGTGGTTTCTACGCCTTTAAGTTGGGGGTTGGGGATATAGTATTTCATAACATCTGAAAATGATAAATGACTCAGTATGGTGGCACACACGTGATCCCAGCACTCCGAAGGCTGAGGCAGGAGGGTCACCATGAGTTCAGGCACAGCCTGGGCTACATAATGAGACCTTGTCTCAAAAAACTAAACCACTCTTTTCTTTTTACTTGGAAATATGGTCTCAATAAGCCACAAAGTGGCCAAGTGCCAAAACTAACTACAAACTTGTGATCCTCCTGCCTCAGCTTCCCAGAGTGCTGGGATTACAGGTGTGCACCCCCCAGTGTGGCCTACAGTTCTCTCTATGCTATGCAAATTCATCTGTCATATATGTTGCGTATATTACCGTTTGTTGTCTTTTGGCTTATTTTTATTTTTTTCATGGAAAATTTCAAAGTGTTTCCTGTGGTCAGTTTTTGTTCGGGGGGGTACCAAGGATCAAACTTGGATTCTTGCAAGGCAGGCGGCAGAACTGCAGAGCTAAATCCCCCCCAACCCTGTGGTCAGTTTTGAGTCATGCTTAAATTAAGTACAACCTACTACAAAGTTCTTAATGCTTCTTTTGTTACAATCTGTCTCCCTGAACTGTATCCTTGGGTTTGCTCATGTTTTGGTGTTTGCACCACCTCTTCAACCTACTCAGCAGTTTGTTTTGTTTTGTGTGTTTTTGGTTTTGAGTCAGGGCCTCACTGGATTGCCCATGTTGGCCTCAAACTTGCAGAGATCCTCCTGCCTCAGCCTCCTGAGTGCTGGAGTGACAGATGTGCAATTCCTGCCCAGCCAAATTTTGTCTTAATTCTGTTTTGTTTGTTGTTTGATTGGTTATTTTTTTGTTTTGTTTTTGAGACAGGGTTCCAATTTGTAGTTTAGGCTGGCTTTGAACTCACCTGGAATTCATGGCAATCCTCCTGCTTCATCCTCCTAAATGATGGGATTATAGGCATGCACCACCATTCCTGGCTCTTGTTTTAGTTCTTCACTTGATCTTAGCTAAAAGGCTAAGAAGGGATTCTCGTTTTAGTTCTTGAAACCAGCTTTTCTGTCTTTTGGGTGGGGCCCACATTACATTTTTAAGTCAACTGAGAATTAACTTGTTTTTTTGTTTTTGTTTTTTGTGGCACTGGGCTTGAACCCAGGGTACTCTATTACTGTCCCTACTAGAGTGTCTCATTAAGTGGGACAGGGTGTTGCAGGCCTGTAATCCTAGCCCAGGGTGGGTGTGGACACAGGAGGATGGGGACTTCGAGGCCAGCCTGGGATATGCAGCAAAACCCTGTCTCAAAAAAGGCAAAAGAAAAAAGAACAGAAATACTTGAGACAGGGCCTCCCTGAGTCACTGAAGTGCCTGGCTGGCTTTAAACTTGCCGTCCTCCTTCCTCGGCCTCCTGAGTGCGGGGACCACAGGTGTGCTCCACCACCACCAACAGTCTGTTCTGGGATCTTTCTAGCTCTCAGCGTAGATTTTCCTTTTCGTTGGTAGAGCTTTATGGATTACTCTGGAGTATGTTCCCCTTGTGCTGTTTTTCTTTAGGAGCTACAGGTTGTGGGGACCAGGCCAACCGTCACCAGCCAGCCCTCACTCCTCATGGCTGAAAAGGCCTCAATCTCCACGGCCAAGTGCAGCTCTGAGCTGGCTGTTCCTGGTGAGGCAGGGACAAGATGAGGGTGCTATGTAAACGCGAGTCCCTGCCTGTGACCCCGCTCAGCTGGTGCCTGGCTGGTGCCTGGGAGAAGCCTTTATCTGCTCTGGCTTGCATTATCGTAAGTGCCCTCTTTTATCCCCCTCCCCCATTTTTATGGTGGGACTTGAGATTGAACCCAGGCCTTTCACCCTGAGGGGCGTCTCTAGCCCTTTTTACTTTTATTTTCGGACAGAGACTTGCTAAGTCACTGAGTGGCCTGGGCTGAGATCCTACTTAGGATCCTCATGTCTCAGCCTCCCAGACTGCTGGGCTTCCAGGTGCACCTGGCATAGGGGTGATCGGAGTCCTTTCCAGAATGGGAGCTGTGGACCCTGCAGGGTTAAACACAGAAGCTGTAGCCCCTTCCCTCCCTGTGCACAGACCTAGAAGCCAGGTTTTCTACGAGGCTGAGGCCAGATGCCCTGGGAAGGCTCTGTCCTTGTCCTCTCTGAACCAGATTTCCTGCTTTGGGCCTTGGGAAATTTAGCTGCTCTCACCTGATGGCACAGGGGAAATAAATGTCCCTTTTCTTCCCTGGCTCTAGAACCTGTGGGTGCCATCCCCAGACCGTGCTTGTGGAGCACCGCAGCACAGGGAGAGCCTGGTGTTAGGCTCCTTGGAGGACTGTTGCTTTGCGGTGGAGTCTCACTCACCACGTAGCCCAGGCTGGCCTCAAACTCATGAACTCACAGTGCTCCTCCTGCTTCAGCCTCCCGAGTAGCGGAGATCACAGGCGTGTACCACCAGTGCCCCTCCTCATTGCTCTTTATTATTGCTGTTTTCTTTTTTTTGAGACAGGGTCTCACTATGTCTCTAGTACAGGCAGCCCTTGATCGTCAGCCTCGGCCACCCCGTGTGCTGAATTACAGGTGCATGCGTTATTCTTGATGTTCAGATTATCCCCCTCTGGCCTGTGGAAATCTTTTCAGTTTGGCTTCTTTGTTCTCTGCATGCATCTTGTGTCTGACAGGCTGATCTGATTCCTTTTTGTGGGGAATGTTAGTACTGAGGATTGAATATAGGTCCTCCCTACTGAGCTACATCTCAGCCTTTTATTCATTTATTTGGAGATAGGGTGTTGGTAAATTCCTCAGGTAAGACCTGAATTTGGGATGCTCCTGCCTCAGCCTCCCAGTGTGGGGATTCCAGACATGAGCCACAGGGCCCAGGTCACAGGCTGATGTTTCTAGATAGGCTCGCCTTTTGTGTTTTGCCTGAGACCTGGAATCATCCTTTCTCTAAGGAGCCCTGATTCCTTTTAGAGAGAAATGATATTTACAGATAACAAGCTGAGTGCTTAGAGTAGAATCAACATTTTTTTTGGGGGGGTGAGACAGGCGCTCCCTGTTTAGTTCAGCCTGGCCTTGAATTCAAGGTGATCATACTGCCTCAGCCTCCCAAGTACTGGGATTACAGGCATAGACCACCACACCTGGCCAGAAAATACTTTTATGTACAGATCCTGTAAAGGCTGTGCAGAAAGGTATGTGGTGAAAACAAGGCAGTTCCAGTTTACAGCACTATTTTTTTAACGGTAGTTTCAACATGTTTTTTTGTTTTTTGGTACTGGGGATCGAACTCTGGTCCTTGCGCCTGTAAGGCAGGCAGCAGAACCACCGAGCTAAATTCCCAGCCCTACCAGGCCTTTTAAAAACATGTTAGATGGAGACTGGGAGTGGTGGCGCATGCCTGTAATCCCAGCACTTGGGAGGCTGAGGCAGGAGGATCACTGTGAGTTAAGAGACCAGCCTGAGCTACAGAGTGAGTTCCAGGTCAGTCTCAACCACATAGTGAGACCCTGTCTCAAAAAACGAAAACAACAACAAATGTATGAGCCAAATGTGGTGGCAAGTACCTGTAATCCCCATACTATGGGAACCTGAGGCAGAAAGATCTCAAATTCAAGCCCAGCCCAGAAAACTGGGCAACATAGTAAACTAAGCAATTTAGTAAATCCCTATCTCAAACTGTAAAAAGGGCTGGGGATGGAGCTCATTGTGGGGAAGGCCTGGGCTCAATCCCCAGTACAAAACAAAGCGCGCGGGTGCACACACAGAGGCCCTGGTCAAGCTGACCCCAGCTCCTTTATTGGCTTCTTCAGGCAGGGGCTCTGCCCTCATCTCTTCAGCCTTCGCCCACTCAGGCCTAACCCCTGAAGCCTCAAATTCTGTGAACAGAGGTGGAATGGCTGGTGTGTCCCCATGTGGAGGTGAATGACCCCACGTTTGCTAGGTTCCCGTGTGCAGCCTCGGGAACAGGAAGGCCCAGCCTGTCACCCAGGTGAGCACTGCAGGTCACAAGTACTGGATTTATTTAAAACTCTACTCCCTGGCCCAGGGTGGGGGATAGCGATGGCACCTGTAATCCGAACACGGGGGAAGTTGAAGGAGGACCAGATGGGCTAGTGAGTTCAAGGCCTGGACTAGACAGGGAGACCTATCAGAAAAGCCCGGTCCCCCTGCCTTCGACGCCATCCCCAGGAAATAAGAGAGGCGCAAGGCTGGCCTCCCCAGGGGCGTCCGCCAGAGGGCCGGCGGG
This sequence comes from Fukomys damarensis, assembly GCF_012274545.1. Classification (NCBI taxonomy): domain Eukaryota; kingdom Metazoa; phylum Chordata; class Mammalia; order Rodentia; family Bathyergidae; genus Fukomys; species Fukomys damarensis. The sequence continues at coordinate 6,979,256 of NW_022900931.1, read as the reverse complement.
GACAGCGGGTGGGGCAGGG
>NW_022900931.1:6963972-6978611 GCF_012274545.1 Fukomys damarensis | reverse complement strand
TCCGGCCCGGCGCTCGGTCCGGTGCTGCGCGGTGGGGCAGTCGTAGGAACTCGGTCCCATTTGCCAGCCCGACGCGGAGAATTTCGCCCCAGAAGCCGGTTGCAGATCCCTTGTTTAACTCGGGTTTTCTTTAAGATCTCTCTCTTTCCCTTTGCCCTTCCTCCCCGCCTTCTCTTTCCTTTTCATTTTTCACTACGGTGATTGGACCCAGGGCCTTTGCACGGAGCTACACCCCCAGCGCTGGGGAATCGCCACGAGTTGGCGGCCACCCTGGGCTCCATAGCGAGTTCCAGGCCAACCTAAACTACATAACCAAAGCCTGTCCCAAAAAACAAAACCCCATCCTGAGCGCCGGCTTCCTGGACCCCTGCTGGGAACGTCCGGCCTTAGGTTCCATCAAATGCGGGTCTGCAGCCCCGCTTAGAGAGCGGGCAGCGTGATCCCAGGAAGCCCGAGGCCCCTGTCTGTCCCATCCTCTCGTGGAATGTCACCGAGGGCAGCTGAGACCCGTCTCTGCCTCCGCCCAGTCTTGCTCTGCCCCGGAGGAGGAAGCTGCTTTTTGCTGCTCGCTCCCGCCTCCTCCGAGGGCCGCTCCGGGGTCCAGGGGCCTCCTTTGAGCTGAGCACCGCCCTGCGCCACAGAAGTCCACGACCCGGGAGTCCAGGTTGTGAGCAGCGGGAGGAGCGCCGGGTGTCGGGAGGGCGGCTGCTTCGAGCTGCAAAGCCTCTTTTTTGGGGGCTGGCGGTGTAAATAGATTTATGGTTTGATTACGTGGCTGTTTGGTTTTAGCCTGTAATTCAAGCTGGCCTTGAACTCACTGCAGCCCACCTGCCTCAGTCTCCTCAGTGCTGGGATCGCAGGAGTGCGCCATCATTCCCTCCTAAAGACATTCTTTGAACTCTCAATTTGTTCCTTTATTTTGTTTTTATTTATGTAATTATTGGTACTGGGGATTGAACTCATGACCTTGCGCTTTAGAGGCAGGCATGGTACCACTGAGCTAAATCCCGGGCCGGCCCTGTTCCTTTATTGTAAAACCAGGTTTCTGCACTTTATCAACGTCTAATTTATGGACTTAGCATCTTTAAGGGATTTTGTGTGTAATGGGCCTTTAAAAAGCATAAACACCGAGACTCCAATTCCCGTTTTTATTTTTATTTTTTGAGACAGTGTCTTGCCTATAGTAGTGAAGGCTGACCTCAATCCTGCCTCAGTCTCAAGTGCTAGAATTACAGGTGTGCACGCCACACCCATGTGGATCCTGTAGTCTTTTTTATTTATTTTTTATTTTTACTTTTTTGGTTGTTTGAGACAGGGTCTCACTGTGTAGTTGAGACTGACCTGGAACTCACTATGTAGCCCAGGCTGGTCTCGAACTCACAGCGATCCTCCTGCCTCAGCCTCCCAAGTGCTGGGATTACAGGCGTGCGCCACCAGCTTAGTCTTTTTTAAACTTAATTTTATTTGTACGTTGTAGGTATACAATATGATGATGTCATTGGGAATTTGTACTTTTACATGATACATTTTCTTTCTTCCTTTTCTTCCCTCCCCTCCTTTCTCCTCTGCTGTCCTCCTGTCCCCTGTCCTTGGCATCGAACTCCAGATCTTGCACTTGCCAGGCAGGCAGGGGCACCACTGAGCTAAATCCCTGGCCCTTACTTGATATAGTTTGGTTCTTTTTATTTATTTATTTTTGGTTTTTTGAGACAGGGTCTCACTGGTTGAGACTGACCTGGAACGCACTATGTAGCCCAGGCTGGTCTTGAACTCCCAGCCATCCTCCTGCCTCAGCCTCCCTAGTGCTGAGATTACAGGCGTGCGTTACCACATCCAGCTTTGGTTCTTATGTTTTCCCCATTTCCCTGCCCTCCTTTCAACTCCTCTTCCCCTCCCTATTTACAAAGACTCTGCTTCCATTTTTTCCTGTTCTCATATTTATTCCTTTGCCTTCTTTCTTTTACCTCCTCCACTTCCCCTTCCCCTCTGGACCTTTTTTTCCTATTTCGCATTATCTATTATACATTTTAATCCTTATTTACACTTTCAGTATATCACCAGAGAAACTATTCAGTATTTACACAGATGTCCTATTTATTTCACTCACATTTATGGCCTCAATATGCATCAGTTTAGTTGTAAATGTTTCTAGTTTCTCATTCTTTATGACTGAATAGTACTCCATTATATATATATATATATATATATATATACTTTTTTTAAAACCCCACCTTATCTTTATCCAGTCTCCAGTTGATGAGCAATTGGGTTGTTCCCAAGTTTTAGCTATTACAAACTGTGCCACTATGTGACTCCCATATTCCTAAGGGTTAGGGGAGTGCCAAGAGTATAATGCTTCAGGCTGAGGAGAGTGTTGATCCTTCCTACTCACCCTGGCTAATTCAAAGGAGACAAAGGAAGATAGCTTTTTGGTTTGATGAACATTTTTTTTATACTCTCCTATCAGTTATGGTCAGCATTAAGATTAGGAGTCAGTGTCCTATTTTATCTGTACTGTAGGGGCTGGCCTCCCATCTTATTTTATTTTGTTTGTTTTGGGTACCGGGGATTGAACTTGGGTCCTTGTGCTTGTGAGGCAGGTGCCGGAAGCTAAGCTAAATCCCTGGCCCTTTTTTTTGTTTTGTTTTTTGAGACAGGGTCTCACTATGTAGTTGAGACTGAACTGGAACTCACTATGTAGCCCAGGCTGGTCTCAAACTCGCACTGATCCTCCTGCCTCAGCCTCCCAAGTGCTGGGATTACAGGTGTGCGCCACCACACGCAGCCTCCCATCTTATTTTAATTTGTTCGTTTTATTTTGTTTTGAGACAGAGGCTCACTCTGTAGCCCAGGCTGGCCTCACACTCATGCCAGTCCTCCTGCCTCAGCCTTCCACTCTGGCTTCTGGGTGTAGGTTTCCTGAGTCTTGGCACAGTCCTCTGCCGTGGTGATGTGGATCCTCCCTATCACTCACATACTGAGCAGCCCCATACCCTGTGGACATCCCCTTTCCTGGTGCCCCATGTTTCCTATTTGTTCTATGTGGTAGCAAAATCTTCCTTCTCTCTTAGCCAACTAATCTAACCCCTCTCCTTTGCCTGACTGGCTTTTCCTTTAAAACAAGGAAAGTGGCTTTCTCTTTAGAATTTATATAATATAAAGCTGTATTACAACTCTCTCCCTCTCTCTCTTTCTCATTTTTGCGGGGGTACTGGGGCTTGAACTCAGGACCTTGCTCTTGTGAGGCAGGTGGCAGCACCTCTGAGCTAAATCCCCAGCTATTTTCTTTCTCTTTCTGGATTAAACCTAGGGCCTTTGCACGAACCCACATCCCCATCTCCTTGTTTAATTTTTTTATTTTGGGATAAGGTCTTGCTAAACCACTGAGTTGCCCAGGCTGGGGTTTCACCTTGTGCCTCAGCCTGTCAGAGTGCTAGGATCACAGGTGTGTACCACCACACCTGGTTTAAAACTCTTCCCCGCCTCCCGCCTTCTTTTGGGTCCTCATTCATCCCTTGTCTCCATTCATTAATTAATTCATTCAGTAGATCTTGAGTGCCTGCCTATCCTGGCGTGGGAGCAGTGCAGTGGGTGTCTGTTAGAGGGATGAATGGATGGGTGAGAAGCTGCTACCCCAAGGATGCTGGGTTGCTAGGTTACAGACTCCAGAGTGGATCAGAGAGGAGGGGGTGTGACTGCAGTTGTAAGAGAGAAGAGATTAAGGTCTCCATGTTTTCCTGTGGGACCAAGGAACTCTATGGGTGGCAGCTCCACACTTCAGGATAGGTCAGGAGGTAGGTTTGGGTTTCTGACCGAGATCTTCATTGTGTTTTCAAGGGGGTAGGGAGGCTGGGTTCATATCCTTCTGGTACACACTAAAAATCACTACTATAGCTTTCTGCATTCTTCTGGTTGAGATTCACTGAATAAAAAACTTTCTAGGGCCGGGGATTTAGCTCAGTGGTTCGGTGGCCTGCCTTGCAAGCGCAAGGACCCGAGTTCAGTCCCCAGTACCAAAAAAAAAAGCTTTCCAAATAAGAATAAGGAGAAGCTGGGTGTGGTGGCTTACACTTAAAATCCTAGCACTCAGGAGGCTGAGGCAGAAGATTTGCTGCTAATTCTAGACTAATTCGGGATACACAGGGCATTCAAGGCCAGCCTGCACCACAAAGCGAGACTTTGTTCCAAAAAAAAAAAAAAAAGCAATTCAGCCAAGCTGAATGATGCAGGTCTACAGGCTGAGTTCCCCGGGGAAGCTGAGGCAGGAGGATCATGAGTTTGAGTCCGACCTGGGAATTTAGTGATTTATCTAAACTCTGGGCTGTGGTTTGTATCGAGTTGTCACCTAAGGCCTGTGTGCGCACAGAAGGGGCTTTTGAAAGGTGATTTGATTGTAAGGGCTCCTAAGTGACTTGCTCGCAGGAGGTAGGGTCTGGGCAGAAGAGCAGGTCAGAGGTGATAAAAGTGCATCTCCCTCCCAGCTCCTTCCTGGCCTCCTTACTTCCTGTGTGCCAGGCCATGGCCCTGCTGCCCTGCCCAGAGCCAGCCCCCTGTGGACTGAAACCCTCTGAACTGTGAAGCAAAACAGACCATTCCTCCTTTATGATGTGGCTAGTGGGTATTGTGTCTCAGTGATGAAAAGGCTAAGACAGCCTGTCTCAAAGTGAAAAATTACAGAATGCACTCACAGGCCCTGGGCTCAATCCTCAGTACTGAGAAGAAAAGGAAACCAGAGTTTTGCAAAGCCAGGAGTTTTCAGATTATGGTCTCTCCCTGGTCCAGGGCTGCTGCTTCTTACAAGGAAGACGCTCCTCATGGTTGTCCGGCTTCCGGCCGGAAGTCTCTGCTCTCTCCACCTCCACCGTGCACCGACAGGTGAGGGCCCCTAACTCTGATCTCTGCCACCGATTTGAGAGCTTCTGTGCCCATTTCTTTTATTTTGTGGAGACAGGGTGTTGGTATGTACTCCAGGCTGGCCTTGAACGCACAGCAGTCCTCCTACCTCAGCCTACCGAGTGCTGCGATCACGGGCATGCTCCTCCATGCCCTCCAGAAGGGAATATTTTTAAATTTTTATTTTATTTTTTAATTAAAAAAAATAACATTTAACACCCCCTCCTGCAAGCATTTAAAAAAAAAAACAAGGTAGGTGGTGTAGAGGGAGGACATGAGCGCACTGTCCCTTAAAGCATCTGCAGGGACAGGTTCCGGCCTCCACCAAAGATGCTGTGGAGGGCCAGGGGTTTAGCTCAGTGGTTCTGACCCCTGTTTTGCAAGCGCAGGGACCTGAGTTCAATGCCTGGTACCAAAACAAAAAACAGAAAGAAACAAAGTATCTAAGATGCTGTGGCGAAGGAGAGGTTGGGGAGCGGGGAGCAGCTCCAGCCCACTGCTCTCTGCTGACCTCTCTGTAGACACAGCACTGTACTTCTCTGAGCTCCAGGCCTCCCTGCTCCCGGGCCACCTAAGTCTGAGAGGCAGAAAGGAGAAACGAGGCCTAGAAAGGGAGAGGGTTAGTCTCGACATCACATCTCCACCTCACAGAGGTTTGAACCCAGGGTGTTTGCACCAAGCTGCATCCCCAGCCCCCTTTTTAAATTTTCAGGCAGGTTCTCACTAAGTTGCTAAGTTGCCAGGCTGTGCTCAAACTTGTGATTCCTCCTGCCTCAGTTTCCCAGAATTCAGGGATTATAGGCGAGAGCCACCATGCACGGCTTCTATGTGCTTTTTTTTTTTTTTTTTTTTTAATCCGAGTGTGTGGAATTCAATAGTAATTTACAGAACCACCAAATCCTGCCCCAGACTCCTGCCCCTGAAGCCAGCATAGGTGGTCCTGTGTCAGGAGACTGCTCTGCTGCACAGTTGCCTTGGCAACCCAATTTGTTGGTGTAGGAAACCTCTGAATGGCATCAGAGAGGAAGCTGGAAGATCTGACCTGTCCCACCGGGCTGTGTGTCTCAGGAGTGGGAGGCAGGCGAGTGCTGGAGGAGAGTTTGCTGGGAGAGAGTCCAGGTTTCCCTGCTGTGAGGACCTGGGGTGCTGAGCCGCTCCCCCACATCCCTCCCTCAAGGCAGGCAGCAGGGTGCAGGTGTGTGGTTGCTGCGGCTTCCTGCCCTCAAACCTAGTCCCTCCCCCTGGTGGGCTCGTTGTGTCACCACCAAATTCCCAGTCTTTGGTATTTTTTGTTTTGTTTTGCTCTTCCTGTTTTTGCTTTTCCTGTTTTTGTCCTCAGAATTCCTCCCTCTGTTTCATACTCTGGGACATTTCTCCATCTCAGCTCCACTCAGCTGTTTACTCTCACAGAATGCGCTACAAATGCTTGCTCTAAACAAATTGATACTTTTTTTTGGGCGGGGGGGTCCCTGAGGATTGAACCCAGGGCCTTTGCCAGCCCATTCTTTACTTTTTGTTTTTAGACAAGGTCCCCTTGAATCTCTAAATTGCCCGTTAGGCTTGTGATCCACTTGCCTCTGGCTCCCAGAGTGCTGGTGACATAGACACCTAAATCAGATAGAATTATTGTAGGCAGTCGCACAGGGCTGGGTCCTTAAATAAATCAGTGTAGAGCATGAGAACACAGAAACTGTGGCTGGAGGCCCATCTGAAGAAGGTTAAAGTCACAATGGCCAGATCTGCATGCTTCCCTAGGGATGAACAGAAGTTTGAGACTACTTTTTTGTTTGTTTGTTTTTTTTTTTTTTTTTTGAGACAGGGTCTCACTATGTAGTTGAGAAACTGAACTGGAACTCCCTATGTAGCCCAGGTTGGTCTCGAACTCACAGCGATCCTCCTCCCACAGCCTCCTGAGTGCTGGGATTACAGGCGTGCGCCACCACGCCTGGCTTCAGAAGTTTGAGGTTACTGGTACCACCCTTTTGGGCTTTCCTGTATCAGAACATTAGCTCATTGGGGTGGGCCATCCTCTCCCACCCCCTGAGACTAAGACCACTGAGACTAAGACTGTAGATTATCCACCAAGGTGCATGATGTCATCCATATGCCCTTGTTACCATGGGGTCCATATTGCCTAAGTGAGTACAATTGTCTGTCTTTCTTTCTTTCTTTCTTTTTGGTACTGGGGATTGAACTCAGGATCTTGCGCTTTTGAGGCAGGTATAGCACCACGGAGCTACCTCTCTAGCCCTATGATTGCTCTTCTTAAAACATACTAGTTTTTCTTGGTTTCTGTTTTCATTGTAATGCAAGTATTGCATTATAGGAAAGTTGGTAACACAGCTGTTAATTTTATGTATTTGTTTTTAGTCTTTTTACCTTTATTGGCTATATTTTAGCTTTAAAATATGATTGCAGTCATATTATGTGCAATTTTAGATTTCTTTTTTCATTTGATATTATATAAAAGCATTTTTACTTTGACAAGTAAATGAAAATGAGCTTTTCTAAAACAAGCTTTGTGTGTGTGTGTGTGTGTGTGTGTGTGTGTGTGTGTGTGTGTGTATTATTGAGAATTGAATCCAGGACCTTCACAATGAGCTACCATCCATGCCCAGTTTTTATTTATTTTTAAAAATTCTTACCAAATAACCAAATTGCCCAGACTGGGCCCCATATTTTGGTTTTCTTGCTTCAGCCTTCCAGATGGCTGGGACTACAGGCGTGTGCTACCATGCCTAAGATCAGGCCAGTATTGAACTTACTACGTAGCCCAGGCTGGCTTCAAAAAAAAATTTTTTTTTGGTACCAGGGATCAAATTAAGGACTTTAAACTTGCAGGCAGGCAGCAGAACCACTGAGCTAAATCCCTGGCCCTCAAACTCTTTTTTTGTTTGTTTGTTTGTTTTTTATTTGTTTTTGCTTCTTTCAGACAGGATGTGGCTATGTAGCCCAGGCTGGCCTTGAACTTGTGCCAATCCTCCTGCCTCAGCCTCCTAAGTAGTGAAATTATAGGTGTGCCCCACCACACCCAGCTAGTTTCAAACTCTTGATCTTCCCTTTTCAGCCTGTTGAGGGCAGAAATTGCAGGAAAGTACCGCTGAGCCCAGTGAATTTTTTTGTTCTGGTGCTGGGGATTGTGCCGGTCTGTCTAGTAAACTCAGACCTAAGTGGAACTCCTGCAGCCAGTAGACTGGCTTAATTTTCCATCCATAACTTTAAATCATGGGTGAAGTTTCCACCAAATGGAAAAGAAGTATCGGTTGGTAGTGAATGTTCAGTGTGTGTGTAAATGTGTACACCCTTACGGGCTGCCAGTTACTTTTGCCGTCTCATCCAGCGACCCATCTTCTTTAACTAGGTTCCACCTCCCAACATCACGGTTAGCTATGAACTCATCGGTGGATTGGTATCCAAACCCCCAAGATCCACGCACCCCACCTAAGCCCCACCGATAAGTGCATGAGGCTTTGAGGGGACATCTACACGTAAACCCCAAAAGACTTATGAGCATCCATTTGTACAAATCCATCTAGTCCATCTCTAAGAGTTGCCAAAGACTTAACAGTTCCAGCATTGCTCAAAAGTCCAAGTCCAAAACCTCCTTTTCAGATTAAGGCAAACTCCTAACAGAGAGCCCCTGTAAAAATAAAAAGGAGAGTTAGACACTTCCAACACACATAAGCACAGGGTTAACATTACCATTCTAAGAAGAAGGAACCGGGGATAAAAAGGAATGGTACAAAAGCAAGGCCAAAATCCAGCAAGGCGAACGTTAAATCTTGTAGCTCTCTGTCTAGCACTGTGGGCGAGCTTCTGGGAGATGTGAGCTCCCGAGGGCTCAGGTGGCCCCGTCCCAGCAGCGCTGTAGGTGGCTGTAGCCTTTTCCCTTAGTTCAGCTTTGCTCACTCCTTGAGGCTTTCCTCAGGCGGGTGGTCCACCGTTCGTGGTTTCTCTAACGTCCTAGGATCTTCACCTTCACCTTCAGCCTCACACTCAGAGCTGTGCACACTGTGCTCTCAGGGATACGCTGCCTGGCCTACACCTTCCTCTTAAACCTAGACGGAAGCCTTCCTAACCCCGCAACTCAGCATGCCTGCAAAACCCATACCATGTGCATGACACCGAGGTCTGCCACCAGCTGGAGCAGTAGCCAGGCTCTTTTGTTTCTTGCCTGTGGCTGCAGAGGCATCTGAATGCCTAGCTGGCTGAGCATGGTAAACTGAATCCTAGGAAATAGATGCACTAGGCAGCCCTTCTCTAACAGAGTGCCTGCCTGCAGAGCTCTTCTCAAAGCGAAGTCTTGCACTTTTGCAATTTTGAAGAGTGGAGCTTGGGACCAGGGATTTAGCTCAGTGGTTCTGCTGCCTGCCTCACAAGTACAAGGTCACACACACACATACACACACACAGACACACACACACACATACAGAGTGGGGCCTTAATAGTGTCTCTCATAGCCTTAACTCATTTTTCCTGCTGTCCTGTTCCAAAGTACATGGCTTTTTTTGTTTTGTTTTGTTTTTTTGTACTGGGCATCAAACCCAGGACTTTGAGTTTACAAAGCAGGCATGGTGCCACTAAGCTAAATCCCTGGCTCTAACATGGGTTTTTAAAAATGCTAATCTTTTCTGCAACCGAGCTCTCCTCTGCTCACCTTGGCCTGCTCCAACTTCATCAGAACTTCCTTTTTGGCCAACCTCAAAACTTTTAAAATCATTCCCCGAGACTATTTGCTCCTTTCTTAATGTAGGGCTGGTTAAAAGCCCCCAATGGTACCCATGCCACAAACTCAACACTAGTTGAGCTGCCTGAAATTACCTCCACCAGTTCAATTAGTCCTCTGCCTATTTTAATTTTTCTTCTTCTTCTTTTTTTTTTGGTACCAGGGATTGAACAGTCCTCTGCCTTTTATCTCAGTCTCCTATAGTTTCAGGACATGAGCAAAATATAGACAAGTTTTCTGCCAGAGCATAACACACGTGGCCTGGAGTCCAACTGCCAATAGGATCCTTGTTCACAACTGAAACCTACCGAGGCTGGCTCTTACCATCTGCCTTTAAAATCAGCGTTCCGGTCTTCTGAGCTCTGACTAGACTCTTTTATCAAGTTCAGCTTACAGCATTCTAGGGCTGCTTTTCCAATTGGCATCTCCAAACCTTTCCAAACTCCTGCTGTGAGCCAGTTCCAGAGGCTTCTGAGTCAGATAGCCAGGTACAGTTACAGCAATGACCTCACTTCTCTGGTACCAAAAAATCTGTCTTAGTTACTTCCCTTGTTGCAGGGACAAAATGCACAACACCTGCAACTTAAAAGAAGCGAGGTTCAGTTTGGCTTACATTTCAGTCCGGGGCAGCCAGCTTCACAGCATGGTGGAGTAGGGCTGCTCACGCCATGGCGGTGGGGAGTAGAGGCGGGGGAACAGTGGAGCCAGGAGAGAGAGAAATCCTTCCAGGTCACATTCCCAGTGATCCGCCTCATCTAAGCAGACCCTCCCTCCTAACACCAGCCAACTGTCACCACATGGTGCAGTTATGCTGTGCAAGCCCTGCCTCTGGGTGCATGAGGCTGTGGGGGAACATCCAGATATAACACCCTATTTTTTTTTTTTTTTTCGGTACCGAGGATTGAACTTAGGACCTTGTGCTTGCAAGGCAGGTACAGAGACACTGAGCTAAATCCCTGGCCCAACATCCCCTATTTAACAAGACAAACATTTCAGTTACAATGGCTGAATGTTTATAAATATTTCAAGAATATCCTTTTGATGCTAAGGTAGGATTCAATTCAGTGTAAGAATTGAATTTAAAAATTCAGTTTGAAGGTATTATCAACCCCAAATCGTGAACAATCCAACCAACTAAAATCTAACAATTAGAGAACAGCTAATTACATGACGCCACAGGGCCAGGGATTAGCTCAGTGGTTCCACCGCCTGCCTCACAAACGCAAGGTCCTGAGTTCATTCCCTGGTACCAAACAAAACGAAAGAAACCAACAAAACTAAATCATACGTGACATCACAGAAGAATCTGGACATAATGCTAAGCAGCAATCGAAAAGCAAGAATCATAAAGACAGTGTCATCTTGTGAGCCACTGCAGGGGCTACAGCGTGGGGGAAGGAACAAAACTAGAAGTTTCATGTGCCCTGTGATTATTTCACACTATACCTAACACTTGGGAAATAACAATAACAAATAGTAGGTACTATTTTTTTAGTTAGTTGTACAGAATACTCTATAATTTTTTTTTTTTTTTTTTGAGACAGGAGCTCACTTGGTAGCCCAGGCTGGCCTCAAACTCATGGCAATCCTCCTGCCTCAGCCTCCAGAGTGCTGGGTTACAGGAGTGTGCCACCATGCCCAGCCATAAATTATATAAATATATTTGAGGTTTTTTTTTAATATTTTAAGTTTTGTTTTGTTTCTGTGCTGGTAGGAATCAAACCCAGGGCCTTTGCACTGAGCTACATCCCCAGCCCTTTTGATTTATTCTTTTATTTTTGAGACATTCTCATTGAGTTGCCTGGGTGGGATTCAAACTTGTGTTCCTCCTGCCTCAGCCTCCAGAGTGCTATAATTACAAACATGAGCTACCACACCCAGCTTAAATTGTACTTTAAAAACTGACAGTGATGCATAACAAACAATTCAGTACAAAATAAAAAGAGAGGGCCAGGGATTTAGCTCAGTGGTTCCACTGTGCTTCACAAGTGCAAGGACCCAAGTTTGATCCCTGGTACCAAAAAGGTACCAAAAAATCAAAAAACAAAATGAAAAGAGAAATGGGCAGAGTATGGACAGACAGCTCTTATGGCAGAAATACAAACAAGTCAGGTGAAGACATCTCACTTTCATAGCAAGGCATGTAATAACGATCCAGACATGTTTCATTTCATCTATTTCATTTTTGTGGTAGCAGGGATTGAACACAGGACCCCCAACATGCTAGTCAAGGGCTCTACCACTGAGCTACATCCCTACATCCCAGCCCTTCTTTCCCTCTCCCTCACTCCCTCTCTCCCTTCATCCCATCTCTTTTTTAAAAAAAAAATTATTTTTGAGCAGAGGCCTTACTTATCTACCTGGGCTGGCCTTAAACTGTTTTTGGGGGGTGGGGGGCAGATTCCTGATATGTGGCTTTCAACTCACTATGTAGTCCAGGAGGCTCTGAACCTGTAGTGATCCTCCTGCCTCAGCCTCCTGAGTGCTGGGATCGCCGGCATGCACTACCATGCTTGGTTTAAGGTAAACATTTGATTGTAGTAAAACAGGAACATTCAGTGCAGTTTAGTGAATCAAGCGTAACACATCTAGGTGACCCTCACCTAGATGGAAAGTAGAACATCACTGGAGTCCCCAGAAATGCCAAGTGGTCACAGATTACACGGACCCAGGCATTGCCTTTGCCAAAGTCAGTTACAACCGCCAGGTGGCTGGGAGTGGTGGCGCACGCCTGTAATGCCAGAGCTGAGGGGACTGAGGCAGGAGGATCCTTGTGAGTTCAAGGCCAGCTGAAACTATGTAGTGAGACACTGTAACAAACAAACAAAGTTACTCCTTCTCTTCTGTTTTCCATGACGCTCTTCCATGGAAAAAGCCACGAGAGATTTCTAGGCAATTCGCAGGCTAGCAGAGTAAACAGGGAGGACTGCTGGGAATCCACTCTGATCAGATAAGAGAAGAATCCGGCCTGCGGTGTCTTCTGCCCACAGCCAGGGCGGTTTCCGGTTCTCCTGGCGACTCCTGGCCTCGCACACCCTGCCTGGGCTTCTCCCAGTCTGGAGCCGTGATGGCTCCACAGGCTTCACCCCCTCCTGCTCATTCCACCTTCGCAGCCAGTGGCAGGCCCTGCTGATGGATGCAGCACAGCCCACAAGCCGCTTTACTGCAGACTTGTGCCACTGGTTTCCAGTTTCGCGCGCCCTGTGTATCCTCACCGCCGCTGTAGCATGCTGTCTACAGGCCTCTGCATATATATATATATTTTCTCTTTTTGAGATAGAGTCTACCATGTAATTCAGGCTGTCTTGACCTCACTCAGTAGCCCAGGCTGGCCTCAAACTCACAGCATTCCTCCTGCCTCAGCCTTCCGAGTACTGGGATTGCAGGTGTGGCCACCACGCCCAGATGGACTGAAGTTTGTATAAGGAAGAAAGTGTTTGCTCACACAGATTCAAATGCAGAGCCACCAGAGGCGGCTTGAAGGCACTGTGAGGTTTACAGGGAGGGGTATCCTGAGCCCCAAACTGCTTCCCGCCCTCCCAGGGCCTGGAGCCCCCGCTGACCACCACACGGACAGTCCGCTGTCATCGTGATTTATGGGCCTGCAGGGCCCAGCTGTTGGTCTGACAGTGCAGCTGTTCAGGGCTAAACAGCCCTGTTTAAGGGAGAGGGCAGGGGAGGCCTCCTGCTCTTGCCTGGCTCAGGGCAGTGGCATGTGCCTAGCTGTGCCCCTGGCCCTGTCAACTGCTTCCCCAGTTTTCTCATCTAAGCTCCCTGCAGGCCTGTGGGCAGACTGTGCTGATATTCCCTCAAACCTGTTTTTTGGTATCAGGGATTGGACTCAGGACCTTGCGCTTGCGAGGCAGGTGGCAGCACCACTGAGCTAAATCCCCCGCCCTCCCTCAAACCTTTGTTCAGGGAGGGTCAGAGAGGGTGAGGACACTGACCAAAGCCACACAGTGAGCTTCCACACGGCGCCTGCTCCAACCTGCCACATGCAAGGTCCTGTATCCCCAGTCACCACAAAGAGCCAGCCGGAGGGTCCCCATGTGAGCCCTGAAGCAGCCCTGGCCTTGCCACAGCTCTCCAGCGAATGTGGTGGCACTGATTGTCCCTGGTGTGCCAGAGCCCAGGCCTGGGCTCTTCCTGCTCCTGCCCCGGCTGTGGTCCCCTCCGTGTAGCTGTGGGAGACCTCTTCAGGGCCCTGCCCAGCTTTGGCCAGAGGTGCAGGACAGCCCAGACACCTGTGATCCCCCCTGCTTGACCCAAGCATTCCCTAAGCACCCCTTACTGGGGACTGAACCCAGAGCCTTTACACAGGTTTAACCACCAAGCTCTGATCCTAAGACTAGGATCCTCGTTAAATGAGGATTTGTCTGTAATATGTACATTATACAGAACAAAGAAATGGTCAAAGGAAACTCCAGCTTGATGATTTTGCTTTTATTTACATAAATCTTTTGTGTGTGTGTGTGACAGTACTTGCTTTATAGCCCAGGCTGTCCTCAAACTCATGGCACTCCTGCCTCAGCCTCCCCAGTGCTGGGATGAATATTTGCACAACTCAGGGCCAGGGATTTAGCTCAGTGGTTCTGCTGCCTGCCTCACAAGTGCAAGGTCCCACATGGAAAGGCCACAGGGTTGGACTCTGAACTTGTATACCTATCTGAGACTTCGCAGTGAGATTTCACTCCTTCCCACCTGGGACCTGCGAACTTCCAGTTATTTCACCTTCTCCGAAGCCTTTCCTCTAAGAGGGGCATGCTCAACTGACCCTTCACTTTTATTGTTCAGAACAGGGTCTTGCTATGTAGCCCAAACTGGCCTTCAACGTGTGATCCTCCTGCCTCAGCCTCCCAAATGCCAGGATCATAGGCATCACTAACATGCCAAGTTTCCCCTTGAAGTTTTAAAACTATCTTTTTGAGGGCTGGGGATTTAGTTTAGTGGTTCCGCACCTACCTCACAAGGGCAAGGTCCCGAGTTTGATCCCCAATACCAAAAAAAAAAAAAAAAAAA
>NW_022900931.1:6934807-6963832 GCF_012274545.1 Fukomys damarensis | reverse complement strand
AAAAAAAAAAAAAAAAAAAAAAAAAAGGAAGTACTATTTTATTGAGAAGCAATTCAAATACTATATAATACACCCACCAGGGGCATACAATTTAATATTTTGTTTGTTTGTTTCTTTGAGACAGGGTCTATGTAGTTGACACTGACCTGAAACTATGTAGCCCAGGCTGGTCTCGAACTCACAGCCATCCTCCTGCCTCAGCCTCCCAAGTGCTTTGATTACAGGCATGTGCCACGACGCCCAGCTACAATTCAATGGTTTTTGGTTTTGTTTTTACTACCCACCTGTCACCTTGGTGACATTAGAGCATTTTTATTACCCCAAAGAGACCCTATACCCACTTCCTCTTTTCCCCCAACTTCTACAGACCCTGGCAATTACTCATCTAACTTCTGTCTATACAGTTTTGCTTTTTCTGGACAAATTAGATAAATGGGGTCACTCAATACAGTCCTTTTATGACTGGCTTTTTTTCACCTAGTATGATTTGTCAAAGATCATCTGTGTTGTCATATGTACCATTGCTTCCTTCTTCTAAACAGCCAAGCAGCCACACCTGTAATCTCAGCACTGGGGAGGCTGAGGCAGGAGGATCAAGGCAAGTTCAAGGCCAGCCTGAACTACATAGTGAGACCCAGTCTCAGAAAAAAAGAAAAAGAAGCAGCACACATTGCTTTAAAAAAGAATTTTTTTTTTTTAAGATAACAAGGCAGGTTTTATTAAAGGGAGGGCTGTGGACTCAGGTATAGAGACCGCTACTACAGTCCTGGGGGAGGAGGACGGGATGGGCTCAAATCAGGAAAGTGCGCATGCGTGTGCGAGCATGCATGTGCGCCTGCGCATGGGCCGTACTGAGGACTGGACCTAGGGCTTTCCGCGATCTAGATCCCAACCCTCCCCGACACCTTATTTTGGTACCCCCAGGTCCTGGAGCTTTTGAGGCAGGCGGCGGAACCACTGAGACAAATTTCCGGCCTCCAAACCCTTTTTAATTTTGTCTTTTTTTCAAGACAGGAGCTCACTAAGTCACCCAGGCTGGATTCGAACCCGTGATCCTCCTGCCTCAGCTACTCAAAGCGTTGGGGTTACAGGTTTGTACCAACTCAGTGCAATGCTTTTCTTCCTTTTGGTACTGGGGATGGAACCCAAGGCCTTAGCCCTGAGCTACGTTCCCACACTTTAAAATTTTTTTTTGTTTTTGTTTGTTTGTTTGTTTGAAACAGGGTTTTGCTAACTCGCAAAATCTCCCAGGCAAACCTGAAACTTGTGACCCTCCTACCTCAGCCTCCCAGACTGCTGCGATTATAGGTATGTGCCACTGCTCCTGCATATGTCTGCAGTTGTTTCTGCATCTTCTAATCTGTCCCGTCTATCCTCAGGTCTGTTCTTTTGCCAGTATCACCCTGTTTTTTAATTTTTATATATTTATTTATTTTGGGTACTGGGGATTAAACGCGGGTCCTTGCTCTTTCAAGGCAGGCAGTAGAACCACTGAGCTAAATCCCCACCATGCTGTTGTTAATCACAGTAGCTTGGTGGTATAATTTCAGGTCAAAGATTGTGATGCCCCCTGCCTTGCCTTTGTTGACCAGAACTGGTTTTGCCTTTGCAGGTCTCTTCTGGTTCCAAGTGAATTTTAGGATTGTTTTCTCTAATTCTGTGAGATATTCTGTTCAGATTTTGATTGAGATGGCATTAGATCTGTATAATTTTGGAAGTATGTCGATTTTCACTATATTGGTTCTTTCTACCCAAGAACAAGGGGTATCTTTCCATTTTGTGGTATCCTCTTCCATTTCATTTTTCAGAGTATTATAGTTTTCCATGTAAAGATTTTCTACTTCATTAGATTGATTCCTGAGTATTTCATTTTATCGGTGGCTATTGTGAAAGGTATCATGTGAAAGCTGACTATGGACTGAAGCCTCTACAAACTCCCTTATTTCTCTTGCAGTGAGTTTGTTATTTGTATACAGGAAGACTATTGATTTTTGAGTGATGACTTTGTATCCAGCTATGCTACTGAATTTGGTTATCAAACCTAGAAGTCTTTTTGTTTGTTTGTTTGTTTGTTTGAGACAGGGTCTCACTATGTAGTTGAGACTGACCTGGAACTCACTGTGTAGCCCAGGCTGGTCTTGAACTCACAGTGATCCTCCTGCCTCAGCCTCCCGAGTGCTGGGATTACAGGCGTGTGCCACCACACCTGGCAAACCTAGAAGTCTTTGGTGGAGTTTTTGGGGTCTTTTATGTAAAGTTTCATGTCACCTGCAGTTAATAATAGTTTAACTTCTTCCTTTCATATCCTTTTTTCTTTTATTTCTTTCTCTTGTCTAATTGCTCTGGCTAATGTTTCTAGAACTATATTAAACAGGAATAGTGACAGTGGACATCCTTGTCTTGTTCCTGATTTTAGAGTGAAAACTTCCAGTTTTTGTCCATTTAATATGTTGGCTGTTGGTTTGTTATAGATGGTTTTTATCAAATTGAGATAAAAACCATCTACACCAATATTCTGTAGGGTTTTTATCAATGTGTGTTGGACCTTGTCAAATGTTTTTTCTGTATCTATTGGGAGGATCATGTAGTTTTTGCCCCTTGGCTTTGTTAATATATTGTATTACATTTATTGATTTATGTATGTTTAACCATCCCTGCATCCCTAGGATGAATCCCAACTTTTTTTTTGGCACTGGGGATCGAATTCAGGACCCTGCGCTTAGGAGGCAGGCAGTGAAACCACTGAGCTAGATCCCGGGCCCCAGAGATGAATCCATCTTGGTCATGGTGTATAACCTTCTTGATGATTTGTTGCATTCTGTTTGCCAGTATCTTATTGAGGATTGTTGCATCTGTGTTTATTAGGGAGATAGGCCTGTAGTTCTCTTTTTAGTTTGGATCCTTCTCTGATTTTGGTGCCAGGATAATGCTTACTTCCAGGAATGAATTTGGGAAGTGCTACCACTCTTAGCCTGGCAAAAGTTAAAAAAATTTTTTTTGGTGGGGAGTAGTACTGCAGATTGAACCCAGGGCATTTGGACTCAGCTATATTCCCACCCTGTTTTTATTTTTTATGTGGAGACAAGGTCTTGCTAATCTCTAAATTGTCTAGGCTGGGCTCGAACTTGTGACCTTCCTACCTTAGCCTCCCAGTATACTAGGATTACAGGTGTGCACCACCATGCCTGGCTGAAAGTTTTTCATTTCATTTATTTATCTATTTTGAGACAGGACTGTTATGGTTTATATCTATTTTTTATTTTTGGTATTGGGAATGGAACTCAGGGCCTCAAGCTTGCCAGGCAAGCACTGCACCACTGAGCTACATCTCTAGCCCTATAGTTTATATCTAAAGTAGCTCAGGCCAGTATGTAGCTCAATGGCGGTGCACCTGCCTCTCAAGTGCAAGGTCCTGAGTTTGATCCCTGGTACAAAAAAGAAATAAAATGCCTCCCAAACCTCCTGTGCTCCCGGGTGGGGCTTCTGGGAGTGACTGGACCCTGGATGTGATACTGGATAGCTGTGTGTGACACAGGATCGTGGGTGTGTGGTAACTGGATTAGCAGCCTGATTGGATCACTATTGTTCTGGGTGTGGCCAAACAGATTTGCTAAAGGCAGAAGCCCCACCCTGTGTATGGGTGGCACCAACCAATCAGTTTGTACCCTGGATGGACTAAGGAGGGAACAGGAGGCTCCTTGCTGCTGTTTTTTTCTGCCTGCCAGGCCATGAGCTCCTTCTCTTCCAGGACAATCTGCCAGGCCACCCTTGGAGCCAGCCAACTATGGACAGAAGCCTCTACACACTGTAAGCTTTCCTCCTTTCATTGGCAATTGTCTGGTATTGTGTCCTAGCAATGAAAACGTAAATAAGCCAGGGTCTCACAGTGTAGTTCATGCTGGCCTTGAACTCACTATATAGCCCAGACTGGCCTTAAATGAACAGACATTCTCCTGCTTCAGCCTCCGCAGTGCCGGGATTATAAAGTATACCACCAGGCCTGGCAACTTTTCTTTTGTTTTTTATTTTTGGTATGGGGTTGAACTCAGGCTCTTGTGATTGTGAGGCAGGCGGTGAAACCAGTTCTGAGCCAAATCCCTGGCTCAATTTTTCATTCTTTACTTACTTATTTATTTTTTGTTTTTTTTTGAGAGGGTCTCACTATGTAGTTGAGACCGAACTGGAACTCATTCTGTAGCCCAGGTTGGTCTTGAACTCACAGTGATCCTCCTCACTCAGCCTGAGTGCTGGGATTACAGGTGTGCACCACCATGCCCAGCAATTTTTGTTTGTTTGTTTGAGACAGGGTCTTGCTTTGTAGTTCAGGCTCATTATGTAGCTGAGGATGGCCTCAAACTCCTGGTGATCCTCCTGTCTCAGCCTCCCAAGTGCTGAAATTACAGATGTCTGTTACCACATCCAGCTCCAATTTCATTTATCTATTTGTTTGTTTGGTTTTGGTTTTGGTTTTTTTTGAGACAGGGTTTCACTATGTAGTTGAGACTGACCTGGAACTCGCTATGTAGCTCAGGCCGGTCTCACAGCAATCCTCCTGCCTCAGCCTCGAGAGTGCTGGGATTACAGGTGAGAGCCACCTCGCCTGCCTTTATATTGTTCTTTTTTTTTTTTTTTTTTTTTTTTTTTTTTTTTTTTTTTTTTTTTTTTTTTCATACCAGGGATCAAACTCAGAACCTTGTGCTTTCAAGGCAGGCATAGTGCCATTCCCAGCCCATCTTTGTCTTGTTCTTAATCTTAGGAGGGCATCATTCAGTCCTCCTGTTAACTATGGATTTTTTTTATAGATTCCTGTTATCAGGCTGTGGAGTTTCTCTTCTATTATTTGTTGGGTTGGTTGGTTTGTTTTCTTCAATCATGTTGAGCTCATTCTATGACTTTTTTTTTAATCCTGTTAGGGTGGTGAATTATATGAATTGATTGCTGTTAGAGTGATAGATGATATTAATTGATTGTCACATGCGTGCCAGGGGTCCCCATGGTCACCCTTGGGACACGCTGAGTATCATGCACTGCTAAGATTCATTAGCAATAGAGAACAAAGCAAACCCAGCAAAGGGAAAAGCCACCTGGGCAAAGTCCAGGCCAGGCTTTCACAGTGTTCTTCTGGGGCGTTGGCAGGTGACAGATGACATGCCTGATTCCTCCAGTACTGACAGCCAGTACAAGATGTCCCCCAGTGAAGCCTGCTAGAGAATTCAGGCTTAAGGTTTCTAACTGGCAGCTTGTGGAGGCTCCTTCTGCCTGGCACAGATCAAAGTCATGGATTTCCAGAGGGGAGAAGAGATTTAGCATAAACCGCCTGTCTGGAGAAATAGCTTAGGCACTATCTGTGGTTTATGTCTAGATGTCATGAGGGTTTAGGGGGACATCGCTTCCTTTAACTTACAGGTGTGAGTTATTATGTCCCAGTAATGAGAAAGTAAGTCAGGTCCGGTGAGCAGCTCTTCCCCGTCCTGAAGCCCATGTTCCCAGGCACTAGCCCATAGATCAAGCTCAAAAGTAGGTATTTGGAGGACAGCAGTCTCGAGCTTGCCCTGTAACTGCTTTCTACATAGTATGTTAAGCCAGTTTATCATTCCTGAGCTATGTCCCATGTGATGATGGTACAGAATTTTGTTCTATGCACTGTTGAGTTAGGTTACCTAGTGTTGTTTTGTTTTTCTATTTATTTCTGGTAGTACTGGGGATTGAACCCAGGGCTTTGGCACCGAGTTTTCTTTATTTTTTTATTTTGAAACAGGGTCTTGCTAAGTTGCCAAGTCATCTAGGTTGGGCTCACATTTGCAATCCTACTGCTTCAGCCTCCCAGAGTGCTTGGATCATGGTCGTGTGCATGGGATCATAGACCTAGCTTTTGTTCAGACTTTTGTGTCCAAATTAATCAGGGATTTTTGATCTGTAGTTTTCTCATGATGTCTTTACATGGTTTTGCTGTGGGTAAATACTGGTTTCATGTAGTGTTTGGAAGCATGCCCTCGTCTATTTGTTGGAAGAGTTTACAAAAGATTGGTATACATTAGTTTTCTACTTCTGTGGTAATAAATCACTGTTACCTTTGTAGTCTAAAATAACACTAATTTATTCTTTTTTAAGGTATGACAATGAATGCCTGTAATCCCAGAACTCAGGAGGCAGAGACAGGAGGATCACCGGAAATTTGGGCTACACAGCTTGGGCTACATAGTGAGTTCAAGGCCAGCTTGGAATACATAGAGAAACCCTGTTTTAACTCCCTCCCCACAAAAGCCTCACACATTTTACGGAATTTGAAAATTCAAAATGAGTCTTACAGGAATGAAAAAAGGTGTCAGCAGGTTACCAGGAAGAATCCAGCTCCTAGAGCCCCTTATACTTTTCTCCGTCCTTAAAAACACCTAGGCAGTGGCTTTTCTTTTTTCCAGTGGCCACGTTTATTTGAGAAAGAAAAGTGAAGAGTTGGGGAGAAACAGGCTCTGCAGAGCAAGCTTGGGCTTAATAAAAGAGGGAGAAAAAACAAGAGGAGAAAGCGGAGTGAGCTGTCATGAGGAGAAGCCACCGTAGCCTTCTTTCTTAGACTGTTTCCCTCCTCCTTTTTTTTCTTTCTCAACACTGAGGACCAAACCCAGGGACACTGTACCACTGAGCTAAACCCATAGTCCTGTTTCGTGTTTTGAAACAAGGTCTTGCTAAGTTGCTCCCGCTGACCTCAGACTTGCAGTCTGCATGCTTCAGCCTCCTGAGTAGCGGGGTTCACAGGCGTGTATCCGTGTGCATCCCTCTTACAAAGACCTTTGTGATCACATCAGGTCCACACATGTAATCCAGGATAATCTCCAAATCTTAGCATTCTTAACTTAATCACATCTGGCAAATCCCTTTGCCACATACACTGATACCCCTTGGTTTGGTTTGCTGGATTAGGACACAGATTTTTTTTTTCTTGTTTCTTCTTTCTAATTTCTTATTTTTTCAAATTAAATTGTTATTATTTTTGCTTTTTTTTTTTTTCTTTGGTACTGGGGATCAAACTCAGGACCTCACGCTTGCCAGACGGGTGCTATGCCACTGAGCTAAAGCCCTAGCTCTATTACTGCTTTTTCTTTTCTTCTTTTTTTTTGTTTTTGAGACAGGGTCTCAATATGTAGTTGAGACTGACCTGGAACTCACTATGTAGCCCAGGCTGGTCTCGAACTCACAGCGATCCTCTTGCCTCAGCCTCCTGAGTGCTGGGATTACAGCTGTGCGCCTCCACACCCAGCTGCTTGCTTGCTTTTCCTTCCTTCCTTTCTTTCCCTCTCTCCTTCCCCCCCTCCCTCTTTTTCTTTCCTTCTTTCTTCTTGCCTTTCTCTTTCTTGCAGTGCTGGAGATTGAACCCAGGATTTTGTGTTTGCCTAGTGCTTGCTTCGCTATCACTAAACTACACCCAGCTTTGCTGTCTTTTCAGTAACTTCCTGGGGCCAAGGGTGCAGCTCAGTGGTAGAACTCAAGCACACATGAGGTCCAGTCCCTAACACCAACGAAGAATAAATACAAAATATGTAAGTAGATGACATCACAGAGTCCAGAGCCTGGCTGTTCCATAATTATTATTATTTTATTTTAGTTTTTTACCAGGACTCAAACTCAGGGATTTGTGCTTGCCAAGCAGGCACTGTCCACTAAGCTACAACCCTGGCCCCTGTTCCATAATTTTTAAGTATTCTCTTATTTATAGTTACTTCCAATTTTTCCTCATTATAAACACTGCTACCAGGTGCATTTTTGTGTGATCACTGGGCTCTGTCTTTGGATAGATTCTTAGAGGTGGAATTGTTGAGTTGTATTCCTTTTTTTTTTTTTTTGCAGTACTGGGGATTGAACTCAGGACCTTATACTTGCCCAGCAGGTGCGATGCCACTGAGTCCCATCCTCAGCCCAGTATTACTCTTTAATTGGAAAAATGTCCTCAAAAGATAAATAAGAGACCATGTAATGGGGAATGAGGTTGGCTAGCTATACCGTAGTAACATTCTAAAAGATTCTCCTGGGGCCGGGGACTTAGCTCAGTGGTGCTGCCGCCTGCCTTGCAAGCACAAGGACCCGAGTTCCATCCCCGGTACCCAAAAACAAAACAAAACAAAACAAAAAGCTAAAAGATTCTCCTGAGGTCAAGTGTATGGGCAAACATCTGTGGTGCTCAGGAGGCTGAGGCAGGAGGATCACCACAAGGTCAAGGCCAGCCTGTTTACATAGTGAGTTCAAGGCCATTTTGAGCTACATAGTGAAACCCTGTCTAAAAGGAAACAACATCTTGTGCCAAGAACTTTAGTTTTAGGTGTGGTGGCTCATGCCTGTAATCCAGCACTTGGGATGCTGAGGCAGGATTGCCAGGAGTTCAAGGCCAGCCTGGGATACACAGTGAACTCAAGGATAGCCTGAACTACAGAGCAAGACCCTGTGTCAAAAAATACAAAAACAAAAAACAAAGAATTATCATTTATTAAGAGTCGGGTTTGGTGGCACAAGCCTGTAATACCTCTGGAGGCTGAGGCTGGAGGATCGCTATGAGTTCGAGACCAGCCTGGGCTAGATAGTGAGTTCCACTTCAGTCTCAACTACATAGTGAGACCCTGTCTCAAAAACCAAAACAAAAAACAAACAAAAAAAGAGCTTATCAGGTGCCTAACACTCAGCTTGTTTACATGCAAATCCATATCTCATTCTTACAAAAATAGTCTGCTATGGGTGCTACTGGCATCAATGATTTTATAGCCAAGGAAACTGAGGCTAAGATTAATTCAGTTGCCAATTGAAATTACACAGTTTGAAGCCAGGCGTGGTGGTGCACACCTTTAATCCCAGAGAGGCTGAGGCAGGAGGATCACTGAGTTTGAGACCAGCCTGGGTTACATAGTGAATTCCAGGTCAGTCTCAACTATGTATAGTAAGACCCCGATTAAAAAAAACAACCAAACAAAAAAAAGAAATTACATAGTTTGTAAGTGGTATAGTCCGTATTTGAACCCAGGCCTTCTAACTTTACCACTAGATTTCAGCAATATTTTTGTTTTTTTGAGACGGGGTCTCACTATGTAGTTGAGACTCACCTGGAACTCACTATGTAATCTAGGCTGGTTTTGAACTCACTTCAATCCTCCTGCCTCAGCCTCCCCAGTGCTGGGATTACAGGCATGTACCACCACACCCGGTGATTTCAGCAATATTTAATCCAGGCTGTGTAGGAGGCTGAGGCAGGAGGAAGACAAGTTTGAGCCTAGCCTGGACATTTTAGTGACTTAACAAGACTCTATCTCAGCATTAAAAAATAAAAAGACCTGGGGATGTAGATCAGCACAAAGACCCGAGTTCAATTGCCACTACTGAAAAAAAAATAAAGAAAAAAATATATATCTGGCGGTTAACAATGTGGAAAGAGTAGAGGTGGGAATGGGCCAAAGTCAAAATAAGAACCCAGTATCTGCTCCCGGGTGAGAAAAGTTTCAAGTCTAGAAAGGAATATTTAGTTTACACTTACGATGCCTTGAATTTGAGATTTTAAAAAATCTGTACCCACAGACGTGCCGTTGCCATCCTGTGCTATACAGCATTTCCGTCCCCAAAGGACGGTTATGCAAAGGTGGTTGAGGACCCTGTGAGGGACCTGGAAACTTCCTTCCTCCTGGGGAATCTGTAACCAAGAGCCAGAGAAAGTGAAACTGAAGGAGAAGAAGCCCTGAGAGGAATGGTTGTCTCCTAAATCCACGCTGTACGGAGGACAGACCAAGGAAATCCCCACGGAGAGCGTCACCGTTTATGTCCACGGTGTCCTCAAAGCCTTATGCCCTCCTGGCAAGACCTTTGAAAGATTATTGGATTGTGAGCCTTATAGCTGACTTGCTGTTGGAGGCAGGGCCTGGTCAGGAGAGTTGAAGTTTATCTCCCTCCTTTGCTCTGCTGTGGAGCCCCCAACAGTGGAGTGAAATGTGAAGCAATAAAAACCCCTCCTCACTGAAGGTGTGGGTCTTGGGTACTGTGTCTCGGCAATGAAGAAAGTAACGAAGGCAGATTTTGGCACTGAGAGTAGGCTTGTAGCCTTGGGAACTGCTTTGTGAGAGGAGTTTGGAAAGCTGTGGAGATGCCAGCTGGAGAAACAGCCCTAGAAGGCTATCAGCTGAGTTTGTTGGGAGACTCAGGTCAGAACTCAAAAGATCAGAATGCTTTAAAGAAGCCAAATGGTGAAGACCAGGTTCAGCAGGGTTAAACTGCAAACGAGGACTCAGTGGCAGTTGAACTGCAGGCCCTATGCGTTATGCTCTGGCAGGCAGTTGTCTACATTTTGCTTGTTTGTTGTTGTTCTTTTGAGTTATTTGGTTTATTTTTTTGAGGTAGGGTCTTGCTGTATAGTTCAGGCCAGCCTTGAACTCACTGTGCAGCTCAGGTTGGCCTTGAACTCACAGCAATCCTGTTGCCTCAGTCTCCTGAGTGCTGGGATTACAGGGATCCACCACCATGCCCAGCTATATTGTGCTTCTGTCATGAGATTTTATGGGAGACTGAGATAAAGGAGGATTAATTAACCTGGTGGAGGAAATTTCAAGACAGCATAATGTTTTTTTTTGGGGGGGGTACCGGGGATCGAACTCAGGTCCTTGTGCTTGCGAGGCAGGCAGTGGAACCACTGAGCTAAGTCCCTGGCCCAGGACAGCATAATGTTGAGACTGTGGCATGGGTACTGTTCAGGGCTTTTAGACAGTTCTCAAATTCAAGGCATCATAAGTATAAACTAAATATTCCTTTCTAGACTTGAGGCTTTTCTCACCAGGGAGCATCTAGGTGTGGTGGTGCACACCTATAATCTCAGCAGTAGGGAGGCTGAGGCAGGAGGATTGCTGTCAGTTTGAGGCCAGTTTGGGTTATATAATGAGTTCAAGGCCAGTTGAACTCCTTAGTGAGACTGTTAAATAAACAAATAAGAAAGATGAAGAAGCAAAGGGTACAGATGAATAATTTTAAAAATTTTAATAAATTTTATTTTATTTTATCCCATTCTCCCCCGCAAGCCTCCTCTTCCTTCCTATGTATAAATGCTTGGTTTCCACTTGTTTTTATTGCTGCTTTTTCTGGTACAAGGGATTGAACTCAGGACCTTGCGCTTGCAAGGCAGGCGCAGTGCCCCTGAGCTACATCCCCAATGCTTTGTTTCTATTTTTTCTATTTTCAGTTTTTTTCTTGTCCCTCCCTTCCTTTCTCCTCCTCTCCTCCCTTGTTTCTCTTCCCATTTGAACACTTTCTTCCCATTTCCCAAAGTCCTTTGTACATTTCAGTCCTTATTTCCATGTTCAGTTTCTCACACCAGAGAAACAGTGCAGTATTTAAACGTATGTGCCCGATCTATTTCATGTAGGAGTCTGGTCTCGGGGTCCATCCATTTAGCTATAACTGTCTCAATCTCATCCTCTGTGGCAGAGTAGTTCTCCACTGTAGAAAAAACCCACATCTTTATCCACTTGTCAGTTGATGGACATTTGGGCTGTTTCCAAGATTTAGCTATTACAAACTGTGCTGTTATAAACATGGGTGAGCATGTATCCTGGTGGTATGATGCTTCTAATTCTTTCGGGAAGATCCCAAAAAAAGGTATGGTTGCGGCAAATGTAACCTCTAGTTTTAATTTTTTGAGAAATCTCCACACTGATTTCCACAGTGGTTTCATCAGTCTGCACTCCCACCAGCAGTGGAGAATGGTTCCTTCTTTTTCCCCACAGCCCCTCCAGCATTTGTTTTTGGTTGATTTCTTGATAGCAGCCATTCTTTCTGGAGTGAGATAGAATCTCAACATTGTTTTAATTTGCATTTCATGAAGGACCAGTGATGTGGAACATTTTTTCATATATTTATTTGCTGTTTCTAGTTCTTCATCTGAGAAGTGTCTTTTCATTTCAGATGCCCATTTTTGCGTTGGGTCTTTAAATTTGGGGGTTCTGATTTTTTTGAGTTCTTTTTATATTCTAGATAATAGTCCTTTATCTGAATAACAGCTGAATAATTTTAAAAGTTTTGAGATTCCCATGAAAGGAAGGGTCTATAAAGCTGAAGTAGAGGAGAGATTGGTTGCTGAAAAGATTAGCATTAAAAAGAAGCCAAGTACCGTTTGTGGTGGTGCATGCCTATAATCCCAGCACTTGGGAGGCTGAGGCAGGAGGATTGTCAAGAGTTCTAGGCCAGCATGGTCTACATAGTGAGTTCAGGGCCAGCTTGAACTAGAAAGCAATACACTGTCTAAAAAAACAAAACAAAACAACTAATGCAGGCCTGGGATTTAGCTCAGTGGTGCCATGCCTACCTCACAAGCACAAGGTCCTGAGTTGGATCCCTGATACCCCCCGCCACAAAAAAAGCAATAAGAAAAAGCCAAGTACTTTGTATTAAGACAATAGGATGGACAGCTTGAAGACATGTTAGGAATCAGCAAGGCTTTACTATTAACAGGCTCAAAATTACAAAAGTAAAAAATTTGCTTTGAGAAGAGAGTCCCAGAGAATTTGAAATTGGCCACCTAGGGAATCGGTTCCCCAGGATTTGATTCACAGCGCTCAACCATCAGGCCCTTGGAGGCCTCTGTGGCCATGATTCAAGGGGGCCTAGCTATTGCTTGACTGACAGCAGACTGTTGCATCATCCTTGTGATGGTGGTTTTACAAACATGTAGAATACAGGGACTGGGGATTTAGCTCAGTGGATCTGCTGCCTGCCTTGCAAGCGCAAGGACCTGAGTTCGACCCCTGGTACCAACAAACAAACAAACATGCTGAGTACAATAGTGTGGAGTCTGGGAGGCCTCAACCCAGATTTCAGAAGAAGGCCTGGGAGATCAGTGTGCCCCTGAGAGGGCAGTGCTCGAAACTGTGAGCCTGAAGCCAAGGGTGCAGTGGAGACTACAGGAATTTGGAGAAGCCATGAATGTGGAATGTCTGAAGAAAGCAGCAAGGAATTAAGCCACGAAGGCTACAACCACTGGAGGTGCTGCAGTGGTGAGACCACCCAACCTTTTCAGAGTTCATATTTTGCTACACCTTGCTCTGGTCGCTGGACACAGAGGTATAGGATTTAACACTTGCTGTGCTGGACTCTGGTCTTGCTTTGTTCTGATTTCTTTCTATACCCTCATTCCTCCCTTTTGGAATAGGAATGTTTGTCCTGTAACATTGTACGTAGGCCGTGTTTAACTTTGTTTTTTTATTTTGTTTTTTGTACTGGGGATCGAACTTTGATCCTTCCACTTATGAGGCAGGAGGCAGAACCACTGAGCTAAATCCCCAGCCCTTTAACTTTTTTCTTTTTGGTACTGGGGATCCTTGTTGCTTTGTTTTTGATTTTAAAAAAACCAAAAAAACAAACAGGGTTTCTCTATGTGGTTCAGGCTGACTTTGAACTCACTATATAGCCCATGCTGGCCTCAAACTCAGCAATCCTCCTGCCTCAGCTTCTCAAGTGCTGTCATTATAGGTGTACGCCACCATCTTTTTTATTTTTTATTTATTTATCTATTTTTTTTGGGGGGTTGAGACAGGGTCTCACTATGTAGTTGAGACTGACTTGAACTCACTATGTAGCCCAGGCTGGTCTTGAACTCACAGCGATCCTCCTGCCTCAGCCTCACAAGTGCTGGGATTACAGGCGTGAACCACCACGCCGGGCATCTTTTTTATTTTTATATGGGCTCACAACTAAGAGTTTGCCTTAAGTCTCAGAGGATACCTTGGACTTGGACTTTTCAGCAATGCTGAATTTTGACAACTCTTAAAGATGGACTAAATGCATTTTTTCATTAAGAGATGTGCACACGTCTTTTGGGGGTCTGAGATGGAATGCTAGATGTCCCCCCAAAGCCTTTGGAAGGGGACTGGGCTTTGAAGGCTTATAGCTGACTTGCTGTTCGAGGTGACAAGAATGGGGCTGTGTGCAGGAGTGGGCCGGGAGGGTTTATTTCCCTTCCCAGCTCCTCCCTTGACTTGCTCTGTTTCCCAGATGCCATGCTGTTAGCAGCACTCCTCTACCAGGCCCCTCTGCCATGGACTGAAACCAAAATAAACCTCTTCTCTAAGTGAAGGTGTCAGGTATCCTGTCTCAGTGACAGGAGAGCAACTCAGACAAATATATTTCTGAAAAAAGTGCCGCCTCCTCAAGAAAAGCCTCAGCAGGTCTTTCAGGAAGTGCCGCAAGATGTCACTGTCATCAGAGATGACAGCCCATGCCTGGTATTTCCCCATCCAGTGGGACAAGACGTGGAGGTGGAAGCTGGTGACGTTGATGATCCTGGCCCCAAACAGCTCTGACTACTTGGTGCATTTGTGTCTTAGGGTCACCACATGGTTTAAAACCCATCTGCTTTGGTATATCAAGTGTAAGCAACGGACTAGGTGTGTAGCTCAGTAATAGAATATATGCTTAGCATGCAAGAGGCTGGGGGTTCAATTCCCAGACTATGAAAGAAGAAAGCAACTGAGCTAGGAATGGTGGAGCACACCTGTGACCCCAGCACTGGAAAGTTCCAGGTCAGCCTGGGATACATAGTGAGCCTAAGGCCAGCCTGCGCTACACAGCCAGACCCTGTCTTGAAAAACCAAAGCAAACAAAACAAAATTCAATCAACTGAAAGGTGTGACTGAGGAGCAGTCTTCTTGGCAAGAGGAGAGGCTAACTTCCCCCAGGATCTGTAAGCCAGGAGGTAAAGATGGGATAAAGAGGTTCCTTCCCAGGACTAAAAGCAGTTGTCCTTACATTAAACTCAGAATTTCGGCTCTTAACACTCTGGGAGACTGAGGCAGGAGAATCACAAATTTGAGCCCATTGTGGGCAGTTTAGTGAAATAAGAATTTGTCCCAGAACAAAAAGGACTGTGGATATAGCTCTGTGTGAAGGGTGTGGTTTCAATCCCCAGTACTGGGGGTGATGGGAGAAACCAAAACACAGCAGAGTCTCAATTGTAGAACAAAGCATTTAGGCTCAAGACGTAGCGTTGGTGAGCTCTTTGGCCAAGGCCATTTGCGCATGAAACACTCTGGAAACCCTCTGTTGTGTGCAGGAATTAGAGTCCCCAGGATACCACAGGCCAGGCGGCAATGTCCTCGAGTTCTTGGCCAGAGTCTCGAGTCATTCTCAGGCCACACATCGCAACCGGCTGGGCCATGGAGCCATCTCTCCGATCCGATCGCTCCCAATACCTCCTGGAGCACAGGAATCCGGCAGGGCAGCCCAGACTGAATGCTGCGACCCGGGCTTCACGTACCCAGTGAGGACTGCAGTGATGGAGCAACTGTGCAAGCACCCTGTGCCCGGCAGCACCCCCTGCCCCCAGAGGACCACGCTGCTCCGGGGTACCGGCCTGGCCGTGTGTCTCGGACCTCGATTCAAAACTGTCACTTGTCACTGTCTTGGACCTGTGCCGCCATTGAGTACTGACAGAGTTAGCCTCTCAGTTCATCTCATCGGCGCACCCGAAATAGGTAGACCGACCGTGGGAAGGCTGGATATGGGGATGGGCGGCTGGGGTCTGCGGTTTCTTGTGAGGGGCACAGTTGAGAGCTTTACATATTAGAATAAGTACATTTACAGGGTTATCAGATGGCCCAACTTTTCATCCAAACTAGGACACTTTTAACAATCTTGACCTTGAGTATTTATTCATGTGTTACTGTAAATATGCCCAATTACTGATCGGTAGGTTTTAGGGCTGGATTGAACACAGGGCACTTAAACCCAAATCCTACCCCAGAGCTGCACCCCAGCCTGTCTTTATTATAGCATCATTTAGGTTCAGTTGCTGCATAGTAAACTCGAGTGTGTGAACTGAAGAATTTCTATGTCTGACGCCAATGAAACCACCCCACGGTGAAGATGAGGAACACGTCTAGGATCCCTCGAGTGCTTCTTGTGTCCTTTGCTGGTGCCCCCTCTGATAACTTCCTGTACTGTCCTTGCCAGGCAGCCATAGATCAGCCTTTGTCCCAACACATCCATCAGTTTAATTTATTCATTGTTTTTGGCCCTGGGAATCTAACTCAGGGTCTCGCGCTTGCCAGGCAGGCGGTGTGCTGCTGAGTTACATGCCCAGCCCAATCAGTTTTATTAAAAAGAAAACAACACAGCGTTCTTTTTGAGACAGGGTCTCACTCTGTTGTGCAGGCTGGCTTTGAACTCACTAGACCTAGCTGGTCTTGAACTCGCTGTGATCTTCCTGCCTTAGCCTCCAAGTGCTGGGATTAGTGTGCACAATCACACTTAGCTTTTTTTCGAGACAGGGTCTCACTATGTAGTTGAGACTGACCTGCAACTCACTCTGTAGCCCAGGTTGGTCTTGAACTCACAGCCTCCGGAGTGCTGGGATTGCAGGTGTGCATCACCACGCTCAGCACACACTAATTTTTATTTACTTAAAAAAAATTTCAAGCCATTCATGGTAGTAGTACCTACCTGTAATACCAGCACCTGGGAGGATGAGGCAGGAAGATCGCTGTGAGTTCAAGACCCTGGGCTACATAGTGACTTCAGGGCCAGCCTGAACTACAGAGTGAGACCCTGTCAAAAAAAAGAAAAGGGCTGGGGATTTAGCTCAGCAGTCCGGTGGCCTGCCTTGCAAGCGCAAGGACCTGAGTTCAATCCCTGGTACCAAAAAAAGAAAAAAATTCCCTCATCCCACATGAAAACCCTGTGCTGTTATACAATAACTCCCTCTTTCTCCCTCCCCAGCCCCTGGTAA
Source organism: Fukomys damarensis (assembly GCF_012274545.1). NCBI lineage: Eukaryota > Metazoa > Chordata > Mammalia > Rodentia > Bathyergidae > Fukomys > Fukomys damarensis. The sequence continues at coordinate 6,947,097 of NW_022900931.1, read as the reverse complement.
CCATTATTTTACTTTCTGTCCTTAGGAATCTGCCTATTTGAGGCACTTATTTAAGTGAAATTATAAATATTTGCTCTTTTGTGTCTGGTTCTTTCATTTATAGTATTTTCTTGGTTCATTCATGGTGTACCATGTATTGATCACCTGCCAAATTTTTTTCTTTTTCTTTTTTGAGACAGGAGGTAGTTCACATTGGCTCTGAACTTGAGATCATCCTGCCTCAGCCTCCTGGGTGCTGGGATTACAGGCTTGCCCTGCCACACTGGACCTGCAATCTTAATCTCTCATGTTGCCCTAGTTTTCTCAATCCCCTGCTCCCTTGCCTTTCAAAAGAGCCTCTCTGTTCTTCCTCTGAATATTTCTTCCTTTCTCTAGCCATTGTCCCTAAGAACGGAGGCCCAGGCATAACTCAGCCGGCAGCAATCTCTCCAGCCTCCAGCCTCCAGCCCTCCTTCCCGGCTTCCCTAGGGTGGGTGGAGTCAGTGGCCGGTTTGTAGCTCTAAAGGGAGGCAGGAAGGGCTCAGGGCTCAAAGGACCATCTGCTTGGTAACAAAGCAGCCAAGGCAACAGGTGAATGAGCAGGCCCTGGTGGGGAAGAACTGGAAAGGCGCAGGAGGTGAGGGCAAGGTTTTAGGCAGTTCGGGGTTGACCCTACCAGAGAGGCAGGAACTGGACTCCCAAGAGCAGGCCTTGCCCAGATTGGTGATGAGAAACCTGCCCCTTACCACTCAAGAGTGGCCACCAGGGCCGGGCATTTAGCTCAGTGGTTCCGCCGCCTGCCTTGCAAGCACGGACCTGAGTTTGACCCCTGGTACCCCCCCCAAAAAAAGAGGTCTGGCTGACAGAAATGGGACATCAGAGTAGCAGTGGCTTAAACACACAGAAGTCCTCTGTCGCAGTAAAAGCTGAGGGGCAGCTGAGCGCAGAGACACACCTCCTTGGGAAAGGAGAAGCCAGGCATAGTGCACTCTGGGCTACTCTGGAGGCTGGGGTAGGAGGGTCACTTGAGCCTAGGCGTTCAAGACCAGTTGGGCAACAGAGCTCGAGCCTATCACAGAGAAAATAAAAATATGTCCTGGCTCCTCTTTCCTCTTAGCATATGACAATTTGGTTTCATCTACTTTTTTGATGCCAGGCCCACTTTATGTGTTGATGATGTCTAAATCGTGTTTTCAGCTCTGAACTCTCTCCACACACACACACACACACACACACACACACACACACGCACGCATTCTATTGTGTGTGTGTTATTGGGGATTGAACACAGGACCTTTGCACTGAGCTGTATTCCCAGCCCTTCTTATTTATCTATCTTCGTACTTAAAGTTTTGAGATCAGGTCTTGCTAAGTTGGTAGGTTGCCCAGGATGGGCTTGAACAAGGGATCCTCCTGCCCGGGGCTCCCAGAGTGGGACGATTCCAGGCCTGTGCTGCCACACCCCACCGAAGGTGCCTGTTACAGTCACTTGGGTGTTTGGCAGAACCCTGAAACTACGTACCAGCTTTCCCCTTCCAGGCTTCTTCCTCCCTTGTGATTTTTCTTGGTAGGGAACATGCACCACTGAGCTGCTCGTGCTCGACCGGGCTTCACAATGAGAGCACGAGCTCCGTCACCCGTCACCCACTGGCTCTGCGACCTTGGTCAGCTCCTCCAGCTCTGGAGCCTGTGCGTACTCAGACTGTCACCGGCAGCACCTCCCTCCCTGATCAGCGAGGGGACAGGATGACGGACTTGCGCTGACTGCAGGACGGGCACCACACACTGTGAAGCCACGTAGAATGTTACCTTTCCTTCTTACAAAAAATTAAAATGTTGTTAGCACGTTTGCACTGCATAATGATGTGTCACGGGGAGTTGGTGGGTGTGCAGGACACATCTGAATACCTTTTCTGGCTTCCCCCTTCATCACTTGGTACCCTTTCCATTTGCAAAAGATCCATCTCCCCGTTTCCCTGTATCTGCCTTTTGTTCTGCTCTTTAGATTACTAACATTTTGGGTCCTCTCATGAGGGAAAGCATTCGACATTCCAGCTCTTGTGTCTGATGACTCCTGTCACCCTAATGGTCCTCTGTCCCCTGAACCCTATTCCCCATCAGGGAGCAGGTGACTCACCCAGCCTATCCCATCCTTTCAGATCTCACTGCCATTCTGGGTTTTTTTTGAGACAGGGTCTCACTGTGTAGTGGAGACTGAATTAGAACTCACTGTGTAGCCCAGGCTGGTCTTGAACTCACAGCGATCCTCCTGCCTCAGCCTCCTGAGTGCTGGGATTATAGGTGTGCGCCACCAGGACCGGCTCCCACTGCCATTCTTAATCTAGCCTCTTGATGGTCCGACAGCAACAGGAGCTTCCTAAGCGATCTTCCAGGCTCCACTGTGGCCCCTCTTCATTCTCTCTGCAATTCTTGCATGGCTTTTTCTGCAAGGCAGCTGAGCGCAGCAGCCCTCAGTTTCTCACGGGGACAAAACTCTGCTTTGCCTGGAGTCGCTTCCTCTGCCACTGCGTGCCCAGAGCACCTTCACAGACCTCCCCCTGCTCCCTGCCCCAACCCCCAGGACACCTTCCTCTGAGGTGTCTGTGTGTGTCCTGTCCCAGCGCTCACCCTGAGATAGAGATATCACTGAGCAGCCCAGGAGCCTCCAAAGGCCAGGTTCCTGTCCTGTTCCGCTCTGCACCTCTAGGACGTAACTCAGGCCTTGGCCATTGCAGGACATAGGGCCTCAGAGCTCATGATGTAGCTCTTGCTGGCCTGAAACTCCCTATGTGATTCAGGCTGGCTTCAAAACTTAAAAAAATTTTTTTTTTCTTCCGTACTCAGGATTGAACCCAGGGCCTTCACACTGAGCTACATCCCCAGCCCTTTATTTTTTATTTTGAGACAGGGTCTCACTAAATGGCTCAGGGTAGGTTTAAAAACTTTCAATTCTCCTGCCTCAGTCTCCCAGAATATTGAGATTACAGCCATGCACCCCTAAGCTCTGCTGGTCTCAAATTTTTGATCCTCTTATCTCAGTTTCCAGGAGCTCATTACATTTTTTAAATTAATGATTTAACTTAATGGGTAATACATGGCCATGGCTAGAAATTCAAAAATGCAAAGCAACACATAGTATAAAACAAAAAGCATCTCTATCCTGATTCCCCAACGGCCCGCTCATTCTACTTTTTTCTTTAAGGAGCCTGTAAGATAGCCTCTGTGAATACGAATATATGTGCCTGTGTGCTGTGGGTGTGGGAGCATTATTGCACACGGTATTCCACACCTGGCTATCTTCTCACATATCTGGGGGAAGTTTGTTCTGGTACTGGGCAAACTCAGGACCTTGTGCTTGTGAGGCAGGCTTGGGGCGACTGGGCTAAGTCCCTGTCCCTGTTTGGTTTTTTTTAAAGCAAGGTCTCACTATGTAGTTCAGGCTGGTCTTGAATTTATGGGGAGCCTCTTGCCTCGGCCTCAAGAGTGCTGGGATCACAGGTGTGTGGTACCACTCCCAGATTTTTTTGGGGGGGGTACGGGGATTGAACTCAGGACCTTGCACTTGCGAAGCATTCTGCAGCACCACTGAACTAAATCCCCACAAGTTTAGTTTTGTTTTTGAGAAAAGGTCTCAACTGTTATTCTGGACTGGGCTTGATTTGAGGTAATTGTCCTGCCTTAGTCTCCTGAGTGCTGGGATTGCAGGTGTGTGCCACCATGCCTAGCTTAGCATGTGCCATAGAGATTTCTTTTTAGATTATATAAAACTGTTTTTCTGTTTGTTTTTTGAGATGGGGCCTTACTGGAGTTCACACTAGCCTTGAAGTCTCTATGCAGCCCAGGCTGGTCTTGAACTCACAAAGATCCTCTTGCCTCAGCCTCCCAAGTGCTGGGATTACAGGCGTGCGCCACCACGCCCAGCTTATAAAACTGCTTTTTAAAAAAGATCCTGTAGCCAAAAAATAAAAAACTGCAGCCAGGCATGGTGCCATACAATTGTAATCGCAGCATTCTGCTGAGGCAGGAGGATATCAAGTTTGAGTCTAGCCTGGGCAAATTAACAGCTTGGTGAGACCCTGTCGCAAAGTAAAAAATAAAGGTGTGGGGATGTAGCTCAGCACTGGAGCACAAGCTTAGCATGCACTGGGTTCAATTCCCAGTACAAAAAGAACAAACTAGACAATAGATAAATAGGAAGTAGGGAGAAATTCGAATAATTCCCTAAATTACTTTACTACTTTGGAAGTATTTTAATATATATGTTAATTCAGTGCATTTATACTACTAATTTCTCAGTTCATTGAAAAGTTAGTTTTGTGCTGTTCTCTCTGTCTCTCTCTTGGGGGGGTTACTAGAGATCAAACTCAGGCCCTTGCACTTGCAAGGCAGGCACAGCGCCACTGAGCTAAATCCCCAGCCCTCTATTTCCTTTTTGTAGGAAAGAACCCTGGCTGGAGATTTAGCTCAGTGGTGCTGCTTCCTGATTCTCAAGTGCAAGGTCCTGAGTTCGATCTCTGGTATGGGGGGAATATGACTTGTACTCCAGCAACTACTTTGAAGATAATGATACAGTCTATTAACTATTCTTATTCTCTTATTATTTTGTTATGAAATTTTGTTTTATTTTCACCTAAAATAAAGATACATATAGCATAAAATGTCTAACCGATTCTCAGTTGCTGGGGTCTTTGGCTCTTACAATGTCACTCTGGACGATCTAGAACATGTCATCTGACACATCCACAAGTATAACCCTAGGGGAAATTCCAAGCCATGAAATGGTGGAGACATACCGTGCGTGCATTTATTTGTTTTGCTTTCTTTCTTTGTTTATTTGTTTTGATGAGGCGTGGTCTCAGTGTAGTTGAGGCTGGATCTGAACTCCTGGCAGTCCTTCTGCCTCAGCCTCTCTGTGCCAGTGAAAGTGCATTAGAGATGTCGCGCTCTCTCCGTAGACATTCAGTTTCCACTCCCATCTGTGGTGACCGCTGGGGATCGAACTGGGGTCCTTGCCTTGAGAGGCAGGCGCTGGAACCACTGAGCTAAATCCTGGGCCTACTCTGCATTCTTCACATGATACCAACACAGGAGTTATCAAACTCCTTGGGCTTCAGCCAGTCTAACAGTGACAAAAGGAATGCCATTGTGATTTTGTCATTTCTTCAGAGCTGAAGATGAAGTGGAAAAAAGAAAAAAAGTGGGATGTATCACGTGCAGGTACAAATTCTGTATGATGAATATTATTATGTGTATCTAAGATGTACCAATAAAATGTTTTGCCTTTTTAAAAAAAAGATTGCTTTCAGGTGGGAAAAAAATAATTGAAGGTGAGCACCTTATCGTGTATGTGAGGTCCACTTGCAAAGTTAAAGGGCAAAGGACAGATTGGGTTCTTACAATCAGACAGGTGGCCGTGGTGACACATGCCTGAGACCCCAGCACTGGGGAGGCTGAGGCAGGAGGACCACTGAGAGTGTGAGGTCAGTGTGGACTATATAGTGAGTTCAAGGCCGGGCTGAACTACGTAGTGAGACCCTGTCTCAAAACAGAAAAAAAAAAAAAAAGCAGTGCATGCCCCTCAGCGTGGTCAAACTGCAGCCCCCCAAAGTCTGTGCACCATCCTGTTGTTGGAGAAGTTGAGGCCTGGAACTCACTGCTGGCTGCTGAAGATAGTGGTACACGGCTCAGCAAAACAGCTCAGTGTGTTCAGAAAAATGCTCACATCTGATGGCCCAGGGATTGCCCTCCTAGCACACGGAGTCCTCAAGGAAGCCTTGGCCCCGAGCACCAGGGTCAGGTAAATCTGTTCATAACAGAGCTGTTTCTTTCTTTTCTTTATATTGGGGCTCAAACTCGGGACCTTGTACTTGCAAAGCAAGCAGCAGCACCACTGAGCTAAATCCCTCCCCTTGGTTTTATTGAGACAGGGTCTTGCTATGTAGCCTAGGCTGCCCTGGAACTCGCAGTGATCCCCCTGATCACAGATGTGCGTCACCATGCCCAGTGTGGAAACCTGTTTTGGTTTTTTTTATTAATTGTATGTATGCTGGGTGTGGTGGCACATGCCTGTAACCCCAGCTCTAGGGAGGCTGAGGCAGGAGGATCACTATGAGTTCGAGACCAGCCTGGGCTACATAGTGAGTTCCAGGTCAGTCTCAACTACATCGTGAGACCCTGTCTCAAAAAACAAAAAAAAATTGTATGTATGTATGTATGTATGTATTTGGTACTGGGAATCAAACTCAGGACCTCAGGCTTGCCAGGCAGGTGCTGTGCTGCTGAGCAACATTCCCAGCTCCCCTTTTTGATGGTACAGATCAAACCTTGTACATATTAAGCATGTACTTTACCACTGAGTGAGACTCCCAGCCTCCAAAATAGTAATATAGAAAAATAGCGGGGCGTGGTGACACTCCTGTAATCCTAGCAGTTGGGAGCCCAAGACAGGTGGATCACCAACACTTTGAGGAAAGCCTGGCTACACAGTGAATTCAAGACCAGGCTGAACTACATAGCAAGACATGTCTCAAAAAATAAAAAAATAAATCAGGCTTGGGTTAGGGTTGAATGTGAAGGCTCTGAGTTCAATCCCCGGTACTGGGGGGAGGAGGGCAAAACAGGTAATGTAGAAAAATAAATTATGGTTTATTAATTCAGTGGAAACAGTACAATAAAATCAACAAATGAGTATTAGTGTGGCTGGATTGCATACATTTTTTTTTCCCCAGACAGGGTCTCGCTATATAGTCCTAGCTGACCTTGAACTCACTTTGTAGCCCAGGCTGGTCTCAAACTCAAGGCTATCTTCCTGCCTCAGCCTCCCAGAATGCTGGGATCGCAGGCATGCATCAAGTCACAAAAGAAAAACAGAATTCCCTTTCTAAAAAGGTCAAAAAGAGGGAGAGGCACGGCTTCTTGGCCTTTTGGCTAAGATGGAGTTATAGAGAGGCAGAGGCAGAAGATCACTCCAAGCTCACGGCTAGCCTGAACTACACAGATACCCTGAAAAAAGTGTCTCTTCAGTTGTCCTTACTTGTTGGTGTTCAGTTGGAAAACTAAGTGGCTTAGGGAGAATCTGTCTCACAATTTAAAAAATAACAACAATAATAAAGGGCTGAGAATGTAGCTCAGCGTGAAGGCCCTGGGTTCAATCCCCAGTACACAACAAAATAAAAATGCTAGCTCTGACCCTGGATTCCCAGCTTCCAGAAATGTGAAAAATGAATTTCTTTGTTTATAAATTACCCAAGAGCTGGGTGTGGTGGTGCATAGTGTAATGTCAGCACTCTGGAGGCTGAGGCAGGAGGATTGCTGTGACTTCAAACCCAGCTTGGGCTACATAGTGAGCTCAAGGTCAGGCTGAAATAGGAAACGAGACCCTGTCTCACGCCCCCCCCCAAGACCCCCACCACCACACACAAATTACCTAGTTCAAGATACTTTGGCATAGCAGCATTTGAAAAGGTCCAGAGCAGCATATATAGTACATAATACCATTTAAATAAAAGCTAAAAAGTTTGTTGAAAGGGAAATGCTAAACAGAACATAAAGAACTATCCTTTTGGCTTCTTATCTGTACCAAGATTATCTCTGAAGTATGTGCAAAAACCAGGTGGTGGGCGGGGACAGGAAAGGGAGGAACAATAGTCCTTTTGAAGTTTTAAACCATTGAGTAATTATAAACAATGTACATTTTTTAAAAAGAAGACTCCTTTCTGTTTCCCTTCCTGAAATGTTGCATTCACTTTCTGTGATTGCCTTAGCACAACTGCACCAGCTTCAAGAAGCACAGACTCAGACTCAAGAAGCACAGACTCAGACTCTCACCACTTGGGTGTACTGGGAATCCAGGCCAAATTTAGCTGGGTACCATGCTCAGGTCTCCCAGGGCCACAACCAAAGTACTGTATCAGTTGGTTTGTAATGGCTTTTTTGGTTTTGAGATAAGGTCTCGATAGGTACTTCAAACTGGGTTTGAACTTGCAGCCATCCTCCTGCCTCAGCCTCCTGAGTGCTGGGATTACAGGCCTGTACCACCACGCCCAGCTTGTATATTCATCTGGAGGCTCAAATGGAGAAGAATGTGCTTCCGACCTCATTGGGATTGGTGGCAGAATTACTTCCTAGTGGCTGTGTGATGGAGGGGCTGGGTTTCAGGCTGTCTGTTGGCTGCTGGCCTTTGGCAGATATACAGACCCCAAAACCTCCCTGTCCCCTCAACATGCGGTGTTGGCTGGGTATAGTGGGCACGCCTGTGATGCCACATTCAAGAGGCTGAGTCCAGATGATTTCAAGTTTGAGCCCAGCCTGGGCAACTTAATGACTTAGCGAGACCCTGACTCAAAACAAAAACTGAAAAACGGCTGGGGATGCAGCTCAGTGAGGAGGCCGGAGTTCAATCCCTAGTACTGAACGAACAAGCAAACACTAACCTGGGAGGAGGCTGCCCGTAGGAGGCTGAGTCACACGTTGCTCAGGCTGCAGGTGGGAACTGGCGCGGGCTTCCTGGCGTGCACACCTCTAGCACCCTCAGCGGCCCAGAGTTCTATCAGGGTCACAGGCCGCACGTTCGGCCACCCGGCGGATGACAATGCCGCGCTCCTCGTCAGGGCTCTGGGCTTTGAGGTGCCGCTCCACTCACCTGTACCTGGGTCGCAGAGCCACGGAGCCATCGGATTCCTTCACTAGGGCTTCGCCGAGATGCCTGCTCAGAACCACTTAGGAACCTGCTCCTGGGCTGCCCGTCCCCTAGAGGAGCATCCGCATTCCCAGGCCGTGGCACTTGGCGCGTGGTCTTTTGCTGGGGAGGTGGTAGAGTCTGAGACAGGGTCTCGCTGTGTATCGCAGGCTGACCTTGAACTCACAGCGATTCTCCTCCACACCCAGCTCCCCTCCTCTTTTTTCTCCAGAGAGCAAGACTGTCCAGAACGCGGACTGAGTCTGATTTCCCCACAGACTTCATGTCCCCTGTGCGTAGGTGACCTCCACCTGGGTGTGTCACAGGCACATCACCCGTCTGAGGCAGAAGCCCCGAAACCCCACCTCAGTGTCTCGACTTGCAGCAGTGATCTCACTCCGCTGTAGATTCCCATTTGAGTCCATCTCTCCCTGCAAACAGTGAGCAAGACGGCTAGAAGTCCTGTGAACTTTATTACCTTTGTATTCCTGGAGCCCAGCAAAATAGGCGCCCTCCAAAATAGGAGTTGATAATGTCCACTGATAGCCAGGTGTGGTGGTGCACACCTGCGATCCCAGCACTCTGGGAGGCTGAAGCAGGAGGATCGCAAGTTTGAATCCAGCCAGGATAATGTAGTGGTTCAAGGCGACCCTGTCTCAAAGTAAAATGAAAAGACTGGGCCCACACCGAGCTGGGCATTTCTGTCTTCAGGACCAGGTACGGTGGGTCCCTAAGACGTGGTGAGGACAATGCCAGTTACACTGGATTCCAGGAGGGAGGCATCTCCCAAGCCCTTTCCACGTCCCACTTCGCCGGCAGGCTTGGGTTAAGACGGAGCCAATAGTCTGTCACAGAGCAACAATAGTAAGGACAGAGTGGTGTGGCATCGTCTACAGTGTGGCCACCAGCACTGCCACCGCAGCCTGGCTTGGGTGACCAGGCAGGCTTGGAAAACAGCTCATTCTCCCCTCTGGTCTTCTACCAACCTTCAGAATTAAAGGAGCAGTTTTCGGTCAGATCGTTCTCATTCTGAAAGCTCCGATATGAATTTGCAGTGATGTCAGTGCACTGAAATGTTGCACCTGAATGTTGCAAACAGAGCAGGACCCGGGCTCAGCTCCACCTCCAGAGCAGCACACCAGAAGCTCCGGCCGGTGCTCTCCGGAGCAGGCTCCAGCCACAGCCAGGTGACACCAGTGCACCACCCCACTTGCCTTGAGGATCCCCAGCCATAAGCCCTACACCTGCTGATCTCTCTGCTTCCTTTCATTCAGTGGCTGCCTCCAGGCCGGGTGCCTGGCTTAACGAAGTGTGGAATGAAAGTTCCTTGCTTCCTTGAGCTTCGGGCCCACTGTCCCAGTGGTGTGACACCAGGCCGAATGACGTGAAGATATGTCGGGTGTGGTGGCGCACGCCTGTAATCCCAGCACTCAGGAGGCTGAGGCAGGAGGATCGTTGTGAGTTCAAAACCAGCCTGGGCTACATAGTGAGTTCCAGGGCAGTCTCCACTACATAGTGAGACCCTGTCTCAAAATAAATAAATAAATAGATAAATTTTAAAAAATGGAAACAATACAGAAGGCCACAAGTTCTATAGGTTTGACACTTTGTGTTCTAATACCAAAAGGTATTGTGTGTGTGCTTCCCCAAACGCCTACATTTGTGGAGATAGAACCCAGGGCCTTCACACTGAGCTACATCCTTAGCCCATTCAGTTTTTTTTTGTTTTGTTTTTCTGTTTTTCCCAATTTTTTTTTTTTTTGGTACCAGGGTTTGAACTCAGGTCTTTGTGCTTGCCAGGCAGGCACCAGAACCACTGAGCTAAATCCCCGGCCCTGTTTGTTTTTTGAGACAAAATTTGAACTCACAGTGATCCTCCTGCCTCAGCCTCCCGAGTGCTGGGATTATAGGCGTGCGCCACCATGCCCGGCCCATTCAGTTTTTGAGACAGGATCTCACTAACTCAACAAGTTTCCCAAGCCCGGTTTGAACTTGCAATCCTCCTGCCTCATCCTCCCAGAGTATTGGGATTAGAGATGTGCATCACCAAGTTCAGCCATTAAATATAGAATTTCCCTTTTCCTATTCATTCACTCAGTCAATGGTCATTGGCTAGGAATTCTGTGCCAGTACTGGTAAGAGTTGCCGGAGCCTTCAGGAGGACCTGGAACCCCCGCCAACCCCAGGAAGTAGTGATCACTCAGTAAAAAAAGGCCTGGACGTGATGTATAGAGACCTGAGCTCAGTCCTTCCTTGGAATTCAGTTGGGAGCTTGTGAGGGACACTTCACTTGTTTCAGAGCTCGGATTCCAATATCTGAAGTTCCAGGAAATTCTGGCACTGAGACAGGCAGGTGGTGTAGACCCTGTCTCTTCTGGGGCCAGCGAGTCCTTGCCACCATGGAAGAGATGAGCTCGGGGCAGGGACCCACCAGCCCGGCCTATAGTCACAAACCCCATCTTGTCAAGGAGTTTGTTCAAGGAGTTTGAGTCGAGTCCCTTTTATGGATCAGGTCTTAAATTAGGAATGTGGGAGCACTGGATGACACCATCCCCTTCCCGGCTATGACAAGGAAAGGACAAGGACCTGGGCAGCTAAGACACAGGGTGCACTGCAGGACTCTGGAGGTTCGGGGAGTCTGGACCGGGAGGGAGGGAGGGGATCTGAGACTGGAGGGCAGTGGGGATTTCAGTGCGGTCTTGGACTCACGGTGATGCGTGTCTCTGCCTGGTTCACTTCCTGTCTTTAAATAATTTTTTAGTACTGTACATGATTTTGATACATAACGAACTCATGTATCTTGAGAATGGGTGCAGATACACATTGTCTCTTAGTCCTTATTTCCCCTTCCCTCCTCTCCACCCCAGCTTCTCTTTCCATCTCCAAAAAAGTCTACTTCCCTATTTCCAATCTCCTGTCTTTTATTTTGCTCTTAAACTGTTCATACTGTGGGTTTCTCGTATAAATGTCTAAGCTTGCCTGTCTGATTTATTTCACTTAACATTATGATCCCAAGCGGTATCAGTTTTCCTACAAATTACCCAGATTTACCCTTCTTTACAGATAAGTAGTACTCCACGGTATGGAAATACCACATTTTCTTTATTCATTCACCTGTTGATGGACATAGAGGCTGTGCCCAAGATGTAACTAGTATGAATTGTGCTGCTATGAACATAGATAAGCACAGAGCACTGTAATATGGTGTCTTTAGCTCTGTCAGGAAGGTGTCTGGAAGAGATATAGCTGGGTTGAATGAAATTTTTATTTTTAGTTTCTTGAGAAATCTCCATACTAACTTCCATAGTGGTTGTACTAGTTTATACTCCTACCAACAATAGAGAAGCCTTCCTTTTTCGCCACAATTTTGCCGTATTTATTTATTTGTTTGTTTGTGGTACTGGGGAATCAAACTCAGGACCTTGCACTTGCAAGGCAGGCTACAGAACCACTGAGCTAAATCCCTGGCCCGGCAATAGCCATTTTTTCTAGAGTAAGATGCAATCTCAGTGTTGTTTTTTATTTCCATTTCTCTAATGGCCTCTTTTTTGTCTTTTGAGACAGTCCAGGATGGCCTTGAACTTTCAAACATGCCATATACAGGGGCTCTCTCCTTTTTTTTTTTTTTTTTTTT
>NW_022900931.1:6928892-6934629 GCF_012274545.1 Fukomys damarensis | reverse complement strand
TTTTTTTTTTTTTTTTAAGACAAGGTTTCACTATATATTCCATGCTGACTTTTTTTCTTTTCTTTTTTTTTGGTAACAGGATTGAATTTGGGCCCTTGAGCTTGTGAAGCAGGTGGTGGAACCACTAAACCAAATCCCCAGACCTCCCATGCTGATTTTGAACTCACTATGTAGCCCAGGCTGGCCTCAAATTCCTGGTGATCCTCCTGCCTCAGCCTCACCAGTGCTGGGGTTATAGGTGTGCACCACCCATAGCTGGTCCTTTTGTGATATTTTGAGACAGGTTTGGTTAGTCCAGGGAGGCTTTGAATTTGCTGTGATTGTGTTTTTGGCCTCAAATTTAAATCGTCTTTCCTCAGCCTCCTGTGTGCAGTAGCACACCTGCTCAACAGGAACCATTTCCTTATTAATCTAACAGTGAAGAGGAAGCACTGAACCACTGAAGGTTTAAAGAAAATCCTTTTTAGTGCTCATTTAAAATTTGTTTTTAATTTTAATTTTCTATTTTAAAATCTCTACCTTTTTATTTTTTTATTTTTTATTTTTCTGGTTTTTTGAGACAGGGTCTCACTGCGTAGTTGAGACTGCCCTGGAACTCACTATGTAGCCCAGGCTGGTCTCGAACTCACAGCGATCCTCCTGCCTCAGCCTCCCAAGTGCTGGGATTACAGGTGTGCGCCACCATGCCCGGCTCTCTCTACACTGCCTCAAGCCCCTAGTGCTCATTTCAAAAATCACAGACATTTATAATAGACAGTGACAGTTCCCCTCAACACTTCTCTTACTTCAGCACTGTTAACAGTTTGATGCATAATCAATCAAAGTGGATCAAAGTGAATCAAAGATCTAAATGCTCAAACAAATGCTTACTCTGCTGGAAGATAAAATAGGTAACACTCTTGAAATCATAGTCATAGGGGCAAGGATTTTCTTAATAGAATTCAAATGGCACAAGAAATAACATCAAGCCAGGCGTGGCACAAGCCTGTAATCCCAGCACTAGGGAGGATGAGGCAGGAGGATAGCCTTGAGTTTGAGGCCAACCTGGGCTACATAGTGAGTTCAGGGCCAGCCTGAACTACAAAAGGAGACCCTGCCTCAAAATACGAAAAAAGAAAGAAAGAAAGAAAAAGAAATAACATCAATAATCAACAACTGGGATTGTATCAAATTAAAAAGCTTCTGTAGCCCGGCAAGGTGGCTCACACCTGTAATCCCAGCACTTGGGAGACTGAGGCAGGAGGATCGTTGTGAGTTCAAGACCTGCCTGGGCTACATAGTGAGTTCCAGGACAGTCTCAACTACACAGTGAGACCCTGTCTTAAAAAAAAAAAATGCTTTTATAGAGCATAGGAAACAATAAATCGAGTGAAGAGACAACCTACTCAATGGGAAATTATTTTTTCCAGCTTCACCTCAGAGGACTAAAATCTAGACTATATAAAGAACTAAAAAAATTAAATAAAAGAGAGACACGCCCCCCAAATAAAAGACCAAATCAAAAATGGAAGCTGGGCATGGTGGTGCACGCCTGTAACCCCAGCACTCGGGAGGCTGAGGCAGGAGGATAGCTGAGTTCGGGACCAGCCTGGGCTACACAGTGAGTTCCGGGGCAGTTTCAACTACATAGTGAGACCCTGTCTCAAACAAACAAACAAACAAAACCAACCAAACAAAAGAAGTAAAATGGCCAATGAATAAGTGAGAAAATGCTCAGTATCTCTGACCATTAGAGAAATGAAAATTAAACAGCACCAAGATTCTATTTTACTCCAGAAAGCATGGCTATCATCAGAAATCAAATAATAACAAATGCTGGAGAGATTGCAGGGGAAGGACACTTTCTACCTTTTGGTAGGAATATAGACTAATACAACGATTATGTAACTCAGCATGGAGATTCCTCAAAGCATTGAAACTAAGCTGGATAGGTGACACATGACTGTAATCCCAGCACTCGGGAGGCTGTGACATGAGTTCAAGGCCAGCCTGAGCTACACAGTGGGACCCTGTCTAAAAAATCAAGAAAGAATGGAAAGTAGAAATTGCATTTGACCCAGCTATTCCCCTTCTAGATATCTTCCCAAAGGAGTCATAAGACATCATTTTACAGTGATATAGCCACACCCATATTTATAACAGCACAACTCATAATAGTTTAACCTTGGAAGTGACCTATATGTCCACGAACACATGAATGATAAAGAAGACGTTATTTGCACACACTGGAGTAGTACACTGCCATAAAGAAGGATAAACGAGTGATTTGTAGGAAAATGGAGTGCCTTGAGATCATAAGGTTGAGTGAAATAAATGGGACACACAAGCTTAAATATTGCATTTTTTAATATAAGAAACTCAAAATATAAAAAAAAAACAATAGAAAGATATTAGGAAATAGCAAGCTAGATCTTTCACAAAAGGGAGGGCTACCAAGAGTTGGGAGGAGGAGGAAGAGGAGAGAAAGAGGATGAAAAAGGAATTAAGATGTATTATGTGCACGAACCAACTCCTCACAAGGGATGTAATCATTATGTACTGCAACCTTGTGCTGATGAAAAAAATAGGCCAGGCGTTGTGGTACATGCCTGTAATCTCAGCACTTGAGAGGCTGAGGCAGGAGGATCACCTGGACTTTTACACCAGCCTGAATTGTCTAGGGAGACTCTGTCTCAAAAAAAAAAAAAAAAAAAAATTACTGTTTATCCTTGGTTTCAAACCCATTTTTATGAAATTTTATAAAAATAAAGACACAAGATGGATTCTATTCTCCCATTTTCTTTTCGAGTTTAGCAATATATGGCTATTGTTCTATGGTAATTCACATTGATGCAGTGTTAAATAACTTCAGAACATTCTGTCATCCTAAAGCTGTTTCATTGACACTATCGCCACCCTGCACCCCCAGCACTTCCTCATCTCCCCAAACTCAGCCCCTGCTCCCAGGACACAAATTCCACAGCCCTGTTCTCCATCCCACCATGGCCGGTGCTCTGCAGTTTTTCCAGGAACTTCACTCATTCAGGCACCTGAAATATGCAGACGCACATCCACAGTTCCTTTGTTTTTTAACCATTCACCTACAGGTGGGTTCTTTGTTTCCTTAGTTTGGGGGCTGGGTGGAAGGGAAGAATCACACAGCTGCAAGAAACGGTCATACTATGGCCTTGTACAAGGTGTCCGGCACATTGTGGGCCTTTCTTTTTTTCCTTTTGTGATACTGGGGTTGAATCAAGGTCTTCACACTGAGCTTTGTTCTCAGCCGTCTTTTAGTTATTTTTGGTTTTTTTTGAGACAGGGTCTAGCCCTATTAGCACAGGCTGGCCTGGAACTTGTGATCTTCCTGCCTCAATCTCAAGAAAACAGAAAAAAAAGAAATCCCACCTTGTTTCCTTTTATGTTGTCCATATTTCCTCAGTCATGTCTGTCACAGCTCCCTTTGGGCCAGCATCTTAGGTAAAGGGCCAGGGGCTCCAAACCCAGGAAGCAGCACCAGGCATCTGGGCTCACCCTTATCTAGGCAGGTTGGTGACCTTTAATTCTCTCTGTGGAATTTTCTCGCAGTATTTCCCTTGTCTTCTTGTTCTTTTCTTTTGTTTTGTTTTGTTTTTGAGACAGTCTTACTATGTAGTCCATGCTGGCTTTGAACTGTGTAGCCCAGGCTGGCCTTGAATATACAGTGATCCTCCTGCCTCAGTCTCCTAAGTACTGAGATTACAGGTGTGGGCCAGCATGCCAGGATATATTTCCTTCTTCTTAAACCTAGATGCATATTATTTAATTGATTGATTGGTTGATTGATTGGAGACAGGGTCTCACTTAGCAGTTCATTCTGGCCTTCAACTCACTATAGCCCAAGCTGGCTTTGAACTCCGGGTGATGCTCCTGCCTCAGTCTCCCCAGTGCTGGAATTACAGGTGTGCGCCCCATCCCCAGCTTCACAGTATTTTCACAGGGGAGGGGGAAGGAAGAGTCTATTTGAATACTTGCTTTAACTCAAGCTGGAGTCTGCACAACTTCAGGAAAATATTTTTCCTCATCAGAAACTGTTCAGAAAACTCAGCAAGCAACCTCCCACAAGGAAAATACAGCCAACCCTTTAACTTTTGTTCCTTTGTCCTCCTGAATGAGGGTCTCTATACTATTAAAAACAACTTGATCATTGCTGAAAGCCTGCTGCATCCTTACCCCTACACACAAATCAGTCCCATGGCAGCTGTTAAGATAAAGAATCAGGGCCGGGAATTTAGCTTAGCGGCACTGGGCCTGCCCTGTAAGCACAAAGTTCTGAGTTTGATCCCCTGTACAAAAAAAAAAAGTCACTGTCCCTGTGTGTCTGCTTTTCTGCTGCAGTCTGAGGAAACAACAAAAATTTAAAAAAAATGGAGGCCAGCCTGGGCTCGATAGTGAGTTCGAGACAGCCTGAACTGCATAGTGAAACCCTGTCTCAAACAAACGCTAAAAGAAAAACACCACCAAAGTAAGGCCAGCAACGTACAAATACCGACTAAGGAGCATGAGATATGAAACAGGAGAAAAACGGTTTTTACTTTGGAGTCCAGGCAGGCCTCACATTTGCAATCCTCTTGTCCAGCCTCTTGAGGTTTTAATCATCTCCATAAGAGTTTATGGGTTTCTGTGGGGGCCACTTCCAACCTTGCCATCTTGTCCGGTACCAACGTACCTGAGGCCAATGTCTAAAACTGTAGTCCCACACACAGGACCTCAGAGCTAATCGTTTCCTCTTGAATCCCTATAGTTTTGTTTTATTATTTTATATTAACTCTAGCACTTTATATTCTTGCCCATTCCCTGTATTTAATTGTTTAAGGCAGTCCCTAAAGTGGTCTTTTGGTGTGAAAATACCCTGCCAGGTTTCGGGTCTCAAGCACGTTCACAAAATCACTGCGAGTCTCCTTTGGAGAGACGGCTCCTTGGCAAGGATGTTTAGTACTTGGTGGGCAAGGGTCGAATCTGAGTTTGGCCCTAAAACATCCTCTCACTGCTGTGGTTTTTCGAATTATGAAAGTGATGTATGTGCTTGGTAACCAAAAAATCGGAAAATTCGGAGAAAATGCAAACAACTCGTAATTAGGGTGGCTCTGGGATGTGAGCAGCTCCCTCAAGGAGGCCGAGGATGCGCTGGGTCTCTGTGCGCGCGGCCACCTGCGCCGTGACTTGGCGTCTTCCAGGGGCATCGCCCCGGCTCCATCACCCCGCTCCCATCGGTCCTCGGCGCCGAGACCCAGCCCAAGCACATTCACCCGTAACTGTCTACCGACTGAAAATAGGTTCCGAGTTCGCCCCCGACCCTCTGCTGCAAAACCTCCCCTTTAAAGGGAGCCACCCGGTAACGCCGCGGCCACCTGCGCCGTGACTTGGCGTCTTCCAGGGGCATCGCCCCGGCTCCATCACCCCGCTCCCATCGGTCCTCGGCGCCGAGACCCAGCCCAAGCACATTCACCCGTAACTGTCTACCGACTGAAAATAGGTTCCGAGTTCGCCCCCGACCCTCTGCTGCAAAACCTCCCCTTTAAAGGGAGCCACCCGGTAACGCCGGGGGAGTTTGCGGAAGCGCCAACCGCGTTGGGGCCTTGGGCGGATCCCGTGATGGGGAGCGGCCCCGCCCCCAGCCCCGCTTCCCCCATTGTGTGAGCGGCTCGCGCGAGACCACGCCCCTTCCCCCCTCCCTCCGGCGGTCCAGCCCCTCCCCCTTTTCACTCCCCCACTTTGGCTC
>NW_022900931.1:6922524-6927869 GCF_012274545.1 Fukomys damarensis | reverse complement strand
GCGCTCGGCGGGTCGGTGTCGCTGTGTCCTTCTCCGGGCCTGGCTCAGGCCCGGCCCCTCGCACTTGCCCCTACCTTTCCGATCTGGTCCGCATCCCTCTCCGGCCGCCGCGACCCGGCGAAGAGAAAAAGGAACTTCCCCAACCCCCTCGGGGTCGGCCGAGCCCCCCCAGCCCATCCCGGGGAGCAGGGCGGGGACCCCGGGCCGAAGAAGAGATTTCCTGAGAATTTTTGCTTTCCTCGCCTGTATCTCCGAAAGAATTAAAAATGGCCGAGAATGTGGTGGAACCGGGGCCGCCTTCAGCCAAGCGGCCTAAACTCTCCTCTCCGGCCCTCTCGGCGTCGGCCAGCGATGGCACAGGTTAGTATGGGAGCCCCGGCCTTCCCCACTCCCCTGGAGCTTTTTCTGCTCACTGCACCTTTATTCTGGGGTTTTTCCTTCTCTCTCTCTCTCCTTAGCTCCCTGCCCAGTAGTTAATTTTAAAGGTGTTTGAATGAGCTGGACGAAAGCGTCCAGTAGCCCAACCATTTTCTTTGCCCCGATACATTTGTTGCAACACTGTCATGTCGATCTGTGTTCTGGAATTAGAGCTCGGAAGTGGCTGCTGGATGGAAACGGCCTTTATTGTTGCTTCTATGCAGTGTGATTTGAGAAATGCCAGTGCATTTTTGTGTAAAGGCTTTTATGCAATTTTACCTTTAATTTTTTTTTGTCGTCGTTGTTGGTTAATGAAGGTTTATTAATCCTTTTCCACCATTGCACTTACTCTGTTTCTTCTACTTTCCCACTTTTCAGCATTTTGGCTCCTTTGCATAACATTTTCTGCTGAGGAATATAGTGTAAATTTTTTTGATTTGATTTATGCTTGTGATCCAGGATTTCAGGTTTGATGTGAAATTTGCAAAATTATTTTATGTTACCTACAGCTTTAACCCCCCCCTTATTTGCTTTAAGAATCAATATGGACCGCAGTTCATTTCACATTTCCCAGTTTTTTGGTATGAGACCAAAATGTCTGAAACTGAGTTTTTAGTTGGAGGCAGAGGCGTTTTCTGTGCAGTTTTTTTTTTTTTAATTTAAATTTTTTATTTTTTGGAGAAGAGGAAAACCCATTTTTTTGAAATTGTGTACCTGGAAATCAAGATTTGAAGTTGAGAGAAACATGAAATGGTTGTACAAAAGTTTAGAAAGTGTATTAGATTTTGTGTTTGTGAGTGTTCTCTGTTTAGCAGCTCTCGGGATTCTTTTCTTCACTCAGTTGTGGACAGCCCCTTTGTTAGGAGAAATTCAGGGAGACCTTCCATCATTCCGTTCTCCTTCTTACTGTTAGTTTAATGGTGCTGGCCCGATGGCCACTGTTCTTCTCTTTTGGTGTCTTGGTTGTTTGAGATGCCAGGGTAATGAAGAGGAAGAATGGCTGGCCATCTGACAGTCCACAAGATGTTCCCCCTTACTATGAGCATCTCTTTAATTCCCTGAGAACAGCCTCAACGTCATCCCTCCATCTGCCAGCAAGAGTGCATAATGGAGTGAAATGGACTCTTAAGTTTGTAGAGAACTTCTAGAGCATGTTTCTAAGTAGACTTCTTTTTAAAAGGTGAAAATAGGAAGATACAACAAATGCTTTGATTTCTTTGCTTTTGTAAGGTAGATGTGTAGTAAATCAAGAGTTTTAGCTAACCTGCAAAAATAGAGAAGGAATATTGCAGTGTTCCTTCACCTAAGGATCTTAACTACCTTAGCTGTGCAAGAACTTTAATCTGCACCTGTGCCTTGAGTTTTCTGTAGGCTTCAGGAATTCTTTTTAGGAATTTTTTTTCAAAATTCATACACATATTTCTTTGCACTTAACTGTAGTGTTATTCAGCTTTTTGTTTTTTTCTTATTTTTTTGAGACTGGGTCTCACTGTTAGCTCAGGTTTGCCTCGAACTCACTGTGTATCTCAAGCTGGCTTCGAACTCAGGGCACTCCTCCTGCCTCAGCTTCCCAAGTTCTGGGCTTACAGGCATGTGCCACTATGACTGGCTCAGCTTTTCATCTTTAGGGACCCATTCCTCTAGATTTTTGTGATGTTTCTTGAGTTTTTCTGTAACATCATGATGGATTTTTCATCTTGAGTCTAATAACTTCAAATATTAGAAGGAAAACTTTTACAGTGTTTGTATTGATGAGTTCTATTTGAGAGGCTTCCTGTTAGAGCTCTGTTCATATATACTACTGCATTCTCTATATCTGATCTCTGTGCTCAGCTACGTTGTATAATTTTGACTAATTCGTTTTGTTAGTGTCTCACCTGGTTAATCCAAACCTTTTTCTTTGTGAAATATCTTCGAATGACCATGGGCCATAAATGTAAAAAAAAAAACCCTTTCAACATTGGGGTTAACTTATGATTACCGAATGTCTTTTAGTATTAGCAACTTTTCTCTAAATTTGTAATTAGGATTAATTGTAACCAGTCTGGGTTTTGGGTTGTGGGAGAGGTAAGTATAAAGATTTTCTTGCCCAGTGAACTTCACATTGAGCATCATTAAAATTTGATGTTTTTGCATCCAGCAGTGTATAATGTTAAGTTTACAGGAACTTCTAATGGCAGCACTTCACTTTTAAAACTTTAAATTTCAAGCTTACAATGCCACATTTTGATTTTTTTGGGGGGGTGGGTACTGGGGATTGAACTCAGGACTTTGTGCTTGAGAGGTAGGCGGTGGTACTAGTGAGCTAAATCCTGGCCCTACATTTTGATTTTTGAATTGTCACTTGGATATTCTTTAAATGTAAAAGGAAGTTGTTCCTTGTTACTTGATTATAGTATGGTTTTTAATCTAGAACTTGTAAAAATGAGCCCAAAATTCTAGACTCTAGTCTATTTTTGAGATAACTCACTATGCAGGTCAGCCTTGAACTAGCAGCAATCCTCCTTTCCCATCCTCTGGAGTGCTGGGATCACAGGTGTGAGAAACTAAAAAGTTATTTAGGCTTAAAAAGTTTTGTAGTGTTAAGTTCGTCTACCAAAAGTGTTTGAATGTGTTACCTGTATAGGAAACAAAACTGTATATAATGTGTAGAGAGATTCTAAAGCATTACAA
Organism: Fukomys damarensis; assembly: GCF_012274545.1. Classification (NCBI taxonomy): domain Eukaryota; kingdom Metazoa; phylum Chordata; class Mammalia; order Rodentia; family Bathyergidae; genus Fukomys; species Fukomys damarensis. The sequence continues at coordinate 6,924,779 of NW_022900931.1, read as the reverse complement.
AATTAGTATTTAAGTTGCAACTTTTCAATTTTTTTTCCTTGAGACAAGGTCTCACTATGAAGTTCAGATTGGCCAGTGGTCCTCCTGCCTCAGCCTCCCAAGTGCTGAGATTACAGTTGTGTGCCACCACACTTAGCTAACTCTCAGGTTTTCTAAGGTTGGGCACTGAAACAGAGTGAAAGTGATTTATTTTATTTAGGTTTTTTGAGACAGGGTTTCACTATGTAATAAACTCACTGTGTATTCCAGTCAGGTGATTTTCCTGCTTCAGGCTTCTGAGTTCTGGGATTACAGCTGTGAGCTACTATGCCTGGCTGACAGTGAACTTTTTTTTTTTTTTTGAGTCAGGGTCTCACTTTGTAGCTTATGGTCACCTTGAACTCATTATGTGACCCAAACTGGACTCAAACTCCTGGGGGACCTGCTGGGTCTGCCTCCTGAGTGCTGGTATTATAGTTGTGTGCTATTACGCCTGGCCATAAAACCTATTTGTAATTTAAAAAAAATTTTTTTTGCCCAGAAAAGTTAGGATCAGGTGAGTTCTGAAAATATTTCTTTTCTTTTCTTTTTTTTTTTTTTTAAATGAAAATATTTCTTGAACCTATTTCTAATACACCTGATAGAAAGATGATCTGTTGCCTTCATTGTTCAGGGAACATGTTCTGTCACTACTTTGTAATAATTTAAAGGTAAGCTGGGTGTGACTGCTCACACCTGTAATCCTAGCACTCCAGGAGGCTGAGGCAGGAGCATCACAAGTTTAAACTCATCCTGGGCAATTGAGTGTGACTTTACAGTCAGTTTATTTAAATGCTCTGGGTTCAGCCTCCACTACTACAGAGAGGATAAAAAGGAATTTGATGCTGTAATGAACAGAATCTGGAAAGGTGTGCAACAGTTTCAGGATCTGGCATGATCAAGTAGGATAAAGATTCTGTAGTTCTACTCTATGTGTCAGGATTGGCTTGGTTTATGCCTTGTTGTCCTTCTGCATTTTAATGGCACAGAGCAGATGGTATATAAAGTATACCTGTATTTTTACCATTAGATTAATGTACATGTTAGAGAAGTGGTAAGGATTTTTTTTTTTTTTTTTTTGTATCAGGGATTGAACTTGGGTCCTTGTGCTTGGGAGGCAGGCAGTGGAACCACTGAGCTAAATCCCCGACCCTTGAGAAGTGGTCAGGATTTTGAAAATGCCAGTTTTATTTTCTCAGAACTGTGTATTGGTGACTTACCATTCTAATCAGAACTTTTTTGAGGCGGGGGATGAGTACCAGCGACTGAACTCAGGACCTTGCACTTGCGAGGCGGGCAGCAGAACCACTGAGCTAAATCCCTGGCCCTAATCAGAACATTTTAATAAACGCCACTTTTCTCTTCAGCTCTGTGATCTGTAATATGCTTTAATTTTAGGCATGAATGTTTAGAGTTGTGCATCTGGAGTTTTCAAGATTCACGCTCTTGGTCTAGTGAGGTATTCCTGATTTCAGTCACTTTAGACAACATTTTCCCATGTGCCCCCATTTTTCTGGCAACTCCTTATTCTCAAGGCCTCATACATACATCCTTTGATAAGACCACTTGAAGGCTGTCTGTGAGTAAAGTTTCCTTAGGTTGTAAGTTTGTTTGGGCACCCTTTTCCAGCAGGAGCTCCTGTTCTGTTGTCAGGTGAGAAATGCATTAATGGGCCGAGTAAATGAGGGTGGGGGTTTCTTCTTGGTTACCTTTGGGCATTTTTTGGTTACTTTGATTTTGTGCTTCTTCAAATCTCCATAAAAAAAATTAAAATCATTAAAAACTAGTGCCTAGTGGTGTCTGTAACTACATTAACTGGTTAACTAGGAAGGAGGAAAAGAGTAGGAAGAATGTTGCAGATAGAAGTGGGAGTGTAAAATACTTCTTCCTGGTATATTTACCAAAACAATTCAGGAGCTCTTCTACCAATTCATATACCCAGTGATTAATGGAAAAGTTAGATGACTTTTGTGTGTTTATCCAGATTTTAAAGTTTCCTTCTTTCTGAAGTTGAAGTTGAATTTTTTTGAGTGTGGCAAACACTAGCAAAATTAATAGGTGAGAGAAACAAATTGTATCAAATGTAAAATTCCTAAAACATTGAATTTTGCAATTAATTTTTTTCATGTGATGGAAAATTTTATTGCTCAGTTTTGAAAAGAATAATTATTGAGGTATTAAGCCTCTTTCAGCAGTTAGGATATAATTGTTTTTAGATGTAGATTTTTTTTTTTTTT
>NW_022900931.1:6916324-6922334 GCF_012274545.1 Fukomys damarensis | reverse complement strand
TATTTTATTTTATTATTATTTTATATTTTATTTTATTTTATTTTATTTTATTTTATTTTATTTTATTTTATTTTATTTTATTTTATTTTATTTTTTGAGGCAGGTTCTCACTATGTAGTTGAGACTGTCCTGGATCTCACTGTGTAGCCCAGGCTGGTCTTGAACTCACAGTGATCCTCCTGCTTTAGCCTCCCAAATGCTGGGATTATAGGCATGTGCCACCACACACGGCCTGATTCCTTTTTTTTTTGGTACCGGGGATCAAACTTGGGTCCTTGTGCTTGCCAGGCAGGCAGCAGAACCACTGAGCTAAATCCCCGGCCCTCCTGATTCCTTTTTAAATAAATGTCCAAAAGGGCAGTTATGCATGAGGAGTAATTTTGTTGAGAAAGAAAGAAATGGAAAAATTACTGGAAAAAAGTGAGTGGTTAAGAGAAAGGATTATTGAATTATTCCATATCTGCATTTGTTAACTTTTTCTCACCTGTAACACCCGCCTTATGGGTTATGGTGAGGAATAAATGAGAATTCTCTTTACAAAATGCTTAGCATATGGCTATGCATGGTGGTGCATACCTGTTATCATAGCACTTGGGAGGCTGAGGCTGGAGGAGATCTCCAGAAGTTCAAGGCCAGCCTGAACTACATAGGGAGACCCTGTCTCAAAAGCAACCCACGTGTTACCTTGCTGCTGCATCATGTGCTCATTAAGTGTTAACTCTTTAACTTGTAAATATACCACAAGGAAAGTCAGTGGTAGGTTTGTTTTTTAAAATGGATATATAATAGCTTCTTGGCCTTCCGGCTAAGATCAAATGTGAAAATGAATATATAGACAGTGGATGCAAGTACATGAAATTGACAGTAGTACAAGCCTGATAAGGTCATTTTACATTGTCTACCCAAAGATTAAATAAGCTGGGTATGATGATGCACACGTGTGACCCCCAGTTACTTGAGACGCTATGGCAGAAAGATTGAAAGTTTAAGGCTGGCCTGAGCATCTTTTTTTTGTGTGTGTGTGGAGACAGGATCTAGTTATGCGGTTCAGGCTGGCCTGGAATAACTCCTGCCTCAGCCTCTGGATGGCTGGGATTATAGGCCTGTGCTACCACTCCTGGCTAAGCTACAATTTGAAGAATGCTAGCTTAGAAGAGTTGAGAAGAAGGCAGTATTCCTGTATCGAGCCAACATGTTTGTGTGCCAGACATTGATCCTCTGTACAGGGAGCGCTGTGGTAATCTGTAGTCCCTTCTTATCTTCGTGGAATTTATTACAGAGAAGGGAAGAGTGGCATTAGACAAATCTCGTGTGAGCTCTAGAGTGGAGAGTAGGGTTGGGGGATCTCTTGGGTGGAGAGAGTAAGAGTGAGCCTGGTTGGGCAGGAAGAGGAGGTGTGGAGCCAGAGTATACCAGCTTTTCAGGGAACACGTGAGCTATGCCTAACTGAAATGACAGTGAGAGATGGGACTGCCGAGCAGAGGGCTTAGAGATTAAACTGAGGGGTGGTTTGGAAAGAGCAGGAAAAGTAGGCAGGAAGAGCGGTGAGATGGTTGTTTAGGATTCCAAGGGTGGGCTTACCACAGAAGTAGGAAGAGGTGGAAAGATTGGAGGGAAGATGGGTTGGGTGGTGGACAGAAGCTGGTGATTGATTTGGTGTAGGCAGCTGGATGGAATTGATAATGCCCAAGCTTAAAGATTGAGCAGCTGCATAGTGAGTGAATATTGGAATAGAAGTATTGGGGTTTGTGGCAATGGATGTAGCCAAAGGGGTTGTCAGCGTTCTGGTGTCATTGTTCTAGGACAAGAGTACATATTTTGAGGATGGTTTGGGGGCTCACTGCTTGTTATTCCAGCTACTTGGGAGGCTGAGGTAGAAAGGATCAAAGGAGCCCAGCATCTTTTCTTTTTCCTCCCCTCCCCTGCTTGCTCTCTCTCACATGCCTCGCTCGCCCTCTCTCGGTCTCAGTCTCTGTCTCTGGTCAGGATTTCACTGTATAATAGTACAGGCTGGCATTGAATTCACTACGTAGCCCAGGCTGTCCCTGCACTTGGAGTGATTCCCCTATCTCAGTCTCATGAGTGCTGGGATCACAGGTACGCAGCACTACACCGGAGGCTGATTTGGGCGATGTTGTGTGAGACCCCCATTTTGAAATTTTCTTTTGCCTGTTGACTCTATTATGTATAAAGCAGCAATTTGCAGCATGAAAAGCTGTGTGATACTGTATGATCAATTGGTTGTCATCTTCATCCAAATTTAGATAAGACTCAGATTTTTCCAGTAGTCTTAGAAGTCTTAACCTCCCCCTGAATTTTTTTCCCCAGTTCTGGGGTTTGATTTAACTTGTTTGCTTGTTTATTTAACTTTTCTTTTTACCCTGGATATTTGTTTCACTCTTAATGTTGCTTCACATTATGTAATTTGACGTATTTGTGCATCTTTTCTTGCAAAGCAGATTTCATTCATACGTGTGTGTGTGTGTATGTGTGAGTGTGTGTGTGTGTATGTGTGTATTTTGAGACACGTTCTTGCTGTGTAGTTGAGGTTGGCCTTTTACTCAAAACAGTCCTGCCTCAGCCTCCCAAGTGCTGGGATTACAGGTGTGACCCACCATACCTGGCTGATATTCAGGGTTTAAAAATTGTATTCTGGTTCATCTACAGAAGAAAATTTAAAATATATACATATATATGTGTGTGTGAGTGTGTGTGTGTGTGTGTGTGTGTGTGTGTGTGTATTTTGGTATCGGGGATCAAACTCTGGACCTCACTCTTGCAAGGCAGGCGGCAGAAAACCACTGAGCTATAAATACCCAGCCCTAAAAATACTATTTTTTTAATGACCAAGGTGGTGTCTTAAATCACTAGGGCGCAATAGACTTTTTTTTTTTTTTTTTTTTTTAAGTAGGAAATTTTGTTGGGAAATAGGAATAGCTCCTGAGAGACAGGAAGGTTCCTGAATGGTTGCTCTAATGATTTTTAACAGTATGGTTTTGAGTAGAGATTAGGAAGGTTGTTTTAACATTAGACACTTGTGAAAGTTTGCAACATTGTCTCATTTTAAGGCACATACCAGTGGGTCAGTGTTGGTATCTAATCTCAGCTACCTGGGAGGCCAGGGCAGGAGCTTGAGCCCAGGCAACTTTGCAGGACCCTGTCTCCAAAAAAAAAAATGTTTTTTTGTAGTGTTTTGAAATTTCATGCTTTTTAAAGTATCCAGTGTAGGAGTGCCCTCAAACCAATAAGAACAAGAGATCTTTGTGAGATTGATAGTTTCAGTGTTTAGTCAAACCATTACCAGAATTACTAGCGTTATAGAGATTTGACTTTGAACTCTGTTCTTGTTGTTTTTATAAATCCTCAATCGCTTGCTGGAACTAGAGGCTCTTGTTTCTGATCTCTGTCCATCTACTCTGCTGCTCTGGCTCCTCTCACTTTCAGAACTGGCTGAGTTCACCCCATATACTTCTTTAGGAGATTCTCTTGCCTTCCTTCATCTCCAGCTCCTCTTCATCCTCAGGCCTCACCATCAGGTTAGATCATTGAAATGAAGGGTTTGGTAGATAGAGTGTCCATTCTTTTTAAAAGCATTTAAATACATAAGAGAAAAGAGAAGCAGTGGATGGATTCTGTCCTCTAAAGTGGATACCTGAGTGTTGATTATTTTTAGGATAATTAATATGAGATTTTTCCTTAATGAACACAGTTTAGGAACAGGATTGGCTTGATTTGACTTCAGTTTACCAAGAGTAGAAAAATAAACCCACTCATTCAACAATGTGTGAGCTTTCTTAAAGTACAAAAAGACTGTAATAGTTACTAATACGGTGTGGAATTAGATTTTGATCCAAAGTTATTTTGTGTTCAAGTTTGCATCCTACTTAAGTGTAAATTTTTTTTCCTCTAATTTACGCTCAGAAGACAGTGTGGTGTATTGGGATTCTGTTGCTAATGGCCTGATTTTGAAGGTTATACTTTTGTATATTTGATGGTGGGTAATATTTATCCAGATTCTCCTATATTATAGAATTGTCTTGCGTCTTGCTTTTTTTTTTTTTAAGCTTTGAAAAGCCTAAGATCTATTTTACAATGGTTGTATGGTTAAATTTGCTTTGAGAACCACAAGCAATATAGAAGACACCAAGAATGATGTCTTGTATGTAATAATGAAAGGATATTTTGACTCAGCCCTGGTTTCCCATATGTTTAACCAAACTCATTTTTGTTGAAAGTGTTGCATTTCTAATACATGGTCCATTGGATAAATCATTCTTAGGCTAAACTTTTACAGTCTGCCTTTCAGTCTTATTTTATTTTTCGACATGGACTGAATGTACACATTCATATAGAAAAACATTTTACTCACAGTCATTTTATATTTGAACATTATTAAAGTTTTAAGGGACCTTGTCAGTAAACTAATGATTAGAAGTAGCCTGATGATGACATTGATTGGTTTAAGCTTTTATAAGCAAGAATTGTCTTACTGCAGATAGTGTGAATTCATTCAACAGTCATTTGTGATGCAGTTTTGTAGTATTTGCTTTAGGTTAACTGAGGTAGTAAATTTCTGTTTTCATGAATTTCTAATCAAATAGAGAAAGGGCTACAAACAAATTAACAAGTCACTATATTATCTAGAAAAAATACTTTTACTTGCTTTATTCAAACTTCTCAGTCTGTGACAATCGCCCCTATCACCTGCCTGCCCCCACCCTCCCTTCATGTCTGTCTGTCTTGAGAAAGTTTGGCTAAATTACCCAGACAGGCTTCAAACTTTGTGGTCCTCCTGCTTTAGCCTCCCGAGATTACCAGCATGTGACTCACCATATCCAGTTTATAGTCTGGGTTTTGCTCTCAGTATACCACTGAACTGCTCTTACCTAGATGATCATCTTCCACGATTTATGTTCAGTGGATTTTCTTTGGAGCCTGGGACACCACTGCAGCTTTGCCTTTGGAGCCTAGTATTCCTGGTGGAATGGGTTGGGGGTGTGTTTGATTTTTGCATCCTTCGTTGATTAACATTGATCCTTCTGACTTTTCTGACAGACCTCTGGGTGAGTCCTTTGGTTTTGTTTTTTGTTTTTTGAGACAGGGTCTCACTATGTAGTTGAGACTGACTTGGAACTCACTGTGTAGCCCAGATTGGTCTCAAACTCACAGCGATCTTTCTGCCTCTCAGCCTCCTGCCTGAGTCACCTCGCCAGGCTTGGGTGAGTCTTTTCTCTTAGGTGTCTGTTGGGCAGCTCTACATAAGTTTACGAACAGTGGCATAGGCTTCACATTTTTCCCTTACATTCACCAGGTTTTGGTTTGTTTTGTGTTTTTGTGGTGCTAGGGATCCAAGCCAGGGACTTCTGCATGGTAGGTAAGTGCCCTACCACTGTATTACATTGGCATCCCACATGGGGATTTCATTGTGTTGCTTAGCCTGACCTCAGACTCCTGAGCTAAGTGATCTTCCTATCTCAGCCTCTTGTAGCTGGAAGTACCTGGCTGGGTTTCTTCTTACATGTTGAGAATCTCTTGTTTGCTTCAACTAATCTGAGCTATTCTCCAATTCAGTGCATTTAGAAGTGGGCCCTATGAGATGGTTTGAACCTTCATTTTTCCCTCCTTCCTTCGAATCTGAAGAGTTTAAGAGATGTGAAATTAAGGCTGGTCAGTACTAAATCCCTCTATTTAACAGGATTTGATTACGTTATCCCCTCCCTCATAAACCTACATTGGGTTTTGGGTTTGCTATGTTAATAGTTTTAAACTACTGTATTTCTTTGCTATTTAATACAAACTTTGGCCAAAGACAAAAATCTTGTATTTGTGGTTTTTTTACCCTGTATTACTCAGTTCACTATGAGTTTGCTACCAGCTTTTATGCTGGGAAGCCCTTGAAGAAAGATCTACTGGAGAAAGATTTGAAATTTGTAGCAAACATAAAATCTCAAAATAAATAACATCCATTTATTTATTTTCTCTCTCTCTCTCTTTTTTTTTTTTTTTTTTT
>NW_022900931.1:6890157-6916117 GCF_012274545.1 Fukomys damarensis | reverse complement strand
TCTTTTTTTTTTTTTTTTTTTTTGGTACCAGGGGTAGAACTCAGGATCTTGTACTTGCGAGGCAGGCACTGAGCCACTGAGCTAAATTCCTAGCCCTACAACCCATTTTTGTAATGACTGGGTAAATTTTCTTAGAAAATATTATTTAAAATTTGCTAAATTGATTTTTATGTTTAGAAAAGTTGTAGATTCTCAGAATGTTCAGTGATCTAAAACAACTGCTAAAATTGAAGTTTTCTCATAATAGAACGTGGACTGGGATGCAAAAATGTGAATAGGCTCTGTATTGGGGAACAATAGTAGGTGCTGTATCCATAAAAGAGGGAAATGGCAATTTTCTAACTTCGGTGCTATCTGGGAGGGTAGATTTGTACAAGACCTGAAGGTAATGGGTGGGTCCTCATTACCCCAAGTTCCCCTTCAGAATCTAACTTTGGTTTGCTTTTTAGAGTAAACATTGAAACAGACTACCAGAATGATCCTTAATAATTCTTTGCTCTACTTCATATAGTTTGTAACCTTAAAAAGGTTAAAAATTCATTGAGGCAGGAGATTTGGAGCAAGTTCAAGTCCAGCCTGGCTGCATAGTGAGTTCTTACAAAGTGAGACCTCTTCTCCAAAAAAATAAAAAAAATAAAAAAAAAGTTAAAAATTGCCAGATGCAGTGGTATGTACCCATTGTCTTGGTGCTTGGGAGGCTGAGGCAGGAGAATTGCTTGAGCTCAGGAGTTCGAAGAATTTGAAGCCAGTATGGACAACAGAGAGAGGGAGAAGGGAGGAAAGAGAAAACAATTGTGCTATGTTTATGTAGTGCTTTAGAATATTTTGTTTTGTTTTGTGATACAAGGGATTAACCCAGGGCTTTCACACTGATCTACACACCTGAAACCCCCACGTTTGTTCTCTCTCCCCCCTCTCCCTCCCTCTCCTTCCCTCTCCCTCCCCCCCAGTGTCCCTGTCTCTCTCCCTCTCCCCCTCTCCCTCTTCCCCTCTCTCCCTCTCTTCCTCTTTCTGTCTCCCCCCCCTTTCAGTGTCTTGATGAGTTTCCTGAACTACTCTCAAATTTGTGATCGTCTTGCTTCAGCCTCCCACATAGCTGGCATTACAGCTTTGTGTACCTGGCTAGTGCTTTAGAATCTTTAAGAACCATTTCGTTGTTTTATTTTTAACCAACTCTAAGTGAAGGTAGAGTGTGTTTTAATACCTTATTCAAAGTAGAACCCTAACTTGACAAGAGGTGTCTGTTTGGTCAGAAGGTCAAAGTATATATTACTTTTTCCTACAGTCTTCCAGATTTATGTGGTTGTAATTAAGTAGGAGAAATTTATAATACTAAATATCCAGTCACAGAATATAGTACATAAATTGAAGAATTCCTGTGAACTTTAAGCCATTATATTGCTGATAGTGTTATACAAAATGCATTGAGACCTTTATTCTTCAAATGCTTGTAATTTGTAAGATGCATACAAATAATTTAACTGTAACAAAAGATAGGGAATAGGATATAGCTCAGCGGCACAGTGCCTTCCCGGCAAGGGATAGGCCCTGAGTTTAATTCTGGGTACCCCCCCAACCCCCCCAAAAGAAAATAAGGCAGTGCATGGTTGAGGTTGTAATAAAAGGGAAACATTTTGCAGTACTGGGGATCAAACAGGACCTTGCACTTGCCAGGCAGGCACGGGGCCAATGAGCCACATCCCTGGCTCCAAAGTGAACCATTTTGGAAAATAGGAGTATTGGGATCCATAGTTGTTACTTCAGTTAGATTTGTGGAAATTAGGTTCAGGATTACCATGAAAAAAGATCAACCCTGTAATCTTTGTTTTCAAGGACCACTATGTAAGTCATCCTCTGTTTCACAGTTGAGCCTAACTTTGTAAGATGATATGAAATATTTGCATAAACAGATGATATAGCTATAGATAAAAGTTCAGATCTTCCCTCTAAAGCCTGGACTTTTTTTTTTTTTTTTTTTTTTTTTTTTTTTTTTTTTTTTTTGGTACCGGGAATTGAACCTTGCACTTGCAAGGCAGGCCACCGAACCGCTGAGCTAAATCCCTGGCCCTGGGTTTTGTCTTTTGATGAACTCTACAAGGCAGTTGTCGAAGATTGGTGGGAATAATGTATATGAGGTGCCAAATACATTGCTCGACATACTGATAGTGCCTGATATATGTTTGCTTTCATTATTGTAAGCCAGCCTGTCTCCTAATAAAGAGTAATGACTTCACTGACTAATAACAGGTAACTTGTTCGTAGTATTTAATATGTTCCAGGCAGAGTTCTGAGCTGTGTGGGTGGTGGGGTGGGGGGTGTCTTAATGGGAAATTTTTTTTTTTTTTTTTTTTTTTTTTTTTTTTTTTCTTGAAAAAGGGTCTCCTGGATTGCTGGGATTACAGGTGTGCCCCACACTGCCTGGTTTTCCAGAATCTTTGTTTTGTTTTTGAGTCTGGGAATTGCTCTACAGTTCAGACTGGCCTTGAACTTACTACGTAACTCAGGGTGGCCTTGAACTTCAGGCAGTCTTTCAGCCTCAGACTCCCACGTGCTGGGATTACAAGCATGGGTCACCATACCTGGCTTCGAGGATCTTTTGTGTGTGGGGAGTGTACCTGGGATGGAACTCAAAACCTTGTGCTTGCAAGGCAGGAGGTGGCACCACTGAGCTAAATGCCCGCCCTCTAGGATCTTTTAATTGACAAGTAATTGTATTTATGTAGTCCAACGCAATATTTTGATGTTTGCTTTGGATTTCCTTCATGAGTTATTTGCAGTTTGTATAGATTTTAGAATGTTCTTTGCTTTATACTTCAAACTATTTGTATGTAAGACAGTTAATCTTTCTTGAAAGTTTAATGTAGGACATACTTGTAAAGTAATTTATGTGTGGTGTTTTCTTTGTGGAAAGGATTAGCCAAGGATTCATTTTCTGTAACAGTGATAGGATTGCTCAGACTTCCCAGTGTCACTTTCTTTTGATTTTTGGGGGGCAGGGTCTCATCGAAGTTCAGGCTGACCTTTAACCTACTATGTAGCCCAGTAGGCTGGGCTCAAACTCGCTGCATCAGCCTTCTGCATGCTGGGATTACAGGTGTTCACCACCATGCCCAGCACTTTTACACTTTTTCCCCCCCAGAACCGCGGAATGAACTCAGGACTGTGCCCTTGCAAGGCAGGCACAGTGCTACTGAGCTAAATCCCTGGCCCTACTTTTACACTTTTATAAATGGGAAACTTCAGTTAAAAAGTACTCTAGGTGCCTGTTACTGTGCTGTATTTACTGAACTAGTATTTTCACCCCTTCTCCCTTTACTAGAGTATTTAAGACTTTCTTTGAGGCAGGGGAATCTGTTTTACCCAGGCTGACCTTGAATTTGGAGTCCATCTGCCTCAACCTCTGCTGGAATATTTTAAGGCAGATCCTAGCATTATTTAACCATAAATCTGAGTGTTTCTCTCAGTAAAGAGGATTTATTTTATTTTATTTATTTATTTATTTTTTTTTTTGAGACAGGGTCTCACTATGTAGTTCAGACTGCTTTGGAACTCACTGTGTAGCCCAGGCTGGTCTTGAACTCACAGCGATCCTCCTGCCTCAGCCTCCCAAGTGCTGGGATTACAGGTGTGCACCACCATGCCCGGCCAAAAAGGATTTATATTAAAACTGTTACACCATTATCACTGTCTACAATATTATTATTACTAGGGGCTTTTTTTTTTTGAGATAGTCTCACTGTGTATTGTAGTTCACCCTGGCCCTGAACTCACTGTGTAGCCCAGGCTGGCCTCGAACTTGAGGTGATCGTGTTGCCTCAGCCTCCTGAGTGCTGGGATTACAGGCATAGACTACCATGCCCAGCTTTATTTTTTTTTTAACCTGTATGTAATATATCTTTTTTCCCCATTTTCCTCCCCCTTCCTTCAACCCTTCTTCCCTTCCCTACTTACAGAGGCTTTGTTTTTTTTCTGTTATAATATTATTTCTTGATATCAGTCACTACTGTGTGTGTGTGTGTGTGTGTGTGTGTGTGTGTATAGTTCCCTGATTGTCATTTCAAAATGAGTTTTTATGGTTGGTTGATTGATTTAAATCGGGATCCTACATAAAGCAAAGAACTGGCCTGCCCAAAATACTAATAATTAGTGCCAATAGTGAAGGGCCCAGGGTCAATCTAATTTGCACACCTCTTCTTGGCTGGTGAGAGTGGTTTGTATGTTGAGCCAGAGTGTGTTAGGGCCGAATCTTGGTCGAAGAAAACTGTTCTGTGGCTCCAAATCTGGTAAAAACAAATTCCTTCAATAGTTGAGGTATTGCTTTGAGGCACGTTCTGTGGCAACTTTTACCTTCTTGGAGCTCATGCTGATCTTCAGGGTTGCATTTTACAAACAGCTAGTCTGCAATACAAATAATAAATAGGTAATATTTTATTTAGTGAGGTTTGGAAATAATATTTAATATTTACTGAGAATCAAAATATAGACCAGTTTCTGATTTTGGTTATGTCAAGCTTTAACTTTTGTTTTCCTCTTTGTTTTTAGATTTCGGCTCTTTATTCGACCTGGAGCATGACTTACCAGATGAATTAATCAACTCTACAGAATTGGGACTGACCAATGGTGGTGATATTAGTCAGCTTCAGACAAGTCTTGGCATGGTACAAGATGCAGCCTCTAAACATAAACAGCTATCAGAATTGCTACGGTCTGGGAGTTCCCCTAACCTCAATATGGGGGTTGGTGGCCCAGGCCAAGTTATGGCCAGCCAGGCCCAACAGAACAGTCCTGGATTAGGTTTGATAAACAGCATGGTCAAAAGCCCAATGGCGCAGGCAGGCTTGACTTCTCCCAGCATGGGAATGGGCACTAGTGGACCAAATCAGGGTCCCACGCAGTCCACAACAGGTATGATGAACAGCCCTGTAAATCAGCCTGCCATGGGAATGAGCACAGGGATGAATGCTGGCATAAACCCTGGAATGTTGGCTGCAGGCAATGGACAGGGGCTAATGCCAGGCCAAGTCATGAATGGTTCGATTGGAGCAGGCCGAGGACGACCAAATATGCAGTATTCAAACCCAAACATGGGAAATGCTGGCAGTTTATTGACAGAGCCGCTGCAGCAGGGCTCACCCCAGATGGGAGGACAGACAGGACTGAGAGGCCCCCAGCCTCTTAAGGTAAGTGCCATTTTTGGTCTGTCAATACCTGTTGAGTGTTCCAGTGATGCGGGAAGGGCTGGAGGTCAGTCATTCATTTGTTCTTACTGTTCGTGTTTAATCTTATGTTGTATAGAATTTCCTGCATATTACATGCTAAGGATTTACTTCATTATCACAAGTTTTAAGGAAGTCTTAAATTTAAACAAAAGATTTATTTTACAGCTGGTATTCTATATACTTTTATAGTTCCTTCCAAAAAATTTCCAGCTAATTCCTGTTCTCATTGTCCTGTTGTAATATTTTCATATCCAAATCCAGATTATAAGCGTCCTTATCAGAATATAATTTTAAGGTAGTTGACATTACACTGTCTCTTGGTTGAGGTTTCATTTGTTCATTTGAATAAACAGGATATTATTGTAAATTAAATTAGAATTAATACCTCTGCTTTTACAAGTTACAGTCTAAGAAATTTTTAACCTTTTTTTTTTTTTCCTCTTTTTTGAGACAGGATCTGTCTAGGTAGTTCAAGCTGGACTAGATCTCACAGTGATCCTCTTTCCTAAGCACCACCATGCCTGGCTGTTATTTTTTGTCCACATGACACTTACTTACTTACTTATTTATTTATTTATTTATTTATGGTGCTGGGAACCAAACCTCGGGTCCTTGTTCCTGTGAGGCAGGTGGCAGAACTACTGAGCTAAATCCCTGGCCCCTGGCTGTTATTTTTTATTAATTGATAGGAATTAAGGTGTATTTTTTTGGCTTTAAAACCACAACTAACATTCCATGTATTTGAATTAACCAGATTTTGGGCACTGTTTGGAGACTTAGTATAGAATACTAAATACAGTTTTTACCTTTCAATCTTTTAAATAATATAATGTATATACATAATTAAGATATAACATAACATTCCTTGTTCATTTATTCATTCATTGCAGTATAAGAGATTGAGCTCAGGGCCTCACACATGCTAGGCGAGTGCTCTACCATTGTGCTACGTCCTGAGCCACTACCCACCTTTTAAAAATGCTTTTATTTTCGAAGATAGGGTTTCAAGAAGTTGCCCAGGCTGGCCTCAAAATAATTCTCCCAAGTAAGGGATTACAAGTGTGTGCCACCATGCCCAACTTAGTATTTTCTTTATGGGGGGAAGAAAAGTCTTCTATAAATGTTCCTGTTGAAGATGGTTAAAACAAATTCAAGTCAGAGTATTCAAAATTTATCGGTCCTGAAATTATCTTGTAGGGACTGTGAACAGATTTTGGATCAGGATATGGAGATACTGCTTGTAAAAGACTGTTACATTAATGCAGTGCTGAATAAATTCAGGGGGAGATACTTACCTGTTTTGAAACTAAAGACTTTATACAAGAAGTGTTTGTTAGGACCGGGATTTCGCTCAGTGGTTCTGCTGCCAGTCTAACAAGTAGACCCGAGTTCAACCCCCAGTACTAAAAACAAAAAAGTCCATTAGGCGGGGCTGGAGGTTTAGCTCATTGGCATGAGAGTCCCAAGTTTGATCCCTGGTACCCCTCCCCCACAAAAAAAAAGTCCATTAGGTGCAAGACAGGGAAGAGTGTATGGAGAGACTGAGAAAATGTTCAGGATTTGGTATGGGTTTGAGGGCTTCCAGGTCTTCCTTGTTTCTCTTCAGTTCCCCAGTGTTTGCCATATGATATGAATATGGATATGCAGCATGAACATTAGGGAACCTAGCAGGTGGTAGGGAATAACTAAAGGTAGTTTGATCCCCACCCACTTCAATCTTGGAACCGTACATTAAGTATTAACTCTTGTGCTTGTGGTGCCTGTGAGTCTCACTGAGTGAGATCTGTAGGGATTTTTGTCCGTGTTTAATGTTCATAAACTGTTAACAGTCCGTTTGGTGGGCTCTCCTTTTCTTTCTCATTTGTCAGTGTTTGTCATGTGGGGTGTGCATATTCTATGTTCCTCACCTTTCTTTCTTCTTTAATGTATTGGAAACTAAACTTAGAGGAAGCCTGTAGAGGTAGATTTTTATGAGACCCTATCTCAAAAAAAGAAAGAAAATACAGTCCCCATGCATCTTTTTGTTTAGCTGTCTGGAAGTGCTGTGGCCTCTTGCTCCTTTGTCATTCCATTTTAGGTGGATATTTGTATGGTGATGGGTAATCGGACATCTGGAGAAGGTGAGAGATCAAATGACCTGCAGCACAAATTAAAATATAGTCTCTTGTTTTGTGGAGGAATAGGATAGACATTTAGGAGACAAACAGAAAGAATAGTGATGTTACTTTTATTTCCTAACTGTGGCAGCAGAAGTCTTAGGAGTACAACCCAGAGAATTTTTGTTTGTTAAAAATGTCAAGAATAAATTACAGCCAGGCTTTGTGGTGCATACCTGTAGTTCCAGCACTTATCAGGAAGAGGCAGGAGGATCACCGTAAGTTTGAGGGTAGCCTTCTGGGCTATACAGTGAGTTCAAGGGAAGCCTGAACTACGTAGCGAGACCCTGTCTCAAAAAACCAGATAGAAACCCCCCCAGAAACAAAAAGAATTTATTGCCATCTGACCAGCCTTCAGTGCATCTTGTACATTTGAGACTATAGTTTGCTGTTGAGTGATCTTGGAGTTTCTAGATAATGCATCATGATTGAAGGAACGAGCATGTCAAGAAGTGTTTGAAATGCGGCTGGTCTAGGCAGGCAAGGCGAGGCAGTGTCCATGCAAACAATCACAAAGTACCAGATCATATTGGCATCCATCTGATTGAAAACATGCTTATGAACAGATACCATGAAAGCTGGGCGTGGTGGCGCACGCCTGTAATCCCAGCACTCGGGAGGCTGAGGCAGGAGGATCGCTGTGAGTTTGAGACCAGCCTGGGCTACACAGTGAGTTCCAGGTCAGTCTCAACTACATAGTGAGACCCTGTCTCAAAAAAAAAAAAAAAAACACACACACACACACACCAGATACCATGGTAGCTTACAAATTCCGGCAGTTTTATTTACTCAAATAATGGACTCTTTTTTGTTGTTGTTGTTGTTAAAATAATGGACTCTTAAACATAATTTATTACCTCTTTGATCTTTTATCATCTGTGATGCAGACCGATAAAGTGGCTTTCATGCTGTATCTCTGATGAATTTCTGTGCTAATTGAGAAATCAAGTGAAATATAACCTCCCCCCATGTAGCCATGTATATGTTGAGTTACGTTAGTGTAAATAGTAGTAGTTTAAAAGCATGCATACTGGCAATACTTGCAGCTGCATTTGAAGCTACCAAAAATAGTCTAAACTCTTACTTCTGTATTAGATTGTCCTTCCAGTCTTTGTGTATGTGTGTGTTGCTGAGGAACAAACCGAGGGCCTGGTCAGACTACTAGCTAGGCAAGTGTTCTACCACTGAGCCGTCTCCCCAGCCTGTTCCTAAAATCTTACTGGCCAGATTTTCTTGGGAAATTTCACTTATTGGAGAGGACATTGAATCACTAAGTTGTTCATTCTGAATGCTTCCCTATTAGGCCACTTCCTCCATTCTTATGTTCCCCATCGTCCTTAGTGCATTAGGCAGGTTACCACTTAGTCTATATTTAATCTCATCTGAAAATGTGTTTAATTTTTCTGCCTTTCTATCACATGCAAATAATGGTTATGTTTATATAAATTTGTAGAGTGTAGATACTGCTTATGTTTTAAAGAACTGAATTTTATAGAGGTTCATATAGTTTGTTTTGTGCCCTCCTCCTTTTTTACTTTGTATTTTCCTGAGTAAAGTATGAGATTTTAGTGTGTCTAGATGATGGCTACAAAGATAAATGAACTGAAGTTCTTTCCTTGTGTAGTCTGCCTATATTAGAGGTACATGTTTTAGCAAATGAGTTTTTAAATGTAGTTTAAAAATTTTACTACTACAGCTGGGTGTGGTGGCACACGCCTGTAATCCCAGCACTCGGGAGGCTGAGGCAGGAGGACTGCTGTGAGTTCGAGACCAGCTTGGGCTACATAGTGAGTTCCAGGTCAGTCTCAACTACGTAGTGAGACCCCGTCTCAAAAAACCAAAAAAAATTTTTTTAATTGGAACTTCTTTGCATTACATAGTAATTATATTAATCATGTGGAGTTGATAGATTTACTTCCCCTTTTAACAAATCATTGTATAACTTCAATTGTATTATGAATAAAGGCATGAATGCTTGTGTGGCAAGGTAGAAAAACAGCTGCATAATTAGGCAAATGCACAGATAATTCACAAAGGTAGTAACAATTGAAAAGGATTGAGTAGACTCTAGACTCTACATACCTTTTTTTTTTTGTTGTTCTGAGGATTGAACTCGGGTCCTTGTGCTAGTGAGGCAGGCAGCGGAACCACTGAGCTAAATCCCCAGCCCTACAGACAGTTCTTTGTTATGGTGGTATCACCTAAGTAAGCAAAAAAAAAATATGTTTTTGTGAGTTTGGTATTTTTTTCCTTTATAGGTTAGCATCAGGAGTCAAATGGGAAAGAAAGTGCCACTATTCTGTTACAGGAAAATGGACAGTTTAAGGCAAATGCTAAAGGCTCCAGGAGTGTGATGCTTTCAGATTTGCAAAAGTGGCTGAGCATGGTATAGACCTGTAATTCAAGTACTTAGGAGGCTGAGGCAGGAGGATTGCCACCAGTTGGAGGCCATCCTGGGCTATATAGTGAGTTCAAGGCCAGCCTGGAACACATAGTGAGACCCTCCCTCAAAAAACATAAAAATCCCCCAAAATTCAAAAGTGTATCATCCCTCCCAGCTTATTAATGGGGACAGATAAGATTGGATTAAGAAAGGGACAAGGGGCAGGGATACACAAGGAATATATGTTTTGAGGTAGAATTGAAAGATTCTAATAGGATTGAATTTGGCAGAGATGGATAGAAATCTGGTATGACTCCTTCCTAAATGGGCAGTAGCTATAGCATTCTGAGTACTTGTTGTGTATAGAAGTTGATTGACTTACAGTCAAGACCATATATTAGGTAGAAGAGAGAAAGTGTCCAAACTTTAAAGGAAAGCGCTGACACCAGTTTAATTACTTAAACTATCTTATCTATCTATTTATTTATTTTTGTTTTTTTGCAACAGAATCTCATGATGTATTTCAGGCTGGTCTTGTACACCACCACACCTAAACTAGTGTACCACCTAAACTAGTTTTTAAATACTTAAATTTCAAAAATGCTTTTCCCCTGACTATAAGCTCCCTCTCTGACTATAAGTTTGATTACTATTACCAATAAAATATTTGGCTTTTTTTGTCTCCCTTGAGGTACTGGGGATTGACTGTAGGACCTTCATACTGAGCCACATACCTAGACGACCCCCCCCCCACTGGGGATTGAACTCAAGACCTTGCACTTAGGAGACAGGCACAGTGACACTGAGCTAAATCCCTGGCCCACTGTAGCCCTTTTAAAAAATTATTCTTATTTTTTATTTTGAATCGAGGTCTCACTAAGTTGCTAAACTGCCCAGGTAATACTTAAACTTGTGATCATCCTGCCTCAGCCTCTCAGAAAAGTGGGATTGCAGGTGTGCACCACCATAACCAATTAAACGTTTGACTTTTGAGTTATAAATAATTATTTTCAGTTAATCTTATATAATATGATGGCTCCAGGTGAACCTAACATAAATACACAAAAGCACTTTTTGTGTTTGTAAGAGTTTGTAAGAGTTGGAAATCTAAGTTATTTTAAGGGTCAAACATATAAAACTTAATATAGAGTAGCTAGGTTTATAGGACAGCAAGGAATGGTTTCGTTTTGCTTCCTGTATCTAAAAGATTCTGATTCACAGGTTGAAAATATTATTGTCTGGGTGTGGTGGTGCATACCTATGATCTCTGTACTTGAGAGGCTGAAGCAGTTGGATCATGAGTCTGGGCTACATAGTGAATTTTATGCCAGCATAGATTACTTAGCAAGACCCTGTCTCAGTTGGATGTGGTAGTTGCATGCCTATAATCCTAGCACTTGGAAGGCTGAGGCAAGATGATTACCTGAGTTTGAGGCCAGCCTGGGCTCCATAGTGAAGTCAAGGCCAGGCTGAACTACATTCCAAGACCTTGTCTCAAAAAATTAAAAAAAAAAGAAGAAGAAGAACAAAAAGACCCTGTCTCAACCTCCATTCACCCTGTCATCAGTCATTCCAACTTAAAAAAAATATCTATTTCCCAAAACATTAATTTTATCTACCTTAAATGTTGGAACGTATATTTAAATATTTTCACTTGTCAATTCTCTGTTTAGGGATTAGTTGGAACATCCAGTAGAATTGAATTGGCCTTAGTTTATATGTTAAATGAAAGTGCATCGTGTGCCTTTTAATGGAGATGAATGGCAGATCTTGTTTAGTAGGTACAGTTACATGAAGATAATTATAATGGTTCTAAAACAACTTTATCTTGCATATTTATAGAATATAGCTGTAAATTTACTGTACCTCAGTTCTCTTGATCTTAAATTTGAAAATATTTTCATTGGCACGCTTTATTCACTGTTTATTTATTTTATTTTTTTTTCTTTTTCTTTTTCGGTACCTGGAATCGAACTCAGGGTCTTGAGCTTACCAGGCATGCACTTTTGCCATTGAGCTGCATTCCTGGCTCTATTCACTGTTTTCTAGTGAGAGCAGAGGGTTTCCTTTAACATTATCTTTGTGAATTACAAATTGAAATAGGAAAGGAAATAACAATATGAGGACTAGTATGGGAAATAAAATTCATTTCTTTCTCTTAGATGGGAATAATGAACAACCCCAACCCTTATGGCTCACCTTATACTCAGAATTCTGGACAGCAGATTGGAGCCAGTGGCCTTGGTCTCCAGATTCAGGCAAAGTCTGTATTACCAAATAGCTTATCTCCATTTCCAATGGACAAAAAGGCGGTTCCTGGTGGTGGAATGCCCAACATGGTGAGTACTCAATCAGTTATAAACTTCTCTTCATTTATTTTAACAAAAGAATTGTGTTAAGCTTTGATACCTTCTATACATTCTGGGATCTGCATATACTAGGAGCCCATGTAATGGGGATCCCTGTGAGGAAGAAGGTGTTTGTCTTCCTTTAATTTCACATGTGTTTTTTTTGGTCCTTGTGGTTGTCACCCAGTAAAGGAGGCTGATTCCACAGAAGCACATCAACATCTTTGGCTGGTGAGCATTTCCAAAGCACAGGGATGTGAAGCCTTTCTCCTCTTAGGAAAGGACTGTGGCAAAAGATCTTAACTCTGATGTACTGCAACTATAACACCTAAGTAATTTCCCAGTAATCCCTGCACTCAGGAAGCTCACAAAGGGATCAAGAGTTTGAAACTATTGACATTCTATCCCACCAAAAAAAAAAGTGGCAAATGTAGCTCAGTGGTAAAGCTTTCCAGTTCCCGATACCACACATGTACCACACAGTACTACACACACGGTTAAAATTTTTTGTTTGTAGGTCTAGGGATTGAACCCAGGGCTTCTCACATGCTAGGCAAGCACTAAAGTTTTATTTTACTTATTTTTTAAAAAGATGTATGTATGTATGTATTTATTTATTTTGGTTCCGAGTTTGATCCCCAGTACCAAAAAACAAACAAATTTTATTTTGAGACAGGGTCTCTATGTTGCCTAGAATGGTCTGGAACTTGAGATCTTTCACCTCCATCTCAGTCTGCTAAGTAGCTGAGACTCCAAGTATGTGCCATCATGCCAGGCTAACCTTATTTCTAGTTATAAGTTTATCCAGCAGCCTGCATTTACATTTCAAAAAATTGTCCTTTAGCAATTTTATTTCTCTGAAATATTTTAATTTTTTTTATGTTCACTGTCTTTTAGACAGTCTGTTGAGTATTAGAGATGCAGAGATGGGTGAAACATGGAAACCTTGTCTTAAGATAATGCTTATTTTTACTGGAAAAAAAATTTTTTTTCCAGAGTTTAGTATTTTTTTGACCCACCTAAAAGGCCTCTGCTGAGTCAATCAAGAAGCTCCTCTATGCTCAAGAGCTAAAGTGGGCTTTTTTCTCAGTCTGGATTCCTCTTTCCTTCCTCCTACTGGAGTGCACACTTTTCTTCTCTTTGATTAGATGTCTGATCAGATACTTCGATTATATCAGTAATGTTATTATTTATTTTCTGAATAAATTGAGCTTTTTGATGGAGCAGTCGTTTGTGTTTTAATGCCCCTGTCAAAAATGGAGTCTGGCATATAGTCAGTTTTAATTGAAAATATCCAGATTTCTATTTATCAAGGGATAGCATACCTTGACACTTACTATTAAATTAATGTATCTTTATTATTATTTGCCTTAGGGCCAACAACCTGCCCCACAGGTCCAGCAGCCAGGCCTGGTAACTCCAGTCACCCAGGGTATGGGTTCTGGAGCACACACCGCTGATCCGGAGAAGCGCAAGCTCATCCAGCAGCAGCTTGTTCTCCTTCTGCACGCTCACAAGTGCCAGCGCCGGGAGCAGGCTAACGGGGAGGTGAGACAGTGCAATCTTCCCCACTGCCGCACGATGAAGAATGTCCTGAACCATATGACGCACTGCCAGTCAGGCAAGTCCTGCCAAGGTGAGTGAGCTTGCACCAGGAAGGGATGGCTCTGCTTAGTACTTGGGTTGCGGTGATGGTGCACTGGGTTGTAGACATTACGTCCAAACTCATTTAAAATATATACATTAAATTTGTGCAGTGTTTTAAAATATCATTTAAGGACCGGGGATTTAGCTCAGTGGTGCCGCACCTGCCCTGCAAGCGCAAATTCCCCGGTACCCCCCTGCCAAAATTTACACCCCCAGTAAAGTGATAAAAATAATGCTGCATTGGATGTATTGCAGTTTACTCACCTGATACCCGATGAAGGATATCTTGGTTGCATGTAGTTCTTGATAATTATTATGAATAAAGCTGTTTCAAAGAAACCTATTTTGAGAATCCTTTGCTGGTAGTGTCCTAATTACTCTATAGTAGGAAATTTTCAAAATTCAGTATCATTTTGTAAGTGAGCCAGTGATTTGATAGGAGAATAAAATGTAAAGGTCTCCCATTTTGTAATGAGCCTCACTGGTGTTGATTTGGTCCAGTATACCATCTTTTGAATATTAATGAAGGTTTGTTAATTGCCAGGTAGGGAAATACCTAGTTTAACACAATTTTGCACAGTTTCATCCAGTTTAGTAGTTTGTATATGGAGTCATTAAAAACATTTTTATAAGCACATGTGTGATGGTATTAGCTTAGTCTGTGTATACTTAAGTTAAATTGTAAAGTGTGGTGGTGGAAAGGGAGATTCTAGAGCCTTGACTGCCTGAGTTTGAAACCAATTTTTGAGTGCTGTGGCTTTGTCCAAGTTACTAAATCATTTTTGCCTGTTTTTTTTTTAACTTTAAAACCTGATTATTAATAGGAGGCACCTTGTGTTGTTATAAAGATGAAATGAGTTAATACATTTGTAGCACTTGTTAAGTGATTAATAAGTTAGCTATTATTCATGTTAAAATAAACCTGAAAAACTCTTCTTTGTAGTGGCACACTGTGCATCTTCTCGACAAATCATTTCACACTGGAAGAACTGTACAAGGCACGATTGTCCTGTGTGTCTCCCCCTAAAAAATGCTGGGGATAAGAGAAATCAACAGTGTAAGTGGTGAAATCTTTTGCTAGTTTATGCCAAAAATTTGTTTCTTTGTGGGGATCTTTTTGCCGCAATGTTAAGTATTGACCCTAGGACCTTCATACATCGCTAGTCCTTTTTTTATTTTGAGACAAGGACTTGCCAAGTTGCTTGGTTGCTCAGCTTTACCACCTTCCTAACAGCTTCCTTAGAGTGCTAGGACTTGAGGTATATGCTGCTACCGCTGGCTATGCTGAAAGTATTCTTGAGAATCTCATCAGTGCCATTTGATAAGGTTTTAGAGTACTTTCTGTTTATGAGTTTGTGCCTACTTAGTACTGTCATACTTTGTTGAAAAAAATAGTTCTCCCCTCCCTTTTTCTGCTTCCCATTCATAGCGAGTGCGTAGAATTGAACTGCTTGATAGATAAGGTCAGGAACTCTGAATATTCGTTCATGACATTTAATACCTGCAATCTAAGTAGTCAGATGATTTGAAATTATTATCCAGAAAAAAATTTGAGATTATTTTTATAATCTTGGGGTGAAACGGGGCTTTTTGTGGAGGAAAGGCCATTGATAGGTAATAATACATTTCTAGCCACAAAAGATTAAAACATTTAAAAATGGAATTCTCTAAAGAAATCAGAAAGTACTTGGTAGAAAATTGGGAATGGGGAATTGTTCATTAGAGGAAACAAAATAAAGATCAATATTACATGATGCATATATCATTTCCAGTCATACTGGCAGAAAAGATGCTACCTGATGTCGGTGTTTCTCTGGCTGTAAGGTGTGCATACTGTAGTGGTAGGGACACTGATAGTCTGTGGGAAGGCTTTTTGGTATTCTGGATCAAAATCTTTTTATGCCTGTGATCTGTTTCAACCCCAATCTTCCCTACATGTAGAATTTGGTTTATTTGTTGAGATGGAGTCTTGCTGTGTAATTCACTCAGCCTCCTGAGTGCTAGGATTAACAGGCATGCAACACCACACCCAAAATGCATGTAGAAATTGTTTCAAGAGAATAACAGGAGACAAAATATATTTACTGAGATGTTTCATAGTCATTTAAGAGTAATTGTCTTTTGAAATTCTCTAGGACATCTTAGTCTTTTTCTCAGCAACTTTTTTTTTTTATTGGTACATGTTAGTTACACATAACATTCACCATAGATTGGTACGTGTACATGATACATCTTGCTCTTTTTTTTTATTCCCTTTTCCTTGAACCCTTCTTCCCCTCATTTACAAAAGTTTTGTTTTCATTTTTTCCTTCTATTTTTTTTCTTGTCCCTCACCCTGTTCCCTTTCTCATTTGAACATTTTCTTCCCATTTCCCAATATCTATTGTACATTTAAGTTTTCTTATTTACATTTCCAGTTTTTTACAACAGAGAAACAATGTGATATTTAAACATATGTGTATATTTCCCTTAAGGGTATGTTCTTGGGACAAGGTATTTAGCTCAGTGGTGCTGCCAACTGCCTTCAAAGTGCAAGGTCCTGAGTTCGATTCCTAGTACCAGAAAAATTTGGTCTCAAGGTCCATCCATTTAGCTTTAAATGTCTATGGCATAGTAGTACTCCGTTGTGTAAAACAAAAAAACACAAACTTACTTTTTATCGATTCATCGGTTGATGGATATTTGGGCTATTTCCAAGGTTTAGCTATTACAAACTGTGCAGATGTAAACATGGATGTGCATGTATTGCTGTGGTATGGTGTTTTTAATTCTTTCAGGAAGATACCAAGAAGGGAAATAGCTGGGTTGAATGAAATCTCTAGATTTAGGGGCAGGGGATTTGGCTCAGAGGTTCCGCCACCTGCCTCACAAGTACAAGGGCCTGAATTCGATCCCTGGTAGCCCCCCCCCCCAATAAAGAAAGAAATCTCTAGTTTTAATTTTTTGAGGAATCTCCACACTGATTTCCACAGTGGTTGCAGTGGTCTGTGCTCCCATCACTGGAGAAAGGTTCCTTTTTCCCCACATCCCACCAGCATTTGTTACTGGTTTGTTTATTTCTTGGTTTATTTTTTGGTTTTTTGGTACCAGGGATCGAACTCAGGACCTTTTGCTTATAAGGCAGGTTGACAGAACCACTGAGCTAAATCACCGGCCCACTGGTTGATTTCTTGATAACAGCCATTCTTTCTGGAATGAGATGGAATCTCAGCATTGTTTTACTTTGCATCTCTTGAATGACCAGTGATATGGGACATTTTTTCATATTTTTGTTTGCCGTTTCTACTACTTCTGAGAAGTGTCTGCTCATTTTAGATGACCATTTTTAGATTGGATCTTTAAATTTTGGAAGTCTGATTTTTTAAAATTCTTTTATATATTCTAGATATTAGTCTTTTGAGGAAAAGCTGGCAAAATTTTTTTCCCACACTGTTGGTGGTCTTACTGAGGATATTTGCATCTATGTTCATTAGGGAAGTAGGCCTGAGGCCTGTAGTTTTCTGCCTGTCTTTTTTTTGGTACCAGGAATCGAACTTGGGACCTTGCAGTTGCGAAGCAGGTAGTAGAACCACTGAGCTAAATCCCTGGCCCCTGTAGTTCTCTTTTGTTTGGATCCTTCTCTGGATCTGGTATCAGGGTAATGCTTACTTCCAGGAATGAATTTGGGAGTATTGCTTTCCTTTCAGTTTCTTTAATAAGCTTGAGAAGTAGTGACATTACATCTTCCACATGTTTCTTGTAGAATTTAGCAGTGAGTCCTTCAGGATGTAGGGTTTTCTTGTTGGTAGGTTTTTAATTATGTCTTCGATTTCATTGACTGATAATTGGTTTATTTAGAATTTTTATGTCTTTATTCTGCTTTGGTAATTCATAGGTATTTGGGAATATGTTCATTTCTTCTTCTTAATTTTCTGCCTTATTAGAATACCAGATCTTGAAGTAAGGATTGATGATCTTCTGGATTTCTGCAGGATTTGTTGTGCTTTCACCCTTTTCATTCCCAATTGTGTGAATTCTGAGTCTTCTTTCCTTTTTTTGATAAGGCCAGTTAAGGGTTTGTTACTTTTACTTAATCTTTTAAAGAATCCCCTCTTCAATTCATTGATTCTTTGTGTTGTTGTTTTCTTAGTCGCCATTGCATTAATTTCTGCTCTGATTTTTATAATTTCCTCCCTGGTACAAGCACTGGGCTTGACTTCTCCTTTTCTAGAAGCTAGATGTTCAGCGTTAACGTTGTTTATTTGAGCTTGCTCTGTTTTTCTAATATGGGGATTCACTGATGTAAATTTCCCTCCTTGGACTGCTTTCATTGTTTCCATAAGTTCCAGTATGTTGTTTTGGCATTATCATGGAATTGTAGAAACTAATTTCTTCTTTAATTTCATCTGTGGCCCGTTGGTTGTTTTGGAGGGTATTATTTAATTTCCATGTGTTGATGAAGTTTTTGAGGTTTCTTTTGCCATTGATTTCCAGTTTCATTGCACTGCAGTCTGATAATATGCATGGGATAATTTTAATTCCTTTGCATTTTCTTATGCATGTTCTCTGAGCTAGTAAGTGGTCTGTTTTGGAGAACATCCCATGTGCAGCTGAAAAGAATTGTTTTCTCGTGTCCTGGGGTGGAAAACTGAGGACATCTATTAAGTCCATTTATTGAACATTTTGATTCAGTTTTGATATTTCTTTGTTGATTTTTTTGTCTAGTTGATGTGTTTATTTGTGACAGCAGGGAATTGAAGTTTCTCCATTACAATTGGTGCATATTTGATATTTCATGTCTGTTAATATTTGTGTTGTATATTGGGTGCGCGGTTTTCAGTGCATATATATTTATGATGGAAATCTCTTCCTCTTAGATTGTTCCCTTTACAAGGATATAGTGATCTTTGTTTCTTCTCAGGCTTAGCTTGTACTCCACGTTGCAAATAGAATACCTACCTCGCTTTTTTCGAGGTTCCTGTCATATGGTGAATATTTTCCCATCCTTTTGACTCATAAGTCTATGTTTTTTTTTTTGATTGAACTTGGGACCTTGCACTTGCAAGGCAGGCAGTGGCACCACTGAGCTAAATCCCTGGCCCTATTTCTTTTTTAATTAAATGTTTCTTTTATGCAGCATATTGTTGGATCTTGCTTCTTTTGTTCTGTCAGTCTGTTTCTTTTGATTGATGAATTGAGACCATTTGCATTGTTGGTCATAACTGATTTGCACTGACTTATCCTTGCATGTTATTTTCCCATTGTTTGTTCCTTCCTTTTCCCCCTCTGTTTAATTATTTGTCTAGCCTGATAGATTCATTGTGTTGGAGTTCATGGAGTTGTAGTCCTTGTTACCTCTTTCTAGAAAGTCCTTCAGAATATTTTGGCGGGCTGGTTTGGTGGTAATGAATTTCTTCAGGTGTTCTTTGTCATGGAAGTTTCTTATTTTTCCATCAATTTTGAAAGATAGTTTTGTGGGGTACATAAATCTGGGTTGGAGAGTGTCATCTTTTATGTCTTGAAATACTTCGAGCACTCCTTAACTCTAAGGTTTGTATTGAGAAGTGTCCTGTGATTCTGATGGGCTTTCCTTTATAGGTAATTTCTTTCTCTAACAGCTTTTAATATCCTATTCCTGTGTTTAATTTCTGGATTCTTGATTGGTATAGATTTTTTTTTTAATCATGGCTCTCAGCAACTTCAATATTGTAATACCATGCCTTTTGTTTTCTCTAGCAATTTTGACCGGAGCACCTGTTGGGCTTGGAAACCCCAGCTCTCTAGGGGTGGGTCAACAGTCTACCCCTAGCCTCAGCACTGTTAGTCAGATTGATCCCAGCTCAATAGAAAGAGCCTATGCAGCTCTTGGATTGACCTATTCAGGAAACCAGATGCAGCCACAAACCCAGGTGCAGGCGAAGAACCAGCAGAATCAGCAATCTGGGCAGTCTCCCCAAGGCATCCGGCCCATGAACAGCATGAGTAAGTGGGGGTCTTCTGCTCACAGAGGGGACGTTGGTTGTGTGTATAAATGTAATTTTATTTTACTCCTTTCCGTGCATTTGTTACATGACTATCAGCATTAAATTCAGTTTTATAATTCATATATTAGAGATAAATGGTCATTGGTGTATAGATTATATATCCTTTTTTATCGTGTTTTTTTACATGTGAAGTTATATTTCTAGAAATGAGATCCCATGTATTCTATAATTTTAACAACATGAACATCTTTTGTGTTCTGTACATTCTTTAATGATCATATATAATGATCTCTTACAAATGGACATTGAGATTTCCAGTTTTTTGGGGGGACAGTTTTAAATTCTTCGACAGGAATTGTGTGTGTTTGTCTTGAGGTATTGTTTGGGCTTGAAATACTTAGAAATGAGTGTGGTTGCTATTACTCTAGTTGCCAGTGTGCTAATATCCTGATTTGGGACTTATTTCCTGCTCTGTCTATAATAATAAGAGCTTTGCCCCATGAGTAACTCTTTGCTGTGAGGCAGTTAAACATCGAAGCCATTGCGTTTAGGTTGGTATTGAGCACTGTGAGGTCTCTGGCTTTGTTTTGTTCTAGGATTGTTGATGTTGATATCCTCTTGTGGCCAGAGAGCAGTCTGAGGTGAAATTAGCCAGTACACGTCTCCCTGTAAGATCTATGTGCACTTTGCTATTAACATTTTCAGGAAGCCTTAGGTTTTCAGGGTTTTTCTTAATAAATTTTATTGTATCTCTCCCCCTTCCCCTCCTTATGTACACAAGCCTTGTTCCATTAGGGTTTTTTTTGTTCCTCACCCTCCATCCCCCCAATACTGGGGATCCAACTCAAGATCTTGTGTTTGCAAGACAGGTGTGGTGCCACTGAGCTAATTCCCCGCCTCCCTGCCCTTTTTTTTTTTTTTTTTTTTTCTTTGTGCTGCACTCACTTATTTTTTTTTGGAGTGAGGATGGAACCTATGGCCCCATGCATGCCACGCAGCAGGCTGCTGCTGAATTGACCCCAGCTTTGCCGTTTTACTTTATTTCCCCTTTTGCTCTTTTCCTCTGATGTATTCAGTGGCTCCGTTGTTATTTCTTGGATTGATGTTCAGGGCATTTTCCTCTTCCCTCTTTCTTTTTACTAACAAAAGTACAGTCAGTATTGACTTTTACTTCCATAATTTGAGCTCTACATTGCGAGGTCCCAACCGGGAGTTTCTGATTCTTGGCACTGAGGTTTGTAGATCAGTTTGGGGAAGGGGACTGATGCTGCATCCTTTTGATTAAAGATGAGTCAGGCCTGTTTCTTGTTCTTTAGTTAACAATAAATACCTTTATAGGCATAATTATCATTGTGAGCCAGAACCTTTAAAATACTTCTTTTATTGTGTTAAATCACATCTTAGATGTCTAGTTTCTGACATTTCATGATTGCTTTTATCTTTAATGTCCTTTTTTTGTTGGTTCTGACATAACCTGAAGCAAATACTTATGGAATATTTTTCCTTTTATATCCACCCCCTTTTAAAGTGTGTTTATGCCAGGCATGATGGCTTAATGCCTCTAATCAGCACTTGGGAGGCTGAGGCAAGAGGATCTCCTTGAGTTTGAGGATTGCCTAGCCTGATTCCACAGTTGTGAATTGAACTAGTATAAACATGGATGTGTATATATTTTTCAAGTATGATGTCCTTAACGCTGGGAAGAATACCTAGGAGAGGCAAAAATAGAAAATGGAATATAATGGAAGACAAACAACTCATGTATTTAGCTGTCTGATTTTTGAGAATGGGGCTAAAACCATATGAAGAAAGGATAGTCCCTTTAACAAATGGTGATGGGAAAACTAATTATCTCTGAGCAGATGAGTGAAGCTACACTGTATCTCTCACCATATAGTAAAGTCAAATAAAAATGGATCAAAGACCTAATACAGAAATACTGAAATTGCTAGAAGATAAATAGGAAAAACACTTGAAGATACAAGCATAGGCAAAGACTTGTTGAACAAAACTCCAGTAGCACAAGAAATAGTACCAACAATCAGCAGATGGGATTATATTAAATTTAAAAGCTTCTGCATAGCAAGAAAACAGTCAACAGGAGTGAAGCAGCCTTCAGAATGGGGGAAAGTTTTTTTTTTCACCAGCTACTCTTCTTTTAGAGGACTAATATCTAGACTATTATATAAAGAAACTTAAAAAAAATTAGACCCAGAGAAACCAAATGACCTTATCAGTGGGCAAACCTGTGAAAATTTATTCAATGTACAGTCTCCATTTGTATCCTAAAGTCAGTTGAGATTGAGGTGTTTACTTTTTTAGAGAAGGACCATTTTCTTTGCCCCTTCTACTCACTTAAATTCCGAGACAATTGTTAACAAAATCTTGATGTTTCATTTGTTTTGGAATCTTCCTCTAAAGTTTTTTTTGTTTTTTTTTTTTTTTTTGTACCAGGGATCAGACTCGGGTCCCTCCACTTGTGAGGCAGATGGTGGGACCACTGAGCTAAATCCCTGGCTCTAAAGGGTTTTGTATGTCACTTATTTGGTAGTTGCTTTCTCTGGTTTGTTTTCAAGACTTAGATCTTTGAAAAATATTTATGTCATACTATCTTTATCTGAAGTTATGTAATATACTGGGTAGGATGAATGTAAACCAACATAAGTGCTATCGTGTGGAAAATATGTTTTGGGGTCCAGTTTGTGGCAACAGATGTAGCAACTACTGTGGCACAACTGGCTGTAGCACCGGAGTGTCTCTGAGTGCAAATTTTAGTTATGTGTGTGGACAAAAATGTGATGAACAGCGTTAATTCAGATGTGCTATATGCTGAAAACAAATACTAGATAGCCATGAGCCCTATCCTGGAACATCTCTAGCCTGAGTGGGAAGGCAAATGATGAGGTAGACAGTGCTCCAAGATTTCTGTTAATATATGTTAGGCTACAGAGACTCTAGCAAGAAAGGGAAGAGAAGCCCTCTGGAGCCTGAAACTTTTGAAGTACAGGCATTAATTACAAAATTAGTTTTTTACTAATTAGAGAACTTTGTTGATATTGAATCATCTTTTCAGTCTTCTAGTTATTCTTGAATTCAGTTGGTCTGTAAAGGTTTTATTAGGATGGGATTGCTTCTGGGGCTTGTAAAGCAGAAATATGTTCTCGCTGATTTTTTAGGTGCTATGAGTTCTGTTTTTAGTCTTTTTCTCCCTCTAATGATTCTTCCACATTGCCAATACTGTCTTATTACCTGTATCCTTGTATTCCAGGGGATGTTCTCCTTTAGGAACTTTAGTAATTGCCAATATATAGATGTGTTATTTTTCATTTAATAGGTTTTGTATAAACTCATTGAAAATATTTTTGTAAGCACACATGTTATGGTATTTACTCAGTCTTTGCATACTTAGATTAAATTGTACACATGGTGGCGGAAAGGGGGTCCCTAGAGTCTTCTTTATGACTGACCCTTTCCTTGAAGCCAATGTTAAATTAACCTAGAGAATGTGGACAGTATGTGCTGTGTTTCTTCATGTGTCATAAAAAAGCAGCTCGTGTACACATTCTTACATAGTGTTATAACATTTGCTTTACCTCATTACATGCCTTACATTATACTTACCATCATTAAAACATCCATGTCATGTACGTAATTTTCTCTAAAGACTTTAGCTGTACATAGTGTCTATGGTGACAAATACAGAATTATGGACAGCACAGTTCTGTTTCAGAAATAACTACTTCTAGCAACTACTTTTCATGTATATTATTTTATGGGTTTTGTTTGGTACTGAGGATCGAACTTGGGACCTTGGCAATTACGAGGCAGGAGGTGGAACCACTTAGCTAAATCCCTGGTCTCTGTTTTTTTGTTTGTTTGTTTTTTTAATGTGTGCTAGATTGTGTTTTTTTTTATTCAGCATATACTTTATAGATAGCCAGTCTGATTGATACATGAAGGAAGGTTCTGCCCAAGTATTTTGGGAGCACAGTTAAAGAAGGCCACAGTTTTTCTCTTCATTAAATATTACTTGCTGATCTTACCAATTTTGTTTTTTCATTTTAGTGGGAAGTTTTGTTGTTTTTTAACTAAAATAACTTGAGGTATATATTTATAGAACTGTGTGTCAAAAATTTTTATACAAAAATCTGGTCCACTGCGTTGTTGTTTGCTGTTAAAGTATTCAAAACATTGTTCAATGAAAAAATACATGCATAGAACTTATTCAGGCAAATCCACTCCCCCAATCAAACTCAGGGCCTTGCGGCTTTTGAGGCAGGCACTATGCCACTGAGTTAAATCCCCAGTTATTCTGGCCATTTTAAAGACGTATTCAATAAAACACCTCTTCCTTTAACCCAAACACTGCTTATGCCCCTTCCGGTGGGGGGCGGGAGGTCTCAATTTTTCCCCCATGTCCGGATGTAAATTTTCTGTTCTTACAAAACCATATGTCTTTGCTCAGTTTGGTGGTTTCTTTTTCTTTTTTGTTTTTTGTGTTATTTTTGCTTTGCTTTTTAACACATAGATAATTGTAAGATAAACTCAGAAGTAGAAAATTCTGAGTCAAAGGATATATGCATGAGGGCTTTTATATGCATTAGTACTTGCCGGAGTAGTTCTTCCAAGTTTCTCGGTATGCACAGCTGCATTGGATTTATAGTGTTTCTTTCACTCTTGTCAGTGCATGGTTTTATTTTATTTTTATTTTATTTTTTTTGTACCGGGGATTGAACTCGGGTCCTTGCACTTGCAAGGCAGGCCACCGAACCACTGAGCTAAATCCCCGGCCAGTGCATGGTTTTAGAATATTAACTATTAAAAGTTCTGGCAATGAGACACTAAAAATACATTGTTGCAAATGTAACTGTAGGTACATTTAAACACTTCTGCATTTTTTTTGTTTTTGTTTTTTGGTTCCGGGGATCGAACTCAGGACCTTGAGCTTGCGAGGTAGGCAGTGGAACCCACTGAGCTAAATCTCTGGCCCTTATTCCACATTTTTAAGAGGCTGTTTTTCATTTTCTGTCAATTGCCCATTCCTTTCCTATTGAATTGTTCACCTTTTCTTTATTGGTTTATAAGGGTACCTCATGTAGTAGTGGTCTTTATGTAGTTAATCAAGTTGCTAATAATTACTGACATTATGATGTCTTTATTGTATGGCTTATTTTATTCGTTTTTTTTTGTCTTTTGTTATTTTGCTTTGTTTTGACTTAGGTGCTAGTCCTATGGGAGTGAATGGTGGTGTAGGAGTTCAAACGCCGAATCTTCTTTCTGACTCAATGTTACATTCAGCCATAAATTCTCAAAAGTAAGTTTTATGTTGGTTTTTGTTGAGTCACATTTCAAATGCTAAAAATTCTTTTGAGTTCTTAGTTTTCTTAATTTGAATATAATCTTTATGAATAAAGAATATCAAGAACATTCTGTTGTCTTATTTAAACTTTCCCAAATACAGTAGGAAGTATCAAGATGGCAGTTGTATAAAATGTATCTTTTATCCTAAACCCCTTATTCAAAGGGCTCCCTGAGATTAGGTTATACCCGAGTGACATGTTAGTCTGGTGACAGTTTTTAGTTTTTCAGTTATCCATCCTTCCCTCCATATCACATGTAACTTTTCTCTTACACAGGTACAAATACAGTGTAACACTATACACACATGCATTCACATGCACACGTGTGCATGCACTTCTCCACATGGACTTTTTATAGAGTATTGGACCCATGTCAGCAGTAATTAATGAGGTTCTTCTGCCCTTAATTAAAACTATTTTTGCCTTTTGTTTTGTCTTGTTCATTTCTTTTGGGTTATTTTGTTTCTTTTTTTTTCTTTTTGCTTACTTCTTGAAGCCCAATGATGAATGAAAATGCTGGTGTTGCCTCCCTGGGCCCTATGCCAACAGCAACTCAACCATCCAGTACTGGAATTAGGAAACAGTGGCATGAAGATATTACTCAGGATCTTCGAAATCATCTTGTTCACAAACTGTAAGTAAGATTGTGGACATGTCTCATCAGTAAGAGTTGTTGTGTCTGGGTGTGGCAGCACACACCTGTAATCCCAGCTACTTGGGAGGCAAGAGCATTGCAAGTTCAAACCCAGCCCAGGCGAGGCAGCTGAGCAATTAAGTGAGATCCTGTTTTAAAAAAGATCTGAGGAGGAGCTGGGGATTTAGCTCAGTGGTTCGATGGCCTGCCTTGCAAGTGCAAGGACCCGAGTTCAATACCCGGTACCAAA
>NW_022900931.1:6879504-6890128 GCF_012274545.1 Fukomys damarensis | reverse complement strand
AAAAAAAAAAAAAAAAAAGATCTGGGGATGTAGCTTAGTACAAAGGCCCTGTGTTCATTCTCCAGAAACACAACAGCAGCAGCCATAAAAATGTCATGCTTCCAACCCACTAGGCGTTTGATAACCAAAGACTATTACTGATTTTTCTGTTGCCTGGATGTAGATGTTGGTAACTCTGCTCCACTCTTAATGTTATTTTTGCTGTTGCTTCTCACTTTCTCAACCTTTCTTCTATCATTTGTAAGTCTTCCGACTTTTCACATCAACTCTTCTGCCTCTTGCGAATAATTAATAAATTTTTATTGTTTTAATAATAAATTTTAAATTGTTCATTTTAGTGTCTTTGCCTTGTACAGCTTGCATTTAATAAGAAAAACTAGGCCTCAGCTCTTCAGAAATAGGGCGAGAAGGATTTTCCGTTATTCCTGGTAATTTATTAATGTTGACAAGTTGAATTTGTGGTCTTCTGGCCTTCTAAATGCACTCACTGTAGTTTTTGAAAAACTTTCTGCACTTAGTTGTGAAATTGATACATGGCAATTACTTCTCTTCACAAACTCCATCTTTTTTTTTTTTTCGGGGGTACTGAGGATTGAACTCAGGACCTTGTGCTTGCGAGGCAGGCAGAAGTACCATTGAGCTAAATATCCAGCCCCCTCTTACTTACAGAGTTCTTGTCAGATGGAGGGTAAGGGAGGCATAGGGAATGATAAATGTTGTGTGCCCCAATCTTAAAGGCAGAGTGTACATCTTGCTGATTAAGAGTTTGCCATTTACACTACCTGGAACATTTTTTTCTTAAAAGAAAATAGTTTTGTTCATTTCACTTCCACTTAATAGCAAGATCTCTTGCGTGCTCCCCCACCCCAGCTTTCACATTTTGGGCTCTGCTTTTAAATTTTTTTATTTTTTGACATGCTCTCATCTCACTAAGTTGCCCAGGCTGGACTTCAACTTCTTATTCAACTTTTATTCTCCTCCCAAAGTGCTCCATTCATATTTGTTCTTTACCTTGGGAATCATGAGATTTACCTTATATCATCTTAATTTCCTTTTATATTAAAATATTCCTGAGCTTCATTTACAAATTCTGAAATGTTAGCGCTATTAATGGAATTTGATAAGGAAAGAACTCTGGTTTAATGAAATAGAGAATAACCACACCATTATTGGATAAATGTATTTTATTTAAAAGAGAAGTTAGTTTATTTGGGATTAATCATGTGATTTAATAGTAAAAGATTGTTATATGGGTGCAAGTTTTCTCTCAACTCTAGTTATCTTCTATCTTCTCATTCTGGTTCCTTAAGGTATTATATAGCTGAACATGATGAATCTAAATAAATTTAGTGCCTTAAAAAAAGTTACTTTTTGCTGTGCATGGTGACACATGCCTATAATTTTAGCACTCAGGAGGTTGAGGCAGGAAGATTGCCATGAGTTCCAGACCAGCCTGAGCTATGCAGTGAAACGCTTTCTCAAACCCCACCCGCTCAAAAAAAAAAAAAAAAACACTTTTGAGTTATTGTGTCACCCTTATAGTAGTGCTCTGACTGTGTAGCCCAGCCTCCTGCTTCAGCTTCCCCAGTGCTGGGAATGTGGGTATGTGCTACCACACACAGCTAAAAATCACATTTTTCAGTCTTAAAAAGATAACAGTTGTCAAACATTTTGTAGAGAATTCCTAGAGTGTTGGAAACTAGCCAGAATCCTGCATTTCTGCTGTTCTCTGCCTCAAGTTTTTGTTTTAAAACTTTGGAGTAGTTATTGGGTTTTATTTAAAAAGCTGAATAAACAGGAGTAAAAGAATCAAAGGCTTTTTGAATTATGAGAAAGGCCAAGTTTTCTTTTTGAAGTAGGCCAGGTTTTCTCTCTTGAAGTAGTACTGTATAATACTTTGCTGTCAATGTGGAGTAACAAGTACCATAAGAATTTTTAAAATGAAGTTATTTCTCATAATCAGGAAAACCCTTTGTCTGTTGCAAAATAATTTCAGTGTAATCATTTTATATAGTTTTGTTTTGTTTTGTTTTCTTTCTTTCTTTTTTCTTTTTTTTCTTTTTTTTTTTTTGAGATAGGGCATCACTATGTAATTCAGGCTGGACTCAAACTTAACAGTGATCCTCCTACCTCAGCCTCCGCAGTGCTGGGATTACAGGTGTGCACCACCGTGCCTGGCAGTAGTATATGGATAATTATTTTTTATGCTGTCTGTTATAATGGGGAAGTATTAATTAGGACAACATTTAAAGGAATGTACATCTTGACACAAATGAAAAGCTGACATGGGATTACATTGGTGGGATATTCTATTCCCAGTGTTCAAGCCATATTTCCTACTCCGGACCCTGCTGCATTAAAAGACAGACGGATGGAAAACCTGGTTGCATATGCTCGCAAAGTGGAAGGGGACATGTATGAATCTGCAAATAATCGAGTGAGCATCTGGTTTTTATTACTTGTTGATTGTCACAAGTGGACCAGTTCTGGTTATTTAATTTACTCGTCTTTAACATGACAGCAGATAATGCATTTCTGAGAAGATTCCCTGTAGCTATTCTTTCTGTTACTGACTATAGACAAGGTAGCAAAGGAATTTCTTCAGTGTATGTTATGAAGAATCTTGTATTTTCCCTCTTGATAAAGTACATTTGCATGGCACATTATCTACTGTCAACTTTACAATTGGCTGAGCTGTTAGTAGCTCTGAGCCTACAGTATTTTTTATAAAACATGTGAATCATCTACTTGATACTTTGACCTCAAGTAGTATTTCAGTTTTCTATGTCAGTTGAACTTTATTTCTAAATTGGCACTTCTATGAAACATAGGATATTCTTTCTATGTTCTGTAAATGCCAGTGTGTGTTTTGTAAATCTTTCAGAGGCCATGCTTTGTTGTGTAAGTTCATAGGAAGATGTTAGTTGTATGATCATGTCATGCAAGAGTTTATTTTTGGAGTGACCTAAGATGACAGATCCCGCCCCCCTTTTAGTTTCTGCCTGCCTTTTAAATGAAGGTAATATTGTTTTTTCTGTTACTCACTGAAAGTTCATTTTGCCTTATCACTCTTCTTTTACTTCAAAAATTCAAAAAGGCGGAATACTACCACCTTCTAGCTGAGAAGATCTATAAGATCCAGAAAGAATTAGAAGAAAAACGAAGGACCAGACTACAGAAACAGAACATGATGCCAAATGCTGCAGGCATGGTACCAGTTTCTATGAATCCAGGTCCTAACATGGGACAGCCACAACCAGGAATGGCTTCTAGTAAGTGCTTTTGTTACATTTATGGTAGGATACATTGATTATTAAATGGTTTGTAGCTGAAGCCATCTGTTTGTATAAGCTTCCATAGCTATTTGAAAGGTTTTCTTTTTTTAAATTTTTTATTAGTACATGTCTGTATTACATCATGATTACATTCATTGCAGTGAGTTTATATATGTACAAACCCCATTTTAATTCTTTTTATATCTTCCTTTCACGCTGCAGTTTTTTAGATAGCAGTTAGAAAAAACATCTGAACAGTTTAAGATTTCTAGACATACTATCTAACATAAATCATTAATTGGCATCATTTTTAGAACTCACTATAGCCTTCTCTAATAGTGACATCTAGAAAGTGATAGCTCACAGGTTTTCCCTGTCCATCTGCAGTATTCATTGGCTTGTGTCAGGCAACTAGGAGAAGAGGCATTTGTTTTTTTGATATAGGATCTCATTGTGTAGTTGAGTCTGACCTGGAACTCACTATGTAGCCCAGGCTGGTCTCAAACTCACAGTGATCCTCCTGCCTCAGCCTCCCGAATGCTGGGATTACAGGCATGTGCTACCACGCCCAGCTAAAATTACATCTTGATGGCCTCCTTGTCTTCTTGTGTAGCATCAATTTTGACTTGATAAATTGTTCAGATAGCCAAGACTATTCTGCATAGCCCTATTCATTCACTGACTTACTAGATTCTAAGAGTGAAATATGGAGTGGGACACAGTCATGAGCACAGGGGTTTAAATGGTGTGAGAAAAACTATGGCAGGAGATGCCTGTATTTGCTGAGTTAGAGAATACTGACTATCTATAGGAATTGCCATGAGAGCCAGCAAGCACAAACTGTTAGGCCATCAGTATATTAATGGTTGACTGAGAAATTCATCTCCTTCAGTACTTGAAGTGCTAAAGTGAAGAACCATTGGTTGCCATTGGCATTTATCAACCTTGTTCATGCCAGTGTCCCAGGTGTACTGTTCTTTGATTGAAAAAAGCAGCATTTATGGCAGAAGAAATAGTGTATGTGGAGAACTAGTGGCAAGGGAGAATGTGTGGACTTTTGTTTGGTGGCGGTGGTGGGGGTGGTTTGAGACCAGGTCTCGCCATGTAACTCAAAACTTGCAGTGATCCACTATCGACACATGGCAGAATGCATATATGACTGACTGATTTGAGGATAAGAAAGTCAAGATTACTTAGGTTGGGGAAGTCTTCCATACATGATTGAAATAGAGCAGTGATGGTGAACCTTTTGGAACTTTCAATGATAGAAACAGCCCAGTGTAGCACATGTGCTGCAGGATCCTCACCACTGAGCTAGAGTAACTAGCAAGGCACATATTTGAAATGGACATATTTGAAATACTTGATTTTTTTTTTACTCAAGTAATCTAATAGAGTAAAACCAGTGTGGTTTTATCCTACATGCAGGAATAAATATTAGTGGAGCTGAATAGTGCAGGTCTAAGTTTACCTTTAACTTATATTTCTCACATATTTTAGGTTGAAATCTCTACTTTATCCTACATATAGTATTAGGCTTTACAATAAAATTAAAAAGTAAAAGTATACAGAATATTCAAGAAAACAGAGAAGAACCAAGGGAAACACATGCAGGAACAAGTAACCAAATCAGTGGAGACCATTTGTGGGTATCTGATAATTCAAATGCTCTTACTAAACTGAGCTAGGGAGCCAAGTGTGGTGTCACATGGCTGTAATTCCAGCTCTCAGGAGGCTGAGCCAGGGGAATTTCTGCAAGTTCAAGGCTAGCTTGAACTACATAGTGAGATCTTGTCCCCCCAAAAAACTGAGCTGGGGGCCGGGGATTTAGCTCAGCAGTTCGGTGGCCTGCCTTGCAAGCGCAAGGACCAGAGTTCAATCCCCAGTACAAAAAAAAAAAACTGAGCTGGGGAGCATCTCCACCAGTGTGTCTGAGGCTCAGATGCACAGCATTTGGCAGGGAGGAGCTGGGGTTCTGTGGGCTCCCTTCTTTTCTCAGAAAGTTGTCGAAATATTTTTTTCTGCACCTTGTTAGAAGTGCTATACTAGAGATTTACAGATAATTCAAGAAGACATTAGGATTTATATAGTATTTAAATTTTAATCTCATTTTAAATATTTTTATTTTTAAGAGACCACAGTTCAGTGCAATACCAAGGGGTTTTTTTTGTTGTTGTTTGTTTGTTTGTTTTCCTATCCTCTGTCTAGTTCAGTGCTTTATTCTTTCTGTTTTTTTGAGATAGTTTCTTGCTTTGTAGCCCAGGCTGGCCCTGAACTTGTGATTCTCCTGCTTCCGCCTCCTGAATTTTGGGTTTACAGGTGTGTACCACCACTTGGCTTGGAGCTTTATTCTCTTTGAGGTTCAGGCTTAATTCTTCCAGCTACTTAATGATTATTTTACTTATTTACTTATTGTACCGGGGATTGAACTCAGGACCTTCCACTTGTGAGGCAGGCACAGTGCCACTGAGCTAAATAAATCCCTGGTCTTACTGATGTTTTATAGGTTTTTGTTGTCTTTTGGCAAGTGGTGGTTGGCATGGATACTTTTTTAACCATTTCTCTTTTCCACTCCAGATGGTCCTCTGCCTGATCCAACTATGATCCGTGGCAGTGTGCCAAACCAGATAATGCCTCGGATAACTCCACAACCTGGTAAATTGTGAATGAAATTTGTGTTCATTTTTAACAGTCCCTTGTGTACCTCCTACCAAACTGTACTTGTCTCATTAATTCCTGCTGCCTGCAGCAAGTATCATAATTACCTGCTTGAGAAATTAGAAAACCTGAGTTGAAGTCCACAGAGGAAGAGAGGCTAAAGAATTGTGTAGCTGACAGGTGAAAGGGTAGGTGACAGTAAAGGATCAGGCAAGCATTTAAAGACAGTTGTAAAATTAGTTCAGAAGTCATGTTGTATATTAATGCCTTTATTTAACTGCTGTGAGTGAAACAAATTTGTTTATAGTTTTTGAAAGTTGAAAG
Source organism: Fukomys damarensis (assembly GCF_012274545.1). Lineage (NCBI taxonomy): Eukaryota > Metazoa > Chordata > Mammalia > Rodentia > Bathyergidae > Fukomys > Fukomys damarensis. The sequence continues at coordinate 6,883,871 of NW_022900931.1, read as the reverse complement.
CAGATTACATTGTTAGTCCTTAGAAAATGATGTAGAATCATATATAAACACTCTTGTCTTGTTCTCCAGTTCCACGAAGGCATTCAGAGCTAATACCTTGTTTGTTTTCACAGGTTTGAATCAGTTTGGCCCAATGACTATGCCCCAGCCACCCATTGGCCCCCGGCAAACCTCTCCTCTTCAGCACCATGGACAGTTAGCCCAGCCTGGTGCTCTCAATCCGGTTAGTTTTTGTTTCCATGGGCAATCTGACATCTATCTAATAAAATCTTTTTAAAAAGTTATTAAAAATCATTTTTCTTTGTTTCTACTTTATAAAAAAATTTTCAGTTCTTTAAACAGATTGTAAGAACATATTCTCGTTCAATTCTGTGCTTTTAGCCTTTTAAGATAGAAGTGATTAAATGATAAATGTTGCTGGGATGAAAATAAATAGTTGCAATATTGGAAAGAAATGGAATGGCAAAAACTAAATTAGATACAATTAAGAACTGAAGCCAAGTGTGGTGGTTGCATACCTGTAATTCTTACATAGAATTTTTAGAAATTTTTCCTAATTAATTACTGAGGTACTATGAGGATATAACCTGAAAATAACATGTAACATATGTGGTATTACATATTTCTGTTTTGAAAAAAAAAAAAGGTCATATCATAAACATTGGGAATTCATCTGGTTAAATTATAGTAAATTGAAATGCTTTGTAGACAAAAACTTGAAGCTTAGATAATAGCACATAAAGTTTTTAAGTGGAGCCAAGGCTTGGGGGTGGTGCAGGCCCATAATCCCAGCACTCTGGGCTGAGACAGGAGGATTGCTGTGAGTTTGAGGCCAGCCTGAACTACATAGCAAGATGCTGTCTCAAAAAACAAAAATTTTAAATGGAGAAAAAGTTTTCCTAAAATATATATATATTTCAGTCAGAATCCAGTGTAATTTAAGGATCTTTTGATTAAAAACAGAAGTATGTTAGTCATTTAACACTAAATAGTTTATGTCCAAGCAAGTGTTGTTTATAGTTTTAACAAATTGTGGTATCAAAAAGCTGAAGGGTTGGGGATTTAGCTCAGTGGTTCCACTGTCTACTTTGCAAGCACAAGATCCCGAGTTCGATCCCCAGTACCAAACAAAACAAAACAAAACAAAACAAAAAAACTGATGGAAAGCAGTTAACACCCTTTCCTTGGAGTCTCATTGCGCAGTAGCCTTTGCGATTTTCAGTCAGCTGTCTACCCTTAGCCTCTCCTTCCCTCTCCAGGCAACTGTATTTTACACAGTAAGGGAGGGACATTTACCTGCTTCTCGAGATTGGAAGAATAAGCATTTTGCTGCTCTTTTTGCAAACTTATAGCCAGCTCTCCACATCAGCCCCAGCCCTTACCCTGTTCTTAAAATTTAGTGGGTATCTCTGTTAATGGAGCCTTTCTGGAATTCTCTAGCATTACTGGTATGTCCCAAGAATCTACTATATTGAATGTGGAGTCCAGTTTTTTAATTTATAAGACAGTTGCTGTTTTTGGTACTTTAGGTGTTCTTTTATTAAATGTCTGGATTTATATAGGGCAGTTTGAACAACAAAATTATAATCCTAGAGCACAGATGAGTGCCACCAGATTCTGCCCCAACATGTGAGATTTTGCATGCTTTTACCCATTTAAGAGCCTTAGCCAGTGTGGTATTGCATGCCTGTAATCCCACCTATTCAGAAGGACATGGCAGGGAGATCACATGTCCATGGACAGCCTGGGCAAATTAAGGAAGACCTTTTTCAAAATAAAAAGAGCTGGTGATGTAGTTCACTAGTAGAGCACCCCTGGGTTCAATCACCAGTATCACCACCAAAAAAGTCCTAGTGTTGTGTGTGGGTTTTTTTTTTTTTTGGTACCAGGGATCAAACTCAAGACTCTGTGCTTGCCGGGCAGGCAAACTGAGCTAAATCCCCAGCCCTCCTAGTGTTGTGTTCTTAAAACACCTGACATGAACAAAAAGTTTACACAATTGTAATTCAATCTCCACATTTAACAAAATGGGCAAATAGTTCTTTTCCTTGTCAGAGTTTGAGTTTTGGATATATTTGTATCCTGAGAGAGAGTGTTTGACCCTATCATCTTGTTACTTCTTGACAGTAGTAGGTTTAGGTGAGTGATGGAGAAAAGTCAGTTGGTTCTTCCACTTTCTGCCTACCCTGTATGCACCTCCTGTCCTTCTTTACATATTCTCTTAAGCCTGACAGCTTGCGAAAGCCAGTTGTACAATAACTGTAATGGAGCATTCCGTGTTTTTTTGCAGCCTATGGGGTATGGCCCTCGCATGCAGCAGCCTTCCAGCCAGAGCCAGTTCCTCTCCCAGACTCAGTTCCCGTCACAGGGAATGAATGTAACAAACATGCCTTTGGCTCCATCCAGCGGTCAAGCATCAGTGTCTCAAGTATGTTTACAAATGGGTTCTTACTTATTTTTGTTGTTTCAGTTGATCTTGACCTAGGTTTTTACAAAGAAAGGTGGTAGCAAACAGTTTGTTAAAAAGAAAATAAATTAATAAATTTGGACTTTAAGGTATTCTGCACATGAAGATATTATTCTGTGACATAACTGTTGTTATAACAGACTAGGAAATAATTTACATTTATCACTTTACATTTTTTAGGAGTGAACTCTTAAAAATAGCCTTAGAACTGCAGTGTAGGAGGCAGACCTCTGGCTCAGCCTCACAGCACTGTACTTGGCCTCCCACCTCACTGCAGGCCAAGGTCACTGCTGAATAGCTGAAGACTCTAGTTCGATTTGAAGTCAGTTATTGTGTCCTGACCAGACATAACCTGCCATGTGAATCCCTTGTGTTTTCAACAGGCACAAATGTCCAGCTCTTCCTGTCCAGTGAACTCTCCTGTCATGCCTCCAGGATCTCAAGGGAGCCATATTCACTGTCCTCCTCTCCCTCAGCAAGCTCTGCATCAGAACTCACCCTCTCCCGTACCTAGTCGGACCCCCACCCCCCACCACACTCCCCCAAGCATAGGGGCTCAGCAGCCACCGGCAACAGCAATTCCAGCCCCTGTTCCTACACCTCCTGCCATACCAACTGTGCCACAGTCCCAGGGTCTACATCCACCCTCCAGTCAAACGCCCACCCCGCCCACAACACAGCTTCCTCCCCAAGTACAGCCTCCACTTTCTGCTGCTCCTTCAGCTGACCAGGCGCAGCAGCAGCCTCGCTCACAGCAGAATACAGCAGCCTCCATTCCCACCCCTACGGCACCACTGCTGCCTCCACAGCCTGCAACTCCGGTGAGCAGAGGTTGGGTCTTAAGCAGGGTTGTTTCAGCTGCAGTGCTCACCTACATGTACATTGTTTCTGGTCTCTTTCATCTGTTGTCTCCATAGATACAAATAGAATCTTACTATCATTTCCTTTCCTTTTTTTCCTTCCTATGGTAGTAGCTAATACAGGAAGAGGTGAATGATAATGTTTATTTAGGTCTGATGGGCTGGGGATTGAACTCAGTGGGTTCCGCACCTGCCTCTGCAGTTCAAGTTCCTGTGTTCGATTTCTGCTACCAGGGAAAACAAAAAAGAAAATATTTAGGTCTGAGGCCTGCAGTATAAGGGACATAAGAGAGTGGAGACTCTTTCATCTCATTTATTATGTCATTTAATGTATTGTGTGAATTTTATATACACTTGGATCTTTTTGAAACCGTTTATAGTACTGAGAGTCTCCCAAGTTAAATTTTTAAGTCTCAGTACTTCTAGATAAGGTTAACAAATCAACATCAGGCTGTGTGCAATGTTCCACACCTATAATCCTGAGGGCTGAGGTAGGAAGATTGCAAGTTTAAGGTCAGCTAGGTAATTGAGTGAAACCCTATCTCAAAAATAAAATTTTAGCAGCTGGGGATATATCTCAGTGGTAGAGCACTAGCGTACACTAGGCCCTGGGTTTAATGCCTAGCACCACCATAAAAGTTTAAAAATTAAAAATTAAAATTGTCTGGGCATGTAGCCCAATGGTATAATTCTTGCCTGGCATGTGCAGGGCCTTGTGTTTAGTCCCCAGTACTATCCCCCACCCAAAAAAGTCAGGATTGGGCTGTGTATGTCCTAGTAATAGAGCACTTGGATAGGATGAATGTACCCTGGGTCTAGTCCCCAGCACCACAATTTTAAAAAGTCATACTGCTGCCTGTCTCGCGAGTGCAAGGTCCTGAGTTCGATCCCCAGTACCATAAAAAAAAAAAGTCATCTAAGGTGAGAGAATTACAGATCCAGAACAACATGCAGCCTACTTTTGAACCCCTGGTTACATATCTATAAAAATCCAAATTTTCACCTACTAATTGGGTCTTTTTTTTTTTTTTTTTTTTTTT
>NW_022900931.1:6852533-6879361 GCF_012274545.1 Fukomys damarensis | reverse complement strand
TTTTTTTTTTTTTTTTTTTTTTTTTTTGGTACCGGGGATTGAACTCTGGTCCTTGCATTTGCAAGGCAGGCCACCGAACCACTGAGCTAAATCCCCAGCCCTAGTTGGGTCATAATAGCATTCTATATTGATTGAGACTTTCTAGTCTGATCATTGATAGTAATACTTCAGCTCTCAATCATATTGGTCACAGTTGCCTTATTCATCATGGCCTTTGGTAAACAAGGAAGGGGAAATAAATGAATCTGTATCTGCTTAAATCTTTTAGGATCTGCTCAATTCTGCAAATTGTAGCTTTTTGTGGGGGAGTTGTGTGTGCGTGCACCTGGGTTTGAGTTCAGAGTTTTGCACATAGTATGCATGTTCTCTGTTGCTGAGCTTCATTCCATTCCTAGACCATATAAAATTTCTTACCGAGAGACTTAGGAAAAGGCTGGGATTGCCAGCTGCTTCATTTTAATGTATTTGTTCAATACAGTCGTTTTGTAGGAGAGTAATTATATATTTATTCTATCTGCTTTTTTGGGGGGGTGGGTACTGGGGATTAAACTCAGGCAGGACCTTGTGCTTGCAAGGGAGCAGGGATGGTGTCACTGAGTTAAATTCCCTGGCCCTCTGCTTTTTTATATATTTCAGTATTTTCCTAGTAAGTTAAAGGCACAAAAAAGGAATACCAGTTAACCTGATTGCTTGTCCTGTTTCTTAATCTGAGTACCTCTGACAGTGACTTTTGGAACCTCCACTGCTCCCATACTGTTGAGAGACTGGTACCAAACATTTACTTGCTCTTTTATGTATAACCAGCCCACCAGTATTGGTAAGTCCTTAATCTCCTGCTCTTAAACTGGGCAGGATAAGAGGAAGTATCATAGATGGGTATTGTAGCACTAGCTCAGAATAAGTGCTTAATCCTCTGTAATTTAATTTCTAATTGTATAATTGGCAAACTTCACGTACCACCCCCTTTCCAGCTTTCCCAGCCCGCGGTGAGCATTGAAGGACAAGTGTCAAACCCTCCATCTACAAGTAGCACAGAAGTGAATTCTCAGACAATTCCTGAGAAGCAGCCTTCACAGGAAGTGAAAATGGACACTAAAATGGAAGTGGATCACCCAGAAACAGCAGATGCGCAGCCAGAGGATATTCAGGAGGTGAGAAGCAGTGACCACAAAGAATACAGTTTATAAAAAGTCAGTGTTTTGGGAAATGTTCTGATACTTAGGGTCTCATTGCATTGATTTTCCAGCGAGAGAGGGTGTTGAGAGATGTCCATGTGCCTAGTAAACAAAATGATGAAAATTTTATTGTTTCCTAATTATGCATTGTGAGAATACTAAAAATTCTTATCTTTTAGGGTAAAGCAGAGGAAAGTAAAGTGGAGCCCACAGAAACAGAAGAGAGAAGCACGGAGTTAAAACCTGAAATAAAAGAAGAGGAAGACCAGCCAAGTACTTCTGCTACCCAGTCTTCTCCAGCTCCAGGGCAGTCAAAGAAAAAAAGTAAGTCTTGCCAGGGATTTAGCTCAGTGGTTCCACCACCTGCCTCACAAGTGCAAAGATCCGAGTTTGATCTCTGGTATACCCCTCCCCTGCCCCACCCCAGAGTAAGTCTTTAAGGTGTTTTTTCTGCAGATGGCAAAAAAAACCAAAGTCCCACAGCAGAATGGGACTGGACCTCTTGGGTTTGAGAGATTGACATTAATGTGATTCCTTACATTTGGAGACCTGGGCCTGATCTATGTGTTACTACTAGGTTGGGAAAAAATTTATCTTTCATTTAGGTCTATCTGCTTACTGCAACTATTGGTCAGTACACAATCCTTTCTTCGGGGTTTGGTGGCTAAAAATCTCTTTCAGAAGACAGAAATTGTTAAATGTCCTTGACTGAAATGCAAGAAAGAATAGCAGTAATAGCAGTAGGGATTAATGTTTTGCCTTCTGTGTGCTGGTCGCCTGCACAGTCTGACTTTACAACAGCTCTGAGGTTATTGACCCTTGTTCTTATAGGCAAGAAGCTGAAGCTGAGCCAGGTTAAGGAACTTTTCCTTCTGGTACTTATCTGGCTCTTAGAGATCGTGGTGTATAGTATAGGTGTAGTGGTATAGACAAGACTTAGCTCAAAGGCAAATGTGCTAGCTCTTGGAGATGATACAGTGTATAAAAGTGTTCTATAAATACAAAATGTAAGATTTAAAAATCATTTAAGTCGGGTGTGGTGGTACATGCTTATAATGCTGGCATCTGGGAAACTGGGACAGGGGGATTGCTGTATTTTAACTCAAAATTGAACCCTTAATCACCAACTTTAATTAATTAATTTGGCACATGCCAGCAAACTTTTCTTGACTTTTGGAAGATGTTACTGAGACCACATTTAAATAGCTAATTGTGTTGTAACAGTAACAGTTTAGTTCTTCCTCTTTTTTATTTATTTTATTTATTCATTCATTTATTGTTTGTTTGTTTGTTTTTTTGAGACAGGGTCTCATGTATAGTTGAGACTAACCTGGAACTTACTATGTAGCCCAGGCTGGTCTCGAACTCACAGTGATCCTCCTGTCTCAGCCTCCCAAGTGCTGGGATTACAGGCGTGCGCCCCCATGCCCAGCCTCTTTCTCTGTTTTAGACCCAGAACCTATCATTTGACGTTAAAATAATGTCTCTTCTTAGCTTTTAATAGTATTTGCCATACATAATGATTACATTCATCATAGAGAATTTATTGTACCTGTATATATGTTTTTTCTTTTTTTGTCATTCCTCTCTTCATTTATAAAAGCTGTTTCCATTTTTTTCCATCTACTCTCTGGAGCTCTTAAAATAAGCACTTAAATGAAAGACTCTTCGGTGTCTTTGATTCCTTTAGTAATAAGACACCAGGTCTGGCTGGTGTCATGAATGAAGGCCATTGTTTGTTCTGCTCGACAACGTGTCCTGTTAACCAGTAGCATCTTGGATTATTATTTGGGGAAGTCTCTTCTTAAGTTTTTGGAAGCTTTTGGCTTCTGTTTGTACTTGGCTGTGCCTGTCATAACTTTCTGACTGGAAAATTAAAGCTGGTAAGGGTGCTGATAGGATATGCCAGTTTTTAGGCAGTGCCTACAGCAACGTTATGTAGAGTCAAGAAGTTAGACCATAGTCTTGTTTTCCTAAGGACAGTGTAGTTGCTTGTTCATTTTGTGATGTGTTATTCTTTTTAAGCTTCTATTTGAACAGTTAAAAAACTCCATGGCTTAATTGCAAGACTTCAGTGTATTTTTCTTTTAAGTTTTTAAACCAGAAGAATTACGACAGGCCCTGATGCCAACGCTGGAGGCACTTTACCGGCAGGACCCAGAATCCCTTCCCTTTCGTCAGCCTGTGGACCCTCAGCTTTTAGGAATCCCTGTAAGTATTTAGTGGTTTTTGTTTTGTTGTTACTGTTTTAACTTGGTAACAATTTTACTGAGATTCAATCTCAAAGTCTACCAAGCACCTGTTTTTTTTGTTTTTAAATTGATACATATTTACAGTATGTGATGATTACATTCCTCGTGGGAAGTTGGTATGTGTACATAAGTCTGTTTTTTCATCCCCTCCATCCATCTGTTGGCCCCCCATCCTATTTGCAAAAGATCTGTCTTTCTGTTTTCTATTATCTATCTTTTGATTTGCTCTTTATTTTTACTTCAGGTTTCTCCTATAAGAGAAATGATGTGGTATTATAGCTTGTGTATGTGATTTTACTTAATATTATAGTGTGAAGTGTATCCATTTTTCCTATAAATGTCTCAGGTTTATCTTTATGACAGAGTAGTACTCCATTGTGTATAAATACATTTTTAAAATTTATTCACCTGTTCATGGGCATGTAGGCCACTTCCAGGATTTAGCTTCTGGGAATCGACACAACACCTGTTTAAAGTGTACAATTCATTGAGTGTTAGTGTATTCACAAAAATGTATAAGCATAATTTTAATTCATTTTTAAGTACCCCAGAGAAATCCTTCACATCCATTGGAATCATTAAATTTCCTTCTTTTGCATCCCCTTTCCTACTAGGCCCATCCTTAGCCCTCCATCCCTAAGCCTCACCAGTCTTCTTTTTGCATTTGGTTAGTCTGTTCTGGACCTTAAGAGAAAACATAAAATACATGGTTCTTATGACAGCCTCCTTTAACTTAGCATAACTTTGTGGATGGGGGGCGCTATATTGAGGTTTGAACCAGAGCCTCACACATGTGTTACCATTGAGCTACACCCACAGCCTTTTAAAGTTTTTTAGTTTGAGATAGCTTCTCACTGATTGCCCCTTCTGGCCTTAAACTTGCTATCCTCCTGCTTTAACCTCATATGTGACTGGAATAACAGGCATATGGCCACACATGGTTCTTTTTTATGACCTAGTAATATTCCATTATGTGGATAGATAGACCATCTTTTCTTTACCCATTGATTAGTTGATGTTTAGGTCATCTCCACTTTTTGCCTATTGAGGATAGTGCCACTGTGAATATTCACGTGCAAGTTTGTTTTTAGTTTGGGTTTTTGTTTTGTTCTGTTTTTTGTACTGGGGATCAAACTCAGGACCTTACACTTGCAAGGCAGGCATGGCACCACTGAGCTAAATCCCCAGTATGTTTTTAGTTTTTTTGAGACGGGGTCTTGCTGTATAGCCCAGGCTGGCCTCAAACTTACAGTGATCTTTTGCCTTAACCTTCTGAGTGCTGGAATTACGGTTATGCACTGCCACACCCAGCTCATGCAAATTTTCAAGGTGCCATTCTATGACAGGCTGCTGGCAGGTTGCGTTTGAAGACTTTTAAGACCTTTGTACTTGGAACTGATTTCATGGTACTGTCCATAGTATGTAAGTTTCATTCTATTGTCCATAGTAGCTGTATTCTCTGAGCTGCTTTATGTATGTGTAAACTAATGATGTAAAGAGGTAATGGGAATCAACCAACTCTTTGGAAATACAAACAGGCCAGAAACCCAACATTACATATTAATTATTATTATTTACTTTAATGATGATAATAGGAAGATAACTCTGCTCTACGTAACTGCCCAAGAGTGAATAATGTTATTTGGTATCCCTTGTTCTTCAAGGATTATTTTGATATTGTGAAGAGCCCCATGGATCTTTCCACCATCAAGAGGAAGTTAGACACTGGACAGTATCAAGAACCCTGGCAATATGTGGATGACATTTGGCTTATGTTCAACAATGCCTGGTTATATAACCGGAAAACATCACGGGTATACAAATATTGCTCCAAGTTATCTGAGGTCTTTGAACAAGAAATCGATCCAGTCATGCAAAGCCTTGGATATTGTTGTGGCAGAAAGGTAAGAAGTAGCTTTTGGACCTGCTGTTTACTTCTAGAATATTGATGACTGTGGTAAGATTATTCTGCAGCTGGCATTGACAGCCCTCCACATCCTTTTTATTTTGCTAGAGATGAAGCACATGGTCTCAATACATACTAGGCAAGTATAGTACCACTGAGTTATGTCCCCAGTCCAAAAAGGCAGTTCTCTTACTACATTATTTGGTCTAACTTGCACATTGTTCTCTTTAAGAGTAGGCATTTTGTTTTGTTTTTTTGGTACTGGGAATTGAACTTGGGTCTTTGTGCTTGCAAGGCTGGTGGCAGAACCACTGAGCTAAATCCCCAGCCCCAGAGTAGGCTTTTTTTAACAGGCATGCTCTTTCTAGATGTGAATCGTATCAAACAGCTGAATCATCAGACTAAGCACTTGGGGTGGGGGCTTTACTATGTTCCCCTGTAGATGAACCTTGCCTGGTGTGTGCTTGTTTTTTTGTGGATACCAGGTCAGCGTTAAGCTCCACATGTCCCATTTGTGGGTGTGTGGAATGTAGATGGTGTAAGGATGTGATTTCTCAGCTTACCTCAGTGTGGTGCAGTTGTGTAATTGTAAACTTAGGTTTTGGAAGCGGAAGTGTAACTCATTATGAGAACTAAGGAATCACTGACTTTTGATTCTGGTTTGCTGTTAGGGTTTTTCTAGCTTGTTCATCAGGCCCTTGTGCTCTTTAACAAATGTTTTTTTTTTGCAGTTGGAGTTTTCTCCACAGACACTGTGTTGCTATGGCAAACAATTATGCACAATCCCTCGTGATGCCACTTACTACAGTTACCAGAACAGGTAAGCCTGATCCCCTGTGAACCATGGTCCATGTGTCCTCTTGCAGAGGGAGGAGTGCATGCAGATGGACCAGCACATCTACGTCATGGTTCATGTGTAACTTGCTTGAAAACACCTGTATGACACAAGTTCTACTCTTGCTTTCTCCCTGTTTCCAGAATTAAATTTTCTATTGAAAAGTAGCCTTGCATGAGTTGTCGGGGCCCTGATCTTTTGTTTTTGTATTTGTTTTGATTTTTGATGCCAAGATCGGACCTGGGCTTTGTGTGTGATAGGCAAATGCTCTACCACCGAACCATACACCTCGCGCTGGTTCCTCACGTCACACAGGAAAAGCTCAAGGCCTTGGGAGTTGTTGGTGTGGATAAGATTGCATCCCAGGCCCTTTTTCTCTCTGCTGTGATTTTATTGATCACTACAGCCTACATGAAAACTTAAAAATTTTAAACACTCCAAATATGTCAGCTAAAACTTTAGCCAAGATAGATTTTTAGAAATATTTTCTTTTTGTGTGTGGCCTATGTTGTTCTTGGAATGCATGAAAACAGGATTCCTGAGTATGCTTTGCCTCTGCAAATTAAAAAGAAACAAAAAACCACCATAATATCTGAATGAGTGCCTTATAAAAACTTGTATACAGCAGAGTGATAGGATTCTAATCAACAGGAAACTTGTGCGTTATTTTCTCCTGTCCAGTAAGTGGCTAGAGTCACATAAGTTGTATCCACTGAACTATCTCTCTCCTGTTTTCATTATTGAGCTTGCACTGTAGCTTCCATAGGGCTTTGACTGGGGCCTCTGACACAGAAATAACAAGGCTGGGTAGTTAATACCCTAGTACCCTGTAGTTGTTACTAACACAAGCCCATCATGTTGGGCTTTTGTTGAACTTGTGTGCTACAGATGCATTTCTAGCTTCAAAAATTCATCTGAACTTTTTGTTATATTTACAGAAAGTTAGTTGCATGCCTGTTTTGTAGGCTTTAATGTCCAGTTTTTTATTCCTTAAAACTAAGGGAAAGGCGCACTAACATTGTTATAAGTACTTTACATTAAAAAATGCAGGTAACAACCGGCACGAAACTTCTCATGTTGTAGTCTTGACATAAAACCATTTAAAAAATTTTAACAGTATTATGTACATATCTGCACACTACTGCCTTTGTTGTTGTGCCTCTTGAAACATGTCATTTGATGGCTGTTAGGATCAATATTTAATTGTTTTGCACAGGCTATTTAGTGAAAAATTACTTACTTCGGGCTGCCTAATGATTGAAGTTTGTTTTCAACCCTTAGTTATTTTTAGATCATTGTTTACTGCTCTTACCTCTATAGTAAATTGATGATTTATTTATTTTCATGGAAGTGGGAAGTGGTTGCCATGTTTCAGTAAAGGTCAGAGTAGTAGTTTTCCCTGGCATATTTATCATTCTTCTTTTGATTATTTATATCATGTATCATTAATTAGTCAAATGAAAGGGTATGGGTTTTTGTAAGTGAAGCCTTTTGTTTTTATTTGCTGTAATCATTTGGTACTTGTGATCCCATTGAGATATTTAATGCTAATCTGTGCTTTGCCTTGGCTTTCTGCTTTGTGTTGTCCTGTCTTGCTTTTATGTTTTTTGTTGTCCTGCAATCCCTCATTTCTTCGTTTGTTTTGTGTTTTTTTTTTCTCCCTCATGCTTGTCGTTGTCTGCACTTGGCTTTGATTGCAAAAATCAAAAACAAAAAACAAAAAAACCAAACTGTGGGGCCCATAAATCTGCATCATTGAATGTCCTTGTCGCCGTTGATGACCTGCTCTCTGCTCCCGTCCCCCTCCTTGGCCTGCTGTGATTGGTGGCTTCGTTGCTTGGCTTGGGCTGTGTTGTGTGAACGTAACAGTTCACCCCAGTATGGCCTTCTTGCCGACAGGTATCATTTCTGTGAGAAGTGTTTCAATGAAATCCAAGGGGAGAGCGTTTCTTTGGGGGATGACCCTTCCCAGCCTCAAACGTAAGTAACTGCATTATGTTTGGGAAGTGTTATTTTATTCTTTCGTGTATTTTCAGGTGATTAAGGTTGGGCTTCCAAGTAGTCTTAAGGTATGCTGTCCACTATCAGCCATTAGCTGCAGGTGACTATTTAAATACAGATTATTTAAAGATAAATAAGAGGGCTGGGGATTTAGCTCCGTGGTGCTGCTTCTTGCCTTGCAAGCACAGGGTCCTGAGTTCGATCCCTGGTTACCCCCCCCACCCAGCAAAGGTAAATAAATCACTTTTAGATGCATTCTCACATTTCAAGGAACCAGTTATTTGAATTATTTGAAGCTAGTGGCTACCATATTGGTGAACATAAATAAAGAACATATCTAGTATAGCATAAATTTCAGCTAGGTTGTGCTGAGTAAGGAATTATGTCAGTATTAGGCTGGCATCCTACAGTAAACTTCAGTAAATTTATTTCTTCTGTATGGAAAGAACATCTCGTAAAAATGAAAAGGTTAGTGCAAGAGTACTACTTCATTATTAACTAACTGTATTGAGTTTGAAGGAAATTGAAGTAATTACAACTTTATGCCCTTCTCTTTGTAGGATAATAGAATACCCAAATCAATGTAATAGAAAGTAGAATTTAATAATATGTAGAGCTTTTAACAGACCTGGTGGGTGCCTAAACTAACTACTTACTACTAAGATTGGGTGGGGGTGTTTGTTTTGTGGTACTAGGCAGTGAACCTCAGGTCTGTCACACTGAGCTACATCCACAATCAGGTTCTCATTGAGGTCGCTGAGCTGCCCGGGCTGGGCTCAAACTTGTGATCCTCCTGCCTCAGCCTCCTAAATAGGACTCTTAAGAAAAACTTCATTACTTTTTTCAAGTTGAGTTGTAAAGTTGCATTTTGCTCTTTGCTCCTGACATACAGTATGTGGGATCTGGATGCTAGTCTGGAAGAATAGATGTTGGCATCCCATGACCCCTAAGGAGATGTCAGACTGGGTTAACCTGGAGAGATCCGCCCCCTCTAAAGCAGATTCCATTGCTGTAGGAAGGGATTTTGACCCAATTTAGGAACTCTGCTATGATCTACCACATATTTTAAGCCTTGGTGGAGCTGGTCTCTGACTTCAGCTTGTAGAAATCCCTCCCTGTCCTGCACATCTGCATTTCTGCAGGCTCCTAGGCCCCTATGGTGCTGTTGGTCTTCAGATTACACCACTTAAGCAGGGCCATAGTCCATTCAGGAAGACGAATGAGTCTCTAGGGTATAAATTATGTAAGAAACGCCTTTAAATGTGAAAATGTCCTCGTTTTTGTGAGAGAAAAAAAGATCACAGTTATTTAAGCCGAGCCACTAAAGTGTCTTCTGAGTAACGAATGGAGAGATTGCTAGCTTTTCTACATAGTGAGGCCCTGAGTTGTGTGGTACACTAGACTTATGCATGGGAAGCCATGGGAAATTGTTAAAATTAATACTGAGCAATGTGCCTGCCTGGCAAGCACACGGTCCCAAGTTTGATTCCTGTACCGCCGCGCGCCCCCCCCCCCGTGTGAAATGAATTTTTGCTCAAAATTAGCCTTTTTCATTAGCTATAAGAAGTGGAAACATTTACATTTAGAGCTTCATTTCTATAATGGATCAAAAATAAAGGACTTGAGCATCTATAGATTTTAGTGTCTGTCAGGGGGTTTGGAACCAATCCTACTTAGAGTGAGGTGTTTTTTGTTTTTGTTTTTGTTTTTGTTTTTTTTTTTGTAGTGGAGATCGAACTAAGGAACCTTGTATTTGTGAGGCAGGTAATGGCACCACTGAGCTAAATCCCCGGCCCACAAAGTAACTATTTTTAATGTTGAAATTTTCCTTTGACATCATGTTGTTTGATGAGAATCTCCAGAAAAAGAATATTACTAAGTAGCGGTTTACTTCCCACTATAAAATCTTTTTGTACCTGAGTCCTGGAACTAACTAAACCACAAAAAGGTGTGGAGAGCAATGGACCAGATTTGGGGTGCAGGTACCAGGGATTAAACTTGGTGGTATCTTGTGCTTGCAAGGCACCACCGAGCTAAATCCCTGGCCCTGGACCAAATTTTAAAAGTACAAATGTTTCTTGTTCACCCTGGATTATCCACTGGTTGTAAGGAAAAATTGTTCACTATAATAAAGTCTATAGAATATATCTTTACATGCATTCATGCACCTAATAAATGTATATTCTTAAGGGGATCTAAAGTACCCTCTTAGAGTGAGATTTTGGTTCCCTTTAGGTAGAACAGTGGTCAGATTGCTCACCTTTATTGCTTTTTCTCACCGTATTCATTTTCTCTCCTTAGTACAATAAATAAAGAACAGTTTTCCAAGAGAAAAAATGACACACTGGATCCTGAGTTGTAAGTAGTTTCTCTTCAATAGTCAGTACACTTTGACCTTTCTTTTATTCTCTTTTTTTGCATGGCTAATCCAATGACTATATTCTTATGCTAACTCTTTATAACTTAGATCTAAATAGCTAGTAGAAAAATGTGGAAAACAAGTAACATTTCACTAAATTGCCTTTATGTTTTGGTGTGCTATATATGTATCAGTTTTCTAGCTTGTTCCTAAAATGACAGAGTAGTTATTGGACTCTTGGAAGCTTCAATCGTACTGATCACTGCCTTTTTATAGATACAGTAATGAAAATTGTCAAATTTAATGATTAGAGTTAATTACTTTTAAAGTTTTATTTACCTATAACACTGAAAGGTTTTTTAGAATTGAAAACTTTGTTAAACAGTTTTACAGTTTTTTTGTATGAACTTGGCTATTTTTTAAATTAACCTCAGGAAATACTGAAAGGTTCTCTTGGTTAAAGTTTTGAGATTAAACTTGAAATTGGCTTTGCACTTTCAGGTTTGTTGAGTGCACTGAGTGTGGAAGAAAGATGCATCAGATCTGTGTCCTTCATCACGAGATAATCTGGCCAGCTGGGTGAGGCTTTATGCCAGTGTTTTATTTGGAATTTTTCTTAATGAATTTTAGATTTTTCCCCCACCTTTGCCATGACTGTGTCATATCGTCAGAGTTACTATCTTTAAAATGTTCTGTTGGATTGGAAAAAGACGATTATAACTGGTTTTGAAACAACCTAAAATTCAAAATAATAGATCCTTCTCTTACTTGCATATATACTGTAAAATCATGTATATGTTTTATTCTGCTGGTTGTTAAAATAACATGTTGTGGTTGTTATATATTAAATGTAATGGGATGGAGATGTAGCTCAGTAGAAGAGTGCTTGCCTAATGTGCAAAAGCCCTGGTTTGATTCCCCAGTACCATATTTTTTTTAAAGGGAAGTTCAAAAGTAAACATTAGCTGTGCATGGTGGTGCACAGCTGTGATCCCACCACTCAGGAGGCTGAGGCAGGAGGATTGCCATGAGTTCAGTAGCAGCCGGGGCTATATAGTGAGTTTCAGGTGAACTACAGAGCAAGATCCTATCTCAACAAAGTTAAGTGCTAAGCCAGACGTGGTGGCGCACCCCTGTAATCCCAGCACTGAGGAGGCTGAGGCAGGAGGATTGCTGTTTGTTGGAGACCAGCCTGAGCTACATAGTGAGTTCCAGGTCAGTCTCAATTACATAGTGTCTCAAAAAACGGGGTGGGGTGGAGTGCTAGACGTAATTAAATTTTCCAAATTTTGAATGTTATTTATACTGTAGTAGAAAAATTAGAACATACAGATAGTTGTGGAGTGTCCCGTGGCTTTATTTCTCCATACTGTCTTGTGCTATGTAATTGGACTCCCTGTAGTTGATGGAGTAGAGGTCACTAGAAGAGGGGAGCACGTTTTTAAAAATTTTGTTTTGTTTTAGTTTGTTTTTTTGAAATTAAAAACATTTTTTTTTTTAATGACTTTAAGGGGGCCAGGGATTTAGCCCAATCCCTGATTATGCTGCCTGCTTGGTAAGAGTAAGGTCCCGAGTTCGATCTCTGGTACCAAAAGAAAAAAAAAAGTAAAGTGACACTAAGGAAAATCGCATGATTCTTTTGTTGTTGTTGCTGTCTCAATTTTCAATATGATTTGTTTTTTTAAGAGTTTTTAGGGCCGGGGGATTTAGCTCAGCGGTTCAGTGGCCTGTCTTGCAAGCAAGTGCAAGGACCCAAGTTCAATCCCCGGTACCAAAAAAAAAAAGAGTTTTTAACTACTTAATCTTACTATGTAAGAATAAGAAATTTATTGAGATTCTTGCCCTTAGAATTTAGCATCAGTCAATGAAGACAGTCTTTACTGCTTTTTTTTTTCTTTTATTTTTTAACTGCTATTAAGCTTGCTTTGGTTTGGTTTGGTTTTTTTAGACAGGGTCTCACTTTGTAGTTCATAATGGCCTTGAACTCTTGGCGATTCTCTTGCCTTAGCCTTGAAGTGCTAGGATTACAGCATGCACAACCACGCCTGCCTGAGCTTCCTTTTTTTTTTTTTTTTTTTTTTTTTTTTTTTTTTTTTTTTTTTAAGTAATCATAGATTCAGATTTGAGCAGCATGAAAGTTTATAAAGTAAAAAGGGAAATTTTCACTTTCCCCCTGACATCCAAATTCCTCACCACAGAACAAAGGTTTATGAACGATAAGTGTTTTTGTTTTTGTTTGTGCTTTTTTTTCCCCTACATTCACCCAACATTCTTTTTACAATTTTTTGTTTATAGGTTATGGACATACATTATAAACTCTGCTTGTGCACAGATATTACACAGTTGTGTAGGCATAATAGTATGATCAGAAAATACAGTGGGAATTTGATCAGAATAAAAGACACACCGCCATTAATCTCCCTACTGTTCCCACGTGCTTCATACACATCCCACCATTCTAGCTATTTCTGAAGTGATTCTGGAAGTCCCCTTTCATATATGTCTTCAGCTACACTGTTGTAACATCTTTAGTGTGTCCTGCATCTATTCAAAACATTTACCTTTCTTAAAGCAGATGAGGACCTGCCATAATGTTTTTACAAGCCAGAGTTTACATTGGGTTACACTCAGCAGCAGCGTTCACTGTTTTTTGCTTTTAGCATTCACATTTTTCATCATGTCTCATGAAGACAGTCATAAAAGAGCAGTTCAAGAACTACTTTAGAAAGTGGGAACTGTTTGAAGTGAGGGGCAGTGTGTCTTACTGTAATTTATTTATGGTATTGGCAGTATTTATACATGTTTGGCTACATTCATCTTGGAGAGTTGGTACGTACATCTACCACAGCCCAGTCCCTTTTATTTCCTTTTCCCCTTCCTTCTCCCTTTTTCAGATAGTAAATTATTTTTATTTAAGCGCTTAATATATATTTGAATCATACCGGGTACATTTCACAACTCCTGGTTCTGCTTTCAAGGTGTTCATTTGTACCATTAGCAGTATAACCAGTGTAACTGACCAAGAAAATGTTCCTGGGTGTTTTTTTTTTCTTTTCTGATTTCTAAAACCTGTTTGAATGTTGGGGTTTTATTAACTATTTGTTATATATGCAAACTTATGCCAAGTTGTTTTTTTAAATTTTAGCTTTATTCAGATGACAGATTTTGTTACATAAATATATCACCTTGGTTCTCTATATTGTGCAACCAAAGTCTTGATTTATATTTTAGATTTGTCTGTGATGGGTGTTTGAAGAAAACTGCACGAACCAGGAAAGAAAATAAGTTTTCTGCTAAAAGTAAGTTTCATTCTTACAGGTAAATCTTGCTGAAACATCTCTAAAGTCTAGTCTAAAAGAAACCATCCAAAATGAGTTAGTTTTAGTCTTATTTGAAGTTATTCGGGGCCAGGGATTTAGCTCAGCAGTTTGGTGGCCTGCCTTGCAAGCACAAGGACCTGAGTTCAATCCCCGGTACCAAAAACAAAACAAAACCAAAAAATAAAGTTATTTGACCAAAGTAAAGTAATTCTATAAGCTGCTGAAAGTTGAGCTGTAATGTGCTTTTGAGTATAAAATTTATTATTCCTAAGAATAAGAATTTTCTGGGCTGGGAACATAGCTCCATGATAAGAGTACTTAGCTATATGTGTGAGCTTCTGTGTTCATTCCTCAGCAATACACATAAAGAAAAATTGTCAAGAAAATGATTTCTAAGATACACAAGATGAATAACCTCTATGTTTTTCCATCTTCCTTTATTCTTATTTGGAGCATTTTGTGACATGGGCCATATATGGAAATAAGTGGCCAGCCTCTTCCCTCACCTCTACCCCCATAGATTGTTTTCACAGCTTCTGGGATGCTAGGCAGGCACTATACCACTGAACTACATTCCAGCCCTTGTTTTTGTTTGTTTGTTTGTCCAGGCTGGCCTCAAATTTACATTCTCCTGCCTTACCCACTGAAATAGTTGGAATTACAGATGTGTACTGCTTTACCCAGCTCTAGGTTGTGCTACTTACTGGGACTGCTTTTAGGCCTCATATGACCTTTCCCTTTAGGTTGTTTGTTTGTTTGTTTGTTTGGTACTATGGATTGAACTCAGGACCTTGTGCTTGCGAGGCAGGCACCAGAACCACTGAGCTAAATCCCCAGCCCTGATCTTTTCCCTTTAGAGAAGAGGGTGTCGGAAATTTAACAGACAAGTAATTGATACTAATCTCACTGTAGTATTTGATTTAGTTTTGTAGGTAGCTTTGCAGTATTTTGCTGACTTAAGGAATTGCTTTGATTCCTGTAGTTTCTTAAAATGCTAAATACACCCCGCCATACCAGGGATGAACTCAGGACCTTGCACTTATGAGGCAGGTGTAGTGCCACTGGGCTACATCCCTGGCCCACTTAATAACTACTTTATAATACTATAATCTAGGAAAAATGCACATGAGTGTTCATTGTAGTAGTTTCAACACTTCAGAAATTGGAGACTTTTTTAATGCTGGGAAATAATATTTAGAAATTACTGAGTATCATGCTTGCTTTCAACAGCATGTGTACTTAAGTTGGAATGATACAAGGTCAGCATGACCTTGGCACCAGTATGAGACACAAATTCACAAAATGTTTATTTTTTCTGCTGATACTGGTGATCGAACTCAGGACCTTGAGCTGAGCTTGTGAGGTAGGGGCAGTACCACCGAGCTAAATGCCTGGTCCAAACACGTTCAGTTTTTTAAAAAATACTAAACTGCAGCTAGTGGGCTGGGCATGGTGGTGTATGCCTATAATCACATCACTTGGGAGTCCAACACAGGAGGAACAGTGTGAGATGAAGGCCGGCCTGGGCTACATGAAGGCTCAACCTGTGCCGCTCCCCACCTCCCCAAATCCAGCTAGTTATTCTGTTTGTGTTGGGAGAACAGACACACATACAAGATTTAAGATAGGACTTCAAGACTGACAGTAAAATGAAACCTTGTTAACTTTAGGATAGATTGAGCCCCAGGCCACCTTGGTAACTTTTAACTTTTACATTCCTAGGGTTGCCGTCTACCAGGCTTGGCACCTTTCTGGAGAATCGTGTGAATGACTTTCTGAGACGACAAAATCACCCTGAATCAGGAGAGGTCACTGTTAGGGTTGTTCATGCTTCTGACAAAACTGTGGAAGTCAAACCAGGCATGAAAGCAAGGTATCTAATAATTTCCCTCTTTTTTGGATCCACACTTATTCATATCTAGATATTACTATAGATGAGTTCAATCTGAATGATGTATGACCCTCCCCACCCCTGTCTGAATTGTATAGGTTTGTAGATAGTGGAGAAATGGCAGAATCCTTTCCATATCGAACCAAAGCTCTCTTTGCCTTCGAAGAAATTGATGGTGTTGACTTGTGCTTCTTTGGCATGCACGTTCAAGAGTATGGCTCTGACTGCCCTCCACCCAACCAGAGGTAAGTAGAACTGACATGGCTAGCTTCTAATTTGTGTGACAGTTTCAAGTGACAACAGGTGAAAAAGAATAATAGGACATTAAGTGTGCTTGGTTTGGAAATGTAAAAGTCCTCAGGTATCCAGTATTATTAAAGTGAAAGAAATTAACAGAACAACTCCAAAACAGGAAAGTAACTGCTCAATAGTATAGCAGCCAGAAGTTGGAAGTGGAAACAAACTCACTGGTTTCAGAAAGTGGGCTTAAGTGTCTGTATTGCTACTGATAGTTATGTGTAAGAATGTTACACAAATGGAGTAGGATACGGTTTATAGACAGATTTCTGTCTCCAAAAACAGTGTAAAAGCCAGGATAGAAATTCTGTCAAAATGTTCTCAGGCGGAACAAATACTGGTTGGTATAGAGTGTGCTTATTACTACTAAGTGTTAAAAGTATAGTGAAAAGGCCAGGGATTTAGCTCACTGGTTCTCCTGCCTGCCTTGCAAGCAAAAGGGCCTGAGTTGAATCCCTGGTACCAAAAAAAAAAAGTATAGTGAAGCCAGAGGCTCACAGACCTCCCTGAAGAGTTCAGTCTAGTTATTTACTAAGCACTACAATGACAGTATGAGCAGAAGTCTCAAGATAAGGGGGGACTGTGTTTTCAGCTGCATAAAATAACAAATTATGTGTTTTTTTTCTCTCCCTGTTTAATATAGGAGAGTATATATATCTTACCTTGATAGTGTGCATTTCTTCCGTCCAAAGTGCTTGAGGACTGCAGTGTATCATGAGATTCTAATTGGATATTTGGAATATGTCAAGAAATTAGGGTACGTATTATCAACATTGATTTTTTGTTTTGTTTTGTTTGGTACCAGGGATTGAACTCAGGACCTTGTGCTTACAAAGCAGGCATGGTGCCACCCAGCCCAGTAATTACTTAAAAAAACAACAACAACAAACAATGTGGCACTGTAACTTTTTCATTTTCTCATCTTCATTCTTATGTAGCGATACTATAATCCCAATTTAAGTGGACCTCTTAATGGAATTAATGTTACCTATAGAAAGAAAGGATTACTTCCCTAAGTAACCCATCCTGCGTTAGTTTTTAATCTGTTAAAACCATTGGGTATAAGTTGAATTGAAGTTTAGCTTGTTAGCAGAATTTTAAACACATTTGATCCTTTAATATTGGGCTGTCAAAACCAAAATCAAACTAAGTTCTAGAGGAATTCTTTACCTTTTAAAATACATACATCCAGGGAAAATTGTTACCCAATTCTCTAGTTAAAATGGGCGTGTTTACATCTGCTTTGTGTCTTTGGGGTCTTAAAATGCAAATTTGGGATTTCTGATCCATAGTTGTCTTATCCCTCTTATCAAATCTTTTTTTTTTTAATTAATTTATTTTTTTATTCTGGGGATGAAACTTGGGACCTGTGCTTATGAGGCAGGTCCTCTTATCCCTCTTATGAATGAATTTCATTCTTATCCCTCTAAAATTCTCAAGAATTTAGATCTCATGCTGACCTGTATGTCTAAAGTTAGTATCATGAGGGAAATCATCTCTTTCTGTCTTAGCTGTACCTTTTTGATTAAAGTTTAGCATTCTCCTGGGTGTGGTGGCACAATGGTAAGATTGCTTGAGCACCTGGAGTTTGGGGTTAGCTTGGGCAACGTGTTGAGACCCTGTGAAATCTTAAATAAAACGTAGCGTTCCATTCAGAATGGATGATCTCTTTTAATGCTCCTTTTGTCATCTCAGATATACAACAGGGCATATTTGGGCCTGTCCACCAAGTGAGGGGGATGACTATATCTTCCACTGCCATCCTCCTGATCAGAAGATACCCAAGCCTAAGCGACTGCAAGAGTGGTACAAAAAGATGCTTGACAAGGCTGTGTCAGAACGGATTGTCCATGATTACAAGGTCAGTCAAGAGTCTGGCAGTGTACTAATTATCATTTCATTTTAACAAGCCTTCTGCTGTCTCTACCTCTTCTGTATAAAATTATACTCATTTGACAAGTGATTTTACATGTGTTAAAATTTTCAAAGTAAGAAAAACGTGCTGTTAGGAGAGTTGTAGATTATTAACAGATCTGTGACCAATTAAAAATGGATTCTTAATAAGCTATGCCCTTTTAAACATTGATGACTACAACTATGTGGTGATCTGAAGTCTTAAGTGTCAGCTGGAGCTCTTCCTAAGCAGCCCAGCCATTCATTCTGCAGCAACAACATAGTTCTCAGTTAAAGCTGGTGTCAGCAGTGGCCTGCCCTGTATCCCCCATCTCTGACAAGAGATAGGAAAGGCCACATTGTGGATGCGGATGATTTTACCCTACTTGGGACCCGGCAGTGTAATTCACCACTTTGTAGAGTGCTGACAGATAATATCCCTGTCTTCATGGGTACAGGAAGGAAAAACTAGAAGTTTCTCAGTGTTCGTCACAAAATGACTTAGATATAAAATCTCTGCCAACTTTCAGAAGACATTTTAATCTTACATTTTTCTTGCATCACATAGTCAATGCTGTGAAAAATAGAAACTCCTATCTGCTTGGATATTTTCATAGGATATTTTTAAACAAGCTACTGAAGATCGATTAACAAGTGCAAAGGAATTGCCATACTTCGAGGGTGATTTCTGGCCCAATGTTCTGGAAGAGAGCATTAAGGAACTGGAACAAGAGGAGGAAGAGAGGAAACGGGAAGAGAATACCAGCAATGAAAGCACTGATGTAAGGGTGTTGTTTTTGTCCAGTGTCTACCTTCATTGACATGTAATCCAGAAGTGAGCTTCAACTTCCAGCTTATGAAAGAGCTCTTTAAATTAGACAAGAAATGTTGGCTTAGGTTACACCAGAGCCAGGTGTGGTAGTGCACACCTGGGAGGATGGGGCAGGCAGACTGCAAGTGTGAGCTGAAACTTTAGTGACCTAATGAGACTCTGTCTCAGCAGATAGATAGTCTGGGAATGTAGCTCACTATTAGGGCCCTGGGTTCAATCCGTAGTAGCCTTGCCCTGCACACACACACACCCCAAGTTAAAAGTTACACCTGGCTTATTTTTTTTTTAATCTTTTTAACATCAGATACCTTCCAAATTTTATATTGGTCTTTGAGTAATAAAAAATGATGGAGAGCCAGGCATGGTGGTACACACCTGTAATCCTAGCCCTCGGGAGACTGAGGCAAGAGGATTGCTGTGAGTTCAAGACCAGCCTGGGCTACATAGTGAGTTCTAGGTCAGTCTGAACTACATAGTGAGACCCTGTCTCAACCCCCCCCCCAAAAAAAAAGATGGAGAGAAATCTTAAAAAACTGCCAGGAGACTAACCTAGCTGAAGGGCTAAATTATGAATATTTTAGCCACTAGTATACATTTTCCTTTTTTTTTTTAACAACAGTAATGGGACTCACATGCTAGGACAGTGCTGTGGCAGTGCACTGCATCCCAGTCCTCTCACCCTCCCTTGATAATCTTTTGTGAATGTAAGATCCACTTTTAGCTGTTACGTAGTATGAAGGCAAAAATATCACTGTCTTCATGACTACAGGGGAAGAGAAAACTAAAAATACTGAATTTGAACTAGGTCTTTTCACTCTTCACAACAGTAGGGCTAAAGTGTAAAATTAAACAAGGCCTTGTAATTTTTTTTCATTGTTTATTATATTTAAGGTAATCAATACAGTTATATTCATCATTGGGATCTTGTGATTTTATATGATGTATCTTGGTTCTTAATCCCTATTTCCCTGTATGGCGTTATAACTTAAATTAATTGATTTTCGGAATGGATTTTTGTTTTGTTGGGAAAGCTTAAATTCTAGGATATGACTGAAAGGAGATGGAATAGGAATGGAGGTATTCACCTCTAATCTCCTTGCACTCTTCAGTGCCCATACTGTTGTATGCTCCTTGTTTCCTAATCCAAATCTCAGATATGTTTCACCACCAGAATTTATAGGCTCTAGGGCTCTTCCAGGCAAATAAAAATTAGAGCTGAGAATTTAGATCAGTGTCACTGTGCACCTGCCTCATAACCACAAGGTCCCAAGTTCAATCCTAAGTAACCCCCCCCCAAAGAAAGAAAAATTAAAGCTGCTGTCACTTTAATGCAGGGTGGTGGTCTTCACAGATAGAAAGTTAGCACAAATACATTTTTAAGCATTAGATTGCTTTTAAATAACAGCTTAAAATGCAGATACTGGGTGAACTAACCCTAGTAAATTAAAATATAAGCCTGGGTATAATCTGTAGTTTCAAAGAACAGAATCTTTTGATATTCATTGTCTACATATTCCTTAATAAAAAGTTAATATTTTCTTCTTTTTGTGCTACCCTGTAGGTGACAAAGGGAGACAGCAAAAATGCTAAAAAGAAAAATAATAAGAAAACCAGCAAAAATAAGAGCAGCCTGAGTAGGGGCAACAAGAAGAAGCCAGGCATGCCCAATGTGTCTAATGACCTCTCTCAGAAACTCTATGCCACCATGGAGAAACACAAAGAGGTAGGAGAAATTGTTGACAAAGCTGCCCATGCTAGTTAGCACCAGGCTACTGTATCCACAGAGGCCGGAAATCATTGGAGGGATAATCAGGAATAAAAAGGGGTGCTGGGAGTGGGTTGTAAGACTGTATTCAGTATTAAACTATGTGGCTGTGTTACAGCCAGGTGGGGTTGGATTGTCTTATTCAAAAGTCTAAGCATGGGCTGGGCCAGCTGTAGCACGTGTACTCTCCCACCTGTGCCAGAGGATGAGGTAGGAGGATTGTAAATGCAAGGCAGCTTAAACCTAGAGATCCATAATTTTATTTTTATATAATATGTGTGTGTGTGTGTATATATATATATATATATAAAATTTTTTTTGTTTGTTTTTGTTTTAATAAAACTGAAAAGGGCTGGAGATGTCTCAGTGAGAGACTGTTGAGGCACTTTTCTTTGGGGATGGAAGGTAAAGAAATCTGTAGTTAGCATTTGACTTACCTTATTGCTTGTAATAATACTCCTAGGTAGCAGCAGTTTTCAATAATCACTGCTGAACTTTTTTTTTTCTCAGTTGTAAGTTCTTCTGGCACCTCCCTTTATTGCCAGTTGCTCCTCAAATGATTTCAGGTCTCTGAATTTCCAGAGGCCTGGTGCTTGCAAAAGTGGCAGTTCTGAGGGGAGGCTTGATTTTAGGTGTGGAATTAGAACGAAATTGGTTAAGCAGCCTCTTCAGGTGAGAACTAAGAATGAACTAAGTAGGCACAACCCTCTCCTGGAGAGGAAGGACTTTGTTACCATGGTGCCATAGATTTCTCTTGCTAGGGTGCTCAGAGCATCTTTTCCCACACTCCCCTCTGCCCCGACCCTCTGTGGTTCAGCACTGACCTCCTGATGTGGTCAGCACGGTGCCTGAGATACGAGAGGCCTCCTGCCATGGCCATGGCCGGGCCAGTGAAATGGAGATTCCTGAGGTCCAGTGGGGGCCTCGGGAATTAGGTGATAAATATTAGCATTTAATAGTTAGGAGCTTTTTCGAGGAATATTTCATGCCCAAAGTCCTAGCATTCCTGGAGCAGTGGGGAAAGGACCTGAGAGTGTTTTGTGATGGCTTTGATTTCCATGGTGGACACAGTCATGGCTTCCATCTTCGGAGCTCCAGTCACAGGCCGTGGAGGTCAGTTATAAAGTCAGGCACTGGCTTTGCTGTAGTGTAACAGAGCAGTGAACGTGCCTGGCTCGGAAGTTGCCACTGTTGCTGCCAAGGTGAACAGATTTTTCATTCTCTCAAAAGTGGATGAAAATAGTGCACTACATGGCAGTTTTCCCACAAATTCTTGATTTCTTGACATAATGCTTTTTGCATTTAACTAGTTTAATCAGAGTTTCTAGTTAATGTGCCAATTTCAAACACACACATATTACCAGCTGCTTGGGGGGTGCTTTTTTTGAGACAGGCTTTTGCTATGTATAGTTTAGGCTGACCTGGAACTTACTATGTAGCCTAGGCTGGCCTAGAACTGGCAGCAGTCCTCCCTCCTCTGCCTCCTAAGTGCTTTGGTTACAGGCGTGCACCCCTACATCTGGCTTCTTGTTGCACATCCTTTTACTAAGCTTAGTGGGAATTGATGGTTATTACAAGTCTCCAGACTTACTGAAAAAAAATTTACTGCTTCAATAGTGAGGATGCAGAAAATAATTGCTTTTATCACTCTCACTCTCAACCCCACTAACTTTATTTTAAAATTTCAAACCTGTAGGAAAGCTGCAAAGGAACCCTTAATGCCGTTTCCTGTTTTCTTTTTATCTCTATTCCAGCAAATAGCTACTGAGTAAGAGGCATGATCTTACATTTGTCCAGTTGGCTTCCTGTAATTAGATTCAGGTTAAACAATTATTATATCTTAAAAGTTGACTCACACACTGTACGTGTGCTGGACCTGAGCCCCATTCTTCTTGGAAGGAATTACACAGTGAAGTGGAAAAGATAAGAGGATGTGAATTTTAGGTGGATAATACTTAGTTTAGAAGAAAGCAGAACAGGGAAGGATAGGACGGTGTGGTGAAGCTCCCCTGCATCCACTCATCTCACCAAGTACTGTCAGATCCTTTCTGCCTCGGCACTGTGGATCCAGAGTCAAAATGACTATGTCTCTTCCACAGGTCTTCTTTGTGATCCGCCTCATTGCTGGCCCTGCTGCCAACTCTCTGCCTCCCATTGTTGATCCAGACCCTCTTATCCCCTGTGATCTGATGGATGGGCGGGATGCATTCCTCACCCTTGCAAGGGATAAGCACCTGGAGTTCTCTTCATTGAGGCGAGCCCAGTGGTCCACCATGTGCATGCTTGTGGAGCTGCACACACAGAGCCAGGACCGCTTTGTCTACACCTGCAATGAATGCAAGCACCACGTGGAGACACGTTGGCACTGCACTGTTTGTGAGGTAGGTGGAAGGTCATGGGAGGAGGGGGTTGGCCCTGCTTGTACCCATGGGTCTCAGACTGAAGGCTGACACAGACACATGTGAAACGACTGTGGAGTAGAAAGCCCTGGCGTCATTATAGTAGCAGAGTTCAGCAGTAGTTGTATTCTATAAAAAGCTGTGAACCAACCACAGTATCTCAAATGATTTGAATGATGAAATATTGGGAATTGATCTTTCTTTACCTTCTATGTTTTTCTTCAGGATTATGACTTGTGTATCACGTGCTATAACACTAAAAACCACGACCATAAGATGGAGAAACTGGGTCTTGGCTTAGATGATGAGAGCAACAACCAGCAAGCTGCGGCCACCCAGAGCCCAGGGGACTCTCGCCGCCTGAGCATCCAGCGCTGCATCCAATCCCTGGTCCATGCCTGCCAGTGCCGCAATGCCAACTGCTCCCTGCCCTCCTGCCAAAAGATGAAACGGGTTGTACAGCACACCAAGGGCTGCAAACGGAAAACCAATGGCGGATGCCCCATCTGCAAGCAGCTGATTGCTCTCTGCTGTTACCATGCCAAGCACTGCCAGGAGAACAAGTGCCCTGTGCCGTTCTGCCTCAACATCAAGCAGAAGCTCCGCCAACAGCAGCTGCAGCACAGGCTCCAGCAGGCCCAGATGCTACGCAGGAGGATGGCCAGCATGCAGCGCACTGGTGTGGTGGGGCAGCAACAGGGCCTGCCCTCCCCAACTGCTGCCACTCCAACCACACCGACGGGCCAACAGCCAGCAACCCCGCAGACACCCCAGCCCCAGCCCACCTCTCAGCCCCAGCCCACTCCTCCCAACAGCATGCCCCCCTACTTGCCCAGGACTCAAACTTCTGGCCCAGTGTCCCAGGGTAAGGCCGCAGGCCAGGTGACCCCTCCAACTCCTCCTCAGACTGCACAGCCACCTCTTCCAGGGCCTCCCCCTGCTGCAGTAGAAATGGCAATGCAGATTCAGAGAGCAGCTGAGACACAGCGCCAGATGGCTCAGGTGCAAATTTTCCAAAGGCCAATCCAGCACCCGATGCCCCAGATGACTCCCATGGCCCCCATGGGTATGAACCCACCTCCCATGACCAGAGGTCCCATCTCCGCCAACAGCAGCTGCAGCACAGGCTCCAGCAGGCCCAGATGCTACGCAGGAGGATGGCCAGCATGCAGCGCACTGGTGTGGTGGGGCAGCAACAGGGCCTGCCCTCCCCAACTCCTGCCACTCCAACCACACCGACGGGCCAACAGCCAGCAACTCTGCAAGTGCTCGGGTCATTCCATGGAGCAGCAGGCCAGGTGACCCTTGAGCCCTCCTTCGGGCTGCTTGGCTACTACTTCCAGGGCCCCCACCTGCCACTGTAGAAATGGCAATGTAGATTCAGACAGCAGCAGAGACATTGAGTAAAATTTCCAAAGGCCAATCCAGCACCCGATGCCCCCGATGACTCCCATGGCCCCCATGGGTATGAACCCACCTCCCATGACCAGAGGTCCCGGTGGGCATCTGGAGCCAGGGATGGGGCCAACAGCAATGCAGCAGCAGCCCCCTTGGGCCCAAGGAGGACTGCCTCAGCCCCAGCAACTCCAGGCTGGGATGCCAAGGCCAACCATGATGTCAGTGGCCCAGTTTGCCCAGGACTCAAACTTC
This sequence comes from Fukomys damarensis, assembly GCF_012274545.1. Lineage (NCBI taxonomy): Eukaryota > Metazoa > Chordata > Mammalia > Rodentia > Bathyergidae > Fukomys > Fukomys damarensis. Next base: position 6,854,786 of record NW_022900931.1, on the reverse strand, counting down.
TGGCCCAGTGTCCCAGGGTAAGGCCGCAGGCCAGGTGACCCCTCCAACTCCTCCTCAGACTGCACAGCCACCTCTTCCAGGGCCTCCCCCTGCTGCAGTAGAAATGGCAATGCAGATTCAGAGAGCAGCTGAGACACAGCGCCAGATGGCTCAGGTGCAAATTTTCCAAAGGCCAATCCAGCACCCGATGCCCCAGATGACTCCCATGGCCCCCATGGGTATGAACCCACCTCCCATGACCAGAGGTCCCAGTGGGCATCTGGAGCCAGGGATGGGGCCAACAGCAATGCAGCAGCAGCCCCCTTGGGCCCAAGGAGGACTGCCTCAGCCCCAGCAACTCCAGTCCGGGATCAGCAGCAGCAGCCCTCACTGTGCCCCAGGAAGACTGCTCCAGTACCAGCAAGGGACAATCCAGGTTGCCAAGGCCAACCATGATGTCAGTGGCCCAACACGGGCAGCCCTTGAACATGGCCCCACAGCCAGCATTGGGCCAGGTAGGTGTGAGCCCACTCAAACCAGGCACTGTGTCTCAACAAGCCTTACAAAACCTCCTGCGGACTCTCAGGTCTCCCAGCTCTCCCCTGCAACAGCAACAGGTGCTTAGTATCCTTCATGCCAACCCTCAGCTGTTGGCTGCATTCATAAAACAACGGGCTGCCAAATACGCCAACTCTAATCCACAGCCTCTCACTGGACAGCCCGGCATGGTCCAGGGACAGCCAGGGCTGCAGCCACCAGCCATGCCAGGTCAGCAGGGCGTCCACTCCAGTCCAGCCATGCAGAACATGAGTCCCATGCAGGCAGGCGTGCAGAGGGCTGGTCTGGCCCAGCAGCAGCCTCAGCAGCAACTCCAGCCGCCCATGGGAGGGATGAGCCCCCAGGCGCAGCCAATGAACATGAATCACGGCAGCATGTCTTCCCAGTTCCGGGACATGTTGAGACAACAGCAGATGATGCGACAGCAGCAGCAGCAGGGAGCAGGGCCAGGAATAGGTCCTGGAATGGCCAACCACAACCAGTTCCAGCAGCCCCAGGGAGTTGGTTACCCCCCACAGCAACAGCAGCAGCAGCAGCAGCAGCAGCAGCGGATGCAGCATCACATGCAGCAAATACAAGGGAACATGGGACAGATGGGGCAACTCCCCCAGGCCTTGGGAGCAGAGGCAGGAGCCAGTCTACAGGCCTATCAGCAGCGACTCCTCCAGCAGCAGATGGGGTCCCCTGCTCAGCCCAACCCCATGAGCCCCCAGCAGCACATGCTTCCAAACCAGGCCCAGTCCCCGCACCTCCAAGGCCAGCAGATCCCAAATTCTCTCTCCAATCAAGTGCGTTCTCCCCAGCCTGTCCCTTCTCCACGGCCACAGTCCCAGCCCCCCCACTCCAGCCCGTCCCCAAGGATGCAGCCTCAGCCTTCTCCACACCACGTTTCCCCACAGACCAGTTCCCCACATCCTGGACTGGTTGCTGCCCAGGCCGCCAACCCCATGGAACAAGGGCATTTTGCCAGCCCAGACCAGAATCCTATGCTCTCTCAGCTCGCTAGCCATCCAGGCATGGCAAACCTCCATGGTGCAAGTGCCACGGACCTGGGACTCAGCACCGATAACTCAGACTTGAATTCAAACCTCTCACAGAGTACACTAGACATACACTAGAGACACCTTGTAGTATTTTGGGAGCAAAAAAAAAAATTATTTTCTCTTAACAAGACTTTTTGTACTGAAAACAATTTTTTGGAATCTTTCTTAGCCTAAAAGACAATTTTCCTTGGAACACATAAAAACTGTGCAGTAGCCGTTTGTGGTTTAAAGCAAACATGCAAGATGAACCTGAGGGATGATAGGATACAAAGAATATATTTTTGTTATGGCTGCTTACCCAGCCTTTTTTTCCCGTGTGTGTGTGTGGTTCGAGAGTGCACTGGGAGGAGGCTGAGGTCTGAAGCCACCAAATGCTCCTGCCTTGCACCTCCAATAGGTTTTATTATTTTTTTTAAATTAATGAAAATATGTAATATTAATAGTTATTATTTACTGGTGCAGATGGTTGACATTTTCCCTATTTTCCTCACTTTATGGAAGAGTTAAAAACAGAACATTTCTAAAACCAGAGGACAAAGGGTTAATGTTACTTTAAAATTACATTCTATATATATATAAATATATATAAATATATATTAAAATACCAGTTTTTTTTTCTCTGGGTGCAAAGATGTTCATTCTTTTAAAAATGTTTAAAAAAAAAAAAAAAAAA
>NW_022900931.1:6845791-6852303 GCF_012274545.1 Fukomys damarensis | reverse complement strand
ATCTAACAGGAAAAAAATGAAAAAGAGGGTAAGAAACGATTCCGGTGGGATGATTTTAACATGCAAAGTGTCCCTGGGGTTTCTTCTTTGCTTGCTTTCTTCCTCCTCATCCTGTCCCCCCACCCCCACAAAAACTTTCTGTAAAACTTGAAAATAGAAAGCAAAACCCTCAACTGTTGTAAATCATGCAATTAAAGTTGATTACTTATAAATATGAACTTTGGATCACTGTATAGACTGTTAAATTTGATTTCTTATTACCTATTGTTAAATAAACTGTGTGAGACAGACGCTCCGGCTTTGATTCACTCTTTGAGGGCACATCTGTGTTCTAGGTAAGACCAGCCTGATGCTTAGGCTGCAAAGGGAAAAGAAGGAAAGCATTTGTTCTCCAGTTCTTTCAGTACAATGAATTCTCAAGTTGATGCTGATGAATTTGTTCAAAGTTCAGAGAAAACCAAGCTGTTACTCCAAGTACGTCAGATTTTGTTATCAGGTATCGAGGTTCAAGTGACACTAATCTTCTAACACCTTCTGTAGTCCTAGGATGGATCACTGCCTCCAGTCACAGGAACTCCAAAAAGCAGTAGATAGATTTTTTTACTCAATGCATTTTAATTGGCGAAATCAGGATGAAAAGAAATGTGTGCAAATTCTAGACAGCTGAGGAACATTATAACATGAGGTGATCCAGATGAGAACCCCAGGCTTTTCTTTGCAGCCAAGGGGTAACAATCTCCAGACGTGCTTACCTGAAGTGCATGCTCACCTGAAGTGCGTGCTCACAGTGAACTTACTCTGTTCAAAGTTGACATATGCCAGTGTCAAAAGGAATAAAATGCCTAGGGATAAATTTAACAGTACAAAAAACTCCACATACTTCAAACTACACATTATTGAAAGCTAAATGCCCAAATAAATGGCAAACATTTTACATTATAGATCAGGAAACCTAACATTACAGCAATAAGCTATTGATCAAGATATTCAGTGCAGTCTATCTGAATAGCAAGAACAACCCTATAAAAAGTCCAAAAGTAGTATTTCCTGATTTCAAAACTGAAGCTACAGTAGTCAATGGTACTGGCACAAGGACTCCTTTACAAAGATGAATGGAACAGAAGTGACAGTCAACAAAACTATTTTTGGTATTTTGAGACCAGTTGAGACTGACCTGGAACTCACTACTGTAGCCCAGGCTTGTGTTGAACTCACAGTGATCCTCCTGCCTCAGCCTCCCCAGTGCTGGGATTACTCCTGGCTGTAAAATTACATTTTATGGTCAATTGATTTTCTTCAAGGTTGTGAAGACAATTCAGTTAACTTTTTTAACCAACAGTGCTAGGACAACTAGTATTTACATTTAAAAGAATTAAGTGGCGGGGGCAGAGATTTAGCTCAGTGGAGCTCAGTGGTGCTACAGCCTGCCTCACAAATGCAAGGTCCCAAGTTTGATTCCCAGTACAAAAAACAAAAACAAAACAAAACGAAAAAAGTGGAACCTGTACCTCATACCAAATAATCCAAAAGTAGGTACAGTGGCACATGCCTGTAATCCTAGCATTCTGGGAAGCTGAGGCAGGATGATCACAAGTCCAGATGGAGCACTTTGGGACTAAGCAAGATGCTGCCTCAAAATACATTATGACAGATCTAAAATGTCAAACCAAAATCTTCCTATTAGAGGAGGGGCCTGGTTGGGAGGAGCAGGCCTCTGGGGGTTTGCCTTTGGAGAGTCTGTCTCCTTTCTTGCTCCTCTCTGCTTCCTGGCTGCCATGTAGAGCACCTTTCCTCTAATCTGCTCCTCTCTCGTGCCACTTCTGCCTTAGATTGAATCTTCTGAAAACTGAATCAATGTAAACCTTTCCTCCTCGAATTTTTCAGGTATTGAATATTTTGTCCCAACAATAGGAAAAGCAAGAGATTTTGTTACCAGAGAAGTGCCTCATTGCTGTGAATTTTAGCTGATTATGGGTTCAGAAACGTTTGGAACTGGTTTGTGGGAAGAATTTAGCATGCTTGGAGATGCCAGCTAAAGAAGTCCCAGAATGCTTTCAAGAGTGTAATGGGTGATTATGGTCAGAGCCAGAAGCTTAGAATGCTGGTAGGAATACGGATTTTAAAGGCCAGGCTCAAGAGGTTTCAGCAGGGAAGAAGGCTCCATTGCAGTTTGACTAGAGCCTGTCTTTTAAACTCTGGGGAAAAGGTTTGTCAGCATTTTCACCATGTCCCGAGACTGCAGAAGACTGATGGACTGAGTTGACAGAGGAATTTTCAAGGCAGCCCAGTGTTCAGGCTGTGGCATAGGCACTGGCTGGTAGCTTTTAGCCAGATTTAAAGTACAATCAGGAGAAAAGACAAAGTGAATGATTTGCAGGTAGTTTCATCAGAAACATGATTGCTGATTAGTATTAAAAAGAAGCCAAGTGGGGTCCGAGGATTTAGCTCAGTGGTTCTGCCACCTGCCTTGCAAGCACAAGGTCCCGAGTTCAATCATTGGTCCAAAAAAACAAAACAAAAAAACAAATAGGACCTGGAATTAGTTCAATGATGCCACACCTGCCTGGCAAGCACAAAGTCCCGAGTTTGATTCCCCGTACCAGGAAAAAAAAAAAAAAAAAAAAAAGCCAAATAGGCATGGTGGCTCGTGCCTGTAATCTCAGTACTCCAGGGGCTGAGGCAGGAAGATTATACCAAGTTGAAGGCTAGCCTTGGCTACACAGGGTTTCAGGCCAGCCTAAATTACATAGACCCTGACTCAAAAAATAGGTACTCTGCATCAGGACAATAGGAAAGTTAGTTTGAGGATGGCATTTCGGGAAACAGCAAGACCCTACCTACCCATCACAGGCATAAAAATACAAAAATGTAAACCTTTCATTTGATAAAAGAGCCCCTGGGTCCCCTTCTGGGGAAGGGCTGCCTAGGAAATTGGTTCCCTGGGATTCATTTCCCCCTGCTTAGCCATCCAGGTATTCAGCATACTATAGCTGTGGTCCAAGGTGACCAGGCCACTCCTTGAGCTGGTGGCAGACCCTGGCATCACCCACATGGTGCTGTTTTTTCTGATGCAGAATGCAAGAGTTGTGAGGTCATGGAGACCAGGCAGTGTGCCCCCAACGGTAGCACACGATGCTGTGAGAATGAAAAAGTGCAGTAGGGACCCCAGGGAACTGAAAATGCCAGGAACATAGATGCAGAACACAGAACAGAGAGAGCCCATGAGAGAGGCCACGTGGGCTGCCACCAGCAATGCCATAGAGACGGAGGTCACCCAGGCTCTTGGGAGCTCACGTCTTGCCACAACCTGCCCTTGGTTCTGGACGCGGAACTACAAGCTGTAATGCTCGTCCTCATGGTTTTCAGTCTTGCTGTGATCCGATTCCTTCCTGTTTCTCCATTTTGGAATGGAATTGTTCAACCCTTCTATGTTGGAAGTATTTAACTTTTTAAATTTTCACAGCAGCTCATAGCAAAGTTTTCCTTAAATCTCAGAGGAGACTTTGGACTTAGGCCTTTCAGCAGTGCTGGAACTCTCAAGACTTTGGCAACTACAGACTTCGAGATGGACTAAATGCATTTTGCATGAGTTGGACATGAGTCTAATGGGGACAGGAGTGAAATGTTATGCTTTAGGACTAAAATGTCATCTAGAAGTCTTGTGTTTAGACGTGGGGCCTAGTTGGAAGGGGCAGGTAACAGGGATGACTTGGGGGAGAATGCGTCCCTCTCTTGGCTCTCCCTTTGTCTCTGCCCCCGTCTCTCTGGGTTGAGCCCCATTCTTGCTCTTTGCCCCTCTGCCATGTACTTTCTTGGAGCAAACCAACCATGGATTAAATCCTCTGAAAACAGTGAGCCAAAAATCTCTCCTTTAAGTTGCAAGTGTCAGTATATTGTGCTAGAGATGGGAGAATAAGAGCACAAAAAGGGTGTCAAACTACAAAACAAGGAAAGGAAGTAGGGAGGGGGGGAAGGAAGGAAGGAAGGAAAGAAGGAAGGAAAAACAATACATGGAATAAGAATATATTTTCCTAAACAGACTATATAAAGAAATATGAATGGAACAATAAAAGGGTGTTTGAAATGGGGAAAGGATTAAAATGGACATTTATTTCAAGAAGAGATACAAGTGGCCAATAAACACATGAAAAGATGCTCAACATCATTCATCACAAGGAAAATGCAAGTCAAAACTTTGAGTTACCACCCCGCACGCAGTAAGATGCCTATAAAATCACATTGACAAGACAATAGCGAGTGTTGGTTAGGATGTGGAGAAACAGAACCTCATACACTACTGGTGGTTATGAACAATGAAAAGCAGTGTAGCAATTCCTTGGAAAAGTCAAACACTTGCTGGCATTGTGCAAACCTGTAATACCAGTACTCATGAAACTGAGGCAGGAGTTGTAAATTCAAGGCCAGGCTGGGTTACCAGAAGTATTTAAAAACTGTTTATTGAAATAATATCACAAAACTTTCCAAATAATGGAAAATATTTTAACATATAGATAACTGAGGCATATAGAACCTGAAATAGCCATGATTATAAAAGAATTTCTCTGTGACATATCATAGTCAAAATCTAGGAAGTCCAACACAAGGACAGAATCTAAGGCAGAGAAAAACAACAAATTACTTCTAAAGAAAAGCCCATTAGAATTACAAGAGACTTTTCAACACAAACTTTAAAGGCCAGCAAAGTTTGAAATGAAGTGTTGCATCCCTAAAACAAAACAATTCCCAACCCAGGCAAAACTGTAAAACTTTTAAAATTGATGGAGAACCAGGAATGGTGGTGCATGCCTGTAATCCCAGTGCATTCAGGAGGCTGAAGCAGGATTATCATGCATTCAAGGCTATCCTGGGATACACAGTGAGTTCCAGGCCAACCTGAACTACACAGCAAGACCCTGTTTCAAAGCAAAAACAAAAACAAAAGAACTGATGGGGCCTGGTATGTAGTTCAGTGGTGCCACAGCTGTCCGGCAAGTGCGAGGTCCTGAGTTCAATCCTCAGTACAGGAAAAAAAAAAATTGGTGAAGAAATAAGGTATTTCCATCATAAAAAGCACTTAAATTCATGACCATGAAACCAGCACTCCAAAAAATTCAAGGATACCCTAGAAAGAGACAATGAAGCTAACAATGACAAAGGGTTTAAGAGAATGAATACACCAGGTACGGTGTATTCCCCCCAAAACCAAATGTAGCTACCCTATATTCAGACAAAGTGGACTTCAAGCCAAAACTGATTAAAAAAGGCAAAGAAGGTCATTACATATTGGTTAAGGGAACAATCTGACTGGAAGGAATAACAATTACTAACACATATGTACCAAATAACAGTGCACTCAACTTTACAAAACAAGTACCACTACACCAAGATATATCATGTAAAGGTACAAATTCCCAATGATGAATATCACCATATTGTATACCTAAAATTTTCAGTACCAATAAATTTAATGATTTTTTTTTTGTACTGGGGATCAAACTCAGGACCTTGTGCTTGCAAGGCAGGCAGTGGCACCACTGAGCTAAATCCTTGGCCCCAATGATTTCTCATTTTTAAAAAACTTAATGAATTAAAAAATACCACTGAACATAAAAGACCAGATAGACATAAACATAATTATAGTGGAGCACCTCAGTGATACCCACTATCATAAATAGACTGATTAATCCGACAAAAAAATCAGCAAAGAAACATCAGAGTTGAACAAAACCTTCAAACAAATGGACTTAATAGATATGTATAGAGCACTCCACCCAACAACTGAATACACATTCTTTAAAACAGCACATAGAACCTTCTCCAAAATAGATCACATACTAGCCAATAACTCAATCTTAAGTACATGTAAAAGAATTGAAATTATACCACACATATTATCTATCAGATCATAGCATAATGAGTTAGGAATTAACAACAAAAGAAACAAGTTATTCAAATGTTTGGAAACTAAGCAATACAGTGAAATAAACAATGGGTTACAGAAGAAATAAGACAGGCTCTAGAACTAAATTATAATGGCCGTACAACATACCAGAACTTGTGGTGCACAATAAAAGCAAGTTTTTAGCTGTGACATCACAAAAACAGGATAAGCTCAAATAAATAACCAAACAATGAACCTTAAGGTCCCAGAAATCCAAGAACAATCCAAGTCCAAAGGCATTACAAGGAATAAAAATATAAATATCAGAGCAAAAAAATCAGTAATAGTGAGACCAATAATACATTACAAAGAATTAGTGTACTGAAAAGTTGTTTCTTTGAAAGAATAAACAAAATAGCCAAACTCTTAGACAACCTATCCACCCCTCAAAAGGAAAGAAAAGACGCAAAATCAATGTAATTGGAAATGCAAAAGGTAGCTAGGCACAGTGGCGCATGCCTGTAATCCCAGCACTAAGGAGGCTGAGGCAGGAGGATTGTTGAGAGTTTGAGGCCAGGATAGGCTACTGAGTTCAGGGAGAGCCTGAACAACATAGCAAGACCCTGTCTAA
>NW_022900931.1:6829145-6845773 GCF_012274545.1 Fukomys damarensis | reverse complement strand
AAAAAAAAAAAAAAAAAAAAAAAAAAGCACAATGGACGCTGCCAAAATTAAAAAGATTAAGCACTACTTCATAACCTGTACACCAATAAATTGGAGGATTTCTAATAAATTAGGGATAGATTCCTAGATACATATGAATCACCAAATCTGAATTGGTAAGATTTTTAAACCATGAATAATCCAAAAACAGGCAATGAGGGCCAGGGATTTAGCTCAGCAGCACTGCGCTTGCCTTGCAAATGCAAGGTCCTGAGTTCCATCCCTGGTACCAACACCCCCCTCGCCCAAAAAAAACAAAGCCAAAAATAAGCAATGAGGTTGAAGCAATGATAAAAGAACTTATCAACTAAGAAAAGCCCAAGTCTATGTGGGTTCACTGCTGAAGTGTACAAAACCTTGAGGGCAGTTCTAACACCAATACTTCCCAAGGGTTTTGTCGTTTTGTTTTGTTTTTGGTACAGGGGGGCTGAACTCAGGTCCTAGCGCTTGTGAGACAGGCGGCATCACCACTGAGCTAAATCCCCAGCCCTCCCCAAAGTATTTAACGAAATTGAAAGGGAAGGAGTACTCCCGAAGTCAAGTCTGGAAGCTACTATTATCCCGATTCCAAAACCAGACAAGGATCCGACTAAAGAAGAAAGGATAGGCCAGTGATAGTGAACTTTTTAGAGAGGCCAATCGCTTGAATACAGATGCAAAAATCCTCCAACAAGATACTGACAAACAATGCAACAAATCATCAGAAGGATCATACATCATGATCGAGTAAGCTTCATCCAGGGATATAAGGATTGTTCAACATATGCAAATCAATAAATGTATTACATCACATAAACAGACATAGGGACAAAAGTCTTTTTTATTTGTTTGTTTGGTTTTGGTTTTTTGAGATAAGGTCTCACTATGTAGTTGAGACTGACCTGGAACTCACTATGTAGCCCAGGCTGGTCTGGAACTCACAGCGATCCTCCTGCCTCAGCCTCCCGAGTGCTGGGATTACAGGCATGCGCCGCCACGCCCGGCTTCATATCATCTTAATAGATGAAGAAAAAGCCTTTTGCAAAATCCAATGTCATTTCATAGTAAAAATGCTGAAGAATATAAGTATAGAAGGACCTTAATCTGCTAAAAGTCATTTATGAGAAATCTACTGCCAACATCATATGAAATGGGGAAAAAAATGAAAGCTATCCTTCTAAAATCAGGAACAACAGGCTGGGCATGGTGGCACACAATCACAGCACTTGGGAGGCAGAGGCAGAAGATGGCCGGGAGTTCAAGGGCTGGGCTACAGAGTGAGTTCAAGGCTAGCCTGAACTACATAGCAAGACCCTGCCTAAAAAAAAAAAAAAAAAAGAAACAAGACAAGGATATCCACTATCGCTGCTCATGTTCAACAGTACCTGCAACATTAGCAAGAGCGATTAGGCATAAAAAAGAAATAAAAGGGACATATATAGGAAAAGAGGAAGTCAAATTATCATTATTTACAAATGACATGATCCTTTACATAGAAGACCAAAGGGCTGGGGATTTAGCTCAGTGGTTCTATCACCTGCCTCCCATAGTGAGTTCCAGGTCAGTCTCAACTACATAGTGAGACCCTGTCTCAGAAAACAAAACAAAACAAAAAAATACATAGAAGACCAAAAAAAAAATTATCAAACAATTCTTAGAACAACAAAATTCAGTAATTTAGCAAGATATAAAAATCAATGCTCAAAAATTCAAGCCAGGCATGGTGGCTCACTACTGTAATCCCAGCATTTAGGAGGCTGAGGCAGGAAGATCACTGTGAGTTTAAGGCTAGCCCAGGCTACATAGTGAGTTTGAGGCCAGCCTGAACTGTATAGTGAGATCCTGTCTCAAACAAACAAACAAACAAAATTCAATAGCATTCCTGTACACTAATAATGAACCCACTGAGAAAGAAATTAGGAAAACAATAACATTTACAGTAACACCAAAAAAATTAAATACTTAGGAATTAAGTTGAGGGAGTAAAAGACTTCTACAACAAAAACTACAGGGCAGGGGATTTAGCTCAGCGGTTCGGTGACCTGCCTTGCAAGCTCAAGGACTGAAGTTCAATCCCCGGTACCAAAAAAAAAAAAAAAAAAAAAAAAAAACCCAAAAACTACAGCACTCTGAAAGGAAATCTGAGGACATCAAAAAATGGAAAGATAGCCAGGTATGGTGGTACATGCCTATAATTCCAGCATTCAGGAGGCTGAGGCAGGAGGATTGCTGTGAGTTCGAGGCCAGCCTGGGCTACACAGGGAGACCCTGTCTCAAAAACAAAAAAAAAAAAAAAAGAAAAAACAAACAGGAGGATATTAGCACAAAAACAGATGCAAGGATCCATGAAACAGAATAGCAGCTGCAGAACCAACTCCAAGCATGTTCATGTATTTGATCATTAACAAAGGGGACAAAAACATACACTGGAGAAAAGATGGCTTCTTTAATAAATAGTATTAAGAACATCAGCTCCCTACATGCAGAAGACTAGATCACAACACAGAGTAAGAAGAGTCTTGGGCACCTGGTGTAGCCCAGCAGTAGGGCGCTTGCTTGCTCAGCATGTGCTGGGCCCTAGGTTTGAACCCCATACCACAACACCACACAGCAAACCCCAACCAGTTTGGCTTCTTCCTTCCCGGAGATTTTGCCTCTGCTTCCTGTCCTTGGTGTGTGCTGGGTGCTGGCTGCTCCCTATGCTGAGGGAGAGAACGCTGCCCTCCCTCCTGTGTGTGAGGGCGCTGAGGGCCCTGCAGAGGCTCCTGAGCCATTTTAGAATGTCATTTGATTTATCTACAGCTTTTTTGAGCACATCACTTTGTATAGCTTTCTAGGGTTTGTTCCAATATGCGTGTATGTAAATATGTTATCAACATCTATTGTTGTCAACATTTTACCAGTTGAGTGAAGTCCTGAAACTTACCTCCACGTTCATCCCTTTATCCTGCCTCATTACAATTGTGTACATACTTCCTATCGTGCTGGGAACTACCCTAGATAATACTATTGTGGTTGTTTTTTGGTATCAGGGATCGAACTCAGGACCTTGCGCTTGTGAGGCAGGCACAGAGCCACAGAGCTTAATCTCCACCCCATGTTTAACTGTCAAATATAACTTAGAAATCTCAAAAGACAAAGGAAGTCTATTTATTTGCACAGAGTTTTTGTTCTTACTGTGTGTGTTTCTTTTCCTTCATGATGTTCTCAGATTTCTTATTTTATCATTTCCTTTCTATTTAGGCTACTTTCTTTAGCCATTCCTTTTTTTTTTTGTTCTGGGGATTGAACTTGGGTCTATGAGCTTCTGAGGCAGACGGCGGAACCACTGAGCTCAATCCCCAGCCCTCTTCGGCTGTTCTTCTCGGGTATGTCTGCCAGCTGCAAATTCTCACAGTTCTCCCTGTGAGAAGGCTTTGGTTTCCTCTTTATCCTATCATTCTTGCTTTCTGTTTTCTTTTTTTTTTTTTTTTTTTTTTTTTTTTTTTTTTTACCTGTGCCTGTTGACTTTTCCAGATTCCAGATTCCTGGCTTCTTCCAATCTAGTCTGGGAAATATTCACAGGGCAAAACGAACACTCAGGAGCTCACCACCACGTCAATCTTTGAGTTCCCATAGCTATTCTGACCTGGCCTCTTTCTTTTCACTTTTCAGAGTGTTCTTACATGGGTTTATTTATTTTTTTGTTTTGTTTTGTTTTGTTTTGAGACAGGGTCTCACTATGTAGTTGAGACTGAACTTAACTCACTATGTAGCCCAGGCTGGTCTGGAACTCACAGCGATCCTCCTGCCTCAGCCTCCCAAGTGCTGGGATTACAGGCGTGCACCACCATGCCCAGCATTACATGGGTTTAATGTACAGACCCCATCTATGCAGTACCCAGAGGGTGCTTAGTTGTGGTTAGAAGGAAAAAGGGAAAAATACTTCTTCATCTTCCAGGAAAGACAAGACTAGGAAATAATTTCTTAGAATAATATTTACAGTAAGATTAAAATATGAAATAATTTGAACTAAATATAACAAAATATGTGAAAGCCCCATGTACTGAAATCCATAAAACATTAGTGAGAGAAATTACAAAGGCCTAAATGGAGAAATGTACCATGCATTGGAAAACTCAATATTGTTAGGTTGTTATATTTTCCAAGCTGATCTATAAATTTAGTACATTTGCAATAAAAATAACAGATTCTTTCTTTTCCATACTAGGGATTGAACCCAGTTTCTTTGGTTCATAAGTTGCTAAATTGCCCAGGCTTGGCTTGAACTTGGTGACCACACCTAGCTTACATTTTTGGGTTTTGCTTTTTGAGACAGCATCTTGCATTTTGCAAATGCAGGATGTGCTACAATTTACTATCCTCCCTTGCCAGGTGGGGTGGTGCACACCTGTAATCCCAGCACTTGGGAGGCTGAGGCAGGAGGATTGCCATGAGTTTGAGACTGGTCTGGGCAACATAGTGAGTTCAAGGCCGTCCTGTACTGCATAGCAAGACCCTGACTCAAAAAACCAAAACAACAAGAGAAAATTTAGCATCTTCCCGCCTCAGCTCCCCAGAGTGCTGGAATTACAGATATGTGCCACCTTGCCCAGCCCCAGGATTATTCAGGCTGATTCAAAAATGGAAATACAGGACCGGGGATTTAGCTCAGTGGTTCTACCACCTGCCTTGCAAGCGCAAGGACCCAAGTTCAATCCCTGGTACCAAAAAACAAAAAACAAAAAAAACAAAAAGGAAATACAAAGGATCTATAAGAACCAAAACAATTTTGAAAAGGAAAGCAAAGTTCAGGCTTACCTTTCTGGTTTTGAGATTCACTCAAGGATACAAAACTCAGGACTGCAATTTACTGGCACACTCCCGAAGTGCACAGAGGTCCACATGTTCACAGACAGAACCATCAGAGATGCAAGGTGATTCACTAGGGGGAAGATTTGTTTTTTTTTAGCCTGAAAACAACATAATTATTATCGTAATTATATCACAGAAATAGGCCATTACATTAGATAGAAATTGTTAAGAAAGACGGAAAGACAGAACTATAACATATGGCTATACTTAACAACATATGCATATAACGACATATGGATAGACACAAAATGTTTAAAATCCTTGTTCTGTGAAAATATATTTGATTTTCTTCGTTCTGTTCACTTTGAGTATATTGAAACCTGAGCAGACACAAGGACAGTAGACCCGAGATCTGGGTTTCTAACTACCATTTCTCACTGAGAGGTTCCAGGACTTCTTGGAGAAATGGCCGATTCCAAGGGTGTCTGGGAAACCGAAGAGGAACCCAGAATATCTTCCCTCAGCAAATAAGACAATACTTAGAAAACAGCCGTTAAAAAGGACACCAAATGCGCTGAATATTACTATAAGGAAAGGTGCAAACCATGGAACACTCGTCAAGATCCACAGAATGTTACATGCTGTGGCTGAGCCCCCCTGTAAGCTGCGGTGTTTGGGACATCGCAGGATCACTGATTACAGCTCAGATACACCTCGGGGGCAGAGAGCTCGGTGATGGTGTTCTTACTTAGAGGCAGGAGCATGTGGCAATTCTCTATACTTCGCCCTCACTTGTAGTATGAACTGAAAACCACCCTAAAAATGATATCTGTTCTTCAGATACTTTTGCTAAATGGATGCACACGGAGACCACACTCTGAAACGAAACAAACTGGCACGCGCGTGTGAATTCTGCATCGTTTTTCTAGTGTGACACGCCGAAAGTGGAGACAAGGAACAACGTATATCATGAAACAGGAAGTATTGAAACGCGAAGGGGAACTAGGGAGGGGGAAAGGAGGAAAGTGAAAAGAAAAAAAAAGAAAAGAACGAAAAAGGGAAACACTTTGTAAATCAGGAGGGGAAGAGGGGTTGGAGAGAGGGTCTTAGAATGGGTAAAAAAGAAGAATCAAGGCACATCATACACAGGTACACATTCCCTATGATGAATTAATCATTATGCATATCTAAAATGTATCAATAAATTTAATTAATTTCAAAACTAATAAAATACTTTAAACAAAAAAACTGTTTTCATACTTTTGAACAGTGTAAAACACATAAGTTTTAGTGCATCTACACACACACACACACACACATATATACTATAGATACCTATTTAGTTGATTTTAAGACAAGATTTTCTATAGCTATACTCTAGTATATATTTTATTGTACTTTTTTATTGTACTTCTTTAAGAAAATGATTATGACCCATTAAGTTGATTTCATGACCAATGGTGTGAAAACACCGTGTTACTAGATGACACAAAAATCTATTTTATTTTGAATGGAAAAGAGAAAATATGTACCAAAAAAGCTTTTTTATTTCATACAGGCAACCCAGTATAATCGCCTGAACATATTTCATTATAAAAAACTGATATTTAAATATTTGAATCATGAAGATTATACTTCAAATTTTTGTTAATCTTATTTTGGGTAGATTTGTAATGACTTCTGGACTATGATATTTCACGACACAGAATGCCAATTAAAATAATATTTTCAAAAAAATTATATCTCTTCAAACAATGAAAGTATTTATAAAAGCGAGAACATTAAAGGGCCTGAGGTGGGCCAGGGATTTAGCGCAGTGGTGCCACCGCCTGCCTCGCAAGCACAAGGACCCGAGTTTGATCCTGGTACTGGGGAAAAAAGGAGGGGGGTGGGCCTGATGTTAAGAAACCCGAGATGATTGTGAACACAAAATAAACAACGATAAAAAAAATTCATTGCGAATATTTAAGGTCGCACTGAGAAAATTAATCAAATAAATTTCAAATAAACATATGTAAGAAGGGAACATCTCCTACGCGCTCACAAATGTATGAAAATGGTCCAACATGAAAGTCATCGTTTTGCAACTGCTGTAATCATAATAGTGGTCCTAAAACAGGAAAACACGGATCAAGACAACAGAAGAGAAAGGGCAAGGAGGGAGATAAAAAGGACGGAAAATGGTCAAATGCAATATATACCTAGCAGCCCACCCAAGGAAGATCTTCTCTTAATAAAGAGCCATTAAGCAACCAGGCAGCTATGAGCAAAACAAGCACAGAAACTGTTGCCCTGGCTGTGCCAGGGAGCCCTGCGCGCAGTCCCAGCTACCTGGCTACGCGGCTCCGGGAGACCAACGGAACATCTTTACCAACTCGGGTTCGGTAAAGAGTTCTTTGATAGGGCACAAAACTGCTGACTCATAAAAGCTTGGCAAATGTGAAACACAATCCGACTTCCCTGCAGGACGCCCTAAGTGCTGGGGCAGCGGCGTGGGGACAGAGCTCGTTCGGGCTTCCCGGACTCGTCTCTCCCGCCACACGCTTCGCTCGCTTTCCCAGGTTAGGTCTCGCGGGTGGCTTCACCACCGCTGCCCGCGCTGCCGCTGGTCTCTCCCCAAACTCCCCTGGTGCTCCTCCTCCGCACCCAAGGTTTGGCCTAGTGAAACTCCATCTTGGGGCTGGGGTGTACCTCAGGGGTACAGCGGATGCTGAATCCCTAGCACCAAAACAACCACAAAGAAAGAAACCTCGGGCGGACACCTCCCCTTAGCCGGGGGCCCGCCTTGTCCCCAAGGACTCCAGTGCGCATGGACGTGGCCAAACCGTCCACCTCCGGGGAGGCCGTCGTTCAGCCCCGCTCTCCTTGGGCCCCGCTCCTGGCACAGCTGAGCTCAGACTGCTCCTCTCAGAAACCCGAGCCCTCCCAGCTCCTCTCCCCCGCAGGTCCCATGAATTTGTCCCCATCTGTCCCTCCCAGTGGCCCGGCCCAGGTCCTCAGAAACTCCCACCCGAGTCACCTCCCTCTAAGGCCCCATACCCCACATCCCGAGCACAGCCCGGGTTCCTCACCTGACTTCAAGCTGCCTGGAACCAGCTCTCCTGTGGATCGGGCTCTGCCTTCCTCAGCAAGGGGCTGAAGGACCGCCCGGCTCCAGCCCTCAGAGGACGCTCATTGCCCTGAACACGCCGCGGACGGGTGCCCTAGGCCGCTCTGCCTGGTGAATGACTGCGCCCCCGGGGTGGTTTGGGGAGAGCTCCGGGCCTGGCCCTCGGCGTAGCGCGGGCGCTAACCCGCCTGTGTGACTCTGTCCCTCGGGTCTGCGACGCCTGGGCAGGCGCCGTCGTTCGTGTCTCTCCGAGACCTGGGGTAGAGCGCAGGGCCTGCAGAGGGCAGCTACATGGATGGCACATCAAGATGACGGAGTGAGGGAACCACGGCAGGCAGGAAGGAGGTGGCTTTTACGTCTCGGCCATGTACACACACTCATCCATCTTTGGTCTTTCCCTGCTGAAGACTCCTGGGAATTTTTTCCCATTTAGTTTCATAAACCGCTCAAAATTTCTGGACGCGGCCTCCAGAAGGGATCGCCCGGTCAAGCGGTTGTCACGGAAACAGGAGATTCCAGCCCAGGCAGCAGGGGATCTAGTCCTCAGTTAACCATTCCTTTTCCTCCCCTGGACAGCAGGACGACCCCAACCTCTAGCCCCATCTCCTCCTCCCACGATTGCTTAATTCCAGAAAATCCTCCTGGAAGAAGCAGTGATGAGCAAGAGGGGCAGCAGGTGCCGGAAGTCCGGGCCACCTCCCTTGCAGAGACCTTGGGGCTGGAGGCTCCAGGCCGCTCGGCCGGACACTCACCACTGTCCTCTTCCCTGTCTGCCTGCCCTGCACTTCAGGCCCAGCAGGAAGCTCCACTCCTTCCACTCATTCCGCCGGTCCCATCCCAGGGCCACAGTGGCCCACCGGGACAGCCAGCCAACGCCAGAGGCTGTGTCTCCTCTGCCCTGCCAGCGACCCCAGTTTCGGGGTGGTTTCTGTTCACTCTAGAAGGGACTGAGTATAGGCCGGGGATTTAGCTCAGCGGTGCCGCTGCCTGCCTCACAAGTGCAAAGACCCGAGTTCAATCCCAGGAACCAAAAAGAAAAAAAAAAAAAAGTAATAAGAGGGACTGAGGGCGACGGTGGGAGCATTCCTGCCACGTGCCGCCCCCTGCACACCACAGGCCACAGAGGACACTGCACACACAAAGGGGGCCAGTGTGAGGAGGTGGACTCGGGCTTAACTGTAGTCACTTTAGAGAATGCAATTGGAAATATGGTGAATGTTTATTAGTTTTTGTTGTTGTTGTTGTTGTTGTTTTTGAGACAGGGTCTCACTTTGTAGTTCAAGCTGGCTCTAAACTCAT
The DNA here is from genome assembly GCF_012274545.1 of Fukomys damarensis. NCBI lineage: Eukaryota > Metazoa > Chordata > Mammalia > Rodentia > Bathyergidae > Fukomys > Fukomys damarensis. Next base: position 6,836,553 of record NW_022900931.1, on the reverse strand, counting down.
TAGGTAGTCCAGTCTGGCCTCGAACTTGCAGCAATCCTCCTGCCTCAGCCTCCCAATGCTGGGATTACAGGCATGCGCCACCATGCCTGGCATGGTGAGTGTTTAAATTAAAAACGTATTACATTTTTGTTCTTCCCCGAAGAACAAAAAGGGAAAAGAAAAAAATGTGAGAGAATGAAAAGATGAAAATAAAGTGTTTGTAGATGGGGAGGGGAGGAGGGGGTGAAGGGAGGGCAGAGGTAAGGGGAAAAAATGAGAATCAAGACTTGCCATGTAAAGGTACATGATCCCAACAATGAATGTAACTGTACTGTATCCCTAAAATGTACCAATAAACTCAATAAAATTAAAAAAAAAAACTTGCATTTGGAATTTTTAAATAATAAAATGCCTAAGTAAAAAAAAAAAAACGTATTACAATAAAAGATACATAACTATGAATTCCCCTCTAAATCCTCCCCCTTACTTCAAACTTATTCCATATTTCTTGTCACTTTCTTTCCCCCCTTCTGGTTCCAGGGATTAAACTCAGGACCTTCAACTTGCCAGGCAGGCATAGTGCCATGGAGCTACAACCTTGGCCCTACTCGTCACTTTCTGAAACAGTTCTGGAAGTCCCCTTTCCTGAATGTCTTCAGTTGTGCTGTTGTGGCTGCCTTGATGTCCTGAATCCATTCAAAACATTTCCCTTTTATAGTCATTTTGACTCTGAAGAAGAGTCAGAAGTCTCATGATGCCAGATCCGGTAAATAAGGTGCATGAAGACGCACCACAGTGTATTTTTTGTTTTTGTTTGTTTTTTGTAGTACCGGGGATCGAACTCAGGACCTTCTGCTTGTGAGGCTGGTGCAGTGCCACTGAGCTAAATTCCCGGCCCTCGCACCACAGTGTTTTTAGGAGTCTGTGTTCTCATTGGATGGCACTGGGCAGCAGCAGTCACTAGGTTTCTGATCACATCTTATAAAGACACACAGGAAAGAGGACTTCCAGGACTGCTTCTGAAAGTGGCAGGAACAATGTCCTAAGTGTGTTCGAAGGGCAGGGGAATATTTTTGTGGAAGATCAACGGCAATGTGTGCTTTAATACATTTTTAAAACTTAAATATTCCTTGTATTTTTAAAAATCACCTCTTCTGGAGTCTGAACAGCCAACTGGGGCCGGTAGTGATGGCACAGATCCAGAGCTCCTGGACGCAAGGATGACACACAGGGTGTCTGAACGGGGACACCATGGCCATGGAGATCAAGGTATTTGGGGACATGGCAGAAATACTAGGTCCTCCCAACCACCCAGGGAGCAAAAGTGGAAAGAGGGGAAATGGATTGCCAATTAGAAGGGAAAGTTCTATGCTGGGTGTGGTGGCTCATGCCTGTAATCCCAGCACTCGGGAGGCTGAGGCAGGAGGATCACTGTGAGTTCGAGACCAGCCTGGGCTACATAGTGAGTTCCAGGTCAATCTCAACTACTTAGTGAGACCCTGTCTCAAAAAAAAAAAAAAGGAAGGGAAAGTTCTAGCCAGGTGTGGGGGTGCATACCTGTAATCCTAGCTCTGGGAGACTGAGGCAGATCACAAGTTCAAGACCAGCCTGGGGAACTTAGTGAGACCCTGTCTCAAAATAAGAAATTTTTGAAAAGGGCTGGGGAGGTAGCTGAGCTCAAAGCCCCTGGGTTCAATCCTAGTGCCTCTAAGAAGAAGAAGAAGGAAAGAAGGGTGTGAGCTACAGATTGTAAAAACAACTGGAGGAGCTGAAGAGGGACAAAAAGCAGACAAAAATAGAGGAGGTCCTACCCTTTCAAAACAGGCCAGCGTGGCAGGCTCGGCGGGGCACAGCTGTAATCCCAGCATTTGAGAGGCTGAGGTAGGAGGATCGCCAAGAGTTTGAAGTCGACCTGAGCTACACAGTGAGTTCAGGGCCAGCCTGGACTACAAGGGAGTCCCTGCCTAAAAAACAAAAACAAAGCAAGCTATCGGCAAAAAAGAAGCCAGGCTTGTGTGCCTGTGGTCCCAGCACTCAGGAGTCAGAGCTAGGAGGATCACAAGTCTGAGGCCAGCCTGAGTCACCCAGTAAGACTGTTTCAACACAACAAAACCATAAATCCAAAACTCCAAGGGTAAGAGCCGCCGCCATGAGGCTTTTCCCTGAGCGCGCTCCCAGTCAAATGCGTAAGCTGAATAGAGCTCTTCACGGCCGCTGCAGCCAGAGGTAAATTGGGTCTTCAGTGACCAGAAGAGGGGTTAGGAAATTCCCGAGAGAGCCACAAGGGGGCGCCGCCAACCTGTGAATTAACTGACTTCAATGTCTGATTGCAAAGCTGTGATTGGGTGACATTCTAAGGGACCCGGGGGGCGGGGGGAGTCAAGGGCCTAGCAAGATTTCGCCAGCTACCTGCTGCCGAGGAAGCAATATCTGGAGGATTAGTGCTGCCAGGTCAGAGAGAGCAGAGGACACTTGGGAGATTTCTTCTGCAAGCGCAGATAAGCTGCACTTGAAAGGTAAAGAACACATCCCAGGAATAAGGACTTCATCCTGTTTAGGATAAAACCAAAATGGACTGCCTCAGGGAGTCCCACAAGGGAGCCATCGCAGATCAAAGTGACCTACAGCAGTGCCACCTCCAGTACCAACCCCGTCATTACAACCCGGTGTCCATAAGGTCCAGTGTGCAATGAAATATTCCTGGACATACAGAAACCAAGACAATGGCACCCACTTCACAAAGAATTATCGGTCAACAGACAGGCACACAGCTCATGCTAAGAGTTAGAATTGGCATTCGTGTGTTTATAATTACTGATATGTTTTAAAGTATCATTTACAGCCAGGCGCGGTGGTGCGCACCTGTAATCCCAGCATTTGGGAGGCAGAGGCAGGAGGATTGCTGCAAGTTCAAGGCCAGCCTGAACAACACAGTGAAACGCTGTCTCAAACGTATAAACACAGACAAAATATTATTTACAAAAAAGAGGCGGGAGGCAGCCCATTTTCCAGTCCCCCTTCTGTCTCTCTCAGAAACATCTTTCACTGAACAAATTCTTCCTACTCTTCACCTCTCTCGTTCCTAGAATTTCTTCTTCAGTTTTAGAGAACATGAACTTGACATGTCAGACATCCCGCAGCTGATGCGTTTTTCAAAGCCTGCTAAGAGCCTCGTTCCAGAAGTTCCAAAGATGATAAAAATGGATGCAAAGATGTGGCCATTGGAAGAATCATTCCTTCTGGAATTCCTCTGTAATTTCTTCTCCAGCTTATTGATAGTTGCTATTCTGGGTCCTTAGGGGAGAGGCTCAGGAGGTCTTGCTCCAGGACTCCAGACCTGGGCACAGGTGGAGGCCGCACCCAGGAGGAGGGGACAGTGCAGAGTTAAGTGGGCGCGGCTGGGGGCACCTCCAGCCTGCCTTCCCAGGATGCATAAGTCCAGGACTTTTGCATCCCCGGAATGATGGAAGTCTCTCTTCTTTCGGGGGAAAGAAAAGAGGAGGAAAGGAGCAAGGGAGGAGGGGAGAAGGAGCCACATAAAAATTTACAGAGGATCTTTGTGTTGCCAGGTGCAAAGCACCAAGTAACCAAAGAAAGGGCTGCCGGGTAGCTCAGGGCTTGAGCACTTGCCCAGCATGCTGAGGCACTGTGTTCAATCCCAGCACCCTGAGAAGAGAAAAAAGAAAATGAAAGAAATCCAGGAGAGGCTCCGTAACTCGAGAGAAATGCTACGTTCTCGGACTGGAAAATTTAATATATGCAGTTATTCTGCCAACTCCATCCAAACGGATCTATCATGTGGTGAGGTTTGTGGTTTTTCCGTTACATACTTTTTCATTAGCATGTGTTTGCAATACTTAACGCTAATGTTAACCTGCACGTGGAAAGACAAAGGTGATCGTGGAGCCAAAGCTATTTTTGTAATTTTTAAAATTTTGTAAAGAGCAAATCACCACTATCCAAGTGTAAGACTTATTAACCTATAGTAATCAAGATTAGGAGAAAGAACAGACATACCATCGAGAGAGTCCAGAATAGACCCACATAAATATGGCCAATGGGTTATTTGTAAGGATTAATTAATACAGGGGAGAAAGGATGGTCTCTTTTTTTGTTGTTAACAGGGTTTTGCTATTAGCCCAGGCTGGCATTGGACTCATTATGTAGCCCAGGCTGGCCTCAAACTTGAAACAATCCTCCTGCCTCAGCCTCTAAGTGCTGGGATTACAGGTGTGCACCACCACACCCGGTGGGGTGGTCTTTTTAACAAACGCTGGTGAAACAACTGGACACCAAAATTCAAAACATGCAACAACAGCAGCAACAAAAAGCTATACCTTACATCAAATACAAAAATCAACTCAAAATGTATCAGATTTAAATGTCAATCAAATAATGACACTATCAAACTGATAGAAGAAAATCTTTGAGACTTGGGCTTAGGCAAAGAGCTTTTAGTTTTTGTTTTTTTTAATTTATTTATTTTTGGTACCAGGGATCGAACTCGGGCCCTTGTGCTTGTGAGGCAGGCGCCGGAAGCACTGAGCTAAATCCCCGGCCCTGGCAAAAAATTTTTAGATACAACTCCATAAAGCACAATTTATGTTTTAAAAAAGGATACGGACTATGTATACAGCTCAATGGTAGAACACTTGCCCAGCATACATGAGGCCCTCAGTTTGATCCCCAGCACCAACAATTTAAAGGTTTTTAATTTAAAGATAAATTAGACTGTATCAGTATTTAAAAGATAAATTAGACTGTATCAGTATTTAAAATGTTTGGTGGTGTTGTACTTGGAACTGTAACTCTTGCCAGACAAGTGTGCTACTATTGAGCTATTCCCCTCCCACCCAAAACTTTCACATTACAAAAAGAATTAAAATACAAGCCACGGACTGAAAGAATCTGTAGGTTCTGCTGCCTGCCTTGCAAGCGCAAGGTCCCGAGTTCAATCCCCAGTACCAAGAAAAGTATCTGTATATTGCATATGTGATAAAGGCTTATGGTCAGGACATATTAAAGACTTCTGCCTATACATTTAACACTAACGAAAAACCTAATTTTTCAAAATAAGCAAAAAATATGAACAGATGTTTCTCTCACACACATACACACACACACACATCTATACAAATAGCCAATAAGCACAGAAAAAGAAGTTCAGTATCATTAGACATCAGGGAAATGCACATTAAAATGACATTGAGATACTGCTACTCATGCGTTACAATGGGTGAAACTAATACCACTAAGTGCTGGTGAAGATGTGGAACAACTGGAATCCGTATACACGTCTGGTAGGAATATGTAATGTACAACCACTCTGGAAAAGTCTGACTGTGTTTTTTAGTTACACGTAGGTACTAGCATGGTGGCACACACCTGAAATCCCAGCTACTCAGGAGGCTGAAGCAGGAGGACCATGATTTCAAGGCATCCCTGGCCTACACAGCAGACCTGTTTTAAAATAACTTTAAAAAAAAAAAGGCTCAGGATATAGCTCATTACACCCTAAGTTCAATCCCCGGTATGAAAAAATACAGGCTACACATAAAGTTAATGTATGAATCTTACTTCTGGGTATTTATCCTAGAGTATACTGGGTTCAGTCACTAGTACCACCAAGAAAAAAAGAGGAAATACAGACATTTTCAGAGAAGCAAAGGTTGAAATAATTGGTAGCCAGTAGACACTCCAAGAAATGCTGAAGTTCTTCAGGCTTGAGGGGAAACAGCTTCAGGTCAACACGAAGGCAATAAGCATGCTGGAAATGGCAAATATATGAGCAGATACAAAATACTATTGTTACTTTTTTCTTAAACTTTGAAGTCATTGACTTTGAGAGGCGATCTTCATGGCCAGCTGGCGGGGGGCGTGGAAAAGCCGGGTGACAAATGTACAGGAGGCGGCTGACTACGTGCAAAGAGAACAGTGCCCTAACTCAACCGGTACTTTTCAAGGGCGCATCCGGGAACCCTTACCCAAACTGCGGAGAGGATCCAGAGAGGGGCCAAGCGCCACTGTACTAACAGGGTCAGACAATCTCTGCTCCCCTCAAACTCTCCTCAAACCTCCCTCTGCATCCCTGTTCCCTTCCCCACGGGTCTCCTCTCAGGCGTCAGCATGAGCCCTGCGCGCAGGTGCAAAAATGATTTCAATACACTCTGAACTCCTGTTGATTTGTCACCTATTGATGTTTCTCCTCTCTCTCTGACTCACCTTTTTCTTACTTTCCTTGTCTGCTTCCTTTTGCCCCTCCCCCGCATCCCAGTCTAACTTTTGACTGCTGTATGTTTGCGTTTACAAGGAGCACTGAGAAAAAGGGTTTTCATGTGCACGGTTGACGTACAGTTGTCTCTGGCATTGTTCTAACCTGCGGGAATTCTCCCCTTGCGACCCACCGGCTGAGTCCAATCCTGTTAAATGGAGTAGGTTGAGGAGGTGGAAAATACCAGGGGCAAAGAAAGCTAAGATCCTGTCATGGGGAGGCAGACACCAGTTAAAAGTATCTCCGTACAAGCCACAGGTCCAGCACAGGAGGATGAGGACGAGGAGGAGGAGGAAGAGGATGAGAAAATAAGGCACCAAAACACCTCTCCGAACTCTCAGCTCACCCTAGGCAGATCCAAGGGACATCAGAGAGGAAATCAATCATTAAATGACTTAATGCTATGATATGATCAATCTTGACCCATATCAAAATGGATCAAAACCTTGACTATCAAAGGAGAGGCCTCATCTGCTAGAAGATAAAATAGGTAAAACTCTGGCAACAACAACAAAAATAACGCAAAAAACAAAAAAACAAACTCTGGCAGACATAGGCATAGGTAAAGACTTTTCAAACAGAACCACAACTACATGAGAAGCAACGTCAAGAACCAAGAAATGAGAAACATTAGCGCCGAGGATTTAGCTCAGGGGCAGGGCGCCTGCCTTGTAAGTGCAAGGCCCTGAGTTCACAACCAAAAGCGTGAAGAGACAACCTACAGAACGGGAAAAAATAATTTGCCAGCTACTCCTTGGACAGAGGACTAATATCCAGAATACACAAAGGACTTAAAAAAAATCAGACCCCCCCATAAAAGGAGCAATCAAAATTTGGCAATGGAAATTAATAGACACTTCTTAGAAGTACAAATGGGCAATAAATATGTGAGAAATGATCATCACTTCTGGCCATTAGAGAAAGGCAAAATAAAACAACACTGACACCCAAAGATGATGGCAAACTGGGTGAATTGCAAATATGTACTGATAAAATTTAAAATATAACAACGCTGAGATTTCACTGATCTTATTTCAGAAAGAATGCCCATCATCAAGAAATCAAATAGTGGGCCGGGGATTTAGCTCAGGGGTGCCGCCACTTGCCTTGCAAGTGCAAGGTCCCGAGTTCAATCCCTGGTACAAAAAAAAAAAAAAA
>NW_022900931.1:6826957-6828566 GCF_012274545.1 Fukomys damarensis | reverse complement strand
TGGTAAAAAAAAAAAAAAAAATCACAAGTGCTGGCAAGGCTGTGGGGGAAAGGAACCTCTCTACACTGTTGGTGGAAATATAAACTGGTGCAACCATTACGGAAATGAGGATGGAGATGCCTCAAAAACTAAAAATAGGAATTCCTTTCCGCTCAGCTATTTCCCCTTCGAGCCCCGAAACAGTTGAAGACGTCATGTTACAGTGACGTGTGCATACCCATGTTATAGCAGCATGACTCATGTTTACAGCTTTGAAGCAGCCTATATGTTCATCAATAGGTGACCAGACAAAGAAAATGTGGTATTACACACAGTGGAGTACTACTCTGCCACGAAGGACAACAAATGAGTCATTTGTAGGAAAATGGATGCGCCTTGATATCACAATGTTAAGTAAATCACAAGCTTAAATGTGTAATAAAGGCGAAGAGTCAGGTATCACACTTGCATTAGACGCAGAAAAAGTACGTAACATTCAATATGCATTCAAGACAAAAATCCTCAGCAAAGGAATTATTGTACTGCAGACCAATAAAGGCCATTTATGGGAAAGCCTCAGCTCCCCCTACGTCTCTGAATGAAACAGGTGGACGCTGCTGGGAAGCGTGTGGGGCCTTCTGCTCTAACCCCACACTGTCCCGGATAAACGACCTAAGGGCCAGGCAGGCCCAGGACTTTCCTCAACCCCGCCCTCTTCAGAGTTCATCCGGGAGCTTGCTTGCTTTTCTTTTTGTTCTTTCTCTTTATTTTATTTTTTCCCTTTTTCTTTCTTTCTCTTCCTTTTTTCCTTTTCTTTTTTTTTTCTTTGTAGTGCCAGGGGTCAGACCCAGAGCCCCCCTGACACGAGGCAAGCCTCTACTCCAGGCCACACGTCTGGCAGCCTCTCAGGAAGGCTCTGCCCAGGAAAGGGGGCCAGAAAGGGTTTGGAATCAGAAAGAAGCGCCTATCGGAACGCTGGCTGTGCCGCACACCGGACCTGACTTAACCTGAGACGCTTTCCTCACACACAAACCTGTGATGAGGAGGAGCACATCGGTGCTAGGCGTGGGGGTGAACACACGTGGGCCCAGCACCCGAATGCTGATCCAGGAAGGTCGCCTCGAGTTTGAGGCCAGCCTGGGCTACATAGCAAGACCCTGCCTCAAAAGCAAAATCACACACACACACACACACACACACACACGCAGGACATAGGTTCAGAATCAAGGGAGATTATTTATCCCCTCTGCTCTGCCGAGTGGCTGGTGCACATCAAACACCCCATTAGTGGCAGCTCTGAACAGCACAAACGACAGAGCGGACTTGCATGTGGCCGCGGGATACATTTCGAGGGCGTCTAAATTTCCCTCAATTTGCAAAAAGACCTATTTTTCCTATATGTTTTTGAAAATCAGGACAAAAAAGATACGATAAAGGGAGTAAGAAAAACAGAAACCAATCCAGGTCTCCTACTGCCAAGCCAGAGTTTCCTACACATTCCGGAGGCCCCGAAGAAGAAGGCTGAGCCATGCAGGGAGAAGGCTGGAGCCCGGGCTCCGAGGAATCCGCGCGGGGCACTGCAGGTCGCCGGCGGAGGCGGCAGGTGGCAGCAGAGAGCGCCGACCCTGGG
>NW_022900931.1:6823007-6826930 GCF_012274545.1 Fukomys damarensis | reverse complement strand
GCGCCGGGGCCCGCAGCCACGCCCCGTGCCGGCCGAGCTTCGCGTCGCGCAGGCTCCGTGTGAGACAAGGGGACCTCAGTCTGCAGACAGCGGAGCCATGGCAGTGTTTGGGAAAGGGCAGCGCCGTCCCTACCCCACGAGGCTGGAAATCCGGGTTATTTTTATAAAACGTAAACATCGAAAATGTTAAAAAAAAAAAATGTTTATAGCGGGGCAGAATGGGAACACTTACAATCCTCGAGTTCTGGGAGGCTGAGGCCGGAGGGTCACAAGTGCAATCCAGCCCCAGGAACTTTGCAAGCCTCTGTCTCAAAATATAATATAAAGAGGGCTGGGGATGTAGGTCAGTGTGAAGGCCCTGGGTTCGATTCCCAGTACCATAAAACGATACATTTATAACCACCGTGCAGGCCAACAAAGGCCTGTTGCAGTCTCAATTTGGCCTAGGAGCCACCAGTTTACAATACTTTCTCGAAAAGGATTTTGGCAGTCAAGACGGGGCGAGCCATGAAATTGAGCACCTCCATCGAAGAAGTGCTCCTTAACCTTTGTCTGCGCGCACAACCGCCTCCTCAGATCCGCCTGGGCCAGCAACACAGCTGATGCCTTTGCGCTAACAGATCCCGAAACTGCTCTCGACATGGGCTGCCACAAATTGAAGAAAGTGGTTTCTGCTCGTTCTAACTCAGCTCAGGTGGTCCCGAGCCCAGACACTTCTGCCCAATCCTAACACGTGCACTGTGGCACTAACAAACATGAGTGCGCGCAAACTCTTTCGGATATTCAGCCTGTAAAAAGCCACCAGGACGGACTACTACTACCGTCCCTGTCCTGCATAGGATGGAGGGACCCATCCGAGATCACCAGGCTAAGGCCGAGCAGAGCAACTCACTACTGCTTTCTCTGGCACTAGTTGGGGAGCCTCTTGTCTGAATCGGTTTTGCACCCATAGGGAGTGACACTTTGGCATTAAATGTTTGTTGGTCAATGGGTGGATGGATTACTCCCATAAAAAGGCATCATGGAGGGGCAAACCACTTTCCCGTCCCCCTTCTGTCTCTCTGAGATAGAAGCCTTCTTTCTCTCAATAAATTCTACCTGCTCTTAAAAAAAAAGACATTATGGATGTGGCAGGCTCTAAAGGGTGCTCCTGACTACCTAGGCGTTTGTTCACCAAACCTCCCAGTAGCATATTCCCACGGTCTCAGCATTCAGGAGGCTGAGGCAGGAGGATTTCAAATTCCAGTCCGGGGAAAGTTTCCTGACAGTAGATCCTTAAGCAGAATTTCAAAACTTTGAAGAGAATACATCAGTGGTGGCAAACCTGCGGTATGAGTGCCACAGGCAGCTGTCTGTTATCAGCAAAAGCTCTAAAACTTCTGCTGTCTCTGGAATACATGTTCCTCCAGCAGGCAAGGGCAGCAAGGAGATCCCAAAGGAGCTGTGCAAAGGCACTAAGGTGACAGAGCCTTTTATCCAAAGATCTGCAGCCAGTTCTGAGTGGCTCACAACCAGAGAACACAGGCACACAGAGGGTGGCTGCAGGAGACAGTTTCTGGGTACCCAGGGACGTGACTGGGTAAAGCCGTGGGGAACAAAGAGGGCCTTTCATTTTGTACAGTTCACCGATTTGCACATTACATACCACAATATTCGTCTGTTTGATGTGTAAAATGGAATGGCTCTTAGTAAATTTAGAGTTGTGTAACCATCATCACAATCTAGTGTTAGGAGATCTCAGTCGGCCCTGAAAGATCCCTTGTTTTCGAGGTGAGAACTGATTCACTTCCTGCCTCCACAAATGTACCTTCCTGCTAATAGCAGAAAGAAAAAGCAAAACAAAACAAAACAAAACAAAAACTACATACCTGATCCGAGTTCTGTTTTTGAAAACCAGGCGGGGCTGTGGAAGGTGGGTAGCCAGGGCAAAGGCTAAAGGATTCCTCTGTCTCTACTTCCCACAGCGTTTCTTATGAATCTGCTTTCTTCCTGGCCACGGTGGAACTTGCACGAGAGGCTTTTCATTAGCAGCACCTGACCAGTCCAAGTAGCAGATCAGAAATGAGTGCGGCTAATCGGGGCAGGGCGCTCTATCACGGAACCGGGAGTACTTAGGTCGCATTACCAACCGCGGAAGAACAGGCCTTCGCAATTGAGTTTGTTTGGTCAGGCTGATGTTCTTGTTTTGCACCCATGTGGGGCTATCAGGGTGTACTAAGCACGTGGCTGTCTTGGCACCCCTGCAGCACCCCCATCCATTCAGGGACACAGGCTGCAGGATTGCCAAAGCTTATCACCTTACTTTGAATGAGTCCTGGGGGCTGAAAACAGTGTCTTCTCTTAGGGTAGTGCCCATGATTACGGCGGAGACCACCACCTGTGCAGACCTCTCTGCGTGCCAGTGAATACATCCCTTCAAGTGGGCATAGATGAGCCACTTTATCCGCCCAGAAACAACATCACCATGGCAACCACCATTGTTCCGGAAACGCACAATCTCTCTGTTCCTTTAATTGAGACTGCAAAATCCCTACTTACGTGGCCTTTGTTTCTTCCAATAACTTGCTGGGAGGTAGACCTGCCAGTACAAAGAACAGAAATCATCATTTACAGGCCCATACCTGTACCCACCGAGTAACTGTCAGCAGAGAAAACCCAACAGAATCAACTCTATCCAGCACCTCTCAGTGTGACTCTGCCCGAAGGGCTCCTCAGAGTTGGTCCAGCCCAAGCCAGGAAGAAACATTTTGAAAAGTAATGAAAACTGCGCAGCCATGGCGATGGGTGTTGCTGTGTCCTTACTTCACTTCTAGCTGGGTTGCTGGTAGCTGGAGAGGGGCGGGTTCAGCAAAGCCTTGAGTAGGAGCCAGGAGCTCAGGTGAGGAAATCACAGGGTATTTGATGGTGGGGCTTCCCACTCCTCCCAGGTAGTCTCCTGAGAAACACTGGTTCATTCAGTCGTGTAGCTGTGTCGCTACACCCTGAAATAATGAACCTCTCTAGGGCACAAGCTGTTCTGTTTGTTATTAGTTTTCATCACTCCAGCCGCCAGCCGAGGTAGAAAAGCGCCATCTCTCAGGATCAGAGCCTTCCCCAGGTCTTAGCAGCTCATTAGAGCTGAGGGTCTTCGTTATCTCCACCCATCGATGCCCACCCAACTTTCTCGTCTGGTTCAGGTACACGCTTCCCCAGCCCAGGGTCGGGGCTAGGAGAGAAACGGCCTGGGTTCCTGTGCCAGCTCTGCCCTGTAGCTGTCACGCACTAGGACGCACACTGGTGCCCTGGCTGCCTGGGCTGCAGCTCTGGGGAGGGCAGTGTTGGGGCTGGAGTCCAAACCATCTCCCAAAGGGCTCCTGCGGTGAGAGGGGGGCTTCGGAAGGTGGGGAGATCCCGGGGCGCTGACCTCACAGCCGCCTGTGCTGGTGGAGGTGGGGCCGAGGGAGGAAGTAGGTCCCTGGGGGTGGCCCGTGAAGGGGGTGTCTCCTCGGACTCTTCCTGCTCTCATGGCTTCTTGGTTGCCTGGGATTGAGATGTCCTCGTCACACTGTTCTGCCTCAGAGCCAGCTGTCCGTGGACTAAAGTCTCTGAAACCATGAGTCAAAATCAACCTCTCCTCCTTCAGGCAGTGTATGTGAAGGATTCGATCCAGGGACAGAAGCTGACAGTACTGTAGCCACGACCCTGTCCTTCCAGTTGCTTTGTCCTCTGTGCCAGTACTGGGATTGCAACCCAGCCGGGACGCTTCGAGGGCTCTCCCCATGCCTTGCAAGGCGCCAGTAGCTCCACCAAGCGCAGCCTCTGTCCTCGGTGCGACCCAGCCCCGCAGGGTGCCCGACCAGGTCCCACCGCCTCCGGCCAGGTGCCCAGCGGGGTCCCGGTGTCCCTTCCTCCTCCGCGGCCATCACTGACCCTTGGGTGGCCCC
>NW_022900931.1:6810687-6822909 GCF_012274545.1 Fukomys damarensis | reverse complement strand
GTTAGCGCTGCGGACGAATGGCCTGGCCGGCAGGGGGCGCAGGCTGAGCTCATCCAGCCCGCCCTGGTCCTGTCTGGAAAGCGCCAGGCCGGCCCTGGGGTGGAGTCGGAATGGTCATCGAGGTCCCTCGGGGACCCTGTGCCCGGATCACAGGGTGCAGGCGGTGAATTATTTGGAGAATAACGCCCACCCTGGCCCTGCCGGAGCTCCACCCTCAGCTGGGTCACCCACCGTCTCCCGGGGTATTAGAAAATAACTGCGGGAGGCGACGTGGAGGTGAGCGATAGGCTACCTTTGGGCACTGAACTATATCCCTAACCCTTTACATTTTAAAAATTTAAAATCCTGGCCCCTTTGTTTCGTTTTTGGAGACAAGGTCTCACTATGTAGTTCGGGCTGGCCTTGAACATATTACATACCCCAGACTGGCCTCAAACCATAGCAGTCCTCCTGCCTCCTAAGGAGCTAAGCCCCGCCTCCTTTTGGGGGGTTGTTGTTGCTAAGCCCTTTTAAATTTCAGACAGGTTGTCACTTAAATTGCCCAGGCAGGGCTAGAATTTAGATCTTCTTGTCTAAGCCTAGAGGGTAGCTGGGATTCCAGGCCTATGGCATCACACTCAGCCCAATTCACATTCTTTTTTTTTTTTTTTTTAACTCGGGTCCTTGTGCTTGCAAGGCAGGGTGCAGAATCGCTGAGCTAAATCCCCGGTTCTCATTTTACATTCTTAAATAGACTGCTAGAGAATCAACAGGATAGGGTGAGAGGGGAGCAGAGCTAGGAGCCTGCGGGAGAGCCCACGTGTGGGTGGCCAGGATTTAGTGGGAGGCAGTAGGGACAGAAAGAAGTAGAAATAGTTGAGATGGATTTGGAGAGGTAAAAGGGACTCCTTGGTGGATGGAACGGTGAGGGATGGACAGGGAGAAGTTCCTGAGCGGGAGGGAGAGCCATGTACTAAAGAGGGGAACCTGGCAGGAAAATAAGTTTGGGGAAGAGGACGAAGTTCCACTCGGGGGTTTACCCTGTGAGGTCAAGTTGTCACCCAGACCCATGGGTACTCAGGCCTGGAGCTCAGATGATGAACCCAGGCTGGAGGGGAAATTGAGGCATAAAGATAGTGTTTACAGCACTAAGCCTGAAAGGCATCAGTTAAGGTGAAAGTGAGGAGAAAAGAAGGCTCTGGACACAGCCAGGCCTGGGGCATGGGGGACACCAACACCTGGAGTTCAGGGTAAGAGAGGGCTGCCCAGAGGTAGGAGAACACGAAGAGGGACCTAAGAAAGGACACTGTTTCATGTCATCAGTTATGCCAGTTGCCTCTGAGAGGAGAAAGATACAGCTGTGTCAAAGAAGCTGCGTGGGACTTGTCAGAAGGGCCATCAGCGGGAAGGGGGGTCAGGGGAGAGCCCAGGCTAGCCTCAAACTGGCAGCAACCCTCCTGTCTCAGCCTCCTTCAGTGCTGTGACAACAGCTGTACACCACCGCGTCCGACTGCCCTTTTTATTTTGAGAGTCTTGCTCAGGTAGGATTCTAACTTATAATCCTGTCTCAGCTTCTCAAAGTACTGGGATTATATGGGTATGAACCACCATACCCAGATACCATCACTTCTGAGTTAAATTTTGAGTTCATTTGTTATATGAATTGTTTATTTGTTGTAGGTAGTTGGGGAATAAAACAGTGTGTGTTTTTTCCCTTCAACATTGTAATTGGTGAGATAAGAAATGCCAGGAGACTTGAATAACTCCTATCAGTATTTTTCAATATCACAGTTGAATTCTCTGTTCTCAGACACACCCTAATTTCTTCTTACAGAAAGCGGCAGTTCTGTGATGAGGGAACAGGTGATTTTACAACTAAATGACCCAAGCAGCCTCTTCGGGTGAGAACTAAGTAGGCACAACCCTCTCCTGGAGAGGAAGGACTTTGTTACCATGGTGCCATAGATTTCTCTTGCTAGGGTGCTCAGAGCATCTTTTCCCACACTCCCCTCTGCCCCGACCCTCTGTGGTTCAGCACTGACCTCCTGATGTGGTCAGCACGGTGCCTGAGATACGAGAGGCCTCCTGCCATGGCCATGGCCGGGCCAGTGAAATGGAGATTCCTGAGGTCCAGTGGGGGCCTCGGGAATTAGGTGATAAATATTAGCATTTAATAGTTAGGAGCTTTTTCGAGGAATATTTCATGCCCAAAGTCCTAGCATTCCTGGAGCAGTGGGGAAAGGACCTGAGAGTGTTTTGTGATGGCTTTGATTTCCATGGTGGACACAGTCATGGCTTCCATCTTCGGAGCTCCAGTCACAGGCCGTGGAGGTCAGTTATAAAGTCAGGCACTGGCTTTGCTGTAGTGTAACAGAGCAGTGAACGTGCCTGGCTCGGAAGTTGCCGCTGTTGCTGCCAAGGTGAACAGATGTCTTTTCAATCTCTCCAAAACTGATTGAAAATAAAGTACTGTGTGGCAGTTTTACACATTCCTGATATCTTGCTGTGATAGTTCACGCTTTATTTGTTTAATAGGAGATGTGGTTATATGCTAGTTAATTTCAAATACATGTATTCCACCAGCCACTTGTTCCACCCTTTATACTAAGCTTAAAGAGGAGTAAGGTTACAAGTTTCTGGACTTAAGGTACAAAGCTTTTATTGCTTCAGCAACCAGAACTAAGGTGATTTTCCCTTTTATCCACCCAACCCTGGCTAACTGTATTGTACAATTTCAAACCTACTGGAACGCAGAGGACCCCATACCATTTCCCATGGTTTGTTTTTAATCTCTACTTTAGCATGCGCCTTCTAAGGAAGATGACACGCTCTGCATAACTCAAGAAACCTGCCCTTAACACAGTGTCACCACCTAACATCGAGTGCTTAGGTGCTTTTCCAATCTTCGACTATGGATCATCTCTTGCTGCTGTGTGACATGAATATCATGTTGATGAGTCTGGGCAGGCTTTTGTCAGAATATCTCTATTTAGATTTCTCTGGTTATTTGTAATCAGATTCAGCTTACACCATGGATTACATCTTAAAGTAGACTTGAGATAAAATGTCCACTAAACATGTGATGGACCCAAACCTCACCATTGTCCTTTGAATGAAGATACCAGGGTATAGATTTTAGGTCTGTTATGCTCAGTCTAAAACTGGATAAACTGAATATTGCTGTGCTTACAGGTAATCCCAGCACACTGGGAGGCTGAGGCAGGAGGATCAAAAGTTTTATGTAACTGAGTTCAAAAGTCCTAGGTTCGGGGTGGGGGATATAGTTTGACAGTACATCATCTGCCTGGCAAGCATGAGGTCCTGAGTTCAATCCCTGGTATGAAAAAAGAAGAAAGAGTCCTAGGTTTACCAGGCATGGTGGCTCACGCCTGTAATCCCAGCACTGGGGAGGCTGAAGCAGAAGTATGAGGCCAGTCTGAGTTAGATAGCAAGACCTTGTCCCCAAAACCAAAACAAAACAAACAAAAACTGAAAGGAAAAGAGAGAGCCAAGATGACTGATGGAGGAAAAGAGAGGGCAGTGTGCGGCAGCTCCCCTGTATCCACACATCCCGCCAGGTGCAGATCCATCAACTCCTCCCGGGCTCAGCCACCCTGTGGCCCAGATCCGAGTGAGCCTCTCTTCCACAGGTCGGTTTTGTGACCTCCCTCCCGGCCTCCATCGGGGACCCTGACCCTCTCATCCCCTGCGGTCTGATCCGTGGCCAGGATGAGTTCCTCTCCCTCAGAAGGGTCAGGCGCCTCCAGTTCCCTTTACTCCACCCATCCCTGCGGGTCCACCTGCTGCTGCGTCTACACCTGCAGTGAGTGCACGGACCGAGCGGACAGGCACTGGCGCTGCACGGACTGCCAGGTAGGTGCCAGGTCATGGGCAGGAGGGGAGGGGCCTGCAGGTGCCCCTGCTGTGAGGGGTGACACAGAAACATTACCTGGTCTCATCAGGGGGGACAGCCTGGTCTCCCGTTGAGTGGCGGAGCTGAAGAGGAAGTATTGTTCTATGAAAAAGAGTTTGTCTAAGCCCAACATGGTGGCTCACACCAGTAATCCTAGCTGAGGCAAGAGGGTCACATGTTTGAAGCCCGTCTTGAGAGCTGGCTCAAGGACAGCCTGGACCATGTAATGAGACCTTGTCTCAGACAAATACATAAAAACAAAAGGAGCTTTTCTAGGCCAAGCAGAGTATCTCAAATGGTTTCAACAATTACTTCTTGCATTCACCTGCACCTCCTATGTTTTGCCCCAGGATTATGGCTTGTGTGTCTCCTGCTATCACACTAAAAGCCACAACCACCCGATGGAGAAACGGGGTCTCAGCTTAGATGATGACAGCAGCAACCAGCAGGCTGCGGCCACCCAGAGCCCAGGTGACTCTCGCCGCCTGAGCATCCAGCGCTGCATCCAATCCTTGATCCATGCCTGCCAGTGCCGCAATGCCAACTGCTCCCTGCCCTCCTGCCAATGGATGAAACAGGTTGTACAGCACACCAAGGGCTGCAAACGGAAAACCAATGGCGGATGCCCCACCTGCAAGCAGCTGATTGCTCTCTGCTGTTACCATGCCAAGCACTGCCAGAACAAGTGCCCTGTGCCGTTCTGCCTCGACCTCAAGCAGAAGCTCCGCCAACAGCAGCTGCAGCACAGGCTCCAGCAGGCCCAGATGCTACGCAGGAGGACGGCCAGCATGCAGCGCACTGGTGTGGTGGGGCAGCAACAGGGCCTGCCCTCCCCAACTGCTGCCACTCCAACCACACCGACGGGCCAACAGCCAGCAACCCCGCAGACGCCCCAGCTCATCCCTTCCATTAGCAGCCCTGGTGACCCTCCAACTTCAGCATAGGCTACTCAGCTACCCCACACTCTGCTGCCACTTACAGCAATGGACACCGTAGTGCAGACTCAGAAACAGTACACATGCAGGGCCGAATGTCCCAGGAGCAAATTTATCAAGGCCAGTTCTGCACCAGAGGCCCAAGATGACTCCTGTGGCTCCCCTGGCCTTGGACCTCCCTCCCATGACCAGGGATCACATTGGGCATCAGGAGGCAGGGGTAAAACCTACAGAAATGCAGCAGCAGCAGCAGCCCTCACTGTGCCCCAGGAAGACTGCTCCAGTACCAGCAAGGGACAATCCAGGTTGCCAAGGCCAACCATGATGTCAGTGGCCCAACACGGGCAGCCCTTGAACATGGCCCCACAGCCAGGATTGGGCCAGGTAGGTGTGAGCCCACTCAAACCAGGCACTGTGTCTCAACAAGCCTTACAAAACCTCCTGCAGACTCTCAGGTCTCCCTGCTCTCCTCTGCAGTAGCAACCCTTGTGCTCACCCCAAGCTGATGGCTACGTTTGCGAAACAGCGGGCTGTCAAGTCCGTGTGCCAACTCATTCAGCCTCTCACCGAGCACACCAGACCCACACTAGAGATGACACCTAGTATCCAGGAACAAGAGTTATTTTCTCTTAGCATTTTTTTTGTTTTGAAAACAATTTTTTGGAATCTTAGCCTAAAAGACAATTATCCTCGGAACCCAAGAACTGTGAAGTAGCCATTTGAGGTTTCAAGCAAACTTGCAAGGTGAACCTGAGGGGTGATAAATACCAAGAATGTATTTCTGCTCTGGCTGCCTCCCCAGTCTCCCTTCCCTGTGTTTGTGTTTTTAGTGTGCACTGGAAGGAGGATAAGGTCATGTCTGAAGGCTCCAAACGCGTCAGCCTTGAACTTCCAATAAGTTTTATTTTTATTTTTAAATTCATAAAAATACATAATAGTTATTACTAGTGCAGTAGTTGATATCTTTCCCTATTTTGCTTACTTAATGGAAGAGTTAAAATTTGTTAAAATCTCAATTCCTCTTCGCTGGGTGCAAAAAGTTCCTTCTTTTAAAAATATTTTTAAAAATTCCTTTCTTCCCCTGAAGACTTTTGCATGACAGAAAATTTTCTCTTCCACAAGTTACAGCATAAAATTCCAGTATTAAAATAATCTGTACAGGTACAAGGAAAAATTTCTTTCACTAAACCCATAGGGCCAGCCTCCAGGCTGATAGATCATACAGTGTAGTTTCTCTTTCTGGAAAGAATTTTCTTCATTATCTTTGCATTTAATGGGAAGCAAATGAATGAGAGGATAAGAAAGGACTGGGTGGGATGATTTTAACACTCGAGTGTCCCTGGGTTCCTCTGTGCTTGCTTTCTTCCTCCTCCCGTTACGGGTCTTGAGGGCACATCTTGGTCCTAGATGACACTGGTACTGGCCAGATGTCAAGGTGGAAGGGACATCAGCCATTTCACACCTCGACACAGGACCTTGCTCTGTGCTCCTCTGAGTGATGTCAAGCTCTGATCACCCTCGGCTCCCAGGGAGGCCGGGGAGTACCCAGGACCATCATCCTGCCCAGTCACAAGGAACTCCTGGCAAACCAGCACAGAGGCCAGGACAGTGTGCTCCTCCCCGGCACACTAACTGTGTCACCTGAGGGATCAGGGGAAGGGAAGTGTGTGCAGATAAGTCCTAGACAGCTGAGATGAGCTCAGGAGAGCAGTGTGTGCCGGGTGTGAGCACTCCGTGAATGCTGCAGAGGCCAGGAGCAGGGTTTAGAGCGAGAGCGCGGCTACTGATCATATTGGCATCAGCTGCCTGCCTGCCTTGCCCTTGTTGCCCTCACCATACACAGGGAGCACAGATTGGTGCCAGGCCTGCAGGAACACGAACAGAATGCAGCCCTGCCCGAGTGCAGCTGCAGATGCACTGGGCAGAGACAAAAACAGCAGTAAGCACCTGTGCCTGCAGACAGCGATGCAGCCAGACTGACCAAGTCCCAAGGGGTCATAGGGAGAATTCCATTCCCTTTCTAAGCAGTGCTTCCCAGATTTCAGAGCTGCCTCTGGCTGAACACTGCTGGGCTGGAGGCTCAGAGTAGCACGTTCTCACAGGGCTGTGTAGGGCTGTGTTTATGGCAGGACCGGCACCTGTGCAGACCTCTCTTTGTGTGCCAGTGAACACCTTCCTCAGAGTGGGCATTGTGAGCATCCGCCAGTCGGCTTTATCCACCCAGAAACGTCACCATGGCAACCACCATTGTTCCAGAAACACAATCAGTTCCTTTAACTGAGACATCAGAATTCCCAGTTACATGTCTCCTGTTCCTTCCAAGAGCTTTCTAGGAGGTAGATCTATCAGTAGATAGGACAAAAATTACTATTTATCACCTACACCCTCAAAATAATTGTAGAAAACCCAGAATGCATCAGTTGGAAATTTAGAATAGAATGAAACTCGCTCAACTACCTTCCAGTTTTGATTCTGCCTAAAGGACTCTCAGAGTTGTTCACCGCATGCCAGAAGAAACATTTAAAATAATAACACTGCGGTGCCATGGTGATGGTTGTTGCTAGGAAACAGTCGTTGCAGCTGGAGAGAGGCAGATTCTGCAAAGCCTTGTGTCTTTACCTGGGCACAACTGCTCTGGACTTGATAAAGCATTTGTGAGTCAGAGGATGGGAAATAAATCCAATTAAAATTCAAGGGCCCTCTCCCTCAGTGAAATTTCTTGGAGTCCAGTGTGCTGCAGGCATGCTGAGATGGGCCCTCTAAGTGGAAGGATAATTTAGCTGCATCTGCAGTGAGTCCAGGCTGCTCTGCCCCTTGGGTGGCGTGACCCAGGAGAGCTGATCATCTGTGAGGAGTCATTGGCAGAAACGATGTTGTTGGGAGCCTCCAAGAGGTCCCCACTATGGAAACCCTAGCATTTTTTTTTTTTTTTTGAGACAGGGTCTCACTATGTAGTTGAGACTGATGTGGAACTCACTACATGGCCCAGGCTGATCTCAAACTCACAGCGATCCTCCTGCCTCAGCCTCCCAAGTGCTGGGATCACAGGTGTGCGCCACCACGCCAGCCTCCCCTAGCATTTTAAACAACGACTCTCTGTTTGAGAAAGACCTTCTGGTCTTCTGCTGGCCCTTGGTGGAAGGACACAAAGTCAATGTGCAAACTGAGCTGCCCCTCATGAGTTCATCCGACCACTGAAGCAATAAAGCTGGACCTGCACAGCCACAGCTCATCGCCAAGTGCTCACAATTCCTCCTCTTGATAGACAGTTTCTGTCCCTGGCCTCACGGCACAGTACAGACGAAGGAAAAGATACAGGTCCTGGCTTACAGATGGTTCTGCACATTCTTCCTCACTGCTGGGACTGAAAGTGAGAAGCCATAACTTAAAGGAGAAAGGTTGATTTTGGCTGATGTTTTTAGTCTATAGCTGGCTGGCTACAAGATATAAAGGCCCGGCGGAAGGGCCTGGGTGGAAGAAAGCTGCTCACCTCATGGTGGCCAGGAAGCAGAGAGTGAAGGGAGAAGCCAGGGAGGGAGCAATGCCCTGCCCCTCACAACCCCAAGGCCTGCCTCTTCCAGCCAGACCCCACCTCCTAACACCCTGTCACTCCAGCTCCTCCAGGAGCTCATCTTTGCTCAAAAGCCCCACCTAGGAGTGTGGGCTCATGCACAGAATCAAGAGGCATTGAGGCGCTTCCTAAAGGTCAATGGAATAGATAATGCAAAAGACAGCTATAAATGGCAGCTATGACCACGTGACCGGTTACAAAGACAAAGGTTACTGTGGTCCTGGGTATTTCTCTTTCGGTTTGTTAATGTGCTGTGTGCACACACACACACACACACACACACACACACACACACACACATGTAACTCAGTCCATGGACTTAATTTGTTTCACGATCACGGGGAAGATGGCCACGTTTGTGTCTGTCACCTGATGCAGGGTTCACCAGCGGAAGCAAAATTTTGCTCAATGCTTCTGTTCACGAACAGGACGGAGGCATTGCTTTGTACGAAGCAGGTGCCTTTGCTTTCTTTCTTGTATGAATATGCTACATATCAGAACATGGATTGAATTAATATCTGCACCGGAATATTGTTACTTCCACATTATAATATTTAAGTTTTGTCATCTCAGGAGAAGACCATGACAAACAAATTTTGCCTCCTATTCTGTGGAAGGAATTAGGGTGTTTCCAGTTTTATACAGGGTGGTTGGATCACGTTAGAATTCTGAACCTATTAACTTTATTTGGAGGCTAGAAGGTTCAAGGAGAGGTGTTAAGCTGTCAAACCGACAAGGGGTGGTGCACTGTGACCTTTGACGGAAACTGGAACCCTGACAGGATGGAGAAGCACACAGCGGATGAGCAGAGCACGCTTCTGGGTGCATCTGCGGGGCTGCTCCACAGAGGATGGTAACAGGCGGACTGAGGGGAAGAGAAGGCCTGGATGTGAGGAAAGGGGAAGAGGATGGAGGAAAGCGTGCAGTTCGGAATTGGGGAAGCTCTGCTCCGCTCATCCCTTACTCCTGCCATCGCCTGTGGACTGCACACTCCAGTTCCGTCAGCCTCTCGGTTTGGACTCAGCCAGCGACTATGGTGAGCCTTTATGGTGAGCCTTGACATAGGCACAGCCATGATTGAACTTTGAGTCACCTCGCCAGCACCGACATGCTGTCGCCCATAGCAACGGGCTAGTTCAACTGGTGGTCTGAGCTGTTGCCTAGCACATGTAACCCATAATACGTGTTTTGTAGAACCTTGTGACCTTTGCAGTCTGCTACACCCTGTTTGCACTTTTGGTTTTGGTTTTAGCCTATCTATACCCCACCCTGAAAAATAAACAGGGCCTTGCTACGAAGAGAGCATGGAACTGAGTTTGTGAAACTGTGCTCTCCTGTTGTTCTTCCCTCGGGTTTGGGACCTGCTGGCAGGATTCTGACATTGCGGCTCCCGACAAGCGACTGCCCGCAGCTGCAGGCCTGTCTCCCCTCTTCTGGGGCTTCCAGCTTCCGGAACACAGCAGCTGCTGGGTCTCCTGCCAGCCTCTGCAGGCTGTCCTGCCCCGGTCTATCAGCCCGAGTAACAGCCCCCTGGCATAATCTTACATATATATATATATATATATATATACTTATAAAAGTATTCATAACGTATACACCTGTTGATTCTGTTCCTCCAGAGGACCCTAACCAATACACGGTGAGTTTACTATGAGGAAAGGACAATGATGCTGAAATCGAAAGTGCTTTACAAATTGCAAAGCACCGCTTACATGTTTATATCAGTTATAGTAGTCTCCAGCCGCTGTGAGCAAGGAGAAAAGTGTGACCTCTCAAGACCAAACCCATTCCTGATTTCCTAGCTGCAATTACTGCAGGGGTGTCCAGTCATCTCCATCCTGAAATTTCACAGAAGTTTCCAAGCCTGGTTCTCACAGCCTATGGGCCTGGGCCAGGAGAGAAATTTAATTTGTATGTAACCCTAAAATAGAACTTGTCCCTACTGCCTCCTCCCCAGCTTTGGGAAGAAGGGCAGGGTTAGGGTTGGAGTCAAAAACCATCTCAGAAACCTTGGGTGATCAGAGGCAGGGGTTCAGAAGTGGGGAAGATCCCGGGGCGCTGACCTCACAGCCGCCTGTGCTGGTGGAGGTGGGGCCGAGGGAGGAAGTAGGTCACTGGGGGTGGCCCGTGAAGGGGGTGTCTCCTCGGACTCTTCCTGCTCCCTGCTTCCTGGTTATCAGGAGTTGAGCAGCTCCACTCCCCGTGTTGTTCCTGCCTTGGAGCCTGCGGACCTTGGACTGAAATGTAAGTCAAAACCAAAATTTCCCCCATAAGCTGTGTCTAGGGGATGTGGTTCCAGCAGGAAGAGCTGACCAGTCCAGGTGGAACCGCACCGCACCACTAGGTGCTCGGTCGGCAGTGGTCCTGGGAGCCCAGTTCCCTGCCACCCGCTCCCCTGTTCGCATCCAGGCCGGGAGACTTTGAGGTCCTCTGGGTCCCAGCCTGGGGCCCACTGCCCTCGGCGTGACTGAGACCAAGACAGTGTCCCACCACCAGGGTCGTCCACAGCCCAGCCCGGTGCAGCGGTCTGGCTCCTCCTCCTAGCAGTCTGTGTGTGGCGCCGGGACCCGCAGGGCCGGCCAGACGGGAGCGGGAGCGGGAGGGGGTGGGGGCCTCTCCTCTCCTCTCCTCCCCTCTCCCTTCCCCTCATTGCCCTTTCCCTCCCTTCAGCTCTGTCTGTCCCTTGCTGTCCGCCGACCTGGAGACACTCAGGCTGCATCCCGCCCTCGTTCAGGCCCCCGGGCCAACCGCACCCAGCCCTCCCTGGTCGACCCCGGAAGCGCCCCTGCCGGCCCTGGGGTGGAGTCGAAATCGTCCTGGAGGTCCCTGGGGGCCCCAGTGCCAGAAACACAGTGCTCACGCGGTGAATTATTTAGAGAAAAACACCACCCTGGCCCTGCCAGAACTGCAGCCTCAGCTGGGTCACCCACCTGGACCCTGGGGTCCTAGAACATGATGGGGGGAGGCGACATGGAAGTGGGCAATGGAGAGACAAACCAGGCCGCAGCCCCTTTAGCAGAGAACTAAGTAGGCACAACCCTCTCCTGGAGAGGAATTTGGTACCGTGGCGCTGAACCTTAGGGCGCTCAAAGCATTTTTCCCCGTAGTCCCCTCTGCCCGGCTCTGCCCCACCCTCTGTGGTTCAGCCCTGGCCTCCCAGTGTGGTCAGCAGGGTGCCTCAGATAGGAGAGGCCTCCTGCCGTGGCCACAGCTGGGCTAGCGAAATAGATTACTTCTTTTCTTTCTTTTCTTTTTGTACTGGGGATCTTGGGACCTTGTGCTTTCAAGGCAGGTGGCAGAGCCACTGAGCTAAATCCCCAGCCCTGAAATGGAGATCCCTGAGGTCCAGTGGGGGCCTCGGGAATTAGGGGATAAAGGTTCGCAGTTCACAGCTATGAGCTCTTTCAAGTAATATTTCATGCCAAAAATCTTAGGGTTCCTGGAGCAGTGGGGAAAGGCCCTGAGAGTGTGTGGTGGCTCTGACTTCTGAGGGGGACAGGTTGGATGGCTGTCATTGCACAGGCTTCTGAAGTCCGTTATAAAGTCAGCCACTGGCTTTGCTGAAGAGTCCCAGGAGCAGCAAACACGCGGCCCCTGTGCCCCATCGCACAGATTTCAGTCTCCCCGAATGATCGGAAAGTGTGCATTCGCCAAGTGTGGGGGCGCAGGCCTGTCATCCTGCTCTTGGGAAGCTGAAGCAGGAGGATCAACAGCTTGAGGCCAGCTGGGACCATACAGCGTCACCCTGCTGCAAGAAGTAAAATAAGATAAACAGTGGGTTACCTGGCAGTTTCATGCAGGTGCCTTGTATTTTCAAGTTTTAT
>NW_022900931.1:6810071-6810321 GCF_012274545.1 Fukomys damarensis | reverse complement strand
TTTGTTTTTTTTTTTTTTTTTTTTTTTTTGGTACCGGGGATTGAACTTGGGTCCTTGCACTTTCCAGGCAGGCCACCGAACCGCTGTGCTAAATCCCCGACCCTAAAATCTCTATTTTACCAAGTACACATTAGGAAAGAAAACACACTTGGCATAGCAAATGGATTCTTTTTCAGTTTTGTTTTGTTTTGGTTTTTGTGGACTTTTGCATTGTACTATATTCACAGTACTTTTTCTAGTCTTTAATTTG
>NW_022900931.1:6794598-6809571 GCF_012274545.1 Fukomys damarensis | reverse complement strand
TCGGCGTGACTGAGACCAAGACAGTGTCCCACCACCAGGGTCGTCCACAGCCCAGCCCGGTGCCGCGGTCTGGCTCCTCCTCCTAGCAGTCTGTGTGTGGCGCCGGGACCGGCTGGGCCGGCCAGACGGGCGCGGGAGCGGGAGGGGGTGGGGGCCTCTCCTCTCCTCTCCTCCCCTCTCCTCCCCTCATTGCCCTTTCCCTCCCTTCAGCTCTGTCTGTCCCTTGCTGTCCGCCGACCTGGACACACTCGGGCTGCATCCCGCCCTCGTTAAGGCCCCCGGGCCAACCGCACCCAGCCCTCTCTGGTCGATCCTGGAAAGCGCCCCTGCCGGCCCTGGGGTGGAGTCGAAATCGTCCTGGAGGTCCCTGGGGGCCCCAGTGCCAGAAACACAGTGCTCACGCGGTGAATTATTTAGAGAAAAACACCACCCTGGCCCTGCCAGAACTGCAGCCTCAGCTGGGTCACCCACCTGGACCCTGGGGTCCTAGAACATGATGGGGGGAGGCGACATGGAAGTGGGCAATGGAGAGACAAACCCAGGCCGCAGCCCCTTTAGCAGAGAACTAAGTAGGCACAACCCTCTCCTGGAGAGGAATTTGGTACCGTGGCGCTGAACCTTAGGGCGCTCAAAGCATTTTTCCCCGTAGTCCCCTCTGCCCGGCTCTGCCCCACCCTCTGTGGTTCAGCCCTGGCCTCCCAGTGTGGTCAGCAGGGTGCCTCAGATAGGAGAGGCCTCCTGCCGTGGCCACAGCTGGGCTAGCGAAATGGAGATCCCTGAGGTCCAGTGGGGGCCTCGGGAATTAGTGATAAATGTTAGCAGTTCATAGTCAGGAGCTCTTTCAAGTAATATTTCATGCCAAACATCTTAGGGTTCCTGGAGCAGTGGGGAAAGGCCCTGAGAGTGTGTGGTGGCTCTGACTTCTGAGGGAGACAGGTTGGATGGCTCTCATTCCACAGGCGTCTGAAGTCCGTTATAAAGTCAGCCACTGGCTTTGCTGAAGAGTCCCAAGAGCAGCAAACATGCGGCCCCTGTGCCCCATCGCACAGACTTCAGTCTCCCCAAAGTTGTCCAAAAGAGTGGGCTAGGCCAATGTGGTGCTGCATGTCTGAAGTTCAGCACGAGAGACACAAGGTGGGAGGATCAGAAGTTTGAGGGCAGCCTGTACCTTGTAGAAACACCCTCCCTCTCTCCCTCTCTCTCTCTCTCTCTCTCTGTCTGTCTCTCTCTCTCTCTTTTTGGTACCGGGGATTGAACTCGGGTCCTTGCGCTTGCAAGGCAGGCCACCAAACCGCTGAGCTAAATCCCCAGCCCCACCCTATCTCTTAAATATAAAATAAAATAAACAAGCTTCGGGTCAGCTTTATACACATTTCTGACTTCTTCAGGTGACCTTCTGCCTTTTCTCATTTTAATGGGTTTATAGTTATCTTCTAATTAATTTCAAGTACATTTACAACATCACCCTTTTGTTGCAACTGCAGCCTTGGTGTTGATGCTTGTGGGAACTGATAACTGTTACAAGTTTCCAAACTTCAGGAATGAGAATTTTACTGGGTCGCCATTAAGGGCTAAGACTTGCTTTCCTCCCTCCAACCCCCACCGAGTTTAGTTTAAAATTTCAAACCTTTGGGAAAGCTGCACAGAGAACCCCTACACCACTTCTTATGTTTTCTTTTTCTAATCTCTATTCTAGCAAGTACCTGCTAAGAAAGAAGACACACAATCAACCATACTATAGTATTTTTATTTTGTTTTGATTTCTTTTTCATTTTGGGGGTACAGGGGGCTGAACCTAGGGTCTTCGCACTGTGCCACATGATCAGTCGCCTTCACCACCTAACGTCTGGTCCTCAGATTCCAGTCCCAGGTGAAGAATCGTGCTGAGTCTCCGCATTCACCTTGCATTATGAACAGTTCCAGCCTCTTCCTAAATGACACGAGCATTTTGTTGATGAGCCCAGAGAAGTCCTTTTACAGAATGTGTCACTTGAGATTTGTCAGATCCGTCTCTTGTAATCAGGTTCAGGTTAAAGCATGGATTACATCTCATGTAGACTTGGGGCAAAATGTCCACTGTATATGCGCTGGACCTAAGCCTGGCCTGATTCCACGGGGTGGAAGAGATCAGAGGATGTGAGTGTCAGGTGGATTATACTTAGCCTCAGAGAGAGCCGAGGTAGGTGAAGGAGGAAAGGAGAAAGTGGTGTGGTCACACCCCCCCCAGTGTCCGCACATCCTGCTGGGTGCCCCCCTTCCTTTCTTCCTCAGCACTCCAGTTCCGGAGTCATAGTGAGCCTCTCTTCCACAGGTCGGCTTTGTGATCCACCTCCCTGCCTCCCATTGGTGACCTTGACCCTCTCATCCTCAGTGATCTGATCGAGGTCGGGATGAGTCCTCTTCACTCAAACCATCCCTGCAGGTTTGCCTGCCAGTTACTCTGCACCTGCTGTGAGTGCAAGGACCGAGTGGACACACACTGGCACTGCACTGTCTGCCAGGTAAGCAACAGCTCTTGGGAAAGAGGAGTGGGCCTTGCAGATCCCCATCACCTGAATAATGATGTGGAAACACGTTACCTGTGATGATGCATCCCCAGTCCTTGGGGTAAGATAGCCTGGTCTCATAGTGAGGGGCAGAGCTGAAGTGTTGTATACAGAGGCGCTTTTGTAAGCCAGCTTGCTGACATACAGCTGTGCTCCCTGCACTAGTGGGTAGGTGTGGAAGATCACAAATGTAAAGCCAGCCCAGGGTTACAGAGCAAACACAAGGACAGCCTGGAATACAAGACCCTGTCTCTAAAAACAAAAGGAGCTTTCCTAGGCCAGACAGAATATTGCAAATGATTTCAACATTTACATCCCGAGTGTTCACCTGTACCTCCTATGTTTTTCCCCAGGATTATGACTTGTGTGTCTCCTGCTTTCACACTAAAAGCCACAACCACCCGATGGAGAAACTGGGCCTGGGCTTAGATGACGACAGCAGCAACCAGCAGGGTGCGGCTGCCCAGAGCCCAGAAGAATCTCGCTGCCTGAGCATCCAGCGCAACATTCAATACTTGATCTTAGCCTGCCAGTGCCGCGATGCCAACTGCCCATTGCCTTCCTGCCAGAAGATGAAGCGAGTTGTACACCATACCAAAGGCTGCAAACGGAAGAGCACTGGCAGGTGCCCCGTCTGCAGGCAGCTCATTGCCCTCTGCTGCTACCATGCCAAGCGCTGCCATGAGAATTATTGCCCTGTGCCATTCTGCTTCAACATCAGGCAGAAGCTCCGCCAACAGCAGCTGCAGCCCCGGCAGGCCCAGGTGCTGCACAGGAGGATGGCCAGCGTGTAGCCTGCCAGTGTGACAGGGCAAAAATAGGGCCTGCCCTCCCCAGCCCCTGCCATACCAACCACATTGAATGTGCACTGCCAAAAACTCAGAAGATGCCTGATCTCACCTCTTCTGGAAAAGCCCTGGTGACCTTCCAACTCCTCCACAGACTACTCAGCCATCCTTGGCTGAGCACTTACCTGCAGCATTAGAAATAGCAATGCAGATTCAGACAGCAGTGGATACAGCCCCAGATGGCCTATGGAAGACCACTACAATCCTTGATGTCCAATAACTCCTAGGCCCCAGTGGCCATGAACCCATCTACCATGTCCAGAGGTCCTGGTGGGCATCTAAACCAGGAATGGGGCCCCCACCAATGCAGCAGCAGCTCTCTGTACCCAAATAGCACTGCCTCTCAGCCCTAGCAACACCAGTCCAGGGTGCCAAGGTCAACCATGACCGATCAGTGGTCCAACACGAGCAGCCTTGAACATGGCTACGTACCCGGGTTTGGGCCAGGTAGGTGTGACCCCACTCACACCACGCACTGTGTCTCAGCAAGCCTTATAAAACCTCCCCTGCGGACTCTCAGGTCTCCCGGCTCTCCCCTGCAACAGCAACAGGTGCTTAGTGTACAACCTCCAGCTGTTGGCTGCAGGATCCAACTATGCCATAAAACAGCAGGATTCAAGTCCACCAACTCTAATCCACAGCCTCTCACTGGACAGCCTGGCATGGTCCAGGGACAGCCAGGGCTGCAGCCACCAGCCATGCCAGGTCAGCAGGGCGGCGTCCTCTCCAGTCCAGCCATGCAGAACATGAGTCCCATGCAGGCAGGTGTGCAGAGGGCTGGTCTGGCCCAGCACCAGCCTCAGCCGCAACTCCAGCCGCCCATGGGAGGGATGAGTCCCCAGGCGCAGCCAATGAACATGAATCACGGCAGCATGTCTTCCCAGTTCCGGGACATGTTGAGACAACAGCAGATGATGCGACAGCAGCAGCAGCAGATCCAGCATCACATGCAGCAGATGCAACAAGGGAACATGGGACAGATGGGGCAGCCCCCCCCCAGGCCTTGGGAGCAGAGGCAGGAGCCAGTCTACAGGCCTATCAGCAGCGACTCCTCCAGCAGCAGATGGGGCCCCCTGCTCAGCCCAGCCCCAAGAGCCCCCAGCAGCACATGCTTCCAAACCAGGCCCAGTCCCCGCACCTCCAAGGCGATACCCAGTTCTCTCTCCGTTTAAGTGCGTTCTCCCCAGCCTGTCCCTTCCCCATGGTCACAGTCCCAGCCCCCCACTCCAGGCCGCCCCCACAGACCTGGACTCAGCACAGATATCACACTTGCGTTCACACCTCTGACACAGTGTACCACACATACACTCAGGACGTCTTTTAACATTGGAGGGTCAAACATTTTTTTCACCTAATAAGAATTTTTGTACTTAAATTTTTTCAATCTTTCTTAGCCTGAAAGGTAATTTTCCTTGGAACACGAGAACTGTGAAGTAGTCATCTGTGGTTTCAAGCTAACTTTCAAGATGAGCCTGAGGGGTGGTAGAATACTCAGAATATATGTTTCTCTGGTTGCTTCCCCAGCCTTCTTTCCCCGTGCCTGTGCGGTTCGAGTCTGCACTAGAAGGAGCTGAGGTCTGAAGCCCCCATGCACTCCTCCCTTGCATCCTTACTGTTTTCTTTTTCTTTTTAAATTCATAATAATGCATAACATTTCTTACTACTATAGATAGCTGGAATTATTTTCATTTTCTCACATTATAGAACGGTATAAAAAATTTCCTAAAACCAAAGGACAAAAGGTGTCAATACGATTATAAAATTGCATTTCACATATAAGTTGCTATAATTCACATATAAAAATGACTTATTTTTTTCTCCATTTGGTGCACGGATGTTCATCTTTATGAAAATATTTTTAAAATTCCTTTTATACCCAGAGGACAATTATTGTGGTCCAACATATTTTCTCCTTTGTAAGTCTCAGCATAAAATTACAAATATTAAAATAATTTATATATGTAGACAGATGACTTTTTCAAAATCTGTAGGGCCAGTTGCCAAACTGATGTTTCATATTGTGGTTTCTGTTGCTTGAGAGAGTTTTTTGCATTATTTACACATAACTGTAAAAAAAATAAGAAAGGATTGGGTGGGATGATTTTTAACACTCAAGTGTCCCTGGGTTTCTCTTTGCTTGCTTTCTTCCTCCTCCCCCATTACTGGTTGTGAATAAACTGTGTGAGACACATGGAGGCTCTGACTCATTTCTTGAGGACACATCTTGGGCCCAGACAACACCGGTGTAAGACCTTGCTTAGGAGTCCGTGGAAAAAGGAAACAGCTCACAGCAGCCTTAGCAGTTGCATGTAACCAATTACCAAATGCACTTTGGTGAATTTGTCCAAAGTTTGGGGAATTGCCCAAGTCCGGTTCTCCCAAGTACCAGCCAGATGTCAAGGTGGAAGGGACATCAGCTTTCACACCTTAGCTCTGATCACCCTCGGCTCCCAGGGAGGCCAGGGAGTACCCAGGACCATCATCCTGCCCAGTCACAAGGAGCTCCTGGCAGACCAGCACAGAGGCCAGGTCAGTGTGCTCCTCCCCGGCACACTAACTGTGTCACCTGAGGGATCAGGGGAAGGGAAGTGTGTGCAGATAAGTCCTAGACAGCTGAGATGAGCTCAGGAGAGCAGTGTGTGCCGGGTGTGAGCACTCCGTGAATGCTGCAGAGGCCAGGAGCAGGGTTTAGAGCCAGAGCGCGGCTACTGATCATATTGGCATCAGCTGCCTGCCTGCCTTGCCCTTGTTGCCCTCACCATACACAGGGAGCACAGATCGGTGCCTGGGCCTCAAATCAGCCAGGCCTAGGGCAGAATGAAGCTTAAGCAAGACCAAGAGCGAGTGACAAATGCGAGCAAGACAGAGCAAGCACTGAGTGACAAGGATGCGGGAGGCCTGGGAGCAGGCTGGCTGGTGGGGGTTGGGAAGGGTTCAGGAGAGCAGAGCAGGGAGGCTGGGCCTGGAGGGGAGCTGGTGGGGAGGGGCAGAGGCCAGGGGGAGCTCAGCCCAGAACAGCAAAGAACCAGACCCCAGTGGGGGCAGCTGCAGCGGGGGGCTCATGGAGGGCAGCGGTGAGGGGCTGTGCCAGACAGAGGGCCGCACTGCCTGCCAGACTGCGGGGGTTGAAGGGGTGATGGAGCTTCAAAGGGACATAGAGAGGATTACTTTCCCTTTCCAAGCGACGTTTCCCAGATCTCACAGCTCTGCCTCTGGCTGAACACAGCCAGGCTGGAGACTCGGAGCAGCACGTTCTCCCTGCAGTGCTGCAAGGAGGAAGCAGAGGCAGGAATATTAAATGGGAAAAAGAACAAAAGCAGAGGCAGCGTTAGGGAGGGGGAGACGCGCATTAGTCAGGCAGGAGGGAAGCAGGGGTTTCGGTGAATTTGTATAATTTTCTCCTCCCTAACTGCTGCTTCTGTGTGGTTTCCAGTGTTGAGAATGAAAAATTGAGAAGAGGAAAAAGGAGCCCAAATCTGAACTGTGCTGGCTCTGAAGAGGTCCTAGAACGGACCTCTGGGAGCCAGCAGTATCCAGTGCTTTGCTGCTGTAGCTTACAGATTCCTCAGGAAGAGCCCTGATGGACAAATGAAAACACGCCTCGGGGAATAACCGGCTCTGGGTGCACCGCCAGCCAGGTGCTGGGGTCCAGGCCTGTAACCCCAGGTACTCAGAGCTGAGGCAGGAGGAGCACAAGCTTGGGGACAGCCTGGGACATTAGGGAGTTTAAGGTTAGCCTTGACTACATGGTTAGACCCTGTCTCAAAAAACTATGAATAGATTAAAATGCAATAATGTTCTACAGAGAGATTCATCCCTTGCTGTCCCTTACTGATAGAGCACTTCCCAAGAATGTGGAAAGGGCTTGAGTTCAACTGCCAGCTCCAAAAAACAAAAAAACAAAAACCAAAAAAAATACCAAGGGCCAAGGATTTAGCTCGGTGGTTCCACCGCCTGCCTCGCGAGTGCAAGGACCTGAGTTCGAGCCCCAGTATCAAAAAAAAAAAAAACTTTAAAAAGAATTTTTGAAATTCCCAGTTTATTTATTTATTTTTCTTTTTAGGTCCTTTACCTATCTTTTCCGGATTTCTTTTTTTATTTTTTTCACATTTGAAAATTAATTTTATTAGTACATTTTAGATATATATACAAAATGATAATATTCATCATATGGAATTTGTACCTGTACATGATACATCTTGATTCTTCTTTTTTCCCCCTTTCCCTTCCCTCTCTTCAAATTCCCAGTTTAACGTAAAAGAACAGCAAAGGGAAAAAGTAGTCGTGAAGAACAGGTAAAAAAACAACAAAATGTTAGATTTAAATTAAAATACAATAATATTATAGTAAATGTTTTCCACAGTCTAATTAAAAGGTAGATTTTGCTGGATAGAGTGGTACATGTTCACAATCCCAGCTACTGGGAAGGTTGGGGTAGGAGGATTGCAAGTTCAAGGCCAGCCTGTGTAACTTAGATGTGGCTAAAAAGGGGTTAACATTTTCAGCATCCAAACTTCTTTGACAACCCACTTCATAAAGCAGCACCAATGAGGGGTGAAAAACAGCAGGAGATAAAAGCAAATACAAAACCATCGTTTTCTCCCTTGAGCTAATGTATCTTTTTCCAAAAGGCTAAAGTATACAGACTTCCTTAGCTAAATCTAAGAAGCCTTTTTGAGGCCTAATCAAGAGGCCTTGACAATTAGTAACTTCGATGTATAACTCTAGTTACAATACTGGTGTCCTTGAAGATTAACAAGGAGCAGGATGCTCCGAAAATGCGTTTCTAAGATATCCACATTTGCCAACTCTGACCCTTTCCCGTGTCCTCCTTCCCTTGTTTAAAAAAAAGTCTCACCCTAAGAGATGTCCTCTTCCATTGTCTCTCTTGATAGGGCCCTCAGTCATTTAAACAAACTTCCTATATTCCTTGTCTATTGATAAATTCGTTTACCTCCTGCCTGTGAGCCTTCTGGCCCAGCATTAGAGAGACCCTGACCTCATCCCCCAAAGCAACAATTAAATGCTGGGATGGATCTCAAAGGCAGAGTGCACCACTAACATACACAGGGCCTTGGATTCTCCTCTTGTACCACAAAAAAGAGTAAATACTGGGGGTATGGATGTGGTTCAGTGTTAGTGAGCACCTACCTCCCTGACATGCCTGGGGCACTGCATTTACTATTCATCGCCAAGAAAAAACAAAAAGGAACCACTGAGCTAGATCCTCAGCCCAGCAGATTTAGTTTTGTATGCTTGTTTTTTGGTACAGGCATTGAACTCAGGTCCTTGTGCTTGCAAGGCAGGCTACTGAACCGCTGAGCTAAATCTCTGGCCCCAGATTTAGTTTTTAAAATAAGTCCTAACTATATGTACTCCAGAAGACATCCACTTTAAGTGTAAAGACAATGCAGAGTTTTTGAAGCAGAAGAAAAAGTATTTGTTACATTTGATCTGGTATGATTACTAAAAACTCCTCAAATGCATCACAACAAGAAAAACATCTACTTAATTAAAACTGAAGAGTAATAAAAACATCTAAAAACATGGTAAGAGTTTTTCCACTTTCAGAGGGTGACACTGCCAGTGTTAAAAGAAAACTGAAAGAGCAACATTCATACCAGAAAAAGCAGACTGGCAAGCACAAGGTCCTCAGTTCAATCCCCAGTACCAAAATAAATAAATAAATAAGAACGAGAAACTAGAGACATTTATAGCTAAATGGATGCACATTGAGGCCATACTCTTAAGGGAAATAAATGGGACACACGTGTGTAAGTACCAAATAGTTTTTCTGGTGTGAAAAACTAAAAGTGTAAATAAGGTTCAAATTGTAAAATTGATAATGTGAAATAGGAAGAAAAGGGTTAAAGGAGTAGGGAAAGTGGGAAGGGGAGGGGAAAGAAAAGAAGGGGAAAAAATATGAAAAAAGGAAAAAATGGAAACAAAGTCTTTGTAAACAGGGAAGGGTGAAGGGGGTGAAGGGAGGGCAGGGGTATGGGGGAAAAAATAAGAACCAAGACCTGTCATGTAAAGGTACAAGGTCCCACTGATGAATGTAACTGCACACTATACCTAAACAGTACCAATAAACTTAATGAAAAAATCAGTAAAGAAAAAGTTCAAAGAGTAAAAAAAAACTCTGAAAAACAAAACAAAAAAGTTGCTAGAACAGTAACAATTCATCGAGGTAATAAGAGGAAATTTCCATAATCTTGAATTTTTTCACTTGCATTTCTATATAAGCAAATAACAGTTGGAAAATGAAATCGCACTATTCTAGATATGAGTGTTTTATCAGGTATGAGATTTGCCAATATTTTCTACTAGATTTTGTTTTGTACTTTGGCACTGGCCATGGAACCCAGGGAATGCTGAGCTATAATCCCAGACTTTTTTTTTTTTTAATTTTGAGAAAGGGTCTCCCTAAATTGCCTAGCATGGCCCCAAACTTAGATCCTTCTACCTCAATCTCCCAAGTAACTGGGATTACAAGTGTGTGCCACCTTATCAAGTTATTTTCTTCCATTTTATTGCTTATCTTTTCATGCCCTCATTTGTAGAGCAGATTTTTTCTCTTCATCTTAGCCAAAATGTCAAGAAGAGATGGTCAAAATTTTTTAATTTGATGACATCCAATAATATATTAGTATTTTTTCTTTCATGAAATGTGCTTCATGTATTATGTATAAGACCTCTCAACTAAGCACCAGGTCCTAGAGATTTTCTTGTATCTTAAACATCTGATGTTTTAAATTTTATTTTTTACATTTAAATCTATGATTCATTTTGAGCTCAATTTTTAACAGAGTGGAAGTTTGAGGTTTTTCATCCTTTTCTTCTTTCTTCCTTCCTACTTTTCCTTTTTTTTTTTTTTGTTTTTTGGTACTGGGGATCGAACTCGGATCCTTGTGCTTGCAAGGCAGCCAATGGAACCACTTAGCTAAGTCCCCAGCCTTCCTTTTCCTTTCTTATAATTAATTGCAGATAGTGTTGTTATTTATTTATGTATTTATTATTTTGGTACTGGGGATCAAACTCAGGTCCTTATGCTTGTGAGGCAGGCAGCGGCAGCGGAACCACTGAGCTAAATCCCCGGCCCTACTGTTGTTATTTTAATTTCTAGTTCCAATTTTTTCCTACCTTTTTTATTTCACTCTCATTGACACTAGATAGAAATTTGAGTTCTGCATGTTTATCATCTGTACTGTAGGCTTATTGAAAACATTATTTGTTTGGAAGGCAGGAAGTGAGGGCTGTTTTGGGTGGTGACTGTATTGATTCCACGTTTTCTACATAGACCATCACGTCATCTGCTAAAAGAAATCATTTTCATTTCTTCCTTTCCAAACAGTATTCTTTTTATCTCTTTCTCTTGCTTTATGGCACTAGCCAGAACTGCCAGTTCTGTGTTGATAACAAAGGTGACAGTGGACATGTGTACCTTCTTCTCCAAGGAATCACCTAATCAGAACCCCAGTGGCAATTCTAGATTTAATTTTCATCAGTGGAAAAGCAAGCCCTCCAAATTGAGGTTTGTCGGATAAGGCCCCCATTTTCATACCTCTTTTTCGGACTACAGGACAGCAATAAGGGGGTGGCAGTTCTTGGCACGCTAACACCACACCACATCTACTCAGGGAGGGAGGCTGTGACACTGCCACAGATTTATAAATGCGTATGTCCCTGTTCCCTATGAGAACGGAGCATTTTCTTTTTTTAATGCTAGCTAATTGAATTCAAGGTGATTCATTGGCCCAAGTGAACAAAAGGTAGGGTAAGTTGTTATGCATATCACACACATACACACACAAAAAAATTCAGAAGGGGAAGTGAAAAGGATTATGATACAAGATATGTATATACCAATTCCCCAAGATGAATGTTTGTAATATGTATCAAAATATATACCAACAAACGGTAAAATTAAAAAAAATAATCAAAAAACTCAGAAGCAGTGGAACAGCCTATAGCCCCAGCTGCATGAAAGGCTGAGGCGGGAATGATGAAGTGAACACAGGTGGTCAAGGCGACCCTCATACCCTGGGCAACATATCAAGATCCTATTTCCAAAGAACAAAAACGCATTTTTTAAAAACTGAAAGAAATAGCCGGGTGTAGCGGTGCATACCTGTAATCCCAACACGTGGGAGGCTGAGGCAGGAGGATCGCTGTGAGTTTGAGACCAGCCTGGGCTACATAGTGAGTTCCAGGTCAGTCTCAACTACACAGTGAGACCCTGTCTCAAAAAACAAACAAAGAAACAAACACCTGAAAGAAATAAAGCTCAGGAGCAAGAGCAGATACTGATTAAATTTTTGTTAACTCTGAAATGTATCAATAATGTGAAGAGAGGGGCGGTGAAAAGCCCGTTTTCTTGGCTCCTACAGAGCTGGCTTGCTTCCCTTTCCTGAGCTTCACCCTCCTCCTTTCAAAGAAAGATAAGAACTCCTAAATTCACTGTGAGATAAACAAGGCCACAGGAAAAATGAAAACATCTTGCCCAGCCCCTGTGCACATCAGCCATCGAACAGTCAGCTCCTCTTCCCTTTCAGTCCCAAGGGCTGAAAAAAGTGTCCGCTCTCAGGGTAGTGGCCATGTTTATGTTGGGGGACTGCCATTTTTGCAGATCTCTCTGCAAGTGCCAATAAATACATTCCTCCGAGCGGGCATTGATGAGCACCTGCCAGCCAGCTTTATCCACCCAGAAACAACATCACCATGGCAACTACCATTGTTCTGGAAACACAATCTCTCCATTTAACAGACTTCAGAATCCCTACTTACATTTTTCCTGTTCCTTTCAATAACTTGCTAAGAGGTAGACTCATCAATACAAAGGACAAAAATTACTCTGTATAAACTATACCCTCAAAATAATGTCCACTAGAAAACCCAGAACAGCCAGCTGAAATTTTCAGAATGTAATCAACCCAATCCAACTACTTCCCAGATTTGACCCTGCCTAAAGGACTCCTCTCAATTGGCCCAGCTCAAGCCAGGAAGAAACATTTTAAAAAATAATAATTAACATTTTGGTGCCATGGTGATGGGTGTTGCTAGGAAACAGTCATTGTTGGAGAGGGGTTGATTCAGCAAAGCGTTTTGTCTTAAACTAGGAGCAACCACGCTGGCCTTGTTGGTAAAGCATTTGTGTGCCAGAGGATGGGAAATAAATCCAACTAAAATTCAAGAGGCCTCTACCTCAGTGAAATTTCTAGGAGTCCCATGCAGAAATGCAAGGGTATTCCATTAAGGTGAAGAATAATTAGCTGCATCCAGCCCCTCCTACAACCAAGAAAGAGGCACAAGGCCTGGTGGGCCTACCTCATTTAGGAAGCAATACCTTCCTCACTTTCTTTTCTGCCCCCTTTACCCAGTGAGAAAGAAAGCTGAGAGTTGAAGTCCAGAGCAAGAGAAGGGCTTGGCAACAGGCCCAGCTGCTGTGCAGGCCTCTAGGCCGTATGGTCCAGCGGATCCAATGCTACTTGAGGTGTCAGTGGAAGATAGTGGAGTTCTTTGGAGGCACTGTCAGGGCCCCACAGAGGAACCCCACGAGATGCCCTTAGGATATGGGAGCAAGGCTCTGTCATCATCTGCACAAAACAACTCTCCCATGGAGAAATACCTCCTGTCCTGCTGCTGGGCCTTAACGGGAACTGAATTCTTCACCGTGGAGCTCCCAGTTACCATATAACCTGGGCTGCTCATCACATCCTATTCAACACGCCAAGCCTAAAGGCCAACATGCACAGCAACAATCTATCATCTGGAGGAAGTGGTTTATACATGACGAGGCCACAGCACGTCCTGAAGGTTCCAGTCAGGCGGGTGAAGTGGCCTAAATGCTCATGGCTCCTCTTCCTGCTATTCTGCCTTCTGTCCCCCAGCAAGCACCAATGGCTCCTCGAGGCGCATCCTATAATCAGCTGAGAGAGGAAGTGAAGACTACAGTCTGGTGCACATATGGTCCACATGTTACACGGGCACCTTCTGAAAGTAAACAGCTGCAGCTCTACCGCCTCTCTCTGGGACATCCCTTGGCCAGCGGTGAACAGATATTTTCACAGTGCCCAGACTTCAACCAGTGCACTTGGCCATATATTTTGAGAGGAGGACTTTGACTATGACCTTTAATGGTGATTATCAACTTAACTGAATTAAGATACACCTAGCAAATTACTAGAGCACACTCCGGGTGTGTCGGTGGGTGCTGGGAGAGATAACGGTGTAGAGGCCAGCAAACTGAGGGGAGAAGCCTCCACCTGACTGGGTGGCACCATCCGATAGGCTTGCATTCTAGACAGAAAGACGAGAAGAAAAAGAAGGAAGCTGGCCAGCATTCTACATAGGAAAAGCAGCATCCTGCTTCAGCAGGTGTGTGTTTTGCTACCACCATCACCTCTGGACATCAGACTCCACGGTTTCATGGCCTGTCAATGTGGACTCAACGTGGGATTCTACAGGGCTGCCAGACCTCAGTTTCAGGCTGGTGATGCATCCTTCATCTCTCTTGTTTTGTGGCTTTCAACTTCTTGGACTGCATAGCTCTGGGATCCTCTTGGCTATGTAGGTGGAGGTAGCCATTGTGGATTATTCTGCTTCTGGTCAAATTCCCTGGCATAATTCTGTATTTTTTTTTCTATAGGTTCTGTCTCTAGAAAACCCTAAGCAATACACTTCGTGAGTTTATTGTGGAATTAACAATGACACCAAAACTGACAGTGCTTTACAAGTTGCAAAGCACTGCTTATGTGATTTATTAGTTTTCATCACTCCAGCCGCTGTCATGGAGGTGAAAATTGTGGCCTCTCAGGATCAAACCCCGTATCTAAGTCTCAACAGCTAATTAAAGCCAAGAGCGCTCAGTTATCTTCCACGCATTAAATGCTACCTAAATTTCCAAGCCTGTTTCAAGTACCCCTTTCCCTCACGCTAAGGCCAAGACAGAAACGTCCTGGGTTCCTATCCTAGCTCTGCCATTTAGCTATAACACATTCGGACTGACACTTCTTCCCTGGCTGCCTCGGCTGCCATTTTAGGAACAAGGACAGCGCAACAGTTTGAGTAAAAAATGTCCCCCACATCTCATGTGTTTAGAGGTTGGGTTTTGAAAGGTGACGGGCGGGAGCACGATCTCACAGCCGTCGGCTCGGCCGGAGGCGGGGCCGGCGGCGGAAGTAGGTCACTGGGTGGGGCCTGGAGGGGGTGTGGCCTCTGCCTCTTCCTGCTCGCGCGGCTTCCTGTCTGCCCGGGCTTGGAGCTGCTCTGCTCGCCATATTGTTTGCTTTCAAGTCAGCGGATCACGAAGTGAAACCGTGAGTCAACGTAAACCTCTCCTGCCTTAAGTTATCCATATCAGGTGCACCTCGCCACGCCAGGTCCTCAGTCGCGGCAGTGGCTCTGGCAGCCTGGCTCCCTGCCACCCCCTCTCCTGTTTGCATCCCTGGGGCTTTGAGGGCTCGCATGATCCCCGCACAGCGTGATCGAGACCAGGAGAATCCCCTTTCTCGGCCCCAGGCCGTTGTCCGCGGTTCCGTTACTTCCTCATCAGTCCCGGGGGCGGAGGTGGCTCTGGG
>NW_022900931.1:6780039-6794501 GCF_012274545.1 Fukomys damarensis | reverse complement strand
CTCCTCAGCCCTCCTCCCCTCTTCTCCTCAGCCCTCCTCCCCGCCACTCCACCTCTAGTCCCCTCCTCTCCTCACCTCTCCTGTTATCTCTGCTTTCCCTTGCCGCCAGCGAACCCGGGGACACAGAGGCCGAGTCCGCCTCACTTGTCGTTGAGGAGGCCACCGAGGCCCCGGAGCGCAGGCGGAGGCCGGCAACACCCAGCCAGCCCTGGTCGCCTCTGGAAAGCGCCGGTCCTAGGCCCTGGGGTGACATCGGAATCGTCCTCGAGGTCCCTGGGGGACCCAGTGCCGGGAGCACAGTTCGCAAGCGGTGAATTATTTGGAGAATAACGCCCACCCTGGCCCTGCCTGAATTCCAGCCTCAGCTGGGTCACCCACCCGGTCGTGGTCTTACACAATAATTAGGGGAAGGCGACGTGAAAATGGGTGATAGGCAAACGTTTTACCACTGACCTACACCCATATCCTTTTTGTTTACATTTTAAATCTTATTTTTATATTTGTTTGTTTGAACACAACAGTATTGAGTATTTTTGTTTTGTTTTTTCTGCCTTCACATTGGGCTCCATCCCCAGCTCTTTTTACTTTTTTGAGACAGACCGTGGCTCATTTGCCCAGCTAGCTGGAACTTACAGCCCTTTTGCCTCAGCCACCCAGAGTCCTGGGATTATAGACACATGCCACCATGTTGGACCTAATTTATATTCTTAAAAAGACCAGTAGGTAGGTCCAGGGATTTAGCTCACTGGTGGTGCCGCTGCCTGCTTCGCAAGCGGGAGGTCCTGAGTTCTATCCCTGGTACCAGGAAAAAAAAAAACAAAGGGCCAGTAGGTAGAGAGTTACCAGGATAGGGTGAGAGGAGAGTCTTAACAAGTAGAAGGCTTTGGGGGATCCAGAGCTGGGAAGATGATGGCCTGGATTTAAAGGCTGACAGTAGAGATAGGAGTGGAAATATCTAAAATGGAGCTTAGAGAGGTAAGAAGATTCCATAATGGATTGAACAGTGAGGGATGGAGAGGAAGAAATCAACATAAAGTACCTGAGTCGTTGGTGGTGCCATGCATTAAACGAGGAAACTAGCAGGAAAGATAGGTTTGGGAAAGGGAAATGAAGTGTTCTGCCTAGGGATTTAAGGCACAATGTGAAATTGTTATCCAGATACATGGATACTTGAGCCTGGAGCTCAGATGATGAACACAGGCTAGGAAAGAGAATTTAGGTATGAAGATAGTATTTATAGCGCTAAGAATGAAAGATGGGCTGAGAGTATATAGCTCAGGCAAGATGAGTTCAATTCCATCAGTTAAGATTAAAAAAAAAGAAAAAGTCTGAGGAATATGTTAGGGGGCTGAGAACAATGCTTAGAGATGAGGAAAAGGGAGGACCTGTTCAGTAGATAGGGTTGGCCAGAGAGGCAGGCAGACACCAAGAGAGACCTAAGAAAGTACATTGTTTCAAGCCTTCAGATACGCCAAAAATATTTGAGAGAAGGGCAACACACAGCTCAGTCAGAGAAATTGTACGTGAACTTGTCATAGGAGTGACAGTGGGATGGGACAGATGGAGAATAGTACATGCAGGTAAGTCTTTCCAGAGGTTGTAGGGTGGTAAATTGGCACAGGGGCATGGGTTAGAGGAGTGAAGAGATCTCTTTGTGTAGGATTGATGCAGAATCCCACATTTATACTTTTAGGAATGAAGCCGTAGAACGTAACAGGTCTGAGATCCCAGTAGAGTTGGTGTTGTGACATACCTCTGTAATCCCAACTACATAGGAGGCTGAGACCACAGGATGGGAAGAGGCCAGCCTGGACATCAGCAAGTTCCTCACTTCACAAAAATGAAAATAACGGGGCTGGGGACATGGCTCAGTAGTAGAGCACTTGCTTAGCATGTGTAAGGGCCTATACTGGAGGGACAAAAGGTAGGGAAAAAACTAAAACTATAACCACCAGTTTGCTGTGCTGGTGCTTTGGAAAAGGAAATGAATAAAACTGTTGGCAGCCATTTATAAATTATTAGAAAGTAGAAATGCTGAAAATTTAAATTTTCAGCTATGTAGGTTTATAACCCCTTCTAAGAACTTTTGAGTTTTTCTATTTACATTGTGTATTTGTTGCAGGTAGCCTGGGAATATAAGGGAGTGGGTTTTCCCCTTCAGCATCATAATTGGGGAAGATAAAAGCCATGAATATCACATTTGAACTCTTTGTTCTCAGATGTATCTTAAGTTCATCAAAAAGTGGCAGTTCAATACAGACAGGAAGGCTTGATTTTTTAGCCGAGGAATGCAACTAAATTGGTTAAGCAGTCTGTTTAGGAAGGAAATAAGTTCGGAAAAGGCTATCCTGGAGGGGAATTTGCTACCATGGCACTTAGGGTACTCAAAGCATCTTTTCCTATAGTCCTTTCTGTTCCTGACCCTCTGTGGCCAAGTACTGGTAACCTGATGTAGTCAACGTGGTGCCTGAGATATGAGAGGCGTGGCCGCGGCCAGGCTAGTGAAATGGAGATTCCTGAGTTCTAGTGGAGCCTCATTAATTAGGTGATAAATACTAATATTGAATAGTTATGAACTCTTTCA
The DNA here is from genome assembly GCF_012274545.1 of Fukomys damarensis. Lineage (NCBI taxonomy): Eukaryota > Metazoa > Chordata > Mammalia > Rodentia > Bathyergidae > Fukomys > Fukomys damarensis. Next base: position 6,791,917 of record NW_022900931.1, on the reverse strand, counting down.
AATAAAATTTAATGCCACAAAATTCTAGCATTCCTGGAGCAATGGAGAAAGGCCCTGGGTTGTATTGTGATGGCTTTGACTTCCGTAGTGGACACATTCATGGCTTCTATTTTAGGTACTAAAATCACAGGCTGTGGAGGTCAGTTATAGAGTCAGGCACTGGCTTTGGTGTAGGGTAACAGAACAGTAAATGTGCCTTCCTCTGAAGTTGCCAGTGTTGCTGTTAAGAGGCACAGATATATTTTCTCCCCAAAGTGGTTGAATGCATATGCATGACAGTTTCATAGAAGCTCCTCATTGGGGTGGGGGACAACACAGCAATTTGCTTGCTGGGAATTGAGCCCAGGACCTTTGCACTGAGCTGCATCCCTAATTTCTCTTCCTCCTCTTCTTCCTTTTTGTTCTTTTTTAATTTTGAGACAGGATCTGACTAATCTTGAATGTGGAATTCTGCCTCAGCCTCGCAGAGTACTGAGATTACAGGCATGCCTAGCTAAATTCCTGATTTGTTGAGATGGTGGTTTTCATTTTACTAGTTCAATAAAAGTTTATAATTATCTACAGTACCAGCTTCTTGTTCCACCCTTCATACTAAGGCTTGTGGGAACTTACAAATTTAAGAAACAAAACTTACCACTATAGCAACAAAAATTAAGGAGATAATTGCTTTTGTCCCTCCCAGCCCCACTAACTTTATTGTGAAATTGCAGATCTATTAGGAATGCTGCACAAAGGAATCTACAATTTCCCATGGTTTCTTTTTAATCTCTATTTTAGCAAGTACTTCTAAGAAAGAAAATGTTTTGCATAACCACATGATGGTTTAGAATGCAGGAAATGTGACCTTAGCCCAAAATTATCATCTAACATCTAGTCCATAGGTTACTTCCAGTCAGGGTTCATGACCCATGTTGAGTTGCTGTTGCATTTTGAACAGGGCCCCCTTCTTAAATAGTGTGAGCATTTTGTTAATGAGTCCAGAGCAATTGTTTTGTACAGTGTCTCTACTTAGGTTTGCCTGATTGGTTTCTTATATTTAGATTCAAGTCAAATCATGGATTACATCTTAAAGTAGACTCAAACTAAAATGTCCACATAGTTCTGGATCTGAACTACAATATCCTCCATTCAGAGGAATTAATGACGTGAAAAGAGACAACATAATATGAATTTTAACTGTATTATACTTAGTCTTAAAGACAACAGAGATAAACCAGATGTGGTGATACATACTGGTAATACTGGCACTTTTGAGGCTAAACAGGAGGATCCCGTTTGAGCCCAGCCTGGAGAACTAAGCAATTTAGCACTGTGTTAAAATGAAGAGGAAAAAATAATAAATGGGGTTGGGGATATAGCTCAGCATGAAGGCCTTGGGTTCATTCCTCTGTAACATACACATGCACACATGGAAGAGAGCAGGAAAGGAGAGGGGGGTATACTGTAAGCTACCCTGGATCCATTTGTGTGCCCCCTCCCCCAACTCCTTCCTGCTTTGGTAGCACTGATCAAGAGTCAGAGTGAGCCTCTCTTCCACAGGTTTCCTTTGTGATCTGCCTCATTGCTGGCCTCCTACCAACTCCCTGCCTCCATCAGGGACCCTGACCCTCTTATCCCCTGTGATCAGATCTGTGATCAGGATGAGTTCTTCACCCTCGGAAGAAACAAATGCCTGGAGTTCCCTTCAGGCTGATGAGCCCAATGACTCCATCTACCGGTTTGTCTATACCTGCACTGAGTGCAAGGAACAAGTGGACACACACTGGCGCTGTACAGTCTGCCAGGTAGGCACCAGGTCATGGGACGGAAGGGTGGGTCCTGTGGGTCTTCCTAGAAACATATTACACAGGCCACTGAGGTGAGACAACCTGGTCTTGTGTTGAGTGGCAGAGTTGAAGGTGCTACTTTTGTTCTGTAAACAGACGTGTCTGTTCCCCCACCACACAGTTGGTTGAAGCAGGAAGATCATGACTTTGAGGCCACCTAGGCTACACAAGGAAAACCTGTCTCCGAATAAAAAGGGCACTTTTTGCAGGGGTGGGTACCAGGGATCAAACTCAGGACCTTGTGTTTGCAAGGAAGGCTCAGTGCCGCTGAGCTAAATCCCCAGCCCCAGAGGGCACTTCTCTAACCCAGCCTTTGGAATGAGAAAGTTTTGAGTCGCCTTTATCTGCTGTGTTTTTCTGCAGGAGTATATCCTGTGTGTCTCCTGCTATCCCAATAAGAACCATGACCACCCAATGGAGAAACTGGGACTTGGCTTGGATGATGAGAGCAGCAAGCAGCAGCTTGGGGCTGCCCAGAACCCAGGAGAATCTTGCTGCCTGAGCATCCAGCGCAACATCCAGTCCCTGCTCCATGCCTGCCAGTGCCGTAATGCCAACTGCTCCCTGCCCTCCTGCAAGAAGATGAAGCGGGTCATCCAGCACACCAAGGGCTGCAAACGGAAGAACAGTGCTGGATGTGCAGTGTGCAAGCAGCTTGTTGCACTCTGCTGGTACCATGCCAGGAACTGCCCAGAAGACAACAAGTGCTTTGTACCCTACTGCTTCACCATCAAGCAGAAGCTCCAGCAACCACAGCTGCAGCTCAGGATCCAACAGGCCCTGATGCTGCGCAGAATGACGGCCAGCACCGATCCAGACCCTCTGGTCCCCTGTGATCTCAATGATGCTCAGGAGGCGGGAACAAGTGCCCGGAGCTCTTTTCATTCTGAGCCCAGTGGCCCACCCCCTGTGTTGCGGAGGAGCAGCACCCGCAATGTCCCCTACATCTGCAGTGAGTGTAGGCAGGAAGTGGAGACACGCTGGCGCTGCACTGTCTGCCAGGTAGGCAGCCGGTCATGGGAAGGGGGTGATGGACTTGTGAGTCCCAGTCATGTAATGAGTGACCCAGAAGAGTATTATGGTGGCTGGTGGGAGGGGAGAGTCTGGCTAAATGTTTGAATTCCAGAGCAGAGCAGGCTAATCAGATCTTTTAAAAAGCGCCTTTTAGCTGCGTATGGTGGTGCACACCTGTAGTCCCCAGCTCTGAGGAGGCTGAAGCAGGAGGATCACAATTCTGGCCAGCCTCAACTGCATAACAAGACCCTGTCTCCAAAAAAAAACAATTTGTTTTCACTCAGTATCTAAAATGCTTTTTCAGTGATTAAATCCTAAGGGTTGACCTGCACTTCCTGTGTTCTTTCCCCAGGAATATGTCTTGTGTGTCCCCTGCTATTACACTAAAAATCATGACCACAAGATGGAGAAAGTAGGTCCTGGTGTAGATGGTGAGAGCAGCAACCAGCAGGGTGCAGCCATCCAGAACCCGCGAGATATTCACCGCCAAAGGATCCAGCGCAGCATCCAATCTCTGATCCATGCCCGGCAGTGCCGTGACTCCACTTGCTCCATGCCAACCTGTAAGAAGATGAAGCGAGTTGTAGAACATACCAAGAACTGTAGGCGAAAGGCAATTGGTGGGTGCCCCGTCTGCAGGCAGCTCATTGCCCTCTGCTGCTACCATGCCAAGCGTTGCCAGGAGAATAACTGCCCTGTGCCGTTCTGCTTCAGAATCAAGCAAAAGCTCCGGCAACAGCGGCTGCAACGCCAGCGGTCTAGGATGGTGCGCAGGAGGATGGCCAGCATGTAGCTTACCTGTGTAGTGGGGCAGCAACAAGGCCTGCCCTCCCCCACCCCTGCCACTCCAACCTCGGCAACCACACAATAGCTAACAACCCTGCAGCTCACCCCTTCCAGAAACAGCCCTGGTGACACTCCAACCTCTTTACTGATGCTTGGCCACTCCTGTCAGTGCCCCCATCTACAGCATTAGAAATGACAGTGCAGATTCAGACAGCAGCCGAGACACTGTAAATTGTGCAGAGGCCAGTCCAGCACCAGATGCCCCTCATGAGTCCCGTGACCCAACCTTCCTGCCACAACCAGAGGTCCCAGTGGGCATCTGGGCCCAAGGAAGACTGCCTAATCCCCAGCAACTCCAGTCCAGGGTGCCAAGGCCAGCTATGACGTCTGTGGCCCAACAGAGGAAAGCCCTTGAACATGGCTCCACGGCCAGGATCAGGCCAGGAAGGTAGGTGTGACCACTCAAACCAGGCACTGTGTCTCAACAAGCCTTACAAAACCTGCAGACACTCGGGCCTCCCAGCTCTCCCCTACAGCAGCAACCCTTGTGCCCACCCCAAGCTGTTGGTTACATTCACGAAACAGTGGGATCCACACATGCCAACTCTAATCCAGCCTCTCACTGGACAGCCTAGCATGGCCCCATGGACAGCCAGAGGTGCAGTCACCAGCCATGCCAGGTCAGCAGGGCGTCTGTTCCAGTCCAGCCATGTAGAACATGAGTCCCATGCAGGCAGGCGTGCAGAGGGCTGGTCTGGCCCAGCAGCAGCCTCAGCAGCAACTCCAGCCACCATGAGAGTTGAGACCCCAGGCCCTTCCAGTGGATGTGAACACAGCAGCCTGTCTTCTCAGTTGTGGGACATGTTGAGACAACAGCAGGTGATGTGGCAGCAGCAAACAGAATCACATGCAGCAGATGCAACAAGAGAACGTCGGACAGATGGGGCAGCACAGTCCCCCCTCCCAGGCCTTGGGAGCAGAGAGGTAGGAGCCTGTCTGTAGGCCTATCAGAAGCGACTCCAGCAACAGATGGGGTCCCCTCACCCCAACCCTGTGAGCCCCCAGCAGCACATGCTCCCAAGCCAGGCTGAATTCCAACACCTCCAAGGTGATCCCTAGTTCTCAACAATCAAGTGCATCCCTCTCCTGCCCATCCCTTTTTGTGGCTACAATTTCAGATGCCCCCCATCCTGTCCCCAACCCTGAGGATACAGCTTCAGCTTTCTCCACACCATGTTTCCCCACAGACCAGTTCCCCACGTCCTGGTCTGGCTACTGCCCAGGCCGCCAACCCCATGGAACAAGGGCATTTTGCCAGACCAGAATCCGATGCTCTCAGCTTGCTAGCCATCGAGGCATGGCAAACCATGGTGCAAGCACCATGGACCTGGGACTCAGCACCGATAGCTCAGATTGAATTCAGATCTCTCACAAAATAACACCAGACCTCTTCAGATACCTGGTTGTATTTTGGGAGCAGAAAATTATTTTCTCTTAAAGACTTTTTGAACTGAACACAGTTTTTTGGAATCTTTCTTAGCCTATGAAACAGTTTTTCCTTAGGATACCTAAAGAACTGTGCAGTAGTCATTTGTGGAGGTTTTTTAATTTGTTTTCATTTCATTTGCAGTATTGGGGGATGAACCCAGGGCCTTTGCACTGAGCTACATCCCCAGCCTAGTTACCATGTTTTGTAGCCAAGTCTCAGTAAGTCACTGAGAAGTTGCCCAAGCTGGGCTCGAATTCATGATTGTCCTCCCTCAGCCTCCCAGGTTCCTGGGATTCAGGCGTGCCACTTTGCCCAGTGCCATTTGTGGTTTAAAGCAAACATGCTAGGTGAGCCTGAGGGATGCTAGAGTACTAGGAATATATTTCTTCTGGCTGCTTCCCCAGCCTTTTTCCCCCCTTGGGTGTGTGCTTTGTGTGTGTGGGTGTGTGCTTTGTGTGTGTGTGTGTTTGTGTGTGTGTGTGTGTGTGTGTGTGGTGTGCTCTGGGAGGAGGCTGAGGTCAAGCCCCCATATGCTCCTGTGTTGCACCTCTAATAGGTTTTATTAGTTTTTTAAAATTAAAGAGAATATGTAATATCAATAGTTATTATTTACTGGTTCAGAAGGTGGAAATTTTCCTTTCTTCACTTTATGGAAGAATTTTTAAAAATTCTAAAACCAAAGTACAGCAGGGGTTAATGTTACTTAAAAATATATATTCCACATACATAATCATTAAAATGGCAGTTTCTCCGAGTGCTAAAATACTCATTTTTTAAAAAGTTTTTGGTGTGATGGTCAGGGAAAAAAATTTTCCCCTTTCCTCCCCGAGTCAATTTTTGTGCTCCAGAAAATTTTCTATAAGCCCGAACGTAAAACTTTAAGTATTAAAATAATTTGTGCATGTAGAGGAAAATTTTTAAAAATAGAAGCAACTGCCAAATTGATGTATTATAAATAGTGGTTTCTTAAAAATTTTGTTATATATCTCATAAAGGAAAAAAATGAAAAAGTAAGTCACAAAGTCTCCGTGGGGTTTCTTGTTTCCCTTCCTCCTCCTCCTCCTTTTCCTCCTCCTGCCCCCCAGCCCCAAACACAGTATCTCGCTTTCTGTAAAACTTGAAAATAGCAGATTCTTCAACTGTTGTAAATCTTGCAATTAAAGTTGATTGCTTATAGATACAAGCTTTGGATCGCTGTATAGCCTGTCCAGTTTGATTTCTTATTACCTGTTGTTCAATAAACTGTGTGAGACAAACCGAGGCTCTGACTCATTTCTTGAGGACACATCTTGGGCCCAGACAACACCGGTGTAAGACCTTCTTGCTTAGGAGTCCCTGGAAAAAGGAAATAGCTCACAGCAGCCTTAGCAGTTGCACGTAACCAATTACCAAATGCACTTTGGTAAATTTGTCCAAAGTTTGGGGAATTGCCCAAGTCCGGTTCTCCCAAGTACCAGCCAGATGTCAAGGTGGAAGGGACATCAGCCATTTCACACCTCGACACAGGACCTTGCTCTGTGCTCCTCTGAGTGATGTCAAGCTCTGATCACCCTCGGCTCCCAGGGAGGCCAGGGAGTACCCAGGACCATCATCCTGCCCAGTCACAAGGAGCTCCTGGCAGACCAGCACAGAGGCCAGGTCAGTGTGCTCCTCCCCGGCACACTAACTGTGTCACCTGAGGGATCAGGGGAAGGGAAGTGTGTGCAGATAAGTCCTAGACAGCTGAGATGAGCTCAGGAGAGCAGTGTGTGCCGGGTGTGAGCACTCCGTGAATGCTGCAGAGGCCAGGAGCAGGGTTTAGAGCCAGAGCGCGGCTACTGATCATATTGGCATCAGCTGCCTGCCTGCCTTGCCCTTGTTGCCCTCACCATATACAGCACAGATCGGTGCCTGGGCCTCAAATCAGCCAGGCCTAGGACAGAATGAAGCTTAAGCAAGACCAAGAGCGAGTGACAAATGCGAGCAAGACAGAGCAAGCACTGAGTGACAAGGATGCGGGAGGCCTGGGAGCAGGCTGGCTGGTGGGGGTTGGGAAGGGTTCAGGAGAGCAGAGCAGGGAGGCTGGGCCTGGAGGGGAGCTGGTGGGGAGGGGCAGAGGCGAGGGGGAGCTCAGCCCAGAACAGCAAAGAACCAGACCCCAGTGGGGGCAGCTGCAGGTGCACTGGGCGTGGACCTCATGAAGGGCAGGGGTGAACACCTGTGTAGGACAGAGGGCCAGGAGTGACCTGACCTAAGTCTTCAAATGTGCTGTGTTTGATGCCTGAATCATGAAAGGGACTGATGGGTGCCAACAGAGTTCCAGGTGCTTTGCTGATTTAGATTACAGCATCCTCCATAACAGCCCCACATAACAAGTGAAAAACAAGCTGAGTGGAATAATTCTCTCAGGATGACTCAGCCAGCTAGGTGTAGGCTCATATTCCCAGGTTCTTAGGAGGCTGAGTCAGGGGGATTGCATGTTTGAGGACAGCCTGAGCAATTTCTCCAAACCTTGTCTCAAAACAAAAAGGGCTAGCAGTAAAAAGGGCTGGAGATATAGCTTAGCATTCCTTGGATTCCATCCCCAGTGCCAACCCCCCACATCAAAAACATCCCAGGAGTGCCAGTGACTCACAGAGGGAAGGGTCTGAAAAGAGGGCATTGGGTCCATGAGGAGAAGGGATGACTTGAAACAGCCAAGAAAGAGCCCTCTGGCTGTAGCTTGAGCTTGAGACCCAGGAGCTTCCAGAGCGCTGGCCACTGTTGCTAAGCAACCGGTGTTTAATAAAATGTAAGATGGTTCAGCTGGATTCCTAACAACAGCCATTTCAACTCAGGCTAATGGCTGCTGGCCCCGTTTCTTTCCTTCTCCCAAAGCCTCACCCTTTCCAACTGTGCTACTGGAAAGCTCAGGTTTCTACTTTCTTATGCTTTTGATGTCCTTGTTTGTACTAGTGTGAAAAGTAACACATCACAGAGAAGATAGATTTCAAGACTCATTCCGTTTTTGTTTTTGTTTGAGATAGGTCCCTGCTATACAGCTCAGGTTGACCTTGGACTCACTATGTAGCCCAGGTTGGCCTTGAACTTGTGACTATCCTCCTGCTTCAGCCTCCTGAGTCCCGGGATTACAGGTATGTGCTACCATGCCCAGAAAGACTCATTCACTCTTAAACCCACCACACATGATTACTCAAATAATTCTCAAATCTTTCCACTCTTTTGTATGCCTCCTGTTTCTACTCTGGCTAAGCTACCACAATCATTTACCTGGATCTACAATAACCCTCTCCTTGCTCTGGCGCACTCTCTTCCTCTCTTCCTTCCACCCTCCCCAGTACTGGAGAATAAACCCAGGTCCTTCGCATTAAGTCACTAAATTGCCCAGTCTGGACTCAAACTTTCAATCCTCCTACCTCAGCCTCCCAGGGACTACAGGCAAGCCCGCCCCCCCCTCCAGCTCTTGCCGCTTCTCTTGACCCACCTCAATCCATTCATTCTTTCACCACACCCAGACAGTGATCATTTAATACATATGTTGAATCTCCGCACTTCCCTGTTTAAAACTTTCAAAGGCTTTCTATTTGGCTGAGCGTTTCTATTTGGTGTAGCTCAGCATTAATGATATTGCTCAGCATGCTTGAGGCCCTGGATATGATCTCCAGCACACCTGTGCCTGGCACAAAGGTGATACCACATAAATATCTAATGAATAAGATGGTTTATCATTAGCAGCACATTCTTTGCCTGTGAGATTCCTGGTTGCACATTTATTTAATTATTTAGGCTTCTTGACACAAGATCTTGTTACATAGCATAGGCTGGCCTTGAACTCAAGATCCTCCTGCCTCCTGAATATAGTCATTTCCCACCATACCTTGTACGCACTTTAAACTATTACTAGGTGTGGTGTGGCACACCTGTAATCCCAGCACTTGGGAGGCTGAGGCAGGATTGCCACAAATTTGAAACCACCCTGGACTGCACACTGAGATCCTGTCTCAAAAAAGTTAAAAAAAAAAAAAAAAAGAAACTCATGTCATTCTTGCTGGCAGAGTGTCGCCATGCTAGCGTCTAACAGGATGAGATGATGATCACTATCATTTAGAGTGCCCAGCATTGCACATTTCTTTCTTCTTCTTCTTCTTCTTCTTTTTTTTTTTTTTAGGCAAGGTGTCAATATCTATCCCTGTCTGGCCTGAACTGCCTCAGCCTCCTTGGTGCTAGAATTATGTGCCCCACCTGAACCAGCATTTGTTGACCACAGGGATACAAGTGTTTAGGGTAGAAGTAGTGAAGGAGAGAAAGACTTGTGCATTATGCAAAGATCTCAAATTTAGGAACAGATTCAGTCAGCCTCCGCTTATTACACTGAGATTCTCAATTAATAGGACACATCATAGAGAAGGAATTTGGAGTAAATCCTAATTTGTGCTTATGTCAACGAGGCTTGAACCCAGGGCCTTGCACATGTTCTGCAAACGCTCTACCACTGATCCACATTCCCAGCTGAAATTCTAAATTTCATTCCTGTGTAATCTTGGAAAGTGTCCAAACCAGAAAAACCACGGTTTCCTCTTCTTTAGTTAAAATGATTGGGCCGGGGGTTTAACTCAAGGGTCAGAGTTTAGCTCATTGGTTCAACTGCCTACCTCGCAAGTGCAAGGACCCGAGTTCGATTCCCTATACCAAAACAAAAAAACAAAACAAACAAACAAATAACAACAACCAAAAAAACGATGACCAGATGTCTGTATTTGAGATGTACAGAGGTTGTGGGAAATCCAAACACGGTGAGGTGGAGAGTGTCATACTTGAGGTTTTAGTTATGTAATAGTGATGAAAACGTTGAGGGTTTTTGAGAGCGTGCATTTTTAGCTTTTTAAAATTTTTGTTCTTGTTGATTAAAACACGGTTTCGCTAAGTAGTTCAGGCTGGCCTTGAACTCACTATGGCCTTGAATTCCTCAAACTCCTGTCTGGCCTCCTGAGTGCTAGGATTACAGGCACCACGCCCAGCACAGTTTTTGCTTTGAGCATATACGTATTCCAGTTTCTGTCTGCACTGATTCGCCGGTTTAAACCCACCTTAAATTTCTCGGTGAAAAGGTGCGAAGTTATTCTTGGAGCCTGGAAATATACTCGGTAAGTGCTGAGTAATTGTTTAATGTAGAATATGGTGGGGGATGAGGAACACAGTATAACAACAGCACCAAGAGCGCAGGTGCAGAATTTCCCCGTTTCCGTGGCAACGCCCCGCCTCCGCCCCACACGCACCCAGAAGCTAACTACAAGTCACACAACTACCCGCGGCTTTGCAGCCTCCAGGGGAGGAGCGGCACGAACCAACGCGGAACCGGCTTTTCTTCTTTCCTACAGCGTGATTGGTCCTCGGATCAGGGAAGCGACCAATGAGAACGCTCGGGAGAGCGGCGAGGCTAATATGGCTTCCAGCACCTGGTGACGGTTGAGGAAACTGAGTTAGAGCTCATGGAGAAACCCCAGAGCACTGAGGTGAGAGGGGGAGGACTTAATACAGTTAGAAAAGGGAATCCCGAGAGCCTCGCTCTGTGGGCCCGTCTTTAGGCCTCTTAACGACTCCTGGAGGGTGGAGGGTGGAAGGATTGGTAAACTGAGGTAGCGATCTAAAACGCGGCCAGGGGCGATCGGCGTTGCTTTCTGCTTCGTCCTGCGGGCTTCACGCCGGGCAAGCAGTTCGCGGAGGAAGAGCCACCCTCGCGTGGGGAAGGGAAGCTGGCTTCAGATCGGTGGGCTCCTGGTTCTTTGTCTTGCCTCTCTCGAGGTAGCGTTCCTTAGAGGTTGCGAGGCCTGTCACATGCAGGAGGGAGATGTAAGACCTAAAGTCTCACTTCCACTCCACGGAGCGTGAACAGCCGAAAGGCCTCCACGATGCTGGGCCCTAACACCCAGCGAGGCTCCGCGAACACGACAGAGAACCGAGAAACCCAGGAAGGAACACACCAGCCTAGATGGTAAAAGACCTTTATTAGTCTGGCCAGACGGCACTCCCGGAGCCGGGTGGCTCAGAGAGGCAACTGCTCAGGGGCTGAGGTACTTTTTATAAGGTTTTTCTAAACAAAGAGTCAGGGAATTCACAGAACAAGACTGCAAACACATTGCTTATCTTATGCAGGAAATGTTCTAGGGTCACCTTTTGTCAAACCATTTGCCCCTGGGCGGGCTGTTAACCAAGGTAGCAATTAGCATATGAAGAAGCACAGTCTGGTCTATTAGCATGGAGTCACTTTAGCCTATTCAAGTCTTACAATCCCCACTGATCTTAGGTAGAATCAAATCCTTGATTCATTGTTTTAAATTTTTAGCTAAGGGGTCACAGCAATTTGTAAAGGCATCTCTTAACAGTATGACACAATATAAGAGTCTATATCTAGATTGAAGTTCTCCTTCTTCAGCCGTTCGTAGACTCACCAGCTTCCGGTGTGGTGAGAGCAGGGCTTTGAGTGCGTTGTCTCTTGGCCTCCTAGAGTCAGATTCCCTGGAATTCTGTTTTACTCTAGAGTGGTGCAGCTGAGTTTCAGCTACCTTGATAGCTGTGGGAGTAACTATAAGTGACTCATATGGCCCTTTCTATATAGGTCAGAAAGGGGTCCTTTTCTAAATTTTAACATCACAGGGAGGTCTTTTTTATTTTTTAATTTACCCTTGAATATTTTTTTAAAATACTTGCACAATTTTAACCCCTGTGATTTTATACTGGATAAGCCCAAGAGAAAGTCTCTACAACCTCTGTTATAAATGCTGGC
>NW_022900931.1:6757583-6776517 GCF_012274545.1 Fukomys damarensis | reverse complement strand
TTACAGTTCCCGCCTGGGTATCTCGCTGGGGCCTCCAATATGTAAGACCTAAAGTCTCACTTCCACTCCACGGAGCGTGAACAGCCGAAAGGCCTCCACGATGCTGGGCCCTAACACCCAGCGAGGCTCCGCGAACACGACAGAGAACCGAGAAACCCAGGAAGGAACACACCAGCCTAGATGGTAAAAGACCTTTATTAGTCTGGCCAGACGGCACTCCCGGAGCCGGGTGGCTCAGAGAGGCAACTGCTCAGGGGCTGAGGTACTTTTTATAAGGTTTTTCTAAACAAAGAGTCAGGGAATTCACAGAACAAGACTGCAAACACATTTATGCAGGAAATGTTCTAGGGTCACCTTTTGTCAAACCATTTGCCCCTGGGCGGGCTGTTAACCAAGGTAGCAATTAGCATATGAAGAAGCACAGTCTGGCCTATTAGCATGGAGTTACTTTAGCCTATTCAAGTCTTACGGAGAGGGAGGTGATGGTTTAATACTGTTCCGCGCCCAGGGCTGGAGCCCTCCTGCGGCACTGCTTCCTCCTTACGGTGAGGGAGCCAGGGCTCCAGAGGGAGTGGATCCTCAGGAAGTTCACGCGGCCGTAGAGTGGAGGAGGTCGGCCACACAGTCGCCAGCCTCCAAAACCTTAGTCGTTTTGCTTTTCCACTGCTACTACAGCAGCGGGCAACCCGCCCACCCGTTAATCTTGTGCCCTCTGGGCACCTTGTGTATTTGGATTTGGTTTCCTTGCTGACATATTTGCATGTGTAGTTCTAAATATTAAGTAGACTAGCTCGAAAACTACAAGGGTGGAAGAGAATAATAAAGTGGAAAATAATAGCACACTCTTTCAGAGCTGTTGCCAACTGCTGAAAATGGAATTAGGCTTTTCATGTCTCAGTCTTAATCCTCCAAAGGAGGCTTGTTATTGTCTCCCTTGTATAAGTGAAGAAACTGAGAGCAGCAAGGTGAAATATCGTGCACAGAATCTCAGTTAAGCCAGGTGTGGTGGCACATGCCTGTAGCCTGTAATCCCACACTCAGGAGGCTGAGCCCGGACCATCACCTTGAGTTCAAGGGATGCCTGAACATAGTGAGGGCCTGTCTCAAAACCAAACCAAACAAAACAAACAATATCTCAGTTAAATGGCAGAATCAGTGGTGCTCAAACCCATGCAGTATTTGAGACACCATGCTTTTAGCCAATACTAATTATCATTTATTGAGCACTCATTATATGCAAATCACCGTTCTTGTACCATCTCTTCTCCCCCGACTCGTATTAAATTGATGGTATTATCCTCATCTTGTGGAAACGGAAGCACTGAGAATTGATCTGCTGCAGATCCTACAGCTAATAATCACTAGAGATGGTATTTGAGCCCTGGTCCAGAGCTTCAGTTTACCTTGTTTCACTGAGCCATTTCTACCAAGCTGATTTATATGCAGTATGTCTTTTACATCTCACATCCTGTGAGCCAAAATTTGTCTTATTCCCTGGATGAGAAAATCGAGGCTCCCAGAGGTGGAATGACTTGGCCAAGGACACACATAGCTAATTAGGATGAGGACTGACCCGAAGTTGTGGTACACATGGACCACCCTGCCATAGTTATCTGTGTGTCGTTTGCCTCTTAAATCTTCCTTGGGACAGTCTGGGTCTCATACTAACTTTTCTCTGACTTAAATTGTGGGGGTTTTGTTTGTTTTTTATACTGGGGATCGAACTCAGGACCTTGAGCTTGCGAGGCAAGCACAGTGCCACTGAGCTAAAGCCCTAGCCCTCCCTTAAGTTGTTTTGAGTTGAGGTTATTTTGGTGTACGTAGACTGAAAAAGGAAGAATGATTCTAATGTACATCTCTTACACCAGGAAGTCCTTGTTGAAGTACTTAGGATATTTTCACATTATACAGACTTCAGGTCCGCAATTGACAGTTTTTTGTTTTTTGGTTTTTTGTTAACTTTACAATGGTGTGAAAGCAATACTCATTCAATAGAAATGGTTCTTTGAATTTTGATCTGATCCCAAGCTACCAATACACAGCATAATTCTGTGTTGTGATGTTGGGCATTTTGTCAGCAAGCTGCAGCTTCTAGTCAGCCGTATGATTGTGTGGAAACGGCCCAACACTCGACAGTGTTCTGTGCTGCTCAGCTGTGCTTGACAAATGCATCTTCAACTTACAGTATTTTCAGCCTGAGACAGGTTTCTCAGGATGTAACTCCTCAGAAAGTCAAGGAGCACCTGTATTCTATTTCATCCATATTAAAATACCATGATTTATAAATCCACAGAAGAGCCTCTTTAGTCTTCACACGTTTCTGTCTCACGCTCTTCTCTTGAGTCGTGGTGGAGAAATATGTAGAGACTCGTCCTGGTGTTTGGAAGGCCCCCAAAGGGGCTGACTTGACAGCACCAGAAAGGAGATCGGCAGCAAATCTGTAGGTCCTTTGCCCGTGCCCAGAACCAGTCATGCTGCTTCTGCCCGGTCTGTGTCATTTGTCCCCCAGGAGACTCCCTCTTTAGAACCAATGGAGGAAGAAGAAGAAGAAGATGATGACCTAGAGCTGTTCGGTGGCTACGACAGTTTCCGGAGTTACAACAGCAGCGTGGGCAGTGAGAGCAGCTCCTATCTGGAAGAATCGAGTGAAGCGGAAAATGAAGATCGGGAAGCAGGGGAGCTGCCCACCTCCCCGCTGCATTTGCTCAGCCCTGGGACTCCCCGCTCCATGGATGGCAGTGGGTCTGAGCCAGGTGCCTTCGCGCTGTCCTGAAAGATGGGGAGGAGTCAGGAGGTTTTGGAGGAAGAAGGGGACGGGCACAGGGCATCCAGATGTAAATCACTTGATCTCCTGTCTGAGGAATCACATGTCTAAAGACCTAGCCGCAGGGACCATTTCCTGTGCTGTGAGCTGGCTTCGATTTGTGATTTCATTCTTTCTTTCATACAACTGATATTTATTCAGCACATATTAGAGGCCCATGAGTAACATGGCACTGCTTTTACACTTGTGTGAGCAGGCTGAGCATTTTTAAGTCTGGATGTGGAGAAGAGAAAAAGCAAAGTGTCAAGAGTACTTTCCCAGAAGAGACAAGAAATGAGCTGGGGGTGGGGGAGCTTGTGGGTTGGAAATCAGGGAGTTGGGGGCGAGAGGCAGGTGGGTGTCTGTGTCAAGGCTTCTAGTGTGAGAAGAGCTGGGGTGGACAGTCTGACACCCCATTCCTTGGTAGCTACTCTGTTTACAAGAGTAGTCTAATATTCTTTACCATCTGAATCTATATCTGTCTTCCCTCCCTTTCTGCCCTTTACCTTTCTCCCTCCTATCTTCTTCCAACCCTTCTCTTGTAATCTCAGAACTTTAGCACTAGAAGAAATCACTGGAGACCAGCAAGCCCAGGGCACTAGAAGGAACCACCTGGGGACCTTGTAACAAACTGCAGATGCCTGTGTCCCATACGGACCAATTCATTAGAATCTCAGGCTCCAGCAGTTTCCTCAGGTGATTCCAGCGTGAAGGCAGGGCTGACCTCAGAACTACTTCGGTCTCCTTACTATTTAGAAGAGAAAATAGAGCCACGGAGGTTAAGTGCCTTGGCACTTTTTCTCCTTGCGTATGTTTTTCTCTCTTGAAATCTTGCCAACACATGCTCGCTTCTGCAGCCATCCTTAGGGGATTGACTTAGCCCCATTGTTGACACAACCAGGGGGAGCCAAGCAGCATATTGTGAGCGAGACAGATTGAGAGGTACATGGCAGGCAGGGGATGGTGGTGCACGCCTGTGTACCCAGCTACTCAAGAGGCTGAGGTAGGAGTATCACAGGTTCAAGGCCGGCCTGGGCTGCATAGTGAGATCCTTTCTTGAAAAGAGGCAAGGTGTGCGCAATACCTTCTCCTCCTAGTGCAGTTACATCAGCCTTCGTGGGGCTGGGGCTCACTGGTTAATGAAATGGCCCAGATTTTGAAGGGCCCATGATTTCGTACGGTTTGAGGTGACCCTATCAGGTGAGTCACACACTAAACTCTCTTCCAGCTGTCTGTGAGATGTGTGGTATCGTGGGCACGAGGGAAGCCTTCTTCTCCAAGACCAAGAGGTTCTGCAGCGTCTCCTGTTCCCGGAGCTACTCCTCCAACTCCAAGAAAGCCAGCATCCTGGCTAGATTACAGGTGAGAGGCAGCCACTTGGAGCTTCCACAGCCCTGGGTGCGGAGACAGGAGCCACCCAGGGCTTGCTGGGTTTGTGGCCGTCTGAGGTTGTGCATCTCCTGGTAATTAGTGTGCTCTCCAACTTTATGGCACAAGAAACCCTGGGATCCCCCCTTACTCCCACCCTCATCCCCCACAATGTCTTTAGGTGTTAAACAGTAGGACCTACCTCAGGGGAGTCTTATGCCTTGGTCTTCGCTACACCTTTATAACAGCCTTGAAAGGAAGCTGGGAACTAGGCAGGATCAGGGCCCTGGTGGCCGTACGAAGCCAGGGCCTCGTCTCTGACTGCACCTCACAGGCAGCCCCCTAGATAACCTTGCCTAACATACACGCGTAGAGCTTTGGGAAATGAAGACATGATTCCCAGCCATGTGCCCCTGAGCCTGTGAGTTTAGGAAGTGTGCTGAGGTTGTGTGGAGTTGGAATGACATCCAGCCTAGCTCAGTAGGAAGAGTGGATGGAGCCTTGGCTAGAGCCGTGGGCCCCACCTTCTCTGCCTGCATGTTAGGGTCACCTGGCAAAAGTTAAACACCGCTGCTTGCGTCCTCCTGACCCCAAACCTTCTAATGGGATTGGAATGGAGCATAGCCTGGATGTGGGGAGTTTAAAGTGCTCCCACACTGGTTCTAACGTGCAGCAAATTCTGAGAACACCGCTGTGACACTGACACAGTTTCTGTGCATCAGATCTTTCTGCTTAGGGCTCTACACCTTCATGTTGACATTGTGAGACAGTTGCCATTGCTCCCCTCTCTTTATGGATTTCAGTCAAGAAACATCTCTCTTCAGGGACCTAATGATGTTTGGGGTATATGCTTAGGGCTTTACATTCTTCACACACTGATAGCATAAGAATGGATTTAAGGCCGGGCGTGGTGGTGCACGCCTGTAATCCCAGCGCTTGGGAGGCTGAGGCAGGAGGGTTGCTGTGAGTTCGAGACCAGCCTGGGCTACAAAATGAGTTCCAAGTCATTCTCCAGTGAGGCCCTGTCTCAAAAAAACAAAAACAAACAAACAAAAAAGAATGGATTTAAGGAGCTGGCGGTGTACACCTATGATCTCAGAACTCTTAGAGGCTGATGCAAAAGGATCACAAGCTTGAGCTCAGCCTGGGCAATTTAGCAAGACCATGTCTCAAAATTTAAAGGCAAGCCAGGCGTGCTGGCACATGCCTGTAATTCCAGCACTCAGGAGGCTGAGGCAGGCGGATTGCCAAGAGTTCGAGGCCAGCCTGAACTATATAGTGAGCACCTGTCTCAACCTGCCCCCAAATTTAAAAGCAGATGGTCCAGGCATAGTGTCACACACCTGAAATTTCAGTACTTGAGAGGCTGAGGCAGGAGGATTGCAGTGAGTTCAAGGCCAGTCTGGACTACAAAGTAAGACCCTGTCTCAAACAAAAGCAAAACAAAACGGGTTGCTGGGGCTGTAGCTCAGTGTGAAAGCTCTAGGTTCAATCCCCAATTTAGAAAAAGAAAGGATTTAAAGTATATAGCTCAGAGGTAGAACATTCGCCTAGCATGAGCAAAGCTCTGCATCCCCAGTACCACCACCACCACCAAAAGAATTTTTAAATGTTCCTATTTTATTTTATCTATTTACTTAGTTGTTTGTTTGGTACTGGGGATTGAACTCGGGTCCTTGCGCTTGCGAGGCAGGTGGCAGCACCACTGAGCTAAATCCCTGGCCCTAAATGTTCCTATTTTAGAGCCAGGCAGCAAACATCTGTAATCTTAGCACTCAGGAAGCTGAGGCAGGAGGAACACAGTGAGCTTGAGGCCAGCCTTGGCTACATAGACCCTGTCTCAAACAGACAAGAAAATTTTTTTAATATTTTGAAAGCTCAAAAATGTAAATTTTAGCTGGGCGTGGTGGCACATGCCTGTAATCCCAGCACTCAGGAGGCTGAGGCAGGAGGATCGCTCTGAGTTCGAGACCAGCCTGGGCTACATAGTGAGTTCCAGGTCAGACACAACTACATAGTGAGATCCTGTCTCCAAAAAAGTAAATTTTAGTGACTTAGTTATAGAATTAAAAATTGTGATTAGATCTGTCTGGGATTTAAACCCACACTTCTGTTTCACTGATCTCTTTAAATTCTTGGCCTTTCTCATCAGTGCTTAAGTTACAAAGTCCAGACCCTATCAGAACCCGTCCCTTAAAGGACATTCTCTTTAAGGCCCTGGTGGTGACCATGGACATCTCTCAAGAACATTCACAAATGTGGCCTCTGAGGTCAGAGAATTTCTGGCCCTTCTGTTGTGCTGTGGTCTGCAGAAGCCAGGAGGGTGGAGACAGAAGGGAGAGAGAGTCTCCAGGAAACAGAAGCCCGAGCGATGCTGCCTGTCCCTCTTTGCTCTGTGGCTGTCACTGCCCCGTCACTGCCCCATCCCTCCTCACAGCCAGCCTCTGAGCTAAGGTGTCAGGGTCATCATCCAGTCTCACAGAAGAAACAGCCCCAGAGAGGCCGAGGAACTTGTCCAAAGGCAGGGCCTGAACCCAGCGGCCTAGATCCAGCCAGCAGACCACACTCTGATCTCTCTCCAGGGAAAACCGCCCACCAAGAAAGCCAAAGTCCTGCACAAGGCGGCCTGGTCTGCTAAAATTGGAGCCTTCCTCCACTCCCAAGGGACAGGACAGCTGGCAGATGGGACACCAACAGGACAAGATGGTGAGACATCGGAGGCCTGGGTGGGGTCAGGTGGGGTGACCTTCCCTACGAGGACTGAAACGGCGCCCTGCTAAATGGTGCCCCGCAGGGCTCTCTGGGGCTTGAATCCCGCCTGTCAGCCTTAAGTTGCCAGGACCTGTTTTGGGGCATCCAGAAGCCAAGAGTTAGCCTCCTTCATTTCTCTTTGCTTTATCCCAGTGGCCTCTGTCCCCTAGGCCTGGTTTGAAGTGGCTGTGGGGCAGCTGAGAGGGTAACGAAAGGGACCTTTTGCCCCTGAATGTAGGTCCAGCGATGCCCTGTGGCAGTTGGCCTGAGCTGACTGAAATTGCTCTGGGGGCGTGGGGTGCAGGGGCCTAGGTGTGCGCCCCTCCCACCTCATGGGGTGTGGTCGGGCTGGGAGGGGAGGCTGAGGGATGTAAGGAGGGATGCTGAGTTTCACTTTCTGTGGGAGAATAAAAGGGAGGCACTTCCTGAAGGTTCTTCTACACCTGAGGGTCTGGCACCCTTTGGGTTCAGTCCTAACCATCCCGATGGCCACTGAGAGGCGCCCTGGAGCAGTGTCAGAGAGGGACGGCGGGGCCAGGGAAAGGGTGCCAACTCTGCACCCCACAGGCTCCTTAGTGCAGCTTCTCGTGGGGCTGCTGCACAGACCCCCAGCGTGGACTCTTGCTCTTTCTGCTCTGCAGCTCTGGTCCTGGGTTTTGACTGGGGGAAATTCCTGAAGGATCACAGCTACAAAGCTGCACCCGTCAGCTGCTTTAAACACGTGAGTGGCTGGCAGGGAGAGGGGACGGACATCCAGGGTCAGGGACGGCTCGCTGGGGTCTGCTGTGTCTCGTGCTGCTGCCTACGGGCTGGGCTGTCACTGTGAGAGAGGGGCGCCCTCCCTCCCCTGCGTCCACTTCCTGCAGAGCCTCCCGAAAGCAGCTGTGGAGAGCACAGCACCGAGAGCCCCTCCTCCGCTGCTTACGTAATGGATCTGTACTGCTTGATATCTGAGGACCTCTCCACCCCTTCTCTGTCTCCGTCTTTTTCTCTCCCTCTCCCTTCTGCCCTCCTCGGGTTTTGGGCCTTCCCAACTCCGCAACCCTCTCCCTTTCTCCCACTCACAATACTTCTCGCACAGAGCAAGGTGCCTCTGTATTGGCCTGAGTCTCTTGGTCCCCAGGTGGAGGGTGGGGATGGCTCCTCTAGCCACCCTCTGCAGGAGGCTCCCTGCTGCCTAGCACTGAGAAGTCAGAAGGGTGAGGCCCTGGTGAGATGGATTCGAGGTCAAGCATGTAACATTGGCCAGGTGCAGGGGTATACACCTATAATCCCAGCACTCAGGAGGCTGAGTCAGGAGGATCACAAGTGTGAGCCCAACTTTGACAGTTTAGCAATTTGGTGAGACCCTGTCTGTGACCACTGATCCCATAGATTAGGAACCGCCCAGCAGATTAGTAAAGCACACTGCTAGTGTGTCTGAGTGGGTCCTAGAGGCGAGGCTTTGGATGCTACAAATGGTTCCTCTCTCATTCCCCACCGGCTCTCTTCCACTCTGAGCTTCCTGGGTGCCATAAATGAAGCAGCTTTGTTTCTGCCCAGGCCCTTCTGCCGATCACACCTCTCCTTTCAGGTGTAGGTGTGGAGTATTGTGTCTCAGCAGGGAGAAACAAGGGCGTCATCACACTTGCCATCCAGGTGGTGTGACGGTGAAACGTGATAGTCCTTGTACCCAGAAAATGACTGGCACACAGGGGCCACTAGGAAGTAGGGGGCCGCTGGTCCTGTAACGATCGGAATTCTGCTCTGTAACTCTGGGCCTTCACCTGCCGCCTCGCCTGTCCCTGTCCCCTGTGCCCAGCTCTTCAGTGACCATGGCCATTTCTTCGTGCCTGGTACAGGCCTGGCTTTCTGTGTGCACTGGATGATGCAGGGAGTTGAGGTGCAAGAGGCCTGAGACACCACTCTCCCTGCCAGCCGGCAGCTCATGTCCCTGAACGTGCTTGTCACCACACAGGTCCCACTGTATGACCAGTGGGAAGATGTCATGAAGGGGATGAAGGTGGAGGTGCTCAACAGTGATGCCGTGCTCCCCAGCCGGGTGTACTGGATCGCCTCTGTCATCCAGGTGGCCGGTGAGTGTCCCTTCCGCCAGTGCCGGACTGGGACGTGTGTGCAGTGACATCTGTTGCAGGTGGGCAGTGTCGTCGTCAGACACTGGCTTCATAAATCAAACAAAACCTCACCCACCGCCCTACCTTCAAAGGGACCGTGGAGCTGAGTGGGCTGGGATATGCTAGCTTCTTGGGTTTGTTCCAGAGATGATCGGGCATGGGAATTAACACCCCATGCCATAATGCCTGCCAGGTAAGTGGCATGGATTTGTTTTTTGTTTTATTTTTGTTTGTTTGCAGTACTGGCACGGATTTGTTCTGTTGGAGACAACAGGGACTCCACTTGCTCGGAGGAGTTCCTGGAACGGAGGCAATCCCCTCTCCAGCCTGTCCTCCCTCATGGTGCCCTGGGCCTTCCTTTCAGGGTATCGGGTGCTGCTCCGGTATGAAGGCTTTGAAAACGATGCCAGCCACGACTTCTGGTGCAACCTGGGCACCGTGGATGTCCACCCTATCGGCTGGTGTGCCATCAACAGCAAGATCCTGGTGCCCCCTCGGAGTGAGTGGGCGAGAGCATTCCCAGTCCCTTGGGGCCCTTGGCAGGGGGATCCCTGGGCTGGGGTTGGACACAGCCAGCCCTGCCGGCCCCCTTGCTTCCTCCCTTCTCCATGCCAGCCCCTGGGCAGATCCAGGTTGTGGGACCTGCTTTTGTGAGAGGAGGTGGTTGCTGCCTTAAAGTGGCAGAGAGAAATTATCATCTCTTTGCCGATCTCGGGTGACCGAGGGTATCGTAAGATTGACAGGATTCTGCTGATGTCCCACAGCCATCCACGCCAAGTTCACCGACTGGAAGGGTTACCTCATGAAGCGGCTGGTGGGCTCCCGGACTCTGCCTGTGGATTTCCACATTAAGGTCTGGTGGGAGCTCTTTGGGGAGCTCTAATTTTTTATTTTTTCAAAGTGCCAGGGATCAAACTAGGGTCTCACACATGCAGAGGCCATGCTGCTGAGCCCCTTACTGATACGTGGCCACTCGTTGCAGTGTTTTTTCTAAGACCCCTTTGCTTTGATGGTCATCAGTGGCTCTGCAAGTCCGAACAGAGTCTCCCCAGGCCTGGCCCAGCTGTGTCCATCGTGCTGTTCTGTCAGACTTCTCTGCAAGATTCTTACCTTTGCTTGTAGCATTTTTCTGGAGTGTGCACTCGATAGATTTTATCATGTACAGTGCTTATAGACGAGGCACTATGGAAATACAACCAACGCAGACCTTGCCATCCAGGAGTCTCCAGAGAAGATGCAGAGGCAGAGGAAACAAAATATCATTCACACAATTAATTGCAAAATAGCTGCTATTCTGAACTAGGAATGTGCCTCAAAAATGATTTCTGTGACATTTGATTTTTATTTTATTATTATTATTATTATATATTTCTTTTTTGGTACCAGGAATCATACTCGGGTCCTTGTGCTTGTGAAGCAGGTGCCAGAACCACTGAGCTAAATTCCCGGCCAATTTTAATTTTTAAAAACTACTAGTTGGGGCTGGGGATTTAGCTCATTTGTGCCATGCCACTGCCTACCTCATACACACAAAAAAAACTCATCAAAAAATAAAAGCTACTAGTTGGTGGCACACACCTGTAATCTCAGCTGCTCAGGAGGTTGAAGCAGGAGGATCACAAATTCAAGGCCAGACTCAGCAAATTAGTGAGACCCAGTCTCAAAGTAAAAAGGGCTGGTGCTGTAGTTCAGCAATACTGACCCTGCCATTCAATTCCCAGTATCATGAAGAAAAAAGTTATTTTATTTAAAAAGTCACATAGTGTGAAATAGGAAGAAAATGGCTAACGGGGAAGTGGGAAGAGGAGGGGAAAGGAAATAGGGGAAAAGAAAAAACGTGAAAAAAAGGAAAAAATGGAAACAAACTCTTTGTAGATAGGGAAAGGTGAAGGGGGAGGGCAGGGTATAGGGAAAAAACAAGAACCAAGACCTGTCATGTAAAGGTACAAGATTCCAGGCCCGGGATTTAGCTCAGTGGTTCTGCTGCCTGCCTTGCAAGCACAAGGACTCGAGTTTGATCCCCGGAACCAAAAAACAAAAGCAAAAGGTACAAGATCCCAATGATAAATGTAACTATATTGTTTGCTTTAAATGTACCAATAAACTTAATGGGGAAAATAAAAAAATCACATGATGACCAATCAAAGGGATCAGGCTTGCAGCAGAGACTCTCCTGCCTCTGCTGGGCTCCGGCTGTGAGCCCTCTCCTGAGCTGCATATGAGGTCTCAGCCAAAGGCTGGAGGCAGTGCCCCAGGTGGCCCTGTAGCCCTGGCAGGGTGCAGGAAATTCAGGGCATGTACAAGCAGGACACATGATGGCACTGGCCTTATGGTCACAGAGGAGGAGCAGATACCAAGTAGGCTTCATGAAATTTGGATTTTGGATTTTACCTTCATGAGCAAGGCCAGAGTGGCTGGGAGGCCAGGAGGAAACAAAGACGGGATGGGCCTGAGTCTGTGGAGATCCGCAGTCAGCCTGTCACATTGAGGGCTCTGTGGCCTTGGAGAGCGCCCCCTCCTGGCATGTGTGGAAATAGCACTCCTCCGTCATCAGGGCGGATCTCTGAACTTGCTGTGCCCTGGAGCTGGGGAAAGCCCTACCCAGGCACAAGGACACCAAGGCCACTGTGCACTGGGAGTCTGCTGCCCACTTGTGTCTCAGCACCATGGCCCATGGGGTCTTGGGCACTGTCCCCTGTCAGGTCAGAAGGCACAGATTGCTGCTGCAGTGCTCTGAAAGCATTTCTAAGCCACATCCCATCAGAACTACTGGGATTGGACCTGTGGAGACAAAAGCCCTGCACTGCCATCAGCTGAGGGCCAGAGGTGCAGGGGACTGAGGAGGTGCCCAGGCTCAGAGGGCAGCACCTAAGCAGGACACCAGATTCTGGGTCCAGTGGTCTGTGTGACTCTGGGGACATCACTTGGCCTGTCTGGTCACTCAAGTTTCCTTAGTCTGAAGCAGGTTTTGGGTCACCGTGAGTCCCAGCTTTTGGTAACAAGGTGCTGTGTACCCTGCTGGGCCGGTGAACCTGCAGGCCATGGGGCTCCCTGCCACATCCTAACATCTGCCACACCCTCCCTGTCCTCCACTGAGCCCAGACAGAGCAGGACGGTGGAGCGAGAAGCCTGGGGCCCACAGCGGCCTGTGTTCTGATGCTGTTGCAGATGGTGGAGAGCATGAAGTACCCCTTTCGACAAGGCATGCGCCTGGAAGTCGTGGACAAGTCCCAGGTGTCACGGACCCGCATGGCTGTGGTGGACACAGTGATCGGGGGTCGCCTGCGGCTCCTCTATGAGGACGGTGACAGTGATGATGATTTCTGGTGTCACATGTGGAGCCCCCTGATCCACCCCGTGGGTTGGTCACGGCGCGTCGGTCATGGCGTCAAGATGTCAGGTCAGCAGCGCCTCAGGCCCCAAATCCCCAGGAATGGCAGGGAGGGGGGACTGGGACTGAGGCCCAGAGGGGCTGAGTCCCCTGACTGTGGTCACTCAGCCCAGCTGCCGTGTGGTAAAATTGACTTGACCCTGCCGCTCTGGCCTGGGTGTCATGCGGGAGGGCTTGGGTCTGAGGCTGAGTGGCCCCTCCCTGCTGGGGGAGCTGCCTTTCCGGGGAGGCACCGGGGGTCCCTTAGCTGCCCTCACCTTCCTTTTCTTCCTCACACCCTCTGTTCCTCAAAGAGAGGCGAAGCGACATGGCCCATCACCCCACCTTCCGGAAGATCTATTGTGACGCCGTCCCTTATCTGTTCAAGAAGGTGAGGCGAGGCCCACGCGTGCTCTTCCCGGGGCTGTGGCCCTGGCCCAGTCTGAGTCCAGCAGCCCGGCATCCCGAGGGACTGTCCCTCCCTCCCCAGGCCCGTGGGCGTGCCTGGCATTCACCAGCTGCCCCGTTCCTGTAAGGTACGAGCTGTCTACACAGAAGGTGGCTGGTTTGAAGAAGGCATGAAGCTGGAGGCCATCGATCCCCTGAACCTGGGTAACATCTGCGTGGCGACCATCTGCAAGGTGAGCCAGACCCCACCTCCAGCATGGCTTTCTGGGGCTCTGAGCTGCAGGCCACTCGGGCTGCTTGTGGGGAAGGCAGAGCTCTGCACGTGTGGGTTCCACAGCTGATGACGCAGCACCTGCCTGTGCCCCACACTCCTAGGTCCTCCTGGACGGCTACCTGATGATCTGTGTGGATGGGGGACCCTCCACCGACGGCTCCGACTGGTTCTGCTACCACGCCTCCTCCCACGCCATCTTCCCAGCCACCTTCTGCCAGAAGAATGACATCGAGCTCACGCCTCCTAAAGGTGAGCCTGGAGCAGCACTGTGCACTGGCCTTGCAGGGCCAGGCCACGGACCCAGAGTGCTGCTTGAGTAGACCCCTGGGCCACAGAGTTCTCAAGGTGTGGAAGAAGTGACAGCCACCACTAGTCCTTACAGCATAGGTGCTAGGTGCTTGGTGAACAGAGCTTCTGCTTAAGGCTTTGAGCAGTCAAAAGCCTGTGCAACAGGACTATAGTCCTAGAACGGGTGCCAGCCTGGGGAGAAGGGAGGAAAGTGGCTTCCATGGAGACTCCAGGCTGGGTCCTGACCAAGCTTCAGTGGCCCGTGGGCAGTGTGCTGCTTTCACCCGATCTGCTTCCTGCTTCCTGCATCCCCTTCTGTCCTGCATCAAAATTCCCTGCTCCTGCAGGATGTGAGACCCAGACTTTTGACTGGGAGACCTATCTGGAGAAGACCAGCTCCAGAGCAGCTCCGTCGAGACTCTTCAACATGGTGAGAGGCTGGATGCAGCAGGGGTCTGCGGTGCTGTGGGGTGGAGGTTCCAGCCCCTTCTCCCCCGGGGGCTGCCGGGATGTCCACTCCTGAACGCCCCACGCTGCACCGGGCACGCTGCCACCCTCGGCGCCCGCCTCTCGCCCTCCCCACCAGGACTGCCCCAACCATGGCTTCAAGGTGGGCATGAAGCTGGAGGCGGTGGACCTGATGGAGCCCCGGCTCATCTGCGTGGCCACAGTAAAGCGGGTGGTGCACCGGCTGCTCCGCATCCACTTCGACGGCTGGGACAGCGAGTACGACCAGTGGGTGGACTGCGAGTCCCCGGACATCTACCCTGTGGGCTGGTGCGAGCTCACCGGCTACCAGCTCCAGCCACCCGTGGCCACAGGTTGGGCCTGCAGCCCTCTTCGCCCGCCTGGTGCCCTTGTGGGCTGGTGCGAGCTCACCGGCTACCAGCTCCAGCCACCCGTGGCCACAGGTTGGGCCTGCAGCCCTCTTCGCCCGTCACTGGTGCCCCTCCCGTGCCTGGCCCCGCTCCTCAGCGTGTACGCCCTGCCCGGGCCTCTCCTTCCCTCCTGCCCACTGACGAACCAGCCAGTCCTCTACCAGGCCCGGCAGCCCCACCCTCCTTGCCCACTCCGCCTTCTTCCCTTGAGCTGACCGAGCAAGGGGCAGGGGTCTTGGGGTGCCCTGTGTCCTCCCAGAGCACCTTCTCATCTCTCCTCCCCTTATCTTTCAACCACAGAACCGGCCACACCTCTGAAGGCCAAGGAGGCCACAAAGAAGAAAAAGAAACAATTTGGGAAGAAAAGTAAGTTGTTCCCTAGGGCAGCCAAGCACCGGTGTCCGGGAGCTGCCACTTCCGGGTGGCTTTCTGCGTTGGCGTCCTCCGGCCCACCCTCCTCCCCTCTGCCTTGCCCTGGCCCCTGCCCCACGGGCCTCTGGGGACCCGGAATCATAGGTAGTTGAGTCTCCCTGGAGATGCCCACGTGGTGAGGATTTGGAAAGCAGCACAGCCCCTGGGCACCTGCAGCTGCTGCTCTAAGGGTGAGGCCCAAAAGAGACAGAGGGGCTTCCTGGGCCTCCGCTCTCCCAAGGGTGGCAGCACCGGGAGGCGGACAGGCCCTGCCCAGCATGAGAGCGGCGAGGGAGTCGGCAAAGCTGACCCAGAGCTACAGCATGGCACTGCTCCCGGAGAGCTTGTCTGGACACAGGACTGAGCCGGACGGTCCCATCACCGGGCAGGGACAGGGTAGTCTGAGGGTGTGGAAGAGCCAGGACGCCCTGCAGAACAGGATGCCCGGGACGCGTGTGTTACAGTGCAGGAGTCCCTACCCGCGGGGTACAGAGAGCCCCAGTGCGGGGCTCGGGGCGTATAACCGTGTCATCTGTCCCCATTGTCACCTTGGCCCTCTGCCCTGCTTCCTCACTTCCTGATCACCCCGGCCCGCAGGCCTCACACAGGACGGACTCCAGTGCTGGGTTTGACTCCATTTTTATTCCAAGGGAAAAGAATCCCCCCAGCCAAGCCCCGGGCCCTCAGACAGGGCTCCAAGAAGCCCCTGCTGGAGCACGAGCTGCAGGCTGCGGGGAAGGTTGCGTCGCAGCCCGGGCCTGACGAGAGTAAGAGCCGTCGGGGGTCGAGGCAGGGCCGGCCTGCGCTGCACCCCGAGGTGACCCCTCCGTCCCGACCTGGACACAGAAGAGAGAGCCGAGGTGAGGGGGGATTTGCTGGGCCCTGAGCCATCCTCAACAACTGGTCCTCTGAGCCTCCCCTGGGCCCACGCCAGCACCCTGCCGGGGGCCCAGCCACCGCTGCTACTGCTCCTTCACTGGCCGCATGTGCTGGGGGTGGGGGACAGAGGCAGGTGCCAGCTTCTCTGTATGGCCCACCTGGCTGCCTGGCTGCACTTGGGCCCTGGACTTCCTCTTTGGGAGGGGTGGTCCCCAGCCGCCTGCCCCTGCCTCTCCTGGTGGCCTGGCTGTGCGCACTCACTTCACTGTCCCCCTAGTCATTGCCATGTGTGTAAAGGAGGAGCACCTGGACACAGCCTCGCCTGATGAGATGCCCAGTCCGGAGCTGCCTGTGCCCGTGGAGAGTATCAAGCAGGAGATGGATGGCTGAGCTGCCCTGGCGCCCGGAGATCAGAGGGTCCGCCCGCCCTCCCTGGAGCCGGAGACTGAGCCTTTCATGTCAAATCAACGCTTGTCTGCACCTGGGGCCTGCATTCGGAGGGACCGGCCTGGGCTCCATGGACCCCTCCTGGCCAGGTCTCTGACCCAGGCTGCCAGAGGACCCCGTGCTGTCTCTGTGACAGCCTCTGCACCCCACATTTTCCAAGCATAGCCTTGAGCTGCCTCCCCAGCTTTTTTTTTTTTTAAAGACAGGATCTCAGTAAGTTACTAAGTTTCCCAGCCTGGGCTCAGACTTGTAATCCTCCTGCCTCAGCCTCCTGGAGAGCTAGGATCATATGTGTATGCCACTGTGTACCTAGCTCTGTGCTTACGCAGCCTCCTCCTGCCCTCAGCACACCCTCAATTCCAGACCTCACCTGGGAGACAACTCGACCCACCTGTGATCAGTTGTCCCTGCATGATGGGAGTAAAGCAGTGAGGGGCACTGAGCGGAGGCTCCTGGCTGCCATGTATAGCCGGGCAGGAGCAGCCTCCACCCCGGGGGAGCCACACAGAAGCCTTGCTCACCTCCTGGGGAGTCACCTCCTGGGGAGGCACAGTGGCCCTCCTGGCACGCTGGGGACCCACTGTGGCAGGCAGCTGAGAAGCACTGACCAGGACAGTGGGGTTTTGTGGCGGTCCAGCCGTCACAACACGAATGTGCCTGAGAGGTTGTTCAGCTCGCTCCTGCTGTTCTTCGCCTCATTCAGTAACTGATCCCTCTCCTGTTTGATGTCCCTCACCGCCCGGAGCCGCTCAGAGCCTGCATTTACCAGCTTCACCTTTTCCAACTCCAGGTCACTCACTCTAGCCTCAAGCTCCCGAATCTTGGCATCTTTCTTATCTTTTAAAATCTTAAATTCCTGCAGCTCCAGTCTCCTGTCATTGATCTCTTTCTCCAGCTGGGCCTTTTCTACCTGCATGGCCCCCGCGGTGCGTCCGTGCTGGCCCACCAGCTGCGTCATGTTTTCAGTCACTTTGTCCTCTGCCATCTGCAGCCGCAGGGCCTCGCACTCAGACTGCGCATGCCGCAGGTGCTCTCCCTCAGTCTTCAGGTGCCGCAGCTCCTGCAGCTTCAGGTCCACGCGGGAGTGCAGCTTGGTGATCTCCGCGTTGGTAGCCTCAATGGCGCGCTCTTTCTCCTGCAGGGAAGCTGTCAGGTCTGACACTGTCCTCTCCGAGCTCTCCAGGGTCATCTTCTTGGCCGTCAGCTCCTCCACCACTTTGCGCAACATCTCCTTGGTGGACTCGAGCTGCGCAGTCAGGGAAGACACTTTCTCCAGACTCTCGTTCTTCCCCTGGATCGCTGCCATCTGCCGCTCCATCTGGCCCCGGCACTCGCTCTTCATGGCCTTGAGCAGGGCCTCCAGGCGCTGCACCTCCATGTTCGGTCGTCCAGCTCCTGCCGAAGGTGGTCGATGGTGATGCTGTTGCCCGTGTCTCGGTCCCACAGCCTCTTGTTCTGCTCCTTCTCCAGACTCAACTCCTTTTCCCTCTTGTGTAGATTTGCCAATAGCTTTTGGAGCTGATCGTATTAAATTTTCACATAAAAAGAAAAAAGTACACAGGGCACTAATTATAAGTAACATCACAATGGATGGGACATCATCCCTCTGTAAAGACAGGCAAGTAAGGTGTCACTTTAGCAACATTTTTTCCTGGTCCTTCACCTTCTGTGTCCTCTTTTCTTGATTTTTGATCATTGAAGACATTGCTTGGTTCTTCAGCTGCAAATCTTCTACCAGGGTTTGCAAGCTTTCCAGTCTATTCTGAAGTTTCCTGCATGTTTTCCCTGTTGTTTCTACTGGTGGAGACTGTGAATCTTTAGCAGAATCAGGTGAGGGAACAGTTTTGGTGGATCTGTACTGTGGCGAGGAACCTACTGAATCTTCAGCTGAACTCGTGAGCAGCGAGTGCATTGGATACTTCTTAGGGGAAGTGAATGATCGGGAAGCTGAGTTTTTCACAGATGGGCTCGCTGTAGACAGGAACGTGAAACAACTTGATGGATCTTCCAGTTCTGCATGTAACAGGACTGGCTCCCTGCTGAGAGTTCCACTGGACTTGCTCCCTTCCATGGAGTCCCTTAATGAGTTGTTGCTTCTATGGCATATGTCTGATCTCAGGCTTGATTCGATGATGCAGTCTCTTACCCTATCATCCAAGGCCCCAAGCGACGGTGCTCTCCCCTCATCCTCTGCCTTGCTCAGCTGCACAGCTGGCTCCTCATTGATCACGCTTCTCAGCTCCTGAAGAAGCTGTTTCAGATCCTTTGTGGGGTCTTCCTTTAGTGTGGTGGTCTTCCCAGAGTGATGTGAAAGGAAGCTGGCTGTAGACTGGGAAGATGGTACATTAGAGTGGACACGGGTAACAGAGGCTGTGCTGAAGTTTTAGGCATACAGATTCCTGCTCCTGATGCTGTATTATATCTTGACATTCTGCAAACTGCAAAGATGCCTTATCAAGAGCAACTTCCATATTAGCAACCTTTTCTTTCAAGCGGCGTTCTTGAGACCGCAGAACTTCCAGCTCCCCAGCCATCTTATTTTTTTCTGTCGCAACAGTGCTCAGCTCCTGACTGAGTTTATTCTTCTCTTCTTTTAAAAAATGTTTCTCCTTATTTGCATTTGTCATGGCCTCTTCCAAAAACTGGATCTTGCTTTGAAGGGCATCTATCTGACCTCTTTTGGCTGTGATTTGCTTTTGCATACCCATTGCCACTTTCATAGCATGACCATCAGACCCTTCCATTGACTTTAGGGTATTCCTTGTTTGCTCTAGTTCAGACTGTGCAGATTTTAATTGCATTTTCAGTTTATTTGTAGCGGTTTCCATTTCTTCACTCTTGTTTCGAAAATTCCTTTTTAAGACTTGATAGTCCTCGCTCCTCTTTTTGCCTTCCTTTTGAAGGTCCTCTTTTTTCTTTTTGTCGAGATCTTTTTATTCTTTA
>NW_022900931.1:6752067-6757523 GCF_012274545.1 Fukomys damarensis | reverse complement strand
ATAGTCCTCGCTCCTCTTTTTGCCTTCCTTTTGAAGGTCCTCTTTTTTCTTTTTGTCGAGATCTCCTTTTATTCTTTATCTAGCGGTGTCCTTCACTGAATCCCTCGATACTCAGGTCCCTGTTCTTCAGGTCCCTGTTCTTCAGGACCCTGTTCGGGCGCCACTTGTCGCGACCCCAAGGTGGCGGCCCCACTTGGACCTGACGGTTTCCTCCCCTTCGTTGAACTAGGGTCAGGTGTGGACTTTGTGTGGGGCGTGGCCAGCCCTGCCAGCTGAGGTACCCCTAAAGAAGGGTCGAGCCCCCTCACGGAGAGGTGTGATGCACACTTGCTGGCTGGGTCTTGTTACTCTTAGTCCCTTTTAATTCGTTTTTGCTTTTCCCCACTCCTCTAAACTGCATTCTGAAAGTTCATCCTGTGTCTGCTCTTGCTTTGCCCGTTGGTCTCCCTTGAAACCCAATCCTCAGCCCTTTCCTTCACAGTCACGCGCAGGTCCCTCTTGTCTTGTAAGGTGGCTGCTGTGCCCCTCTGCCTCAGTGGCCCCTCGAGCCTTGTGTGGTGTCTGGCACTTGCTGAGATGTGCTGAAGGGTGCACTCAATCTGGGTGCATCCTAAGGGGGTTTCATCCGTCCCTCCGTCGTGAGCCTGGTGGATGTGGGCAGCCTCCAACAGCTTGTTCAGGCTCCTTCCAAAAGGCAGTAGGAGGCCCTGTGCTGTACAGTGGCCAGACCAGAAGTGGCCAACAAGCAGAGGCTGATTTCCTCAAAAAGCGCACCAGCTTGGAAGTGAAGACCATGGGCGAAGGCAGTCTCAGTTCTGGGGGCCTGTTCCCCGCCCCCACATGCAGGTGTTGACAGGAACATGGTCCAAGAGGGCCGAGGTAGGTGCCCTGGCCCTGCAGCTGACTCAGGAGCCCAGCAGAACTCATCTCCCTGGTCAGAGATTCTCCTGACTGAGGGGCCTCGCTCTCCTGCCATTGGGCCTTCCTGAAAGATGAAGCCATCCCTAGAGGTACTGGGAACCCAAGACCCCACAACAGGGTAAGCAGAGCTGGAGGGCAGGAGCAAAGCACTGTCACTGGTCGGGAGCGCCCGTCTCTACCACTATCAGTGTGCCATCGTCCTCTGCCATTCCCCTCCCCCAAAACTACAAGGTTCCCAAGGTGGAGCCTGGATCTGACCTGTCCCTAGTGCCCAGCTCAGGCCCGACAGGAAGTCAGCCTTGCTGAGTGCTCAAGAAACGGACAAGTCACATGGAGATCTGCTCTCAAGAGTCTCAGCCCTGGGCTGCTGGCTGGGGAGCACCTGCACACCCTCCTTGCTCCCCACTTGCCTGCCTGAGGGCCGTGGTGGCTGCCCCAACGGGTCAGGCCAAGTCTGAACACATGGACGCAGCCCTGCACCCCGCTTTTCCAGCGAGCAGCCTGGGCCCTCTGCTCAGTGAGGGAGCACAGCTTTCCATTTACTCAGCTCATCTACCTTCAATGCGACCATTCCACAGGTGCAAAAGAGGAAGGCTCGATAGGCTCCAGGGGGTGATAAGCTTCCGCTCAATGTTAAATGGCGGCAGTGGGACAGAGCCACTACCAGCCCTTGGACCTCCACCTTGTCCACGGCACTGGGCGTCTTCCACTTGCCAGACACAAAACTATGTCAGGGTGTCAAGGAAGAAAGAGGCGGGCATGGCCCACCCTTCTCAGCCCCTACACTGAGGGCAGGGCTCAGGCCTAGAGCCTTCAGTCTTGTTTGGGTCCCCAGAGGAAGTTACTTTCACTAAAATAACCCCGAACCAAGCTGTGTGTAATGGCACCTGTAATCCCAGCCCTACAAGACTGAGGCAGGAGGATCAGAAGGGACCCAGCCTAAGTCCCCACTGAGGGACTTAGCAAGATGGTGTGTCAAAATAAAAGGTGTAAGAAAATCGTGACCCAGAACTCCAGGCTGGCGCTCAGTGGGATATTCACATCAGAAATGAAATGTTCTGAGAGGTCCAGTTCCTGCCAAACCCTCATCCTCTTTAGCCACACCCTGAGCTGGGGTGGGCTGGCCCGGCTCGGCCTCCACACCTCTCCTGGGGCTGCTGCAGGCACCAGGTACCAGCCCAGTGCCTGGCAGGTCAACGCCACACGAGTGTTGGCTGTCACTAAAACCAACTGGGATGAGGCAGTGGCAGAACTTGCTTGCTCCCCTGGGCTTCTGAGGAGTCTCCTCACTCCAGCTCCCTTCTCACAGAGCCTTGTTACAGGCATGTACTTTCCCCAGAGGGGTATGTTGGGGACTTAACCTCTAGTAACTCAAGAGTCTAATTTTACCTGAAAGTAGGCTCTTCATAGCAGTAATGCAATTGAAACGATTTCATTAGCTCGGGCTCTATTTCACTATGGCCAGTATCCTTATGAAAAGGGGAAGTCTGTACCAGGTATGTCTGTAATCCCAGCCAGTCAGGGGGCTGAGGCAGGAGGATCGCGAGTTTGAGGCCAGTCTGGGCAACTTAGCAAGACCTTGTCTCAAAATGTATAAAACAGCTAGGAATGAGCTGGGCATAGAGACACATGCCTCAGCACTGGGGAGGCTGAAGCAGGAACATCGCCATGAGTTTGAGGCCAGCCTGGGCTACGTAGTGAGTTCCAAGCCAGCCTAAACTACCTAGTGAGACCTGTCCCAGTCAGTCAATAAATGGGCTGGGGGTGTAGCTCAGTGGTAGAGCACTTGCCTAGAATATACAAAGCCCAGGGTTCATTTCCAGCACTGCAGGGAGGAAAATGATGGAGGAGAATCCCACTGACAGATTCAGAGGGCAGCTGTGTGAAGACACACAGAACACCACGTGGGGATGGAGACAGATGGCGGCTCAGCCACCACAAGCCATGAGGCAGGCCACCAAGTGGCTGGAAGGACCCAGAAAGCATCCTTCTACTCGGATTTCACACAATGGCCCTCAACACCTTGATTTACAACCTCCCAATCAGGCAGACAGATTTCCGTCTGTCCGTCGTTGTGTCACCAGGTTTGTGGTACTTGGTTGTGGCAACCCAAGGGAGTAATACAAACACCACCGAACGGCCTCAGGCACCTCCAATCTCCTAAACATAGCTCCCAGGGGAGGCAGAGCCCCATGCCTGTCTTCTCCACTCTTAGCTTCCCCGCAAGGCCCAGCTGTGGAACCCATGTCCTGTACACCCTACAAATGAGTTCAAGCTGAGTCAGGACGTAAATGTCAAGTGAGGGCCAATGAGGTCAAGGTTGGGAGGGGAGTAGCTGAGTCCACACCAAGCCAGCAGAAACATAACTGACGTTAAGGACTGCGCTAGGACCAGGGTGCTATGGCTTAGCGGAAAGGCCACTGTCTTGTGACAAAGTGGCACATAATCATTTCCTTTGGAGGTGAGGGGATGTCGTGGAGAGACATAGTAGTGCCATGGGCCATTGCTCAGCTCTAGGGCCCATGAGTTGGACGTGAAATCAGAGCCCTGCTGTCAGAGCTGCAATACCTGAACCCCCAACATGGGCCAAACTTGCCAGTTCCTCACGGCCTTCCCTTGACTGAGGTCCTCCTGGTCCCTGGCCTGGATGCTGGTGTCCGTTTGGCCTTCCTGGCAGCCCAATCTGGGCAGGCTTCAAAGACAGCAACTGCAGCCTTCACACGCTGGCCCCGGGCACTGGGAGGGGTGGCACAGGTGGCCCCCACCCTCAGGTTCAGCCCAGTGAGCCACCTGAGGAAGAAAGAGCTCAGGGAGCACACGGTCCAACCTTCCCGAGGGGAGTAGGGGCGTGATCGGGAGTTTGGGGACGGGGACTAGCGGGGAGCAGGTGCTGCTCAGAGTCCTGGCTCTGCGGCTCACCAGTTAAGTGGCTTCTAAGTCACTTCAAGCCTCAGATCCTTTCTCTATGAAAAGGGAATAAGAATAGTGACAGGAGCAGGGCATGTTGGCACAGGCCTGCAACCCCCACCACTCAGAAGGCTGAGGCAGGACAACTGCAAGGCCAGCCTGAGCAACTGAGCAAGATCCTGTCTCAAAAACAAAATAGGGTTGGGGGTGTAGCTTAGCAGTAGAGTGCTTACTGAGTAAGCACAGGTCCTAGGCTCAATCCCTAGCACTGCCAAAAGAAAAAGTCAGATGTGGCACTGACGGCTTGGCTGGGAGGTGGGCATGCCCCTACCTGTGCAGTGGGAGCAGCTGGCAGTCACAGTGGAAGGGGTTGCCACTGAGGTCGATGAGCTCAAGCCCAATGAGACGGGGCAGGGCAGGCAGGGCCCGAAGTTCGTTCTTCTGCAAGTGCAGGCTCTGCAGCCCTGGCCCCAGGCCAGAGAAGGCCCCAGGAGAAATCTGCAAGGAGGTGCCCGGCCCTGGTGTGAGTTCCTACCAGTCCTGTGCCACTTTCGGTCTGCAGAGGGGAAGCTGGAGAGCCCAAGGTAGATGGGATAGGAGGGGGATCTTGGGGCTCAAAACCCAGGTGGGTCTCATGTCCAAGTTACCCAGAGGCCGTGGTTCTTTCTGCTATACCCAAACCCCACCCCCTTAACAAGCCTCTTGGGAGCTCTTGACACTAGGTAACACCTCTGACCCAACTTCCTCCCTTATGATTCCACCTGGCCTGTCACCCACATCTAGGCTCCATAAGGGCAGGGGACATGTTTATCCCTGGGTTCCCATGCCTAGCCTAAAACCTGGCACTCAGGGTGACAGAGGCTTGCTGAGTAAAGGTATGTTTGTGTTCAGCCTCGTGCTGTGTCCCCCACCACACACCAGGTGCCCACCTGTTCCAAGCCACTGCTGTTCAAGAAGAGGTGCTGCAGTGACCGCCCCATGGGCCGGAAGTCCCCATCATGCAGGGCCCGGAGTGGGTTTCCTGAGAGCTGCAGCTCCTGCAGGGCAGGCAGCCCTTCCAGGGCCCCCGTGGGCACCTCTCGAAGCTGGTTCCTGTCTAGGTACAGCTTCTCCAGCTCACGAGCCGTCCCAAGCGCCCCAGGGGACACCTGAGTGATGCGATTTCTGCCCAGATAGAGCCAGCGCAAGGCCCGCACGCCTGCCAGGTCCCCAGGGCCCAGGCGCTCCAGGGCATTGTCCTGCAGGTGCAGGGACACGAGGCTGGGCAGGGCGCGCAGGGCAGCGCCTGGCACCTGCAGGAAGCGGTTGCGCTCCAGGTACAGGTAGCCCAGGTGGGGGGCCCCTTGGAGGGCTGCAGCGCTGAGGCCAGAGAGCTGGTTGTCAGACAGATAGAGGTAGAGGAGGCGGTCCAACCCCGTCAGGGCACCCGACTCCAGCTCCGCGATGCCGCAATGCTGTAGGTGCAGCGACATCAGGTGGCTCAGGCCTGGAAAGGCCTCCCGGGGCACCGAGGGGAAGTGATTGCGACGCAGGTCCAGCAGCTGGGTGTCGTTTGGGAAGCCGCGGGGCACCGCCTGCAACCTGCGGCCCTCGCAGCTGCTGTGCCGGGAGCCCGGGGCACACACGCA
>NW_022900931.1:6720423-6750904 GCF_012274545.1 Fukomys damarensis | reverse complement strand
CTCCGCCTGGCAGTGCCGCAGGTCTAGGTGTGTGAGGTGCGGCAGGTCCCGGAAGGCGGCCGGGGGGATGACCCTCAGCACGTTGCCCTGCAGGTCCAGCCTCTGCGTGAGCTAGGCGAGGGGAAGGCGAAGGGAAGGCGAAGCTGAGCACCGCGCGTGCCTGTCCCTCGCCTAGAACTGCTCCCTCGTTTCTCTTCACCCTGCTCCCCGACGCCTCCTCCCGGAAGCCTTTCCTACCCCCAGCCTTTGAGCACCCCCACCCCGCGATGGCACTGGTCACACTGTCTCGTCACTGCCTGCTTATGTTCCTCCTCTACCTCCTAACTCTGTAGGCCAAGGACAGCATCTTACCCTGCTACATCTCAGTTCTCTGTTAAAGGATCTGTGCTGAAGCCAGTATTTTTCTGTAGGGTACCTCGTGCTTGCCAGGCAGGCGCCATGCTGCTAGCTAAATCTCTGACCCAATAGGGTTTTTTGTTGTTTTGTTTTTAGATAAGGTCTCCATGTCCAGTTCAGGCCGACCTCAAACTAATGATGAGCCTCCTGCCTCAGCCTCCCTCGTATACCACCACGCACAGCCCTGCGATTGTGTATTGTCTCCCATTTTACAGAGATGAAGACTGAGCTCAGAGGGAAGTTACTTACCAGGCTGTCTCCACCAGGCAGTGACAGATCCACTGCCCAGCCCAGACTCCTCAGCCCCACCCATTGCCACACTGCCATCCTGTGCCCATGTTCCCACCCCACTGACCTCTGGGATGGCGCCGGGCACCTCAGTGAGGTTCTGGTGGCGACAGGAAACGTGCCACCTGGCATTGTCACAGATGCAGGGCTGTGGGCAGCGCTGGGCGGCTGTGTGCCAGGCTGGGCCCAGCAACAGCAGTAGCAGCAGCAGCAAGGGGACACGGGTGAATCTCTGGGGCCTGGAGAGAGAGGACAGTTGGCCGCCCTTCAACCAGCCTAGCCTTAGAGCCCATGTGGCGATGGCCCAACTTCCCCATCCCACACACCAGAGCTTGTTACCGGCCCTTTCACCCTGGAGGAAACAGACTCACAAAATCAGCACAGTGAGTCCCTTTTTTGTTGTTGTTTTGTACTGGGGATTGAACCCTAGGCCTTCACACTGAGCTACATCCCTGCCCCTTTTTAATTTTTTTATTTTGAGACAGGGTCTTGCTAAGTCACTAACTTGACGAGGCTGGTTTCGAGCTTGTGATCTTCCTGCCTCAGCTTTCCAAGTAGCTTCAGTGACAGGCGAGTGCCGCCACTCCCAGCTTGCCGACCTCTTAGGGACAGTGGCCGCCACCGTGGTTCTCTGGCCTCCCTCCTCCTGCTCTGCTCGCCTCCCTCCGGCTCTGCTCACCCGTCAGCAGCTGAGCAGAACTTTCAAGAATACAACTGGGAGCCTGGCTCCCCAGCTGCACACCTTCAGCATCTCCCTCCTGCCTTAGTGGAATCCGGTTCAGGTTCTTCCATGGCGCCCACCTCCCCCACCGACCATAAGTGTGAAGGGTGTCGCTGTCCCTTCCATCACCAGCCCTCACTTCTGTTCCTAACCACGTCGCACAGCATCTGCGCAGCCTCTCTTGTCACGAGGGCTGTGCCTCCCCCTCCCTGCTCATGACTGTCACTGTGTTTGAGTGCCAAGGTCCACCCATCTTGGTGCTGGCAGGCCAGCCAGGGAGGGACCCAATCAGGGGGTCCCTGCGGGGACAGTGTCTGCGGGGCTCAAGGGACTGCTGCTGAGCCTTGGACAGGGCCCCAGAACCAGAGCACAAGAAGTCCCAGAGTGGCCTGGACGTCCAACATCCTCCTGCCAACCCACCCCTGGGAGTCCCTGTCCCCCAGCCTCTCCGAGGCCCAGAGAAGAGTGGGGTCGACCTGCAGCCACACAACTACCCGAAGGTCCCCTTGCCCCTCGGAGCCCCAAAGACTCACCACTCCATGCTGCCCAAGGTACAGCCAGCCCAGCCTGAGGCTCAGCACAAGGAAAGGCCAGCTATAGTCCCTGCCTGGACGCCAACAGGAGCCCCCCTCCTTGGCCCACAGGCCTGGCGGCAGGGACAGCGCTGAATAGGAGCATTGTCGCTGGCTGGGTGAGCCGGGGCTTCCCCAGGCTGTGGGCAGGGGTGGAGGCAGCGGCTGCAGTTACAGGGCCTCCTGCCCAGTGTGGGCCCAGGAACCGGCCCAGGGCTGAGTCTTCAGGCCACCCAGCAGAGAGGGGCCGGGAGGAGCCAGCCTGCGGGTCCCTGGTATTGGGCTCCCTTTGGGGCTCTGAGGGACCCTGGATGAGCCTCCTCTAGCTGAGCCTGTTTCCTGTTCTCTGAAAAACACTTGCTGTTAGGAGTTTGCTCATGGGATTGCTGGAAGGGTATGGTAGGCACCTGGCATACCAGTTGGTGGGAAGAACGGTTAAGCCTTTCCTTTCTATATGCGCGTGCATATATATTCAATGAGATACTGCACAGGCAGCTGCAAAACTGATTTACTTTACAACACTGGGTTCTTGGGAGTTAGCCAAATCCATGCCTCTACCCATTCAATTAACTGTTACATAGTATTCCACTGTGCTTATGCAGGAGACTTACCTATCCATCCAGCTTGTATATTTTGATTCCTGTTGATGGGGAGAGAATGAAGGCCTAACTGGCCTCTGTGAGCACGAAAGAGCTAAGGCTGCGCTGAGGTGAGCCTGCGTGTTAGGGACCATTTACGACAGCTGGGGTGAAGTTGTGTACCAGAGTGCGAACTAATGATACTGGGAACCAGATGAATCTTGTTGCTTTGTACCTGTGTTTGGGGAATAAAAGCGAGGGGAGGCAAAGACTCGGGATCCGCCTGTTAGAGGCCTGAGCCCATGGGCTGCCCACCTGTTGAGCTGACTCCGTGTCTCTATTATTCATCCTCTCGGCCTCCAGGTCAGGGAGGAACAGAGGAGCTCTGGGTCCCAGAGCTAGGCTGGTGGGGTGAGCCCAGGGGCCAGAGACCCTGGTCACCAAGATTCCCTCCACTTTTTTACTGTTACAGACAATGTTGCAAAGTATATCCAAATATACATCTTCCCAGGCACATTGTGCAGTTTAAGAATAAAATAAAACCAGGTGTAGTGGTGCACGCCTGTAATCCCAGCACTCGGGAGGCTGAGGCAGGAGGATCACTGTGAGTTCAAGACCAGCCTGGGCTACATAGTGAGTTCCAGGTCAGTCTCAACTACATAGGGAGACCCTGTCTCAAAAAACAAACAAACAAAAACAAAACAAAAAAAGAAAGACCCTGTCTTAACATTTTAAAAAGGCATGAAGATGTAGCTTGTGAGAAGGCCCTGGGGTCAATCCCCCATGTGTAGACCATAACAAAGATTTCTGTATCCTATAATTTTTCAGACCCTGGTTTGTGATGGAATTGTATGTTTATAATTCAGTTTGTTTAGGTGTTTGGTGCTTTGCTTTGCATTTATGGGGATTGAATCCGGGGCTCATGCTTGCTAGGCAAGGGTTCTACAATTATAACCTTTTTTCCTTTTTAACTAAACTTTCACTCAAATTTCGCATGAGAGATCAGGCACACTGGGGGTGATGCAGCCAGCCAGCCAGTCCCATAGCAGTGGGACTGCAGTGTTGAGTGCTCATTCATGTCTGACTCTTCCCTCAACAGTATATGATGTTCATTCAGGTTTTAAAGAATGTTAATTTGTTCACTTTCGTTTTTTAAATAGCATGTTAGCGCTCCATCCCATAATATACCACAACAGTGCCTGGGACACAAAAGGAAGGACAGTCTGCCCCAGTGGCAGAAAGCTCAAGGTAGGAGACTGAAATAAAATGGAACACAGGTGGGGGTGGGGGTGCACGGTGCACACCTGTAATCCCAGCACTCAACAGGCTGAGACAGGAGGATTTCAGTTCTAGGCCACTAGAAATAGAACATTTCATACAAAGAAGGAAGGGAGGGAGGGAAGGGAGGAAGGAAAAGAAGAGGGGGGAGGAAAGACTAGAAAAGAAATCAACTTGAGGTTTATCTAGGTGTGGGTATGGGTTGCTGGGAATTGAACACAGTCAAGTGCACACCAGGAAGTGCTCTACCAGAGACCCATCGACACTATTTTAAACATTGAGACAACGTCTTACTGTCCTGCCCAGGATAACCTTGAATTTGTGATCCACTTGCCTTAGACTCCCAAGAAGCTGGATCACAGGCATGCACCTCCACGCCCAGCTTGGTCTGTTTTTATCACCGTGAGCTGGCAAACCCCACAACGTCACTTCCGCCCTCTTGGCATCTTACTGTACTTCAGCTACTTTACCCGTCCTGTTGTCGGTGGATACTGAGGCTGCCTCCAGCATGAGGCCATTTGGGAAAGTGCTGCTTAGGGTGTCGGCAGCCATTCCTGCTGTGAGATGAGGAATGGAACTGCTGGTCTTCATGTACCTTGACTTTCAGCTTCCGTGGATGCTGTTTCCCGTGGTTGTGTGGTTGCTCTGATGTACACATTACCAGTGTCTGGGCACCTATAGTTCCACAGCCCCACCTACACTTGGTATTGTGCCAGGTGTAGTGGAACACGCCTGTAACCCTAGTGCTAGGGAAGCTGTGAGGCAGGAGGGTCACTGACTGGAAGGCCAGGCTGAACTACATAGCGAGACCACTCACGCGCGCTCACGCTCTCTCTCTCTCTCTCTCTCTCTCTCACTCACACACACACATACACACACACACACACACACACAGACCCTGCGCCTCAAGTAACCAACAATAAAAACCACTTGGTATTGTCAGTCTCCGTACTTGAGTCATTCTGCTGAGGATATAATGGTAGCATGTTGTGATTGTAGTTTCTCTGACAACTTATTAAGCATATTTTATATCTTCACTTTTTTGGTGAAGTGTCCTTTGAAGAGCATTTCCTATTGAGTTGACTATGTTTCTGCATTGGTGGGGACGGAACCCATGCTAGACAAGTGCTCTGTCACTGAGCTACATCCCCAGCCCTTTAATCTTTTTTTTTTTTTTAATTTTGAGACAGTCTCATTCTCTGATCTGAGATGCCCAGGCTGGGCTCAAAATGATTCTCCTGCCTCAGCCTCCCAGAATGGTGGGATTACAGCGTGTGGCAATACCTGGCTTCTACTCTGGGTTTCTGTGTATTTGCCTGTTCTAGATACTGTAAGATCTAAGAAGAATCATAGTATATGCCATTATTTTGCTTACCAATGTTTTCAGGGTTTATCCATGTTGTAGAACATGAAGGGCTCATACTTTTTCCTGGCTATCACTGTGCACACATGGACAATGACATTGTTTCCACAGCTAGCCGTCACTCTGTCATGAACGGTGGTGCTATGAACATCGGTGCGCACATATTTGGATCTCTGCTTTTAGTTCTGTGGCCGTATACTCTGAAGCAGGACTGCAGGCCAAGGGCAATTCTGTGATTAGTTCTAACAACTTTTAAGTAGAGCCTTTTAGAATCTTCTCTATATAAGAATCTGTCTGATGTTGAGACTTTACTTGTGTCTAATTTTTACCTTGCTTTTTTATTATTTTTTTCTTGCATAATCACTCTGGCTACAATTCCCAGCATTATACTCTTTTAATAGGTGTTAAGAGTCACTAGGCAAGCCAGGTGTAGTGATGCACACTTGTAATCCTAGCATTCAGGAGGCTGAGGCAGAAGGATCACAAGTTTAAGGCCAGCTGGGCTACATAGTGAGTTCAATGCTGCCCAGCCTGAATTATAGAGCAAGACCCTGTAATCCAATGCTCTGCATGCCTGGGCAATTTAGTAACCTAGCCTGATCCTGTCTCAAAGTTTTAGGAAAGGGCTAGGGGTGTAGGCAGTGTGAATGCCCTGGGATCAGTCCAGGGGAAGTGCTAAGTGGGCATTTTTACCTTATTTCCAATCTTAAAGGAAAGCTTGTTTTCACCATTATGTTAACTGTGGGCTTTTCCCACATGGGCTTTACTATGCTGAAGGAATTCCTTTCTATTCCTGGTATGAGAGAATGAATTTTGTCAGATGCCCTTTCTGTGTGCACTGGGATCATCTTGTAACCTCTCACCCTTGTTCTGCTAGTGCGGCTCATTACACTGGCGTTCGTGAACCATCCGTGCATCCCAGGGACAAATCCCACTTGGTCATGGTGTGTGGTCCTTTCCACGTGCTGTTGGGCACCATCCCTTTTAATGAAAATAAGACGATCACAGGTACCTTGGCTTAGAACCATTGGTATCACACTTCAGTCTTCTCAATTTACTGATTCATCTGTGTTGAATTTTCCTCTGCACAGCACTGCACGGAGCAGCTTTACTCTTACCTGTCGTTTTCCTAATTTTGGCCTGTATCGTGGTGTAGATGTACAAGTTCCTGTGTTTGGGGTGGGGAAGGTGACTGGATCACGAGGTGCTACCTGCATCAGTGGGGTCCGTCCATAGGTGAGTTCATGGCTGAATGTACTCTCAGGAGTAAAGACCTGTTCAAGGTGCTTACCAGGGGTGTAACCCAGACTGTTCTTGTCTTCCTCTCTGCTTCCTAGCTGCTAGATTGAGCAGCCTTTCTCCACCATGCTTTCTGCCTTGAAGCCGGCCAACTGTGGACTAAACTCTATGAAACTGACAGCCAAAGCAAGCTTCTGAAGATACAGGCACAGGTATTTTATCCCAGTGATGGAAAGTTAATACAGCCTGAGTTGACTCTAGGTCCTTGACATCATGAACAGTGTTGCTAGGGGGTCCCCCGACCCCTGCTTCCTGGGGTTTTGGCCAGTCTATGTGTAAAACAGAATGGCTGCTATGGACTGTCTCATGCTGTTGGAGAGCCTCGGGCTGAGCAGGCCTTTCCCAGACAGGGGCTCAGGCACCTGAGATATTTCTGATGCAGTCATAGTCTCTGGGGTCTG
This sequence comes from Fukomys damarensis, assembly GCF_012274545.1. Classification (NCBI taxonomy): domain Eukaryota; kingdom Metazoa; phylum Chordata; class Mammalia; order Rodentia; family Bathyergidae; genus Fukomys; species Fukomys damarensis. The sequence continues at coordinate 6,744,008 of NW_022900931.1, read as the reverse complement.
GAGGGTGGCATTTGGGGGTCTAGGAACCCCAGAGGTGACCTCAGCAAGCAGCAGTCACAGCTGCCCTCCGCACCCTGGCCAACCACTCAAGGCTGATTGAGAGGGGCCAGGAGAATTAGCAGCCTGTACTCCGGAGACCATGTTCTCTGTTGGGGGTGCAAGGAGCTGGGCACTGAGGGCCTGTGGGAGTGGCACGAGAGCTCTGTTCTCCCTTCAACCCCACGTGGTCTCATGTGAAGGATGTCAGCCCAGAGGGCACCATACCATCCTGTGGATGCCCTGGCCGAACCTCAGCGAATGGCTCTCCAGGTTCCCCAGTTCTCAGTACTCTGGTTTCCCTTACTCCCTGCCCCGTCCACACACAGGCTACCACTGCTGGCTTCTGGGCCAGAACCTAACGATGGAGCTCCCCAAAGGCAGCTCAGGAAACACAGTTCAGAACAGGGCCCAGTGAGGAACATGGGGCCGAGGAGCTGCAGCCCGAGTGCAGGCCACAGTTAGGATAGGCTCAGCTCTGCACTTCACTGCCTGGGTGACAGCAGCCTCCTGTAGGACCCAGGTGGGGCCCACTTATACCGCACGGACCATACCCTACTTGGGTGAGAGAGAAGCTTCGTGGTCGCCCCAGCCGTCATAGCTGACTTTATTTGTGAAGCTGCCAGGCACAGCCCAGACACAGAGAGCACACGGGAAGCATGAGGCAGTCACGGGGGTGTCCAGCCCCACCCCACCCTCCCTGCCCCAGGGGATTAAGAGCACCCCAGATGCAGCCCAGGCATCAGAGCACCGGCTCCACCTTCCTGTGCAGAACAGGTCTGGGCCTGGCACAGTGCCCGCCCCTCTGGCTTGGCCCTCACTGGCCGCAGGAGCCAGCACAGCCCCAGGTCCTGCTCCTCCTGGACCACCTGGTGGTGCCCCTGGTGTCTCTTCTGGTCCACATGAGCAGGGGCTGGGGTCCTGCCCTCTGTGACAACTCCACCCTGAGCCTCTGCTTCTTAGGCCTTGAGGTGCGCACAACAGGATTAAACAGCGGGGACAGCAATCACTGCAGGACCAGGCCAGGTAGAAGACATCACAACGTAACATAGAGACAGCAGAACACACGGACAGCAACAGCCCAGGCTTCAGCACAGCCCAGGAGGTGGCAGGACAGCAGGGCAGGCGGGACAGCTGCGGCACAGAGTGCAGAATGTCCTCAGATGGTGGTGAGTTTAATGGCAAAGCAAACCTGCAGCCTGTTCCAGGGCCAATGCCCCACAAGAGACCAGGGCCAGAGAGACATGAAAAACCCCAATCTGAACACAGGAGGCAAACACACCACACCGACATACACACTGGGCCCTGACACGACATGAAACAAAGACCCTCCCTGCCTCTGGTTAGTCCTGTCCTAGGGACTCGCAGGCAGTAGCTCAGTTTCTCCAGGTCCCTCATCTGTGGTGCAGGTTGAGGGACAGAAGAGGTGGCCTGGAGGCTACACCTTGTAGAGTGTCTGCAGCAGGCTGTGGCGGGCAAGGGAGCAGGACTCCAGGGCACCATTGGGCCTACAGGGAAAAGTAGGGTGGGTGGGTTGGTCAGTGGCATCTGTCACCCAAACAGGGGACTCAACTGCTCCTATTTTCACTAGGACTCTGCAAGGGAGACACAAGCCCCTCCACCTTTGCACGCCCAGCAGCCTGGAGGGGACCCTTGGAGCCCAGCAAACAGAGGGTATGACAGGGCCACACTCACTTGGTGATGAAGGCCAGCAGCAGGGGTGCAAGAGCCTTAGGGAAGTAGTCCTGCTGCACCATGTGGTTCAGCGCCATCAAGGGGCCGTAGAGGTTGGTGACAGCCTTGATCTTATCTTCACTCTGAGGGGAAGAGAGAAGGTGTGGGAAGGCCAGGTGCCCTTACTCCCCACCATGTGGACAGCTCAGCCCTGTGGCCAAGCGCCAGTGGAGGTCCCACGGGGAAGCCCGGCCCCAGGGACATGCAGGCCTCACCTTGAGCAGGCCCATGTGAACCAGCAGCCCGGTGACGAAGGCGTTGGCATTGAAGGCTGAGGAACTGAAGGCCTTCCTCATGAGCGCATCTGCGGGCACGAGCAGAGTGTGGCAGGGTGAGAGGCAGGAGAAGCTGGCACAGGCTCAGAGGTTCCCAGAGCCCCTTGGGCACACAGGCCGGGCCCTGCCTCCTTGCCCCATCCAAACAGAGACAAAAGGCCAGGGATTTAGCTCAGTGGTTCCACCACCTGCCTTGCAAGGGCAAGGATCCAAAGTCCGATCCCCAGTACCAAAAAAAAAACAAACCCCCACAAAAAACAAACAGTTGCTCCAAACAGGGACAAAGGGAGAGATGACAGACACACAAAGCACCAGGCTGAGGGGCAACCGGCACCAGAGTGTGGCTTAATCCTCCTGCTGTAGCTCCTGCCCCATCCTGGCCTCAAATGTGAAATAGTGTGGGGACCACACCCCTGTGCCACCTCACACAGTGTGGCAGACTGAGGGAGGAAGGAGACCATTAGGGACAGCAGAGTTATTCTGGGGAACAATGCAGGCCTCATTTTCCCCCACATGCTCAGCCTGAGTTCCCACTGAAGCCATCCCTGCCACCCTTGGAGCCCAAGATGAATGTGAGGAGAAGACCACGCGTCACACCTCCTCTCATTGGCCCTCTTGATGCCTGCATTCATAGGGCCCTTCCTCCGCTCTAGGCCAAATCTGCCCACCCTGGAGGCTAAGACCAATGGTGACAAGGCGGAAGGAGACAGGTGTTGGGCTCCTCTGTGCTGGGCCCATGTGGGAAGAGGCTTGCAGGTGGGAATGAGGGAGCTGCCCTCCTCACCCAGACAGAGTGTCTACGGGGCCCTGGGGATATGACTTTCCAGCCTCCTAGGTAGGCAGGGCCTGGCGCAGCCACATGGCTTTGCGGAAGGCCTCAATTTCCCCAGCTGCAAATACTGGCGAGTGCTGAGCCTGTTCCCCATAAAGACCGTGGCAAGAAACCGACAGAATGGGTTAGGGACTCTGTCAGCAGAGAGGTGAGGGACACCCTGAATCAGTGTCACTAGCGGGGATGTCTCCAGCCCCAGTCCACATTACCTACTGCATCCTGCACTGCAGTCCTCACTGTGGCTTCGTCCTTGAACACTGACGACACCTTCAGGAAGGCTGAGACCACCTTCTCTGGGTCGGATGTGTCAGTCTGAGAAATCAACAACCAACGGCAGGTCACTGAAGCCAGATCCCAGCACTCTGGCATATGGTGAATATGCATCTGACCAGAGCGGGCTGGAAATCTGGGGACCCTGGTGGGCAAGACGTAGGCTGTCCCTCCAGCTGGCTCACATCTGGCCCACGGCACCTGGGGAGCTGAGAACGAGTGGGTGCATGGAGCAGCATTAAGTATCATGAACCCCAGGTGCCTGTCTGGTCACCTAACCTGAAGAAATCACACAGAACGCAGATATTGTTCACATGCAAGGAAGCCAAAGCTACTTCTACTTCTGTAACAAAGGGAACAAGTGGGAAAAATCAGAAACAGCCAGGAGGAATGGCATGCTTTGAAGTGACAGATCTACTCATTGAAATAAAAAGGCATGAGAAGAGTTCTACTCACTCCCCCCAAAAATAGTTCTACCCACAGGGGAAAATGTAGAATGGTGTGGTATGAAAATGCTAGGACACAAAAAGTTTGTATTAGCTGAGCGTGGTTGTACACACACTCTGGAAGGCTGAGGCAGGAGGAATGGAAGTTCCAGCCCAGCCTGGGAAACTTAGTGAGACCTTGTCTCAAAATGTGAAGAATTTTTAAAAAGGGCTAAGATGTCGCTCAGTGTGAAGGCCTAGGTTCAATCCCTAGTACCACAAGTGGATGAATAAATTCAAACCATACAGTGACTGGCACAAACGGGTGCTCAATAATCACTTCTGAATGAATGAATGAAGCCAAAACCAACTAGCAAATAAGTGAGGCTAGGGCAAGGGTGGCCTCCCATGGGTACACACAGGGCCTGGCAGAAACCACTGACCACGCAGCAGCCTGGGAACACACCAAAGGGCCTGGGAACGAAGTTCCCGGTGGTAAGGCTGGAGTGGGCAGGCCGCCCTTACTGCAGGCAGAGGACTGCAGTGTCACACGTATCCTGCACTTTCACGTATGTGTGTCTGCATTTAACAATATGAAAAGAACAGCGAAGGCCCGGTCGCCAGCTGACAGTGACCCCCGCTTCTTCCCGTGCTCTGCTGTCCCCGCCTCTAGCAAGCTGTCTCACCTGCTGAGCTATCAGCACTGAGCTCTTGGGCCCAAGGTGCAGCAGCTTCTCGGGGGATGGGAAGGCCAGGAAGGTAGAGATGTCGGTGGGTTGTGCGGAGGACAGCGATGGGGCCAGCTCCTGAAATGGGACACGGATGGGAGGCGATCACAGATTCCAAACCTCAGACCCTGCTGTCTGTTGCTGCTCCGGGACACCCACCCCTTACTTTAGCCAGACCTAGGCCAAGGTCTGGAACTGTTCCCCCACTCAGCCTCCACATGGATCCTCACCAGGCTGTGCAAGGCCCAGAAATGACCGGGGAGAGGCTACCTGGAACTGGAATCCAGCCTGGGTCAGGCTGTGGCCACCTGAGACCACTGTTACCACACTGCTTCCAGATCCCCGGAAAGCACCCGGTACGACAGGGTCCTACTCATTTGTGAATTCTGAGGGGACATGAATGAATGGATTAGGGGTGGCAATCCCAGGCCACCAGGGCCCAGCAGGGGACACCAAGTATGTGCCACAGTTCCAGCCACAATTTCCAGAGCACAAGGCTGTCCCTGAAGGTCACCAGGATAATTCACTGATGGGTGAAAAAAAACATCAGTTTCTATACCTACATTAATATAAAAATAGTGTGCAGGGCCAGGTACAGCGGCATATGCCTGTAATCCCTACTACTCAGGAGCATGAGGCCAGCCTGGGCTACACAGTGAGCTCAAGCCCACCCTGAAACAGACCCAAAAACCCCAAAAAGTAGTTGTGGCTGCATCTTCCAGGATTTCAGGTGATCAGAGCCCTGACCCTAGCAATGACAGGAAGGTACCCCCGTGCTGGAGTTCAGAATCTTCCTCGAGGGCGTGGCTGGTTCCTCCCCTTGTCTTTGCTGTGGTTCCTCCTCTTCCTCCTCTTCCTCCTCCTCTTCCTCCTCCTCTTCCTCCTCCTCTTCCTCCTCCTCCTCTTCTTCCTCTTCATCCTCATCCTCCTCATCTTCACCCTCATCATCACTGCAGAGAGGAGTTGGCTAAGGCAGAGCCTCCCTTCCCTCAGCCCACCCTGGCTCAGAGGCCTGGCTCTATGAGGGGAGACCAGATCGCCCCTGCTCCCAGGAAGGACAGGTATTACCAGGGAACATGTCCTTCATTTTTTTACCCCCCAGGGAGACCGTGCTGCAGATCTTGTCTTATTCCTAAGGGACCCATTCCCACCCCAGTCCTACACAGAGGCAGGAAACAGGAAGGAGACCATCAAGGTTTATGGGGACCTTGTCCAGGGCAGTGCCACTCACACCTCATGGGAGAGGCCCATGAGATGCCCCTGCCGCTGAAGGGGCCATGTCAGTTCCCTCGGACCCAAGCCTCTGCAGCAGCCCTGAGGACATGTAACCATCTGCTGTGCCACTTGGAACTGATGTGGCCTGGAGACAAGTGACACAAACTGCCTGTGAACCTGCAGGTGGGTGCTCCCTGATACTCACCCATTCTCTCCTCTGCAATGGGCTCATCAAATACTGGAATCCCTACCCTCCCTGTAGTACTGAGGGTTAAACCCAGGGCCTTTGTACTGAGCTACATCCCAGCCCTGTTTTTTGTTTTTGTTTTGTTTTGTACCAGGGATCAAACTCAGGACCTTGCCTGTTTAATTTTTTGAAATAGGCTCTCGATAAATTGTCCTGGCTGGAATAGAACTCACAATTCTCCTGCCTCAGCCTCCTAGAGTACTAAGACTACAGGTATGTGCCATCACCTTTGACTTCCCTGTGCCAACTGCCTCCCTTCTAGTCAGTGTCAGGAATACTATTGTGCCTGTCCCCTTGAGGTGCCCCAGGGCCTCTGTCCACCATATTTGCTATTCTGCCACATCAGAGTCAGATCCACATCAGCTCCAGAGGCCTCCGGACTCCCACCTCCAGAGGGTGCCACGCTCAATGGAACAGACAACACCCTGCCTTGTTTCTGCCAGTCAGAAACCTTGGTGTCTCACCCTTTCTCCCTGGCACCCAGCACAGAGCCTGGCACACACTAGGTGCTCAGCCAACACTTTCTGGGTAAGCACAAAGAGGAAAAAGTGAAGGTGCGTGGGCCACCTGCCCATGCTCCTACCTGAGGGATGCCAGCACCTTGGCCATGTTGAAGCTGTCTAGCACCTCCTGGAGCTGCTCACAACCCTCCTCTCCCAGCGCATTGCCTGCTCAGAGGGAAACTGAGGTGAGAAAGGCACACGGCGGTCGGTCGGCAGGGCTGTGCTGAGGGCCCTGAGGCCCCTATTACCATTGAGATCCAGCTTCTCCAGGTCAGCTTTGTCAGCCACAGCCTCCGCCACAGCCAGGGCAGCATCTCGCTTGATTTCACAGAATGACAGGTTTAGCTCCTAGGAGAAGAGGAAAGTAGAAGCAGGCAGCTACCAGGGGCCCAGCTCCTGCTCCCCAAGAGGCACAGGGGTGGGAAGCCAAACACGTGTAATGACATGACACCGGTGCCCAGCCACAGCCAGATCTGCTGACACTGCACTGCTCCCTCACGGAGAAGACACCGTGGCTCAGACAGGTGGCATAGGCGGTGTGACATCATAGATACAGAGGGGCTGCTCCCCTACCCCCATGAGTGGCCCAGGGCCCAGAGCCCAGCGGCACCTTGAGCTTGGGCAGAGCCCCACGCATGGCATCTGCAATGGCTACAGCACCCTTGGAGCGCACCAGGCAGTCCCCAAAGTTGATCACTTCCACCTGCCGCAAGGTCTTCAGGGTCTGCAATAAGACGACAAGGTCCAGCAGGAGGGCACAGGACACACCCTGCTCAGCGCTCACACTATGCTCTTGTGTCCTGGTCCGGCCCTCCACATCTCTGCTCCTCTCAGGGCCACGCCAGCCTACCGCCCATGTTATAGTCAGAATGCCTGAAGTACAAGTCTAATACAGCACATCACCCTACAACTCTCATGGCTCCCTATTCCTTATAACACAGTTTCCCAGAACCAGCAAAGGCTACGAGGTCTTCCTTCCCCCTCCTGCAACTGTGCATCATTTCAAAGCAGGACCCAGGGAGCCTCCACACCTGTGATCCCTCTGCCCAAAACATCCCACTTGCTGTTCACTTGTCCCGAACCTAGCCAGAAGGCGAGCTCCTGGCAGGATCCTTGCTACCCAGAGCCCTGTCTCATGCTGCCTGGTGGCTCCCTTCCCTCTTTAAGGAGGGACCCACGGGGCCTACAACCCAGGCACCATGCAGGGGCTCAATAAACAGCCAGCGGAGGAGTCAGTTGGGAAGAGACAGGGCGGGCAGCCTTGTCTCCCTTGGCCTGAGAGCAAAACCAGCCCCAACTGGGGAGGCAGCAGGGAGGATGTTCAGGACTCAGGGACCATGGCAACAGCTTGTGATTCACGGCCCTGTTCCAAAGGTGTTCAAGTGAGCTGGGCCCACGGGGTGCACACGACAGGGAAGTGGGGCAGAAGCCAGCCTACCTCGGCCATGGCCACTGCGCCCTTCTCAGTGAAGGTGTTGTCGTTGAGGTTGATGACCCGTAGCAGAGGGTTGATAGCAAAGGCCTGGGCCAGGGCCATGACGCCAGGGTGGTTGATCCCGTTCTGTGGCATGTGGACCTCCCTCAGGGTCCCAACGATCTGTGAGGACAGGAGGACAGCGCAGAGTGGGCCCTGGGCCATTGACACCCAGCAAGGGCTCGGGTGTGGGCTTGGGACACAGACCCCAAAGTACCCTTCTGGCATGGCTGTGCCCAATCCACCTCAGCCCCCTGAAGTTGACCTACTGGCTCAGGAACCTGCAGACAGAGGACTGGGAAGCAGAGAGGCTCTGGGGCATGAGGCCTGGGACCGAGACATGGATTCCCCAGTCTGGTGTCCTCTGCGCTATGGGGACCCAGGGCTCTGCGGATCACCAGTCAGTGATCCAGTGCTCCAGACAGTGCAGCTCCACCTGGCCTCCTCCAGAGCCATCCTCCCCTGGCTATGCCACACCATGGTCCACGAGCCTTGTCCCTGTGGGGGAAAGGAGGGCTCCCTGACTCACTCAGCCCTCCTCCACCCCAGCCTCTGGACACCTCGCTCGCCCACGGCACCATCCCTGTCTCTCATGTGTTGGCAGCTGCGTGGAGGCTGCTTTCTGTGCAACCCGAAGTTCTCATTTTGGATCCATCTCCCCCAGGGAGGCTTCCTTCCGTGGTGTCCTGCTCCTCCTGCTGGAGATCAAAGCTCCGTTCTCATCTGCCCTCAGCTCAGAGCTCTCATGGAGGGGGACACGCCTGCCTCCACTGCCATAGGGGTAGAGGACAGGTCTGGGACAACTGTCCCTGGATGCTTGGCACAATGTGGGAGGAGTCACAGACAAATCCAGGCATGCCAACTGAGGCACAGCACAAACCAGGCTGCTTAACATTTCCTGTGCTGCGTACTCATCAGACAGCTAGGGAAGCCCCTGGGTCCCTCCTCAGAAAAATGTTTTTACTTTATTTTTTTCCTGGTACCAGGGATCGAATTCAGGTCCTTGCATTTGTGAGGCAGGCAGCAGCACCACCACTTATCTAAATCCCAGAAAAATGATTTTAAATTTCGATAAAAATGATACAGAATTACAAAGGAAGTCCACTGAACTGAAAGTTATCAAAACACACACCAAAAAATCAAAATGCAGCCCAGGTATGGTGGAATACACCTGTAATCCCAGTACGTGGAAGGCTGAAGCAAGAGGATTGTTTTGAGTTCAAGGCCAGCCTGGGATATATAGTGAAACCCTTTCTCAAAAAGAGAAAACAAAAACATGAATTTATGTTATAGTAACATAGGTACTTTTTTTCTTTATACTAAGACTAAGGATTATACTAAGGCCTTGGTATTGAGCTACATTCCCAGCCTTTTTTTTTTTGTACCAGGGATCGAACTCGGGTCCTTATGCTTGTAAGGCAGGAGGCAGAACCACTGAGCCAAATCCCCAGCCCCCTGACCCCCAGCCCTTTTTATTTTCTACTTTGGAACAGGATCTCACTAAAGCAATACGTTGCCCAGGATGGGTTTAAACTTGTGATCTTCCTGCCTCAGCCTACCAGAGTGCTAAGATTATAAGAGTGAACGACAATGCCTTGTCTACGGTACTTATGAATAACAAAATCTGAGAGTAAGTTTACTATTACATGACCTTTTTTGGCAGGGGCGTTCCAGGGGATTGAACTCAGGACCTTGCACTTGCGAGGCAGGGGGCAGAGCCACTGAACTAAATCCCCAGCCCTATACCAACCTTTATACGGTAATAAACAAATTTCTTTCTTTTTCTCTAATTTCAGAGACAGAATGTCACTCTGTTGCCCAGGCCAGTCTCAAACCCATGGGATCAAGTGACCTTCCCAGCTCAGTCTCCCACGTGGCTGGGACTATAGGTCCACACTACTGCACGAATCTGAGGTCATCTGGGGCAGCTTAGCAAGACCCTGTTTCAAAATTCTAAAAAAAAGGGCTGAGAGGTGTTAGCTTAGTGATTCAGCACCCTTGGATTCGATCTTCTGTACCACAAAAAAGTGCAGTGTTACACTGTAACTGCTAGAATTCACCACACCACAAATAATTTTGTAGCCAACATTTGTTGCAGTGAATTCAAATGTTAGGAATGTCTTTGTAAAATGCCATGTGATCCACATGACACTGATGACCTCTTGGGTGGTCTGTGTCACCCACAAACTGCACATCAAGGTAAAAAATGATTCCTCTTGGTCCTCTTTGGTTTTCCACCATGTGTGATACATAACACACACACTGTGGGGCGTGGGTGCGGCTTGGTGGTGAAGCGCATGTTTAGCATGCACAAGGCCCTGGGTTCAATCCCCTGCCCCAAAATATACTCCTTGAAACAAAACACACAAGATGTGGGTTAATTAGCTGTTGATGTTATGGGTAACCACAAGCTATTAACAGAGTATTTGGGAGTCCAACATCACACTCAGGAGCTGGGGATGTAGCTCAGTGGTAGAGCACTTGCCTAGCATGTGCGGAGCTCTGTGGGCTCCTGACTGGGGGGGTTGGCACACTGTTCACAGGTCAACTAGAGTGTTTAGCTGTGTTGAGACAGCAATGATGTTATTCTCTCCCTCTACAAAGAACCCCTCAACTCTCCTCCCTACACTGGGTTAAGAACCCCATTCTAAGCACACCAGAGGCCAATGGAAGGGCACATTCATGGGCGGCAGCCAGTTCCCCACCAGCTCCAGAAGAGGCAGGCACCTCCTGAGGGGCCCAGGGAAACACAGGCAGGTGAGGTGTCTTTAGATGCATCCCTGCAGACAGCCCACTAAAGCGGCAGGCCTGTGGGACACTGCTTGGCCTGGGTGTGGCTACTGCTGCAGCACACCACCACCCTAGAAAACATTTACATGAAGAGTGGAGGGGAACATGCATGCATGCATGAGGTCCTGGGTTCAAATCTCAGTACCACAAAAAATTAAAAAGTAGATGAGAAGGGGAAAGACCCAAGGTTCCCACTCCTGTGGGAGGCAAGTGTGGTCCTGCACGGAGTTCACTGCCAAGGCCTCAATTCAGGGCCCTGCGAAGAAGAGGAAAGGGAAGAGGTTGGGGAGAAGGCCACCTGGCTGCTCCTGCCTCTCTTCTGTCCCCATCTCGGGCAAGTGTGTGCAGCTCCCACTGCCCTGCTGCTGCTGAGGAAGGCACCTCTCAGACCAGGTGGCCCACCCTACCCAAGGTCAATCTTCTGTGCTTGGAGCTTCAGCTGACCCACTGACGTGGCAGACTAGGGACCTTTTGGGACAGGGTAGGAAGTGGCCCACTGTGGGACAGGGTACCAGGACTCCCTACCCCCTCACCACCCCGCTCGATTTGGTGCCCAGTGAGCCAGGATGGGAAGAAAACACTCACTCCAAAAGCTTCTGCCAAAGCAGTGGCTCCGTCGTTCTCCAGCCGGTTCCTGCCAGCCACAAAGACCTTCAAGGCTAGTGGCTTGCCTTGGGCGCTGGACTTGCGGTGACACTCGGTCAGAGCTGCGGCCAGGATCTATGGGGAAAGGTGAGATGCTGGCCCAGCCTGCAGCCCTTCTCCGGAATGCTTATGAACCTGCTCTGCAGTGTGTCACACCTCCAGCAGCAGTGGCAGGAACAGACCCACTGAAACACAGTCACCCCTCAAGGCTGGGCTCAATCTCCTGGACTCAAGGGATCTTCTGGCCTCAGCAGCTGGGACTACAGGTGCATGCCACTTTGCCAAGCTCAGAAACTGTCTGTGGTCAGTAAGCAAGTGACAGACTTTGGAACCAGAGCCCAGACCTTGATGGTGCCTGAGGGAACCAGCAGGTTGGGACCACGATCCAGCCAGACATAGCAGTGACACTTGCTGAGGTGCAAACCTCAGCTTGCCATGTTTTTAATATGCGGTCAGGAGGTAGCTTCTACCCTGGTTATACTAAGAGACAAAGTACAAACGCTGATCAGTAGCTGGACATGGTAGACCACACCTCCTGGAATCCCAGCACTCAGGAGAAGGCAGGGCGATTGCTATGAGTTTGAGGCCAGCCTGAACTATATAGTGGGACCCTGACACAAAAATACTTAAATAAATAATTCGTGTTTGAAAGTGCACAGTTCTGAGCCATGTAATGAAATCTCACACAGTCCTGTCAAGTCCAGAGTATCCACCTGGTAGATACTTCCTGCTCGTTAATCCCTTTAGTATATCACTTGGTAACTACTTCATGACCAGATCAATTGTTGTATATCACAGCACTTTTGTTCAAGTGGCCTTTGTTTTACATAATGGCCTCAAAGCCCATTACACCTCTAATTCCATTATACCGGTACCTGGGAAGCTGAGACGGGAGGATCTCCACGAGTTGCAGCCAGCCTGGGCTACACAGTGAGTTTAAAAAACAAACAAGGGGCCGGGGATTTAGCTCAGCAGTTCGGTGGCCTGCCTTATAAGTGCAAGGACCCGAGTTCAATCCCCGGTACCAAAAAACAAACAAAAAAGCCCAAAAGGAGTGCTGCTGGCAATTAAGGATGGGCCAAACCAAAGCTGAAAACTGTCCCTGTAAGTGAAAAGCTGAGAGCACTCAACTAAAAGAGAAAAACAGAGCCAGGTGTGGTGGCATGCCTGTGTTATAAGTGCAAGGACCCGAGTTCAATCCCCGGTACCAAAAAACAAACAAAAAAGCCCAAAAGGAGTGCTGCTGGCAATTAAGGATGGGCCAAACCAAAGCTGAAAACTGTCCCTGTAAGTGAAAAGCTGAGAGCACTCAACTAAAAGAGAAAAACAGAGCCAGGTGTGGTGGCGCATGCCTGTAATCCCAGCACTCGGGAGTCTGAGGCAGGAGGATCGCTGTGAGTTCGAGACCAGCCTGGGGCTACATAGTGAGTTCCAAGTCAGTCTCGACTACATAGTGAGACCCTGTCTCAAAAAAACCAAGAAAAGAGAGAGAGAGAGAGAGAGAGAGAGAAAGAAACAATCATCTGCTAAGGTTGCTAAGATCTATAGTACACTAAGACATTCTGAGACCATATTCGCACAACTTTTCCTATAGTATGTTGATATACTTGTTGTATTTCTGTTAATCTCTCACTATGCCTAACTTGTAAATTAAATTTTAGCACTGACATATAGGGAAAAGCAGTACATTTAGGGCTTGGGACTTTCCAGGAGTTCAGGCACCAAGGGTGGCCTTGGAACGCAGCCTCATGGATGAGGAAGGGCTACGGTCCCAGTCAAATCGGAGAGCAGAGCTGGTCCATCGAGAAGCTCCTTCCTTGGGCAAGGGTTCAAAACTCTGCTTCCCAACATCACCCCACCTACTGAGAGTATGATGTAGGCCAGACAGGCACAGGCCAGTGGGGCTCTCCAGGAGCCTCAGTTTCCTGGCACTGCTGTGTGGCCAGCTCAGGTGACACCCCTCACTCTGGGTTGGGCGCACCTGCTCCATGGGGATGCAAACATTCTCTCATCGTAGCACATAGGCAGCTTACTGCCCATCTACACAGGGGAGGGCATGTGGGACAGACAGAGACACATGCAGGGCAGCAGGCACTTTCTGTGGGGGTGGCTACACCGGCTCCTCAGCCTGGGGACATGGTGAGCCTTGCCTCAGTTTCTCTGGCTCTGAATGGAGCTGTGTGGATGAAGTTTCAAATTCCGTCCCCTACACACTAGCTGTGACCCACATCCCCACTTCTCCAAGCCTGAGTTTATTCATGTGAGAAAATGGGGACAGACAACTTACTGTTCATGTGAGGCAGGTAAACATCTGCACAAATAGGTCCCCAATCCCTGTTGGTTCCCTGTGTCCCCAAACTTTCCCTTTAGTCAGAATGTACGTGAGGGAGGGGACTAATGAACTCAGTTCTCAGCTCTGACCTCCTGAAGGAGCCCGGGTGGACAAACAGGGACTAAAGAGACCAACCCTCTCAACACATGTTTGGGAAGCAAACAAGCTCCTCTGCACCACTGACCAGCCTGGATTTCTGGAATCCAAGGGGTGATACCAAGGCTCTGCCCAGGAATCAAGGTGAGACTGCCCTTCTGGAGCAGCACGTTTCTCTTTCTAGGTTCCTTCCTCGCCCTGGCTCTGCCAGCTGTTCTAAGTGGCAGTACGGGCAAGAATGCTCCAAGCCTCCATTTTGCAGAGCCAGCAGATCCGAGCAGGTTACACAGTATCACTGCCTCAGTGTTGCCAAGCAACACGAGAACTCGGGTACCCTCCTAGACTCCTCTCCCCACTGGCCAGAGGCTGCTGCCTTTGAGACCTTTCTCCTTTGAAATGAAAAGGCAACAAGAGCCCCAGAGAGTGGCGTCCAGGAGCTAGAGCACACTCTGCTGCATGTGGATGCAGCGGGGACTACATGGACTCCAAACCCACCTTGCCGCCACCAATGCCCATGCCACAGTTGTTGAGCTTGAGCTCCTGCAGGGTGAAGCATGCTGGGCTCTTGAGCAGAGTCTCAAATCCACGGACGCCATCAGGCCCAAATGCGTTGTCACTTAGGTCCAGCTCCACCAGCTGGGCCCCAGCAGTGATGAGTCCCTCCCCTAGTGAGATCTGGGCAGAGAGGGAGCTCAGGTCAGTTTTCCAGACATCTGCCAGCTGCTGCTCCTGTGCCAGGGCCAGCCCTGCCCTCAGTGGACACGCAGGCCACCAACATGTGCCTTCCTGGCACTGAGCTTCCTATTCCATGTCCACACTGGCAACCCCACAGAGGGCTCCTAACTAGTACATGGGACCTGGGCAGGAGGGAATCCTGGGAGGGCTCCTTGTAGGAGGTGGCGGATGAGCTCAGTCCGGATGACAGTAGCCAATGAGAAGGCAGCAAAAAACACAGGTGTTGACGAGTGGGAAGCAGCAGCCAGACGCCGAGGAGGAAGTGGAGGGCTTAAACCAAGGCACTTCAATCTGGCCTGAGGGGACAGACTCTGTGGTCATGGGGGACAGAGGAGGAAATGAGGGACAGCAGCGGGCAGCAGAGGCCATGTGCCTACCTGGGAGCCGATGCAGGAACGTGGGTGACGGCGGAGGCCAGCTGGTGTGGCCGGAAGTAAGGGGAGGAAGGGGACCCTGTGAAGCTAGGGATTCCCTAGGCATGGCAGGAGACAGGGAGGTCCCACAAATGCCTCCAGGGTTTTGGGGTATGGCAGACAGGGGTGGCAGGAGCTAGACTGGAGGCAGAGTTCTCTGGGAACCTGTAGGACTGGGGATACCTACAGGCCCCCAAAATAGTCAGAGGAGAGGAGGGTCTGACAGAGAGGGACGAGAGTGGGGAGGGCAAAAATGGGGCTTGGAAGGTGGCTCACGGGGGCAGGGCAGGAGGAACATTCTGCCCTCGCCGGGTCACGGAGGTGGCGGCTGAGCTGGGTTCCAGGGTCCTTCTGCTCTTCAGCACTCATTTTCCCACCCTGCTCTCCTAAGGCCCGGCCCCATGACCTCCACCCACAGGTGGCCACAGACGCTCACTCTGCGGTGTTCCTGCCTGCAACTGTGCCACTCCCTGCCGCAACCCTTTCTCTCCCTCCCTGAGCCTCCTTGTCCTCACTGGTGGGAAAACTCAAAGAAAACCTCAGGCAGGGCAATTACGCCAGAGGGAAGTTTCCCCAAGCTTCCTTTTTACCTTCCTATCAGATACCCACATGAATTCAGCTGACCAGAGTTCTGAATCCCAGCCCCACCTGGTCCTGCTCATCCCCCGAGGCTGAGCACCAACCCCATCAACTCTCCAGGAGCTTCCTCAAAGGCCACTTCCTCAGAGGCCCCCTTCCGTGCCATTAAAGCATCTGTCCCCTGTCCAGGACCCCAGGGGGCTCTGGAAGGAGGCTCTTCAGAAAGGACAGGGGTGCAAGGCATCTCTGGAGTCCCCGTGTGGGCTACAAGAATAGCAGGCTGAGGATGCCACGGCAGGCTCAGGGCGGCAGCTGACCACTGCTGGGCCCATCCCCCCGAGAAGACACATCTGTCCCCCTCCAATCCAAGGCCAGGCAAGCCTTGTCCTGCTGTGTCCCACCCTTTCCTGTCAGGACCCAGGCTCTGCTTCAGCACTCGGTCACCTGTGAGGTTTATCTTCAGCTCCACAAGGAAGAATGTGAGAAAAAGTCAGGAAACAGCCACAGGGTCCCCCATGCCAGGGGATGTCCAGCGCACTCCCTAGCCTTACCAGTGCCGGAGGGATCTCAGACCGCAGGCGCCCCGTGAACATGTCGCTCCAGTGGCATCGCTGTGCAGGAGAAAAAGCAAACACTTAGCCAGAGACTGTCAGGAGCCTAATGTGAAGCCATGAGCATCCTTCACTCTGTGGGCCGGGGTGACCTGAGCATTACAAGATTTTCTTTTCTTTTTTTTTTTTTGGCGCTATTTGATAGAACACTAGCCATGAGCATCCTTCACTCTGTGGGCCGGGGTGACCTGAGCATTACAAGTTTTTCTTTTCTTTTTTTTTTTTGGCGCTATTTGGGATAGAACACAGGGCCTTGCACTCACTAGGCAAGTGCTCTATCACTGAGCTATCCCCCAACTCTCACCCCGTTTTTGTTTTGTTTTTTGCAGTACTCGGAATTGAACCCAGGGCCCTCACAGTCCCACCATTTTTGGAGATGGTCTCACGAAGTCACTAAATTGCCCAGGCTGGGCTCAAACTTGCGATCCTCCTTACTCAGCCTCCTGGAGTGTTGGGAATCAAGATGTGCAACAATATGCCTGGCTTCACCCCACACTTTTTTGGAAATAGGATCTAGCTATGTTGCCCAGGGTAGTCTCAAATTCATAATCCTTCTGCCTCAGCCTCCAGAGAAGCTAGGATGGCAGGCATGTGCTACCAAGCCTGGCTACAAGACTTCTTAATCTGGGCTTTGCCTGCAAAAGGCTGGACCAGTTTTGACTGAAGACAGTGATACCCGGAGGCCTGGCCTCAGTTAATGTGGCCCCTAAGGGCTGTGAGGGGCTCAGCAGAAGCAGAAGGAACTTTTTTAACAAGTCCAGCCCTCTCACTGGACACATGACATGGTTCCAGGTGACAGAGGAACAAGAAAGTAAACCACACAGGTCACAGCATCAAGGAAGTTCCTTTTTCCCTCCCGTCTTACCACTTCCAATGGATTGCTCCATGGGGGCTGGGTCCACTTCCTACTTCTTGCCTTTCTAACAAAGAGAAAGCGGGCTCAGGCTGGAGCCTTTGGGTATTTCTTTTACCGTAATGCATTCTGGTTTTCTACCTATAGAAGTAATGTTCTGGGCCGGGGATTTAGCTCAGTGGTGCTGCCGCCCGCCTTGCAAGTACAAGGTCGCAAGTTCGATCCCTGGTACCAAAAAAAAGAGTAATGTTCTGAAATTATGTACAACTTAGTTAAGTTAGTAAAAAGTATTAGGTAAGTGTCACAAAGGTGGTATCCACATAACTTTATTGTGACAGTCCTATTCCCAATCCTGATTGCTGTGTCTATTACCAAAACTAAAACCTCCGCAACTGCAGCCATCACTGGGCCATGTACGGAGCTGACAGGACACAGGGAAAGCCAATTTCCCCTAAAGATGCAGACCTTAAATTACACCAGGTATGGGCCCAGGTTGTAGCTCAGAGGCACCACACCTGCCTGGCAAGCAAAAGGTCCAGAGTTCATTCCCCAGCACCAGGAAAAAAAAATTAGACCAGCTATGTCTAACCTTCCATACTAGGGAAGTTGGTTTTTGTAGAAAAATGCTTATATCAGGATGGGAATTTAGCTCAGTGGTTCGGTGGCCTGCCTTGCAAGCTCAAGGACCCGAGTTCAATCCCCAGCACCAAAAAAAAAAAAAAAAAAAGCTTCTATCTTCCCATAAAGCCACTGACCTACACCCTAGGGTCCCAGCTGGATGTCTAGTGTATCCAGGCCTGCTTAGGGAATTACGATGATGCAGGTCTTTAGGGCAAGGGATAGGAAGCCATAATCCAAGTGCCACCTCCCCACAAAGCTCTATAACTCAAGTATGATGAGCCAAAGGGTTGACCTGAGGCTCCAGGAAATAAGGCCTGGCTTCTGAGCCCCACCCAGCTGGCTCCAGGTCACTTCCTTCTCTGGCCTATGGAACCCTTTTTGTGCAACAGGGCCTTATGCTTTGGTAATCTCCAAGGTGACAACAGAGCATTTTTAGCTCAGCCTCACATGAACTCTGTCCAGCCTCCTCCTCCTGTATGACCCTAAGATGTACTTCTGTCAACTATCAAAACCTCACGGGGGAGGAAACGTTGTATCCTGCATCAGCCCATTTCCTGAACACTGCAGGCCATCAAAGGCAGTGTCCATCTGTCCTGGGCTCCGCTTCTTCCAGCACTGGAGACAGGCCTGGGTCTACATCAGGTGACAAAGTGTATGGCAATCTCTCTCAGGGTGACCTCTAAGGGGTAAGAGCCCCACCTCCTACAGAAGCCAGTCTCAGAGCCACGTTCAGTGCAAAGTGGAGGTGCTAGGGTTGGAACCCAGACCTGTGGACTCCAAAGCACAGTTCCTCTTGAGCCTCCACTCCCTTGATGTATAAAACTAAGACACGGCAGGTGGGTGTGATGGCGCATGCCTGTAATCCCAGCACTTGGGAGGCTGAGGCAGGAGGATCACTGTGAGTTCAAGACCAGCCTGGGCTACATAGTGAGTTCCAGGTCAGTTTCAACAACATAGTGAGACCCTGTCTCAAAAAAACCAAAAAAATTTAAATAAATAAAATAAAACTAAGACACAGGCCTGGGATTTATCTCAGTGGTTCTGGCGCCTGCCTCACAAGCACAAGGACATGAATTTGATCCCCAGTACCAAAAAAAACCCAAAAAACAAACAAACAAAAAAAACTAAGACACAACCCAGTACTTTACCCAGGCTATTGGGAGGATTAAATAACAAATGGAGAAAGGCCTAGAACAAGCTCATCCCTGTACATGTTAGGGACCATGGCTCCAGTCTGGACTCTCCCTCAGGACTCTTAACTTAAATATGCTAATACTCACTGGGATGTGGGGGACGACACACAGCATAGTGACATTCCCTGCCATTCTGAACTCGATACTCCCACTTTTCTCACTAGAGCACACTGACAGACTGGTATGCAGTAGCACCCACTTTGGGAACACTCGATAAAAGAATCCAAACTAAAGCATCACAAGTTGGAGTTCTACCCCAGTAACTTATTGAGACCTTATCTCAAAAAAGGGCTGGGGATATAACCCTTACTTTGATCCCCAGTACTGCAGAAAACAGATTCTGAACCGCCCTTTGTGTTGGCCTAAGAGGCATCATCTGGATTTAAGCTTCAGGAAAGAACCTGCCTTGACTGAGAGGAACAGCTGGCTGGGCCTCCAGCTGCAGCACCTCCTAGTCCGTAGCAATGTAGGAGCCCAGGCCCAGCCACTCCTACCCAGAGCCCTGCTCGGGGTCTGTCAGAAGGGTTAATAGCCAGAGGTGCATGTGTGGCTCACTCTGCATCATTCCCTCCTCACAGGCGGCAGACCAGTCCTGGGTGAACACCCTCCCCAGTTTCACTATCACGGGTGTAACCCTCTGCACTCCTAACTCCACTCCCGTCTGCCCACTGCAGGGGGCGGAGCCCCAGCTGCTCCAGACGGCCACAGGAAGAGGAGCCATGTGGGTGACAGTCACCAGAGCAGGGCCTGGGAGGGCTGCAGCAGGGTGGGGAAGCTGGTCCACAAGCAGCCCCAGTTGCTCACACTGCAGATCTTACCTTCAACTCTGACTTCTTCTCTAAGGCCTTGGCGATGACCCGAGCTGCTTCCACACCCACTGTGTTGCCCTCCAAGCGCAGTGCTTCCAAGCCGTCAAAGTCTTCAATCTCTTTAATCACGTCTTTAGCTGTCCATGACCAAGACATGTTAGGCTTGCAGAGTCACAAAGAACTGGGGCAGGGGAAAGCTTGGTAATTACTGTAACTCCAAGGGCTATGGTGCACCTACCCTGTGCCAGCCCTGGCTTGCAGAAGACCAGATGGGCTCATGGAACAGCAACTGGCACAGCTAGGCAGATACCACCTCTGTCTGAGTTCAAATAAGGCAGAGACAGATGGCAGGGAAGCCAAGGGGAAAGAGCAGCTGGCTGCTAGCAGCAAAGACAACTTCACCAAGTGGGGGATAAGCATAGGCTTCCAAGATGGGGCACACACCAGGCCAGGGAGGGAAATGCACCAAAGCAAGGAGCCAACAGCACAACAGAGAGCAGCAAGCACAACCACAGAAGACCTGCATTGTTAAGTGACTCTCCTGTAGGGTATGCGCTTGTTACTGTTCTTTTCTTTAATAAAGAAAAATTCCAGGGCTGGGGATTTAGCGCAGTGGTGCTGCCACCTGCATCGAAAGTGCAAGGTCCCAAGTTCAATTCCCCAGTACCAAAAATTAATTAATTAATTAATTTTTAAAAAAAGAAAAATTCCAAAGCACATACATGTGCATAAACAGAAGATATACTTCCCCATCCCTACAAAAAATAAAAACAGAAAGAGGACAGATTCACTGTGGGTTGTGGTACAAGAAGTTACACACACACACACACACACACACAGGCACACAGGACTGGGGATGTAGCTCAGTGGTACCACCCCTGCCTGGCAAGTACCAGGTCCTGAGTTCAATCCCCAGTACACCAACAGCAAAAACAACAACAAAAAGAAAAAAAGAAAGAAAAGTTACTCAGATATGATGGCACACACCTATAATCCCAACACTCTGGGAGGCTGAAGCAGAAGGGTTACAAATTCAACCCCAACCTAAGCAACTTAATAACTTAGCAAGACTTTATTTAAAAAAAAAGACCTGGGTGTGTGATGGCCCTGGGTTCAATCCTCAGGACCTCAAAAAAAGAAAAAGTCTAGCCAGGTGTGGTAGCTCACACCTGTAATCCCAGCACTCGGGAGGCTGAGGCAGGAGGATGGCTGTGAGTTCGAGACCAGCCTGGGCTACATAGTGAGTTCCAGTTCAGTTTCAACTACATAGTGAGACCCTGTCTCAAAAAAACAAAAAACAAACAAACCTTATCTCCCATATGCATCTCTGTCTTGCTTACATTTGTTTCATTAACTTTTGTTCAGATTACTAAATGAATATAAATTGACTGTGGAATATAAATTCTGAAAAAAGGAAGGAAAAAATATCCTTGTAATGTTGCACAGGGATCAAATTACTGTTAATTTTGGTACATTTTCTAGTGCAGTATTTTTTTTTCAAACATGCACTCTTCCCAGAATGCTGGCATTATAGGTGCATGCTACTACACCCAGCCGAATTTGGCCTTCTGGCTATGAAAATCATAAAAGAACTTGAGGAAAGAATCTGCCACCTGGAAGGGTGCCCTAAAAGGCAGTCCATGCAGGGACCTGCTGCACAATACATGTTTGCTTGCTTGCTCCCAGCCATGCCCTGGCCTGCCACATCCCTTCCTCAGGAAGCCTTGCCCAATCTCCCAGCCCGCTCAGTCTCCAACCACAGCATACACAGGCCATACAATCTGAAGCCTGTTTAAATGATCGCCTCATCTTAACAGCACCTGCTCATTAGGTCCATGCTCTGTGAGCAAAGGGACTTGCTCCAGCTGTGCTCACACTGTGTCCCCAAGGACGAGCATGTAACACTAACACGTGTGCTTTCCCACCTACCTTCAGAAGCTATTATATGTGGCCTGAAATTCAGTACTAGGTACAGAGAGGATAAGTGAACACCAGCTCAGGTCACCCACCCACAAAGTGGTGACCAGCATTTACTTCCTACCTTTTTTTTTTTAAGTACCAGGGATTGAACTCAGGACCTTGTACTTGCCAGGCAGGCATACTGCAACTGAGCTAAATCCCCGGCCCTTACTTCCTATCCTGTTACAAGGAAGGCCAAACAGGTCTGAGCCTCTGACTTTCTAGAAGGGGGCTGAGGTTTCTAGGAAGGACTGCCCGGGACTTCTGAGGAAATGATAGAGCCAGGTTTCAGACCAGTTTCCAAAACTGAACCCATGTGCTCGTCCTCATGGAATCCCCACAGAGAAGCCTCTTAAAACCCACCCCCCACACTTGCCTGGGTGACCACTCTGGAGCTGCTGCCCCAGGTCCCCATGGACTAGACTTTCTGTGCTGGCCCCCCACGGCAAAGGCTGGGGTAACCTCCTTGCACTGTGCAAGCCTCACCCAAAAAGGACACCTGCTCTAACATCAAGGCACTGCCAGGTCTACAAGGAAGAAGATGGCCACTCAAGAGGATGCTCATAGTCCTTAAGAGCACAGAGGTAGGACTTATAGAAAGATGGAGGAGTAAACAGCAGATACACAGCCTCTCTGAGATTTGGTGTCCAGACACGGGAATATAGCCACGTGAGGAAAAGAAGGTAGAAAAAGTGGGTTCCCGAGACCCAGAGAGGACGTGAACCAGGAACTAAAGCCCATGGGAAGAGTGAAGAGAGAGAACAGTGCTTCCCTGACCAATGATTCACTGCAAGTGAGGGGCAGCTCAAGCCTAAAGACACAGTGACTACTGGCAACCTCATAGGCCTCCACAGAGAATAAAATCAATGGAATGGAGCAGTGGAGACAGTAGTCTATGGTGGATGGTGAGTTATCTGGGTTCAGACGTCCCCCAGGAGAGGGAAACTGGCCAGTAGCCACCTTGCAGAGGCCAAGTGAGTCAAGTGAGCTCAGAACTCAAGAGCAGCTTCAGACTGGCTCTGTCTAGCAGCTCCAGTGTTACAGTGAGGTGGAACCAAATTCAAGTTGGTAGGAGATCAAGGAGCTGAGTTCAAAGACAGCAGAAGACACACAGACTATTGCATTCTGAACAAATAGGGTCCCAGCCTCACAGCCAGAAACCAGCCTGAACTTCAGTGGAACTAAAGATGCAAGCTTGCTGGGATTATCTACTATCCCACCATAAATCTACAGCTGGCTCTCTGGGATTAATTGACACGGATCTGGGCTTTGTTTGCCCACTCTGCCTACTAGTGACAGCAGAGACACGCCCTGAAGTGGACATTTTTTTTCTTTTCTTATTTTTGTTTTGTTTTCTTGATTATTCTTGTTATGTGTGAACATTGTTTCTAATTTTGTTTTCTTTTTTGCTGTCCTTCTTTATTTCTTCCTTTTCTCTTTCCCTTTCTTCATCAGTTTTCTAAAGTTTATGCAATCTTTCTTTGTCTTCCAGCCTTGCTTCTAATCTTTTTCTATTTTCCTATTTCTCTATTTTTTCATTCTAACCTCTTTTAAATTTTCTCTTCTGGCTGGGTGTGGTGACGAATGCCTGTAATCCCAGCACTCGGGAGGCTGAGGCAGGAGGATGGCTGTGAGTTCGAGACCAGCCTGAGCTACACAGTGAGTTCCAGGTCAGTCTCAACTACATAGTGAGACCCTGTCTCAAAAAACAAAAACAAACAAACAAAAAAAATTCTCTCCTGAGGATAAATCATCATATTGAAAGCATATTTAGTTTATACAATTTCATATTTACTGTATATAATTTTTTAGTTTATTTTACATTTTGTTACATAACCACAAATATAGTTCAAATGGTTAAAAGTGTGCTTGTGAGGCAGGCTCCAGAACCACTAAGCTAAATCCCGGGCCCCCTTTTTTTTTCTTTTTCTTTTTTTTTTAAGGTCTTAATTAATTAAAAAATTTTTGGTACTGGGGATCGAACTTGGGACCTTGCACTTGAGAGGCAGGTGGCAGAACCACTGAGCTAAATCCCCAGCCCTTAATTAAGTAATTATAAAAAATAAAATAAAATAAATTGAAGAGGTAGGATTCTGCAAGAGACTCAAACCCAAAAGCGACTCAAACCCAAAAGCCAGCTATACCTAGAAGTCATCTTGGAGAAGTAGTCATTTCCTAAGGGTTCTAAATACTAGCAATAAAGCTACCTG
>NW_022900931.1:6699112-6720315 GCF_012274545.1 Fukomys damarensis | reverse complement strand
GTGGTTTTTTTTTTTTTTTTTTTTTTTTTTTTTTTTTTTTTTTTGGTACTGGGATTGAACTCGGGTCCTTGTGCTTGCAAGACAGGCCACCAAACCACTGAGCTAAATCCCCAGCCCCCTGCCAGCAATTTATAAGCATCAATCCAGGAACTGCAATAAAACAAAAAAATTGAAAATGAGGAGACACTTAAGCAAAATGCAACTCTAGACCTCCAGCTTACTTACCAAAGGCAACCCCAGAGAACAATGAGGTGAAACCGTTTGAAAGCCACCCACCGAAACTTTCTTAAGTGGTAATAGCATAAGTAACAAAGCAGATGAGAAAAAAAATCAAATCAGAAATAATCTCTCTCAAAAAAGAATGAATCTCTCAGATAATGACAAAGACGGTGACTATAATGAAAGACATGGTTGGGCTGGGGATTTAGCTCAGTGGTTCTGGTGACTGCCTCGCAAGTGCAAGGGCCTGAGTTCGATCCCCAGTATGGGGGGTGCATGGTGACTCCAGCACAGATACATATGAAAAATAAAGAAAGAAAGAAAGAAAGGAGCTTAGGAAAATGATGGAAACCATGAATGTCCAACATAGGAAAGAAATGAAAACCATGAAACAGACTCAAACACACATCTAGGACATTAAAAATTCCACTGAGCGGGCCAGGGATTTAGCTCAGTGGTTCCACCGCCTGCCTGGCAAGCACAAGGACCCGAGTTTGATCCCCAGTACCAAAAAAAAAAAAAAATTTCCACTGAGGGGCAGGGATTTAGCTCAGTGGTTCCACCGCCTGCCTGGCAAGCACAAGGACCCGAGTTTGATCCCCAGTACCAAAAAAAAAAAAAAAATTTCCACTGAGGGGCAGGGATTTAGCTCAGTGCCACTGTGCCTGCCTCACAAGCAAAGGTCCTGAGTTTGATCACTGGTACTGGAAAAACAAACAAACACACATTCTACTGAAAGAATACACAGAGAATGAGTCAATGTGAGGACAAAATATCAGGTTTAGAAGATAAGATTGTAGTTAGTGACTATGAAAAAGAAAAGATTACTTGGGAAGAGGATGTAGCTCAGTGGTGCAGCACCTGCCTGGCAAGCACAAGGTTCTGAGTTTCATCCCTGGTACTTCCAAGAGGGAAGGGAAGGGAGGGGATGAGAGAGGGGGAGGGTAGGGGAAGGAGAGGAAGAAAGAAAGAATTCTGAAAAAGAGTAAGGGACAATGAAAAATCAATCCAACAGCTACTAGATGATCCAAAGAAGAATAACATAAGATTGATGAAAAAGCAGGAGATAACACAAACAACATAAAAAGGCTGTTCACAGAAGTAATGGCAGAAAACATCTCAAGCATGGAAAAAGAATTTGACATATAGACACATTTAGGGAGGCATGTAGAATTCCAAGTAACCATGATTAAAAAAATCTACACTAGGGCTGGGTGGGGATTTAGCTCAGTGGTTCCACTGCTTGCCTTGCAAATGCTAGGACTCAAGATCAATCCCTGGTACCCCCCCGCCAAAAAAAATCAACACTAAGGCATACAATAGTCATGATTCCAGAAATTCAACATAAGACAAAAATATCAAAAGCTATTAGAGAAAAGAAACAAATCACAGCAGAGCTCTCACCATAAACCCTCAAATCAAGGAGAGCTTGAAGTATTTCAAGCCCCGAAAGACAACAACTTCCAACCCAGATTGATGTACCTTAAAAATCTACCTTCCAAAATTGACAAAGACTGCCACCTGCCTTGCAAGCACAAGGACCCAAGTTCAATCCCTAACCCTAACCCTTCAGCCTCAGTTTCCCAATCTGCAAAATGGGGATACAGATAAACTGAGATACTCTTTATATGACACTGAACACCTTGCTGGACACAGTATTCAATAAATGGCATTTAATATCAAATCCATGTTTAGCAAACTGAACGTCTACTTAGAAACACAGAAACAAACAGGGCCAGGGATTTAGCTCAGCAGTGCTACCACCTGTCTCGCAAGTGCAAGGTCCTGAGTTCAATCTCCATTACCAAGCGGGAAAAAAAAAAAAAGAAACACAGGAACAAGGATTCAGCTCAATCTCTGTTATAATCCAGCTCATTATTTTCCAGACATGTGACCTTGGATAAGTGATTTAAGTCTCCTAAATCCCTTTTCCTCATTAAAAACAAACAAACAAAAGAAATGGAATCCATAAAACAGATTCAAACAGATATCCAGGAGATTAAACACTCCATAGAAAGTGTACGCAACAGAACAAAAGAATGCGAAGATACACTCTCAGATATAGAAGATAAGATTGCAGTCAGTGACCATGAAAAGAGAGGTCTCTTAAAAACAGTAAGGGATCATGAGAAATCGATCCAACAACTCCTAGATGATGCAAAGAAGAATAACATAAGACTGATAGGAATACATGAAGTAGCAGGAGAAAATACAAATGACTTAAAAAAGCTGTTTGCAGAATTAATGACAGAAAACTTCCCAAACAGAGGGGAAGAATTTGACATTCTGATAACTGAGGCATATAGGACCCCAACTAGCTACAATAAAAAAAAAGTCTACACCTAGACATATAATAATCAAGATCCCAGAAACCCAACAGAAGAACAAAATACTACAAGCAGTAAGAGAAAAGAAAGAAATCACATATAAAGGAAAGCCCATCAGAATCAAAGCAGACTTTTCAACACAAACCCTTGGGGCAAGGAGAGCATGGAATGAGATATTTCAAGTACCAAAAGAGAACAACCTCCAACCTAGACTGATGTATCCAGCAAAACTCTCTTTCAAAATGGAGGGGGAAATAAGACACTTCCACGACAAAGAACACCTGAGAAACTACGTGAATACCAAACCAGCACTACAAGCAATTCTAAACAAGATCCTAGAAAAAGACAATGAAGGCAACAACACCATGAGGCCCAACAGAGCAAATCAAATAGGCAAGGCAAGAAATTAAAAGGAGAAGGTGAAAAAGTAACAAGAGTCAACAAAAGGCCAAAAACATGTCAATAATAAGTCAGTACATATCAGTTATAACCAGCAAATGTCAATGGCCTCAACTCACCAATCAAGAGAAATAGACTGGCAAAATGGAATAAGAAGCAAAATCCAACAATATGTTGTATACAAGAAACACACCTAGGGCAAAAAGAAGCCCAGAGACTGAAAGTGAAAAGATAGAAAATAATTCTCCATATGACAGGAGCCCAGAAAAAAACAGGGGTAGCAATCTTATTGGCAGACAAAGTAAATTTCAAACCAAAACCAATTCTAGTATTATTGATGTAGGACGGTACTGTATCATACCTCTATGAATGTAAAATATCTTATACCTGCTTTATGATACATAGTAGGGACCGTGCTTTATCAGATCTACATTTAATGATATTACTCTAGAATGTTCTCTTTCCAGATGATGATTAAGAGGCTAATAAAAAAAAATGGTGCCAGGTACCACAACAGCAACAGAACTTTGCTGTTGTCTGGATATTATTCTTTTCTTTGTTTCTTTTTGTTTCGTTTTGTTTCGTTTTGTTTTAATGGAATGTGCTGAATGTCTATAATTTTGTTCAGATGACTGCAGAACCTGGAAAAGCTGTTGCTGCTATCGATGCATTACATACTGCTATTATTAGTCTTTTTATATAAATATAAATATATACACACACACATATATATATATATAAAAATTGAATTTTGGGAAACTTTAACGGTGCTGCCAATTTTGCAAAAAGTCATCCCAATTTACTGTGTTGAGTTGGCATTGTACAGAAATAGACAGCCATATTGGTCTAGAAATGTTAATTTTTTTCATTTTTATTTTTTTTCCATGTATACAGGGGTAACACATCGTACTAAATATGTAAGGTCATATCTACGTGGGTTTGATTACAGAAACTAATAAAGTATTCTCTAAATAATGAAAAAAAAGAATAAGACTACAAGAGCAAGAAGCAATTTAAATATGTTCAGGGACCATTTTCATCTCCAGAATTAAGGTTTATTTTAATGTTTCATCATTGCCTTTTCTCTTTTACTTTCCTTTTTAGTCTTATTTTAGGATTCCCTATTTTTAATGTTCATACAGAGATTTCTTTAACTGAATACCAGTTTCTCTGGTGTGAAAAACTATAATAGTACACAGGATCCTAATGAGATAATTAATGATGTGAAATAGGAAGTAAAGGGCTAAAGGTGTAGGGAAAGTGGGAAGGGTGGGGGAAAGGTAATAAGGGAGAGGAAAAAAATATGAGAAACTGAAAAATGAAAATAAAGTGTTTGTAAATGGGGAGGGGAAGAGGGGGTGAAGGGAGGGCAGGGACAAGGGGAAAAAATGAGAATCAAGACTTATTATGTAAAGGTACAGAATCCCAATGATGAATGTAATTATATTGTATACCTAGACTGTACCAATAAACTCAATAAAAAGAAAAAACAAAAACAAACAAACAAAAAAACACTTCCATCTACCTCTTTGAGGGATGATGAGAGGAACTCATAAATTTCAAAATCCTATGAAACTGTCAGGAATGGACATGACCACACTCCCAGCACCCCAAGGACTCAAGTAGTCTTTGGCCTGGGGGGAGGAAGGTTAAGGCCACCTGTGTACGGTGACAGCCAGGTAAAACCAGACCATTTTCCTGGTTGGGCCCAAACCCTAAGAGGCCTCACCAGAACTACTGCAGTTATCTTTATTTCCAGTCAGCAGGGCACTCAGGGCTGGCCTGTGCCAGCCAAGCCCTGCCCAGGGGTGGAAAGACAGGACCTGTAATTCTGGTTTGCACCCAACAGTCTCCATCCCCCTCCATGGGGCATCTGGTTGCAGGGACCAGAACCCAGAAGCTCCTAAGAGGGCTCAGATTGTTTTAATGCAACTCCACCAGAGCCTCAGCATATTCCAGGTCTCACCTGAGATCATAGGATGAAGGCAGGGGTGGGAAGAGCTGTATCCAAGTCTGCCTCTAAATGTGCCCCTTTGTGACCTCTATCCCCTTCCTGAGAGATAAAGGAGCAGTGAAAAAAGGGTGCCCACTGCCAACATGAAGGCAAATACTTTACCACTGAGCTACAGCCTAATCCTGGGCAAAAGGCCATTAAGCCTCACTGTTAGAAGAATTCCAAAGACATGTGACCTCCTAGAGCTGACAGGACAAATAATTAGAGACAATGTTGCTCAAAGAACCTGTACAACCAGCTGTCACCCTTGCACTTCCTCTCCTCCCTTGCACAACCAGCCCGGGAACTCACCATCTTCAGCAGTGTTCAGTTTGAGGCTCTTGCCCTTGAAACTCAGCTGTCCTCCAGCCACCTGGGTTTTAGCCAGAGTCTCTGCCAGCTTGGCGATGTCTTCAGAGGCCATGGTGCCTACAATGGTGGGCTCTGCTGGAGATCTGCAAACTGAGGAGACCAAAATTACATTAAGAAAGGCAGCTCAAAGAGAGGGCGGGGTATAAGGCAAAAAGTGAGACCAAGATCTGTCATGTAAAGGTACAAGATGCCAATGATGAATGTAACTGTACTGTATACTTAAAAAGTACCAATAAACTCAATAAAAGAAAAAAAAAAGAGAAAGGCATCTCATGGGGCCTCTGGTTGGGAAGGATCAGGATAAGCTATCAGTCACTTCTGGTGCTGGCCTCGCTGACCTTGCCATGGAGAACCCAAGAGCTAAACCACTAGGAGAAATGAAAAAACTATTAGTGAAGAAACGGTTTGAGAGGAGTGGAGGAGGTAGCAAGAAAACAGTGAAATCAGCTTTAGCCCCTGAAGAGTTATAGGCTCACTGTAAGACCTCCCCTGTCAAACTGCCCAGTGGGGACACTCAGCCAAACCATGCCAAATGTCCACTTCCTGGGCCCCCTAATGAGTGGCAGGTCAAGTCTCAGGCTAAAGGCTTCAATGAGTCTGCCCCAAGTATGCACTTACCTGCCTGATCATCTTGGCAGTTCTCTGTTTGAGGGCCCCATTCCTCAAACAGGACAGAAATGGCTAAGGGATCTAGATCATTCATCCCAGAGACTGCCCTGCTGCCCCCATTATCATGACTCTGGGGCTGGGGCCAAAGGCTCAGCTCACTGCACATCTGGTATTATCCCAAGAAACTGGGCAGATGGCCTCTCAGGGGTTCTAGGAGACCAGAAATCTCTACATCACAACAGCCACCATCACAATAGGCGAGGGAATGCAAAAACTCAATTTCTTCAGTGTATTCTCATAACACACTTCTGATGGCAGACGTCTACGAGTTCTTCCCTGAGTACCAAGCAATCAATTCATTCTACAATGAATACCACTGGCATCTTCTAATTCATTGCTGATTCTGACACCATCTACCTGGACAGTGTCACAGCCCACAGGTTGAGGGTTCAATCTTACAAGATTGAGCCCTACTTCCAATGTTAATGCAAGCCTCGGGTTGGTTTACTGCACGTATGACTTGCTACAAACTGGAGCTCCCATAACCCACTCCTTGGGTTCAATTAATTTGCTGAAACAGCTCACTGAATTCAGGGAAACACTGTTGTTTCAGAAAGAGTACTGCAAAGGATACAGAAAGAGTTGGGAGCTTCCACATGCCCCCCCCCACACACCGGGGCTGCAATACCCCAGAACCTACACACATTCAGCTTTCTGGACACTCTCTGAGGGGTTTTAAGGAGGCTTCCTTACACAGATATTATTGCAGACAGTGAAGTTCGAAAACATTTTAAGACAGCTGGGCCCTCAGCATAGAAAACAAGTGAGACACATTCACTAAAGGTTAACACCCACATACTTCCCCTATGGTTGAGCAGCAGTGACTGATATTCTAAAAAGACATCTATCACCTTAACTGGGGGCCAAAACATCCCTAATCATTCACTCTGGGAATCCCTGCATGCTTGCGACCTGACTAGCTTCTCCATTTGATAGCCATTTAATTAGTATCACTTGGGTGACTACACTTGTAATCTTACTGGTTGATCATGGTTTTGTCCCACCTCATGACCACCTTATGATTTTCCAGCAGATCTTATAGTTTTGTCCCGCTTTGTACCCACCCGCCTCACCTCGTGGCTTTGCTCCATGACACCCTTTGAAAAGCAGGGTGGGTGGGCAACCCACTTTCAGGACCACCTTCTGTCTCTGTTAGAAGCTATCGTTCTCTCAATAAATTTTTTTCTGGGCTGGGCTTAGCTCAGTGGCACCACACCTGCCTCTCAAGCAGGTCCTGAGTTCAATCCCTGGTACCAGAAAAAAAAAAAAAATCTAAATTTTTTTTCTACTCTTAACCTCCATTGTTCCTAGAATTCATTCTTCGATTTGAGAGAATGCAAACTCGTGTTTCAGATATCTAGCAGGAGTTATATTTTCCTTTTTTGGATTATTTTGAGTATTTGGATTTCTTGGTGCCCTATATCTATACAATTGGTTAAATCAATGGCTACTGGTGATCAGTTTAACCTTCAGACCTTCTCCAGAGGTTGGAGTACAGGGCTGAAAGTCCTACCCCTCTAATGCTGCCTGAGTCTTTTTTGGTGGCCAGTCCCCGTCCTGAAACCACCTCGGGGTTGCCCACCAGCAACCAATTCATTAGCCTACAAACAGATACATAACTGCAGGGATTTAGGAGTTCAACAGCAAGTAGCTGATGATGTGTCCTATACTGTACAGTGCAGTACAATACTGTACAGTGATACCTCAGGTATCTTTCCAATGACTACAAGTGTGAACTTTCTACTATTCAAACAACAAAGGTCAAAAAATTCTGTTAATCGGCCGGCTTTTCTTGATAGCAAACTGAAATTCAACATGAAAACACCCGCACAGGCTGAGTAACAAGTCACGTCTAGCCTAGGACACACAGGGGTGATGCTTCATCTAAGCACACCGCTCACAACTAGACATGTAGTGCTAATGTGAGTGCACTAAAATATTCACCACTGTGCTTTTTTATGACCCTTATTTGCATAAAATATTGTAACCACAGCTCCAAAGAAGGTTAGTGATAACCAGCAGTAAAGCCAGGAGAGCTGTGTGAACCATGACAGAGCTAAAGAAAGAAATCATTGCAAAATCTGTTAAAGTCCTAGAAAAATGAATTTATGAGTATAATTTTTGGGGCCTCAGAATAAATTATGTGGTTTTCTATTATTTCTTTTGGGAAAAATATATTCAATTCTCAAACTTTTTGGTGTTTGAACATGAATTTGGAACGAATTGAGTTTAACAACCAAGGTATCACTGTATATGTCCCAAAAATATTGCTGCTTCCAGCCTGGAACTCAGCACCTAGCAGAATGGACAATTCCATGACAGATAATGGGGAGACCAAGGAAAAGAGATATGGGAAACAAAGCAAGGGCATGCTATGGAGAGGCATCCTCAGATGGAGTTTTGATAGGCCTTCATCCTCCAGACTTCCTCTGGGCTCAAACAGCCAGCTTGTCACCCCTTCTCCTATTCCTATCAGCTATCACCCTGGTTTTTTTTTGAGACAGGGCAATTGCCATGCAATTCCAGCTGGCCTTGAACTCACTGTGTAGCACTGGTTGGCCTCAAATTCAATAAACCTCCTGCCTCAGCCCCTCAAGGGCTGGGATTACAGGCATGCACCACTACCTGCCTATCGCCCTGGTTTGTCTATGCCTGCATATCCTTATCAGTAAGCTGGTATTATTCTTCTGGGAAAGGCATCTGGCATTCATTGAACAAAACATTTATTAGACTAAATATTACTCTGTATTGGACATTGCTCCAAGTAACAGCAAAATAGCAGTGAATGAGGGCTGGGGATTTAGCTCAGTGGTTCTGTCACCTGCCTCACAAAGGCAAGAACCCAAGTTCAATCCCCGGTCAAAAAAAAAAAAAGCAGTAAATGAAACAAAACTCCTGTCTTCTTGGGCCAGGTGTGGTGGTACACACCTGTGATCCCAGCACTCAGGAGGCTGAGGCAGGAGAACTGCCCTGAGTTCAAGGCCAGCCTGAACTACACAGTGAAACCCTGTATCAAAAGCCACAAAAAAAGTCCTTTCTAGCCGGGCATGGTGGCGCATGCCTGTAATCCCAGCACTCAGGAGGCTGAAGCAGGAGGATCACTGTGAGTTTGAGAGCAGCCTGGGGCTACATAGTGAGTTCCAGGTTAGTCTCAACTACATAGTGAGACCCTGTCTCAAAAACAAACAAACAAACAAACAAACAAAACAAAAAAATTCCCTTCTTCTTGTAGTATATGCTTAAACAAAATATTTATTATGTTATGGCTAGGTTATAGTGTTGCATGTCTATAATCCCAGGACACTGAGTGAGAACTGCAAGTTCTAGCCCAGTGTAGGCAATTTAACAAGCCCTGTTTCAAAAAAGGGATGGGAAGGTCCTGGGTTCGACCCCCCAGTACCAAAAAAAAAAAAATCCAAAAAACAAAAAACAAAAAAAGGGCTAGGGATATGGATGTAGCTTGGTGTGATGGCCTTAAATTGGATCCTCAGTATTATACCACAAAAAAATAAGAGAGAGAGGGAGAAAGAGAGAGCAAGCCTAACTAAGGAGGATTTTTTTTTGGGGGGGGTCACAATTTAAAGTAGAGTAATTAGAAAAGGTACTATCAGCAAAGAATTAAATAAAACCGAAATGTTATCAAATATTGGACCATGCAAACATCTGGGGAAAGATCATTCTACCAAAAGAACAGAATATGCGTCACAAAGGCCATTTTAAGGACCCTAGTTTTCACCCTGAGTGCCAAGGAGAGCTGCTGGGAAACTTCTAGCAAAGGAGATGCATGCTCTGACCTAGTCTAGTCTCCACAGGATCACTAACTACCTGCTGCACAGGGCTTGCCATTTAGGTGCTCAAAGAGTGCAGTGAATTGAATAAAAATTGATCTGGAACCAAATCACCTCTTGCGCTTCTGAGATGGGACAATATGAGGCTAGAAAAAATGGTGATGGGGTCCAGATGCAAATGGGACACAAATTTCTCAGTCTCATGAGATGCAAATCACACATACACACACACACACACACACACACGCACGCACACGCGCAAACATCCTTGCCAATCACTTTTAAGTCTAAGAAGCCAAAACAAAGAGATGCGTTGATTTGTCCAAGGTCATCAAGGAGCCAGCAGCAAAGCAAAAGCAAACGGTTAATACAGGAAGGTCCTCTCCCTCTGGGCGGCAGCGTGGGAGACGTCCTTCGGTGCACCATCGATCTGGCAAAGCGTCAGCACTGACTCACGCAGATCCCGGGGACAACGGTGGCACCCGCCTGGCCCCAGCAGGCGTGGGCCGACAGGGGAGGCGGCGGTGGCGGCGCCACTCATGAGCACGTGAACGAGCAGAGGTAGCGCGGGACAGGGGCGTCGGGCTTCGCCCAGGGTTCCCTGAGGACTCGCACCGCCTCTAGGTGACACCGACGCCTACCAGAGACGCCACTGCCGGCAACTGCGGGAGGGGAGGCGTGGGCGCGTCAAATTCTCTCTTTAGGCCTTAGTTTCCCCACTTCTAAAAGGCCCGGAGACGCCCAGCACCTCGCTCCCCCATGTCCACCCCGCGCTCTGCAGTCGAAGGCGCGCAGGAGAGGACGAGGGGCGCGTTGTGGGGTTCAGCTGCACCACACTCTCCGCCGTCAGTCCCAGCCGCTCCGCCCCCGGCAGGTGACGGGAAGAGGACAGGGACCCCGGCCCTACCGTGAATAGGCGGCGCCGCCGCGCGGGGCGAGCCGAGCGCGCACGTCTGTCGGGCTAGACGGACGCCAATCTAGTCAGGTCAGGTCCGGTCGAGTCGCTGCCCTGGGGTCAGCCGTCCCGGTGCCCAGCCCGCCTGTCTGTCTGTCAGACCGCGCTCCCGGAGTACCTAGTCACTCGCGCCTCCTACACCTGCTCTCTGCACTGTAGCTGATGATGGCGGAGGAGGAGGATTTTGAAAGCCGGCAGTTTCTTTCCTTCGATTTGATTTGTTCAAACCCAAGCCGGCTTTCCTCCGGCCAGCGCGCGGGGCTCATCGGGTAAAGAAGGCCAGTTCTCCCGCGCAGGCGCGGCAGGGTACGGCGAGGCAAACGCCGCGAACTCCCGGTCCCATGGTGCATCGCGGCCGGAGCGCAACGCCTTTCTCTCTCCACCCGGTTGCTCGTCCTTTAGCTCTTTCTTTTTGTTTTTTTTGTACCGGGGATCGAACTTGGGACCTTGCACTTACGAAGCAGGCGGCAGAACCACTAAGCTAAATCCCTGGCCTCTTCTGGCTCTTTCTAGCGGAGACCGGGGCGGGGGGATTTAGCCGGCGCGCTGGAAAACTACGACTTCCGATAGGTCTTGCGCCTGCCCGGCCGCACCCTTCCGGAAAGGTTTACATTCCTGTTCCCAAAACTTTATTGACAAAGTTTTCTGCCAGAGGATCGCTGCTGGGTATCTTCTGTTTAAAACAGGAATCCATTTTCTGAAAGTATCCCCCTCTCCTTTTTTTTTTCTTTTTTGTCTCATTAAATTGAAAAGATATTTGAAGGCTCCTACATAGTCATAAATCACTTGATGATAAAAAACGAGAAATAGTAACTCCAGTAGAGAAACCCTACAGATACCGCCTTAATCAGGTGGTACGCGTTAGCATTAACAGGACAGAACTGACATCCTTCACTGAGAAGGAAACAGTCTCAGTCCACTCAGCAATGCATAAAATCAGTTATGAGGAAACTTTGGCGAAAGCCAAGCTGAGGGACCTGCTCTTGAATAACTAGTCTGTACCCTTCCAGCAGTCTGTGTAATAACAAAGGCTGAAGAACTGTTGCTGATTACAGGAGATAAAACATGAGCTAAGGAGTAGCTCAGTGATAGAGAGCTTGCCTAGCAAGACCCTGGATTCGATCCCCAGCTCCACAACATAAAGAAGATCAAAAGGACATGACAACTAAGTGCAATACAAAGCCCTGAATTGGATCCGGATGCTGGTGGGGTGTTAAGGAGCACAATATTGAAACAGTTCCCAAAAATGTGACCGCCTGTTAGATGATAGATTGTATCAATGTTAATTAAATTCATTTATTTTTATTGTGGTTGTGATTATGTGTGATATTGTAAAAAATATTTGGTCTTTTAGCCAGGCATGGTGCAGGCCTGTAGTCCCAGCATGCTGGGAGACTGAGGCAGAAGGATCTCATTTTAGAGCCCAGCCTGGGCAACTCAGTGACTTAGCATGATCCTGTCTGATTAAAAAACAAGTGCTCCCAGAGCATGGTGGTGCACGCCTGTAATCCCAGCACTCGGGAGGCTGAGGCATGAGGATTGCTGTGAGTTCAAGACCAGCCTGGGCTACATAGTGAGTTCCAGGTCAGTCTCAACTACATAGTGAGACCCTGTCTCAAAAAAAAAAAAAAAAAGTGCTAGAGCCCAGCATAGCGGCACACACCTGTACTCCCAGCACTCGGGAGGCTGAGGCAGGAGGATCGCTGTGAGTTTGAGACCAGCCTGGGCTACGTAGTGAGTTCTAGGGCAGTCACAACTACATAGTGAGACCCTGTCTCAAAAACAAACAAAAAAAAAACAAGTGCTGGGGTGTAGCTCAGAGTGACGACCCTGGATTCAATCCCCAGTACTGGAAAAAAATGATGTGTAGGAGAAAACCCACACATATCTGGGGTCACAGAAGTATTCTGTGTTGATTGTTGAATGAAAATAAGATAAAATATTTTGTTTTTTCCTCCATACCTTCAGAATAAGAGATTGCCCTTGTCCTTAGTAAAAAAATGCTGAAATAATTAGAGGCAAAGGGTATGACATCTGCAATTTACTGGCTTTTTTGTTGGTTTTTGTTTTTGTTTTTGTTTTTTTGTTTTTTGAGACAAGGTGTCACTATGTTGTTGAGACTGACCTGGAACTCACAATGTAGCCCAGGCTGGTCTCTAACTCACAGCGATCCTCATGCCTCAGCCTACCAAGTGCTGGGATTATAGGTGTGCGCCACCACTCCTGGCTCAAAATTAACTTTTTAAGACATGTATGTGGCTTGGTATGGTTGACACATGCTTGTAATCCCAGTTCTCTGGGAGGCTGAGGTAGGAGAATCACAGGTTCAAGCCCAGCCTGGGCAACTTAGCAAGACCCTGTCTCAAAAAAATAAAAAGATCTAGGGATGTAGCTCTAGGGATGTGAAGGCCTGGTGTTCAATCACCAGTACCACACAAATACACAAATTGTATATACAGGGCCGGGGATTTAGCTCAGTAGTTCTGCTGCCTGCCTCACAAGCACAAGGACCCAAGTTCGATCCCCAGTACTAAAAACAAAACAAAAGAACAAAGAAACAAATAAACAAATTGTATATATGTAGTGGAGATACGCACAAATGTGGCAGAGTGTCAATAAGTGAATATCTGTGAAGAATAATTTGGAGTTCTTTAAACAATTTTGCAACTTTTCTGAAAACTTGACTTGTTTTAAATATGAAAAATCAAATACTAGGGTCAGGGATGTAGCTTAGTGGTAGAGTGCTTGCCCAGCATGTGAGATGACCTGGCTTTAATCCCCAGCACCACATAACACACACATCACACACACACACACACACACACGCACGCACGCACGCACGCACACACACACACACAGCTTTTCTTTATTTCATTTTTTTTGTACCAGGGATCAAACTCAGGACCTTGGCGCTTGCAAGGAAGGCTCAGTGCCACTGAGCTAAATCCCCAGCCCACAGCTTTTCTTTTATACAAATAACTTTTTGACTATCATACAAATAGCATATTGAACACCTCAACCAATATAAAACGCGATACAGGCTGGGCGTGGTGGCGCACGCCTGTAATCCCAGCACTTGGGAGGCTGAGGCAGGAGGATCACTGTAAAAAAAAAAATAATAATAATAATAAAATAAAACACGATACAAGCAGGGGATTTAGCTCAGTGTTGCCACTGCTTGCCTCACAGGTGCAAGGACCCAAGTTCCATCCCCAATCCCCCGTACCAAAAAAAAAATAAATAAATCATGATACAGAATACATAAATAAACATGGCCCTCAGCCCTAAACTCTGGTACCCAGAGATAGTTGCTGTCAACATATGCAGCCTTCTTTCTTTTTTCTTTTTTATTTTTTGGTACAGGGGATTAAAGTCGGGTCCTTGCAGGCAGTGGCACCACGGAACTAAATCCCAGGCCCCCCAATTTTTTTTCATTTAACTTTTTTGTGGTGGGGTACCAGGGATCAAACTCGGGTCCTCACGCTTGTGAAACAGGTGGCAGAACCACTGAGCTAAATCACCGGCTCTACAATGTTCTTTCTAAACTTCTTTACTTCTCACAATTCACCCACAGTTGCTGCTGATTCAACTGCAAGTCTGGGATAAACAGAGCATGCCCTAGTGCCTTCCACACAGAACTAATGGACTCTACATGATGAGAGAGGAAGCGGGCCTCATAGATAGCCCTCCCTACCCAGAGAGAGAGCACCTGGAGCTCTGGTCCCCGGAATGGACCTTCTCTGTGCATGCAGCTCCTGAGAGCAGGTCCTCCAGTACCCTCTCTTTCCTTTCCTGCCTGCAAGGCCTGTGTCCAACAACACTTCCTCCAGGAAGCCTTCCACGGTCATCAGTGCAGCCAGAGTTAGTCTCACGTTCCTGTGAGGCCCACAGCAAGATGCAGTCTTCCACAGCCATTGGTCTGCAGCTCTAGGGCCTTTTCCAGAGTTAATGACATTCTTAGTGACTCCCTCCTCAGCCTCCACGGGTCCCAGGGCAGATACTGTTTCCCTCTTTGTGACATCTTCTCAGAGAGTGGCTGTTCCTAGGTGCTTCAAATTTCCTTTTTAAAAATTAAAATATGGGCTGGGGATTTAGCGCAATGGCACCGTGCCTGCCTCACAAGCACAAGGTCCTGAGCTGGATCCCCAGTACTGGAAAAGAAATTAGGGGGATCGAACTCAGGACTTTGCGCTTGTGAGGCAGGTGCAGTGCCACTGCACTAAATCCCTGGCCCCCTGCAAAAAAATTTTTAAATGTCATCCTCACTTTTGAGGATCTGAATCCCGGTAAGGGTCACCAGATGTTTGCTTGAAATGAATTTATCACCTGAGAAGGCTGAGCCGCTCCCAACTAGGCCTGATGCTGTTCCTGAGCTGCTGGCTTTCCACTAGGACTCACAGATCCAATCATCTGCATTTTCCTTGAAGGTGATGACGGGCTCCCTCTTCCAATGTTACTGCTTTTTGTGGGTTGAGTTTTGTTTTTATTATTGTGTTTTGGTCATAGTAGGGATTGAACCCAGGATCTTTGCATTAAGCCACATCCCCAGTCTTGTTTAAGAAATTTTTTTTTCTTTTTTTTTTTGGTACTGGGGATCAAACTCGGGTCCTTGCGCTTGTAAGGCAGGCGGTGAAACCACTGAGCTAAATCCCCGACCCTCCTTTTTGAAGGACTATCTGTTATACATTTTGGTCTATCTGTTTTTTGACTATCTGGTATACATTTCTCACACCAGAAGAATAGTACAGTAGGTAAACATGTGTCTGAACTTTACCATCTTCTTATTCCTGGAGTTTTAGGGTAAAAGCTGAAGCAGTGGGTCCCAGCTGAACAGGCCTGGCCACCTGCCCCATAATAACACCAACCAAGGAGAGGAAGGGGTGAGGGGTGTGAAAAGAGTGCTAATCAGCACTGCAGTTCAGGGAGGAAAGATGAAGCTTCAAGATCCGTCTTCTAGGGGATGACAGGGAACGCTGGGGCTTTATAAAAAAGGGAAGTGAAGGAAATGGGAGCAAAGGCAAGAGCTGGAGGTTTGTGCATCTGGCAGGTAAGCGATCCTGGCCAACTTGCATCTGGCTGGTGTGGTTATGTCAGAACCGGTTCTCGAAAGGTGCTCCAGAGAAGTCCTTAAGGCTTGCACAGTGTGCCCATTCCCGTGAAGGTAACTGTTCCTGCCTAGGGAATGACTTCGTCAGAGGGTGGTCTGTGAGGCTCTGCTCTCCCCAGATTTTGAGGTAACTGAAGATTTCAGGTGATGACTGGAGACTTCTAAGGGGACTGGAACTAGTTATAAAAATGGACAACTGAAATGTTCCTGCTAATCTTTAATTACTTACTTATTTTTTATCTGTCTGTTTGTTTTGGGAGGAACCGATGCCCCGCTGGTCTTTGTTGGAAAGAGACTTTACAGCCCATTCCAAGTGAGTCTGTGTGTGTGTGTGTGTGTGTGTATGTGTGTGGGGGTGCTCAGTGGGCCAGCTGGTGGGGCACCAGCTTATTCCCTTGTTGGTGATTGACGGGACTAAATTAAGGACTTCCTTGGTGCCTGAAGCCACCTTTGGGGATGGTATAGTGTACGGGTCCAGTCCCTTCCACACAGCCAGCACAACCTCCCTCCACAGGCCAGTCACCTGCTCAACATCAGTGGGGATACCACCTCCAGAAGCCATGTAGCTGACAGCAGCCACCCCACTGGGGCCTGCATGGCCAGGGCTCCAGCTCTACAAAGTAACCTTGAAGCCATCACACCCACAACAAC
This sequence comes from Fukomys damarensis, assembly GCF_012274545.1. Taxonomy (NCBI): domain Eukaryota; kingdom Metazoa; phylum Chordata; class Mammalia; order Rodentia; family Bathyergidae; genus Fukomys; species Fukomys damarensis. Next base: position 6,703,835 of record NW_022900931.1, on the reverse strand, counting down.
CAATTATTTACTTATTTTGTGTCTTTCTGCTACACTGAGCAAAGTAATAGAGCCAGGGAGCTCTATTACTGAACTGTATCCCCAGGCCTTTTTATTTTTATTTTGACACTGGCTCTTGCTAAATTGCCCAGGCTGGCCTGAAACTTGAGATCCTCCTGCCTCAGCCTCCTAAGTAGCTGGGATTACAGACTACGTCACTGGCACCGAGCCTTGCAAATCTTGAAAATGCCTTAATTACCCATATATTAGTATCCTCAGTCTTACAAGGAGAAGAGTTGGGCTGGCTGCATTTAGGGCTGGTAAACCTTGTACTACTCAAGTGATTAATATGCCTATGTGCAGAACTGCACAGGTTGTAACCCAGGTTCTAAAGGTAATAAAAAAGGAGGCAGGTATAAGGCAGAGACGTAGAGCTTTATACTGCTTCTAGTATCTCATTTGGCATCTACAGGCCCAGCCTCTGAGTCCCTGTCATAATCATATCCTCTCTTTCTCTCTCTCTCTCTCTCTCTCTCTCGCTCTCTCTCTCTCTTTCCTTCCGTTTGCCACCTGAGAGCCATCCTGCCTGGCCCAAGAAGTGGACTGGGCCTTTGATAGATGGTTAGAACCATCCAGGCCTCCTATTCTTCATTTCAGCTGAAGCCCTGGAAGTCAAATAACCTGCCCAGATCACATAGTGATAGACAAAGGGACACAGAGATGCCATATCTCTGGGGGTCCTTTCAACCCTCTCTCCTACAATATAAGTCATTTAGTGAGCGTGAGGAGGACTGAGGCCCAGTTCTGCATCTTTCTTGAGAAGCATTTTGTTTGTTTGTTTTGTTTTGTTGGTACCAGGGATCGAACTCAGGTCCTTGCGCTTGCAAGGCAGGTGCCAGCACCACTGAGCTAAATCTGCGGCCCAAGAAGCAATTTTTTTTTTTTTAAAGGATGTTTTGGAGAGAAAAGCAGGCTGCCTTTATTAGTCTGGTTTATTTAACTGAGTGCTTTGAATTCCATTCTGGTGCCTGAGAGGAAACCTAATTGCCAATTGTAAATGGAATAAATAACAATATTTATGCTGGTTTCCCTGAAAAACTGCTAAGGCTGCGGATGGGCTATTTAGTCAGATTAAAAACAAATGGCTGAACTATGCCAGACACGTGAGGAATGTGGGGAGAAATTCCTAAGACCGGAGCCAGTGTGGGCCTGTGGCCTTGGGAGACAGGTCCCACACTTCAGGGTCACCTCCTGGCCTGGCCTGGGAGGGGTGAGAGCCCCAAGCCCACGGGCCAGCTCCTTCAGGACCAGGATTCCTGATTAGAAAACTGGTATTTTCATCCCGGCTAAATACCTGTGGTTAACATGAGTCCTTCACTCTGCAAAGCAGTTATCACACATCTCTGTGAAGAGGCACTGTTCCAGCTCTGGAGAGCCCAGGGATGAGACAGGAGAAAAGGCCGGTGTCCACAGGGGCCCTGAATTTCTGCTCTGACCATTTCTGAGGGTTTCCTGCTACCAAATGATTTTTGGGGTTTTTTTTGAGTAGCGGGGATCTAACTCAGGTCCTTGCACTTGGGAGGCAGGCGGTGGAACCACCGAGCTAAATCCCTGGCCCTACCAAATGATTTTGATAAATTACCTTCTTATTTTGTTCCAAAATGGAAATGATCTTCAATAATTTTTAAATAAAAAGTCACACTGGGGGGAGTGGCCCAGTGGTAGACCCTTGCCGAGCGCGTGCGTGGCCCTGGATTCCATCCCAACGCACATACACAAAAACAACCCGGATACTAATTTTTAAAAACTTAATAAAAATGATAAACACTTGTACATTAAAAATTACAAAATTTGGATTTGTTTTGTTTTGGTACTGAGGACTGAACTCAGGACCTTGCACTTGCAAGGCAGGTGCGGCACCATTGAGCTAAATCCCTGGCCCTAAAAATTACAGATTTTTAAAACAAAATGTGGTATGACATAATGGATGGATGGATGGATGGATCGGTACATGATGAAGCAAAATGGTTACAGTGGTAAAATGATGTGGAGCAAGAGATCTATGCGTGGCCTGTTAGGAATGGGCCACACAGCAGGAGGGAAGCAGAGGGCAGAGAGCTTCATCTGTTTACAGGTGTCCCCCAGGCTGCTCTCAAACTTGGGGCAATCCTCCTGCCTCAGCCTCCCAAGTGTTGGGATTACAGGCGTGCGCCACTGTGCCTGATCTCTTCTTTATGACAACCCCACTTTCAAGAATCTGAATTCTGGGGCTGTGTCCCAAGAACATATTTTTATTTATCTTTTAAACTAAGAAGCACATGTATATCAATGATGTGCTGACTTAGTCCTTAGAGTCATTCCTGTATTAGTCACGGTTCTCCAGAGACAGAATGAATAAAAAGGTAGGTAGATACACAGATTTGTTATAAAGAAGTGGCTCACATGTCTATGGAGACTGATGTGTGTGGGGGGTACTGGGGTCAAACCCAGGCCTCAAACATGCTAGGCCAGTGTTCTGCCAATGCCCTGCACAGCTGGCCCCTTAACAAGTCCTGAGATCTGCATTCGGCAAGCTGAAGACCTGCAACAGCCCATATGGCTCCAGTCTGAAGGTGGCCAAACTCAAGAAAGACCTATGATTTCAGTTTGAGTCCAAAGGCAGGAAAAGGGGGTGGGGTAGAATGTGTCAGGTTCAATTCCCGATGCACCACAAAAAATTATCAGCGATCCTATGGAATAAATAAGTACTGCCATGCACCACATAAGGTGATTTCAGTCTGTGATGGTGTCTATCATATAGCCTAGGTGCGTAGTAGGCTAGATCACTCAGGTTTGCGTGAGTATATGTTATCTATACAACAACTAATCACCTACAGTATGCTTTTCCTCCATTAAACAATGTATGACCACCAGGCATGGTGGGGCACACCTGTCATCCCAGCACTGGGGAGGCTGAGGCAGGAGGATCGCTGTGAGTTTGAGACCAGCCTGGGCTACATAGTGAGTTCCAGGTCAGTCAGTCTCAACTATGTAGTGAGACCCTGTCTCAAAAAACCAATAAATAAATAAATAAATAAATGAAAGAAAAAAGAAACAGTGTATAACCATACTCTTACTACTCACTGTCTTAGCTCAGACAGCTTGAACAGTGTAATGAGTTGATGCCACACGGAGAGCATGGAGGGTTGGCATCCAGCTGAAAGCCCCTTAAGTGAGGGGTGCTCTTCTTGAAGGTTGGATCTTATTTCACCAGCACGTGAGGTGGCAGAATCTCCAGGCCATTTGTTAGCTCCTTCATTTGAGGCAAGAAGAGGCCATGCAATCCCACTGGCTTCAGCATCTGCACCCGTACAATGAGAGTACTAACAACAATGGTGCCTAATGGGTTAAGTCTCAAGAGCAGTTCCCTGTAAATTGCACAAATGGTGTGGGAAAGGGCTTTTTTTGTTTTTTGTCCACTTAGCCCTTATTGCTGGCTAGTAACTGTACTAGTGTTTAATAGGCATTAGTAATCCTGGAAGCACTGTAATCTTGGAAACCCATTTTATATCAATTCTATATTCTCACCCTTATTTTACAAATCAGGAAACTGATGTTGCCCAGGATCACACAGCCAGCAAGTGGCAGAGCTAGGTATTTTGGTCTTCCTAATGCCACCTCAGTGACATTTCCATATTGCCCAGTCCCACTAGATCACGTGTGGTTTGTCACTGACTTTAACCCATGATCTTTTCTTTTTTAAATTTATTTACTTATTTTGGGTTTTTTGAGACAGGGTCTCACTATGTAGTTGAGACTGACCTGGAACTCACTATGTAGCCCAGGTTGGTCTTGAACTCACAGTGATCCTCCTGCCTCAGCCTCCCCAGTGCTGGGATTATAGGCGTGTGCCACCACGCCTGGCCTCAGCCCATGATCTTGAGTTTAACCCCCAGGTAGACTCTCCAAAGCATCAGCGATGTTTGAGAGCCACTGGCCTCTGCTTTGTTTCTGAGAATGTTCATCCTCCTTTGCCGAAGCTTGTCTTTTTGTTTGTCAAGTGCCCACCTTCAGTTGCCCATCTGTAAAATGGGCATGTGAAAGCTGCTGTGGGAATTAAATAAATAAACAGAGCCCCAGTTTCTTGTCCCTCCTAGTACCTACCAGAATACACTTAAATGTTTAAAATGTATCTTGCCATATGTGATGGTGCACAACTATAGTCCTAGCACTTGGGAAGCTGAGGCAGGAGGATTGCTGCGAGTTTGAGGCCAGCTTTGGCTACATAGTGAGTCCAGTGCCAGCCTGAATTACATAGTGAGATCTTGTCTTGTAAGAGCCTGACTGAACCAGAGCGACTCCATGTTGACCAGCAAATGACCCAGAGACTGTCGCTCCCCCCGCATCCCTTATAGGATAACTAATGATTAATTGTGAATTGTTAGGTAACTGCTTTGAAGTAGCTGGGAAACTAAATGGAAACTGTAGTGAACACAGAGACCCAACACAAATCACGCCACTCCTTACTTGCCTGTAGTTGAATGTTCTGAACATTATAATCTAAATTGTAAATGGAATAATGGATAATCGCTCTGCTGATCATTAGTACGTGACGGTCAAGTATATGCTTGATGACCACTAGCTCAGATCAACTGATTCTTTGCCTTTCTCCTCTTCCTGTAAGTTTTGAGTGTAAACCCCACCTTAGCCCTATATAAAATGGCCTCTGTTTCTGAGCTAGCCGCCTCTCTGAGCCTTGGCTTGG
>NW_022900931.1:6692071-6698946 GCF_012274545.1 Fukomys damarensis | reverse complement strand
GTCTTACATCTTGGAGGCCCCAGCGAGATCCCCACGTGGGAACTGTAAATCCGGCCGAGATTCTCTGTCACAGGATCCAGCAGGAGACTCTCAGACATAGACCTGAAAAGCCTCCGGAGGTAAGTTTTGAATCGGCTGCAACCATGTGATGTCAGGATAGAGGTGGCTGACGAGCCGGGAAGCCTCCCCTGACCCCGGCCCTGACGAGGACTCTGGGTAGAATCAAAGCCTTTTCTTTTGTGTGGCACCTGTGTGTCTTGTCTGTGTCCTGTCTGTTGAGTGTTAATTTTGCATTCATTCCTAGGAACAAGATGGGAGGATCGAGCTCCAAAAATACCCCATTGGACTGTTTTCTCACTAACTTTAAATTGGCTTTTTTCCCTGAGCAGGAAGATAAATATGGAATGAAGTTTTCTCGAGGGAAACTCCGAACCCTCTGCAACTTGGAGTGGCCCGCCTTCGGAGTGGGCTGGCCAGCTGAAGGTTCTTTCGAACCAAGACTTTGTCGGGCAGTCTGGGCAAAGGTCACTGAGCACCCTGGCCACCCCGACCAATTCCCTTATATTAACATCTGGGCCCAGGCCTGTGAAGAACCTCTGGCGTGGCTGCAGCACTGCTCCCTGCGCACCAGTTCTCGTATTCTGGTAATGGTACCACATGGGGTAAAGTCCGCAAAGCGGCAGGCACCCAGGCCGGTGTCCTCCCAGGAGCCGGACCCGTTAGAGCCTGCTGACCCCGGGTTAAGACCCCTCCGTATGCAGAACCATCCCCTGGGGAGGCAGAAGTTGAGTCCATCTACCCATCTCCCTGGAAAGAAGGGGAGATCCCGGATTCCACCACCTCTCCTTCCCATACCGAAGGGCTCTGCTTATGGGCCCACGGAGGCGCCCCAGGAGAGACCGGACCCGGTCCCTGTGCTCCCATTGAGAGAAATAGAACAAGGTCATTATGTGTACATTCCTTTCTCTACAAGTGATTTATATAACTGGAAGCACCAGAATCCCCCATTCTCTGAGAAGCCGCAAGCCCTAATCTCCCTCCTCAAGTCTATGTTTAATACCCATGACCCCACCTGGGATGATTGTCAGCAACTTTTACAGGCTCTGTTCACATTCGAGGACCGAGAAAGAATTAGAAGACACGCTATTCGGTCAGTGCTGGGGGAGCTGAGGGGCTTGTTGATGACCAACAACAACAGGCCCGAGTTGAAGCACAACTCCCCATCTCCCGTCCCAAATGGGAATCGAATTCCACTGGAGGTAGGGAAGCTCTTCGCAACTACCGTCAGCATCTCCTGGCCGGCCTTAGGGGAGCCGCTCGCAAGCCTACCAATTTGAACAAAGTAAGTGAGTTCCTACAAGGGCCTGAGGAATCCCCCTCTGCCTTCCTGGAACATTTACTGGAGGCGCACCGCACATACACTCCAATTGACCCAGACGCTCCAGTGAACAGGCAGGCAATCAATCTGGCTTTTGTAACTCAGTCGGCCCCAGATATTCGGAAAAAATTACAGAGAATTGAGGGCTTTGAAGGAGAGAATAGGGAAAAATTGATAAGTGTAGCAGTGAAGGTGTTCACAAACAGGGATCCACCCGAAGATAGAATAACTAAAAAGATGGCAAGGGCAAATATAATGATGATGGCGGAAGAGGGTTTTATACAGAAGGGGAGAAAAATGAAATGGGGAAATAAGAAGAATTTAAACTAATCGGAGAAGAAGAAAATTCTCCAGAACAGGACTTGCAGGAGGTAAACAGCCGGGTGGAGGTAAACAGTTGGGAGACCATCCACCCGATGGTACCGAACCCCTACACACTGCTGAGCCTCATTCCGCCTGCACATGTATGGTATTCAGTTCTTGATCTCAAAGATGCATTTTTCAGCCTGCCCCTGGCACCGGTGAGCCAGCCACTCTTTGCATTTGAATGGACAGACCTGGACACTGGAACTACTGGACAATTGACATGGACTCGATTGCCACAAGGCTTTAAGAACTCCCCCACACTGTTCGGGGAGGCTCTCAGCAGAGATCTACAACAGGTAAGGAAAGCTTTTCCCTATGCAACTGTTCTCCAGTATGTAGACGACCTCTTAGAGGCGACCACAACCGAGAAAAAATGTCTCACAGCCACCGAGGGACTCCTGGAGGCCCTACAAGGTCTGGGATATCTAGTGTCCTCGAAGAAAGCCCAGCTCTGCAAAACCAAGGTAACTTACTTGGGTTATGTTCTTGAAAAAGGAAAAAGAAAGTTAGCTGAATCCAGGGTGTCAGATTTTCGTACGTGAAGGTGTACGATATGCGGGAGCAGCAATAGTCAATCAGGAGCAGTAGGTAGTATGGGAACAAGGGCTGCCCCAAGGGACGTCAGCACAGAAACCTGAACTGATTGCTTTCACTAAGGCTCTGGAATTAGGAAAAGGGAAAAAGATAAATATTTTCACTGATAGCTGTTATGCTTTTGCTACTGCCCATGTACATGGATAAATTTATCAGAATAGAGGACTTTTAACATCAGACGGGAAAGAAATTAGAAACAAAGTTGAGATATTGGCTCTGCTGCAAGCCATTTGGCTGCCGAGGGAGGTTGCCATTATTCACTGCCGTGGACATCAAAGGAATTCCAGCCCTGAAGCGATTGGAAACAATGCAGCTGACCAGGCAGCAAAGTAAGCTGCCCAAAAATCAGTGGGGAAACAAATGGTGCTGCTACCTACACCCGTGCTCCCAGAGAGGCCTGAATACACAGCGGAAGAAATAACGGAGATGAGTAAGAACCACTGGACCAAAGGAAAGCATGGATGGTGGACAGCAGATGAAGGGAAGGTCGTTCTGCCAGCCGCGGTGGCCGACACTTTGCTAAATGAGCTCCACGAATCCACCCACCTGGGAGAAAAGACGATGACGGCCCTGCTACGGCCCCACTTTGTCAGCAGAGAATTAGCCCAGAAGGCCCGGGACAAAGTGAGACGGTGCCCCGCCTGCCTCAAGGTAAACGCGAATCGGGTAACTGGGCCCCCAGGGGTCCGATATAGGGGACTGACTCCCGGAGAGCACTGGGAACTGGACTTCACCGAAATGAAACTAGGCATGTATGGTTACAAATATCTGTTAGTTTTCATAGACACGTTCTCAGGGTGGGTGGAAGCATACCCTACTAAAAAGGAAACAGCTGAGGTAACAGTAAAAAGCTCCTGACTGAGATAGTTCCCCGATTTGGCTTGCCCTTAGCCCCTGGGGTCCGACAATGGCCCAGCCTTCAGGGCTAAAGTGTCCAAACTGATTAGCCTAAGCGTTGGAATTAGATGGAATTTACATTGTGCTTACAGACCTCAAAGTTCAGGACAGGTAGAGAGGGCTAACCGAACACTAAGGGAGATTTTAACTAAATCAAGCCTAGAGACTGAATTAAGTTGGGTGGAGCTTCTCCCTTTTGCTCTGTTGAGTATTTCATGTACTCCCAAGCCTCCTCTGAATCTGTCACCCTTCCAAATTATCTATGGGCGCGCTCCCCCCTTGGTTCCCCATATAGATATGGAATTAAAGGAGAAATTCTCTCATCTGAGGTTGCTTAAGTCTCTGAGAGCTTTACATGAAATGCAGTCTTAACTACAAGACCAGGTTAGAGGATCTCTGACCCTCCCTCATGAGAAACCTCTACAGCCACTGCCCTATAAGCCGGGAGAACTGGTTTATATTCCCAGGTTTGACTCCAAGACCTTGGAACCCTGGTGGAAGGGGCCTTTTCCGGTTGTCCTGTCTACGCCTCTGGCCGTGAAGGTTGCGGGACACCCAACGTGGATCCACCGCAACCACCTCAAGCCCGGACCGGACAACAGCCCAGAGGGGCACGGAAAATGGAGCGTCGTCAGCAAACTCGGAGAATTGAAAGTAAAACTCCGCTCAACTGGACCTGTGTTATGATCTGGGTGATTTCCCCTGGGACAATAATAACGTTGTCCAAAGAAAGCTTAGGTCACACTAAAAATGTCTAGGTGCAATTAGCTGAATCCTTACATTTGACTGAAATCTGTTTAAATGCTGATGTGAATTTTCATTATGTGCTTGGAAGTTGTTTGGTTCCAGTATGCACCCCACTTGAAGGTATTAGACCATATACTATGTTTAAAATTTCCCACAAGTAAATCTCAGTTATTTGGATAGTTACAACTGGGGACAGGTGACATGTTACAAACCAAAGAATGCTATTAAACTGTATACCCCTCGGGTAGCTATGTCCTTTAAGACTCTCTGTGCCAAATATAAAGGTTGTACTTCCCAGTGTTTAAATCTTAAACAGGCAGATGTAATGAAGTGTCCTAGAGAACAAAGATTCCTTACAGCAAATGCCACATTACTTTGCTGCTGGGATGATTTTATACTTGTGAGGGAATAACTTATAATTACATCCCAGCAAACTTGACCGAGGCCCGCTGTTGTCTTAGTAAATTAGCAGTCGTCTTACCTGACAGGGGAGACCTCTCACCACCCAACAGAACAAAACGCTGGTCTCCCTATACTTCACCAGGTTGTGGTGATGATGTGGGACTTTTAACAGATGCTGAAGTTATTCCTATGATTATTTCTGTGATAGGGGTATCCTCAATCGGAGTTCATGCTGAAAAGGCAGTTAGAAAAGTAGCTTGCAAGGTAGTTAAGGGGTTAACCTCTGCCGCGCTGGCGCTAATTAATCAAGAACTCCAGGAACAGAGACAAGCAATTTTAGATAATAGGGCGGCAATTGATTAATTGCTATTATTTCATCACCAAGGTTGTGAGAGGGTTAAAAATATGTGCTGCTTCAATTTAACAAATAATGGGCCAGCTATAGAACAAGACATAGAAAAGCTCAAAGATTTAGCTACAAAGATTCATAATGAACAGATAGGATGGGATTTATTTAAATGGTTAACAAGTTGGTTACCTGACATTACCTGGGTAAAACAACTGATACTGTGTAACGGTATTAGGATTTTGTATTGCAATAACTTGTTGTCTTTTACAATGTGTTCCTTTATTAAGGCCCAGAGTCACATATAAGTAAATCAAAGATTTGATTTAGGTCCAAAAATCAGTGGGGAATGTAAGAGCTTGACTGAACCAGAGCGACTCCATGTTGACCAGCAAATGACCCAGAGACTGTCGCTCCCCCCGCATCCCTTATAGGATAACTAATGATTAATTGTGAATTGTTAGGTAACTGCTTTGAAGTAGCTGGGAAACTAAATGGAAACTGTAGTGAACACAGAGACCCAACACAAATCATGCCACTCCTTACTTGCCTATAGTTGAATGTTCTGAACATTATAATCTAAGTTGTAAATGGAATAATGGATAATCGCTCTGCTGATCATTAGTACGTGACGGTCAAGTATATGCTTGATGACCACTAGCTCAGATCAACTGATTCTTTGCCTTTGTCCTCTTCCTGTAAGTTTTAAGTGTATCCCCCCCTTAGCCCTATATAAAATGGCCTCTGTTTCTGAGCTAGCCGCCTCTCTGAGCTACTTGGCTTGGGGAGTGCCGTCTGGCCAGACTAATAAAGGTCTATTTGCCAACCTGCCTGGTTTGTTCCTTCCTGGGTGACTGTCGGTGTCCGACAAGCTCCTGGAGCCTCGCTGAGCTTCTGAGCTCAGCATCGTGGAAGCCTCTTGGCTGTTCACGCTCCAGGAATAAAAGTGAGACTTAAGTCTTACAGTCTCATAAAAAAAAAAAAAAAAAAAAAAAAAAAGGCATGGTGGCACACTCATCTATTCCCAGGAGGCTGAGGCAGGAGGATCACCCCAAGTTCAAGACCTGCCTGGGCTACATAGTGAGACACTGTCTCATAAAAACAAAATAAAATACCTTGTAAATGCAAGGTCCCAAGTTTGATCCCTGGTACCAAAACAAACAAACCCAAATGTTTGTGGAAGAGATAACATTTGTAAAGATGAAGTCTGCTGGGCTCGCAGCAGCTGATCTGTAATAAAATTAAATATACATATACACTTGTCTGCATAAAATGAATTAGGGCAAAACGGGAAATCTGAAAGAACTCTCCTCGGAACGTGGGTTCTCCAGGAATCAATGCTGCAAAGCCTTGACTTTTGGACTTGTAAATTAATCTGTGTGTTGTCCGATTTTAGAATCCCCCAATCCTCCATCTCTAAGTGCCTCCAATATCTAATCAGTTTTTTCCTCCACTCTTCCCCAGGTTGATGCTCAATTACCCACTCTGCCTGTCTTCAGCAAGAATCCTGCTAGGTCAATTCAGGTCTAACTCCTTACCTTTCATGTTTCTTCTTGGTAATTTTCTACCCTTTGATCTCCCACCTTGCTGCGTAGCTATAAATTCCCAGTCTCCATGCCGACTTGGGATTGAGACCACTATCTCTCAGCCACGCCAAAGTTCATAGCAGTGGTCCCCACACTCACCACCAGGAGCCCCCTGAATAAAATCTTCCTGGAGGTCTTTAACAGGTGTCATTTAATATTTCTTGTCTTTACCCCTGCCCCCCATCTCATCCACTAAACCCCAGCCAAAGGAGCTCCTGCTTTCTCTGGATCCTCTTGGTGGGCATTCAGGAAGAAAAGGGCACAAGGGGTAATCAGGGCCTGGAGGCGTACAAGGAGGGCTTTTTACTCAGATAGGAAAGGGTAGAGATGCTGGATTTGTCCAGCTTCAGAAATGCAGAAGTGCCAAACTCGAATCCTCTAAAAGCAAAGGGCACTGTTATTAAAGAAAAAAAGGTGCATTCCAGGCATGAGCTTGCAGGAGGAAGGGGGGCTCCCCGACCGCCCACCCTCCCCTCCCCCATCAGGTGCCGCCCACCCGGGCGCGGCGGGCGAGGAGCCGCGAGCTCTAGGACCGAGGAGCGGAGCAGCAGGGAGACGG
>NW_022900931.1:6661314-6691827 GCF_012274545.1 Fukomys damarensis | reverse complement strand
CGAGGTGAGTGCTTGGGGAGCCCGGGACCCTGCGTCCCCTGCTGGCGGCGGGGGTCGGGGAGGAGGCGTGGGACACCCGGATCCAGGCCGGAGCCGCGCGCTGTCCACCTGGAAATGGGGTTGTGCAAAAATAAAGCAACTGCCCCCATCCCCAGGATCTCCTTTTTGGGGAACCCCTATCTCCAGACCGTGCTGCCCCAAAGTTCCAAAGTTATGGTGCGTCCGGGGGCACCTGCCGCTGGGGAGATGGCGCTGCCTCTGCAACCCTCGGAGGTGTCTTGGGGTTTTCTTTTATGGACGGGTGGAGGGGTCTTTGCTCGGGACTGGAGCTTTTGGGGGATGAGAATGCTTTGCTGGCTCCGAACAGGAGGTTGAGGGATGGCAGCCTCCCCCCTTCCTTTTGTGTTGGTCTCGGCTCCGCAGCGCTTGGAGGTGAAGGGGCCGCGGCGAGAACTGGGTATCGCATCCGCGCCATAGGCCGCCCTCGCCGGCTGCGATGGCCACGCAAGCCCGGGGATCCAGGGCCTGCGGCCTGGCCCTGCGAGAGGGGGCGGCGGGAAAGGGGGGCGCGGTCAGGGCCCGCCGGGCGAGAGGGCATTTCCGGTCGCAGGATCTGTCACTGCGCTCTGTGACCAGTCACTGGGCTGGGGAGGTCATGAGGGGATAGGGGGGTGCGAGGCTTTCCTCTGGTATCGGGCTGGGCACCCCAGCGTGGCGGAAGCCTCGGAAGACCCTGAGCCTACCCCGCCCCCAGCGGCCCGGGGTCCATTTCTGACCTGCTCCTTCCTCCTTTTTTCCTAAACTGTATGGTTCTGTTTATGAGGTGCCTGGTTTGGGGCTCCTTTACGGAGAGGGACAAAGCAGGTTTCCCAGGAGGAAAAGGATCCCGTAGAAACATTTCCGTCCGATAGAACAGAATGGGAAGACTGGGGGCTGGGTCCTCCCCGGGAGCCTAGAGAGGGGAAGAAAGGGACTGGGGGGTCGCAGCAATGTGATCAGGGGATTTGCTTCATTTCTCGGGTTTCTAGCCAGGGCTTTGATTCGTAAGCACAAGACTTGGAACCCTAACTTCTTGCCATTTTCCTCAGTGCCTGCAGTTCACCCGGTCTGATGAAAATAGCAGAATGCAGATCTTTGGATTTTCACACAAATGCGATAATTATAGTACATTTAGCAACTCTGTTGGACGCAAAATTCTAGCGGAATCTTTCATTCTACTACCAAGACTCCCCACTCCAACACATATACACACACAGCCATGCCCTCCCTGGTCTTCCTCCCTGTTTTCACCTCCCCTGGAAGTTGGCTGCAAACTAGAATTAATGCCCGGTTGGAGTAGGTTTCAGACTGGGGGTGCCTTGGGCTGGGAAGGAGAATCCTGTCTCCAGGAGAGAGGAGATCCTAGGAGGGAGAGAGGCTTTGTGATCCCTGAATTGGGATGGGATTTGTGTTCCATGAATGCTGTGAGTCGGAGCTGTTGGCTTTTTGTTGAGATTGGGCCGTTTGGAATTTGATTTGTTGAATATTTGGAGCCCAAGAAATTCTATGGGATGAGCTGATCTCTTGAGTTTCAGGTATAGGAATTTTGAGACATCAGTGGGTTTGAGTCTGAGAATCTAAAATTAATCCTTTAGTCAGGTGAGGTGATGCATGCCTGTAATCCCAGCACTGGGGAGGCTGAGGCAGGAGGATCACTGTGAGTTTGAGACCAGACTGGGCTACATAGTGAATTCCAGGAGTCTCAATTACATAGTGAGACCCTGCCTCCAAAATAAAATAAAATAAAATAAAATAAATAAATAGAATTAATCCTCTAAATAGAAGTTCTTGGTTTATACTAAAAGAGCATTCACCCATGTTAGCTTCTTGGTTCTCTACAGCAATTACACCAGGAGCCATTTTCAATCCCACTTTGTAGATTAGAGCCCTGAGGCTTAGTGATTTGGATGTCTTGCTGGAAACACACAGCAGAGCTAGGGGTCCTGCCCAGTTTTCTGACTCTGAATCTTTACCCTTTCCCAGAGTCCTGCCTACCTATCAAAAAGTACTACTTTTCTAGGGCCCCTGGTGGGCCCCTGTGGGTCAGGTATGGGCCTGAGTCACTCATAGCCTGGCTGGAAAAGCAGAGTTAACTCTAGTAATCCAGTGAGAGGACAAGAAAATGCTCAACTCTGGGATCAGTGCAGTGGAAGCCGCGAGAAGAGAGCTCAGGGTAACCTGAAAAAGATAAGGAAGACTTTCTGTAAGAAGTGAACTTGTGCTTGTGAGAATGTGCTTGGAGGGGTTGGGTGAGAGGAGTGGCAGTCTTGGGTTACCTCAGTGCTGGGAGATTGACTTACAGTCTCTATAATTCTGTAGTTCTGTGGGGGTGGGAATTTTTGAGGAACACAGAATTTGTGTGGTCATCTTAAGGTCACTCTGCTAGACCTCCTGACTCTTGAGGGTGCCGCAGGTCACACTAAAAGGTCCCCTCCCGTCTCACTACTGAGCTAGGTCTGTGTCCCAGGGGCACAGGCTGGCCCAACAGAGAAGACAGAGGCAGTGCAGGAGGATGCCTTGCCCTACGGGTGGAGATCTGAGCTTGGTTTCTTAGAGCCTGCTGGAGGCCTGGCTGCCACCCTGGGAAAGCTCGCAGCTTGAGCGTGATACAGATAGGGACGAGTAATCTGCACTTCCCAAGGATAGGAGCTTGGTCTAATCAGACCCTGGGCCTCCAGCCCTTAGTAGACGCTGGGACAGCACTTGGGGCCGTTAGTGTATGTTGTCAAACTGAGTTACACCCCAGGGTGGAGGAGGGAGGTTTATTTACCCCAGGGTGGAAGGTCTTCATAGAAGTACCCTGGGAACGTTTGAGAGACAGGATAAGAAAGGCCCCGGAGACTGCGCTCTGAGCAGAGGTAGGGATGAGTGAAGAAGGGATGCGTCACCTGGGACAGCACAGCACAGGCGCTGGACGGGAGTGGGTTCAAGTCAGGCTCTTTAGTTCTCAGAGCCTCAGTTTCCTATCTGAAAACATGCCCTGAGATTTATTTGATGATATTTGATGGTGACTCATCAGGTAAGAAACTCAGATGAAAGCAGCCTGAGGGGTTTTAAAGTTTTTACTAATTTGTTTGTTTGTTTTTTGAGACAGGGTCTCACTGCATTGTTCAGGCTGACCTTGAACTCATTACGTAGCCCCTGCTAGCCTAAACATGCAGCAGCTCTCCTGCCTCAGCCTCCTGAGTTCTAGGATTTCAGGAGTATGCCACCGCTGCTGGCTACATTTTTAAAAAAAAACTAATGAACAAACACTAGCTCAGCAATTTCCCAGCAGTCAGGCCCACTTGTGAGTGCATTTGCCTAGGTTAGTTTATTTAAACCTCATAAGAACCCTATTGGTAGATTCTGTAATTCTCCCCATCTTACAGATAGCGTGGAGAGGGTAGGTGATCTTGTAAAAGTGGCAGAGATACAGAGCAGATCCTGTGTGGCTGGGAGCTGACCCAGGCTGGGACTAGCGAGGGAGAGGAGGGACGGATGGGGTCGGAGTGTGAGCAGAAGGTGGAGGTGACTTCTGAGGAGGCCTGGCTGCACCGGTGATGAAGTGACAACCTTGCTGCTCCCTGGAGCCCCCGCGGAAACCATCATATTTAATGGCCTGCAGAAAGGGCTCGCTTTACTTTCTCTGTCATCACCAGCCACAGAGCTCCTTCCTGCCTTTTTTATTTCCCTCATCCAGCCTGTTTCTTCGGGAGGGAGCCTGTTTCTTTGAGGCTGTGATGCGATGGCTTTTGCAGGTGTGCATAGCTCCATCTGGGAGCAGGCTGAGGGGCAGCAGGGAGGGAAGTGAGCATTTCTGCCTTTCAAACATCTCTGCTTCAGAACTGCCTGCTCCACTTCAGGTCAGGCACAGCTGCTGAGCTCAGAGGCCGAGACGGGATGGCGGTAGTGACAGCAGCCATCATATATTTGATAGCACTATATTGGCACAGTGCTTGGCACCTTCTGTATCTTCTCTCCTGGACTCTACTTAATAACTCTTTGAGGGGCCGGGGATTTAGCTCAGTGGTTCTGCTGCCTGCCTTGCAAGCGCAAGGACCTGAGTTTGATCCCCAGTACCAAAAAACAAACAAACAAACAAAAACTCTTTGAGGTAGGAACAGTTATTACCAGCCCCATTTAAGACCAGGAGACTGTGGCTCAGAGAAATTAAACACATCCACAATACCTGGGCATAGTGGAGCAATCTGTGATCCCAGTACTCAGGAGGCTGAGGCAGGAGGATCACCATGAGTTCAACGCCACACATTGAGACACTGTCTCAAAAAAATCAAAAAAAGAAAGAAATACATCCAAGATCACAAGTGTGGTAAAACAGGAAGTTAGGTAGAGCTAGGCCAGTTGGACTGTAGAGTCCAAGGTCTTTTCTGGCCCACGGGAAAGATTCCGTCCAGTTACTTCTGGTCTGCACACATCTCTTTTCTCTTTTTTATGGTGCTAAGGGTGGAACTCGGGGTCTCACACAGGCTACACAATCATTCTGCCACTGAGTTCCACTCCTAGCCCATTCTTATCTCTCTGGACACCCTGTCCCTAACATGTATAGTGTTTGTGCCCACAGTCACATTTGTCATTGTGATCCTTTGGAGTAAGAGGTGCAACTGTTTGTCAGAAGAAAACTGAACCATTGCATGCACCCTCGCTTTTCCCACAGGGTCCATACCGTGACTCAGAAAGGGAACCAGGTGTCTGATGTGGGGCAGTAGCTGTGTCTTCTGGTCAGCTCATGTTGCTAGGGCTGGGGTCACAGCACTGCTGGGAAGGTCAAGGTTGGGCCCCTTGAAGTGTTTTCAGAGGTTTCCCTGGATCAAGAGGACCCTTATCCCTGGGCCTTTCTCTGCCATGCCCTGTCTCTCTCCAGGCTGCTGAATGCAGGGCAGGGCACCCAGAGTCCTGTGTGTCATTCGCAGCTCCAGCTCCCCTTGCCGGCTTGATGTGGGGCGTGATGATTTCGTCACGCTGGCGTCCTGTTCCTTCTTTGAACACGCTCAGTCTGTTCCTACCTCAGGGCCATCGCTCTCACCCTGACCTCTGCCAGGATCACCTCCCCCCTCCCACCTCATGTGACAGCTCCTTCTCTTTCTTAAATGTCACCTCCTCTTAAAGTCCTTTCCTACGCTGCTGGTCTATTGCTACCACTCCCTGATACATTTCCTGTTTAAATTTCTCAACTCTTACATATGGCATTGGTGGTTCAGTGGTAGAATTCTCTCAACTCTTGTCTCTGTCTTTCCTAGTGGGTTTAACACTGACCTGCTTCTGTCCTTCCCCAAATGACAAGGTCCATAAGGTTAGGGGCCTTGTTAACTGTGTTCTTGCAGTACCTGGTACAGCTCCTTGCACATAAAGGCACTTCATGGTTATTTGTTGAATAAATGAATAAAAAGAATAAGTTGAACAGGACAGTTTTTATCAAAAGGAGGGCCCCAAACAGAAACTGCAAAGAATCAGTAATGACTGATCAAAACAAAAAAGTCTTTTAAGTTTTTAGTGGTACCAGTGATTGAATCCAGGGCCTTTGCACTTGAGCTATATCCTCAGTGCACGCACACACACACACACACACACACACACACGCACATACACACACATACACACACACACACACACACACACACCACCTTTTTGAGATGGTGTCACTAAGTTGCTGAGTTGTACAGGGTGGGCTTGAACTTGTGATCTTCTTGCCTCTCAGCCTTCCAGAGATCTGGGAACACAGATGTGTGCTATCACACTGGTCTTATGGGATAATTTTTATAAATTGCAGGTGCTTTCTAAAGCACCCAGTTCAGCAGAAACATGGATTTCTGACTTCCTTTGGGGGAGCCATGCTATGTAAATCTGCAGAACAGCCTCCAAACCACCAGCTCCTACTTGCAAATGACTAAACCAAGCCTCCCCCAGGTGTACCAAAAGCCAGCTTGGGAGAGTTGTGGGGCTGAACCTAGGGTCGGTAAACTTCATGGCTCCTTACACTGCTCCAACTTGATTGCCTCTCTGTCATCATGGGGCACTTGAGGCAAGCAGAAGCTCTTGATGCCTGGTGGGGTACCTGAAGGCTCCGTGAGACCTCCCTAGCAGGAGCAGTGCCCAGCAGCCAGCTCCTCAGGCTGGAAAGAGCCCTGCACCATATTAGGCCAGGAGCCACTGAGCTGTGGGGTGGTAGTTTTGTTCTTTTTGTTCACTTCTGATTTCCAAGGATTTTACGGAGAACTTCTGCTATCTAGCCCTCTCTCTGTCTTTAAAGGAGGGTTATTTTTTTTTATATGTCTCACATTAGTACCTCATCCGTGGGCCTGGATGGAGAGGATGGAGCCTGGGCACTTGGAGGCAGAGGTGAGGGTTGGACCCTTTCCATGCAGTTTGGCCCCAGGTTGTTGGAGGGTGAAACAAGATGATGAAAGTAACAGCCCTGTGTGCCCAGATGGCCGCAGGAGGGAGGAGGATCACGCTCTGCTGCCTACTCTTAGTGTGGCTAGGGGTAGGGGTGGAGAGATGATTGGAGGTTTCCTGAACATGGTTTCTGGGAAAGGTGGCCAGTTGCAAAGAAAACAAACTGGATTGCTGAGGCCAGTGGGCATCCGTTCTGCACGCCGGCCTTAACCTGCATTCCTCCTGGGGCCTGGGGCAGAGCCAGCAGGGCTGGCTTTCTTCCTCAGCAGCAGTGTGGCTTTGGGCCAGTCAGGATCCCATCCAAGAGTGGCTTTTCTGTGGACATTACCTTCGGGGTCACTGTGGGGATAAGAGATCCCTTAGATAGGGCTTCTAAATTTTCCCAGACACCTCTATATTTGTTTTGTTTGGCAATACTGGGATTTGAACCTAGGGCCTTTGAATTAAGCTACATCTTTGACCCTTCTTTGACATTTTTTTTAATTTTAATTTTTTGGTACTGGGGATCAAACTCAGGACCTTGCACTTGCAAGGCAGGTACAGTGCCACTGAGCTAAATCCCTAGCCCTTGACCTTTTTTAAAAGTTTTATTTTTTATTTGTTTTTTGAGACAGGCTCTTGCTCAGTTCAGGCTACTGTTGAACTCTCCCAGACTGGCCTCAAATTTGAGGCAAATCCTTTCTTTTTTGTGGTACCTGGGATTGGGGATTGGGGATTGCGCTTGCCAGGCGGGCGAGGTGCCACTGAGCTACATCCCTGGCCCTCTTTTTTATTTTAAGACAGTCTTTCTAAATTGCCCAGGGTATGCGGGCGTGGTGGCACATGCCTGTAATCCCAGCACTCCGGAGGCTGAGGCAGGAGGATCCTGTGAGTTCGAGACCAGCCTGGGCAACATAGTGAGTTCCAGATCAGTCTCAACTACATAATGAGACTGTCTCAAAAAACAAAAACAAAACAAAACAAAACAAAATTGCCCAGGGTGAACTCAAACTTGCAGCCCTCCTGCCCCAGCTTCCCAGAGTGCTGGGGTTATAAGCATGCCCTACCACGTGGGGCTTCTGGCCACTATGTTTAAAATGCATGAAGTAAGCCGGTCATGGTGGCACATGCCTGTCATCCCAGCACTCAGGAGGCGGAGGCAGGGGGGTCACTGTGAGTTCCAGGCCAGCCTGCACTACAAAGCAAGACCCTGTCTCAAAAACCAAAATAAATGAATAAATACATGGGATTACAGAAGAAACTGGTTTTCTTGAACTATAGCTGGACTTCCTTCAGAATTCACTAAAAGACAAGATGTATCAGTGAATCTGATACAACTGTAATTGTGAAGTTGTGATGAGCCTGAACATTTCATTGCCTCCAGTAACTGCAGTGATAGGAAAAGAATCGAGCAGTGTTGGCCACACATAGCTGAAGAATATGACTGCAGTGCACTGTATATGGCCTGTGTATGTCATCGGAGGCAGTGGTAAATAGCATATAGGGGTCACTGGACATTTCCCCATCCAAGTTTATGGCCCCTGAATTTTCTCCACTGAGAATTCCTGCTGGGCATCTGCAGAGATAAGGTGTGGCCCCTCCCTGACCCCCATGGAGCAGAGGGTTCTGAGGTGAGGACCTTGGGGAAGGAGGAAATATAGGCCAGGACAGCTCCTGCAGCATCTGCAGCCTGGAGAGACTGTGAAGCTCACTGCTCTTTCATTAAACTCCGGCTCTGGGTACAGGGGGTGGGCAGGTGGGGCGGAGGAGCTGTGCTGTTGGGTTGGAGGTGACAGTGTCCACTCAGAGCCAACTGCCAGGCTGCAAGTCCAGCACCAGCCCTGGGTAATTGTACAGCCCTGGCAGGTTACCTCAACCCCTATTCTTTGGTTTCTTCATCTGCAAACTGGGGGTGTAATAGTTCCTTCTTGTGAAGACTAAGCTTGCATTCAGAGATCGGCCAGTAATAGCTGGCAGGAGGAGGTGCCTGTCAGAGGCTGATTAATGTGAGCCTGCTTCCTCCTGTCTAGGATTCTTGGGCTCCTCAGAAAGTGCTCGTGCTCCTCAGCCATGACCCTCTGGGCTGCTCAGAGATTAATCAGATGCAGCCCTGTCTTCCAGGAGCTCATAGTTTGGTGGAAGATAGAGACGGAAGCATGTAAATTGTGTGTGCGCACGTGTGGGAATGGAACCCAGTGCCTCACATGTGCTAAGCAAATGCTCTACTGCTGAGCTACACCCAGCCCCAGCATGTAATTTCAATGCGCTAGGGGAGGCATGAGGTGCAGTACTTGGGTGCGGGTCCAGGAAGGAAGGCTTTCTGGTGGAGGAGACATCCCGCTGAGCTTTAAAGAAAGCCTGGGAGCTGGGTGTGGTAGATCCCAGCACTTGGGAGGCTGAGGCAGGCAGATCACCAGGAATTTGAGGCCAGCCTAGGCTACATAGTGAGTTCAAGGCCAGCCTGAATGCAGGGTGAGACCATACAAAAAACAACTCTAGCTGTAGAGGATGGTCCCCCCCCCATCACAGAGGAGGAAGCCAGATGGCCTCCCTGCTGGAGTGTGACATTCCAGGGCAGACCGCAGGACTGGGGGGGGCAGGGGTGGCCAGGCGAGTCCTGTAGTGCTGCAGGCGCCAGGACTAGGAGCTTGGACTTTGTCCTCCTGGCAGTAGTACTGGTATCATGGGAGGTCCTGTTTGTTTTTTAACTTCTTATTCACACAAAGTTGCAAAAATAGTACAAAGTGTCCCCTTTATCTAGCTTCCCCTAATGGTGACTTTTTTTTTTTTTTCTTTTTTTGCGTGCTGGGGATCAAACCCAGAGCCTTGTACCTGTTAGGCAACTGCTCTATCACTGTGGTACGCCCCCAGCTCTTTTTATTTTGTGACAGAGTTTTGCTACATTGCCCAGGCTGGTCTTGAACTTGCGATTATCCTGTCTCACCTTCCTGTGCAGCTGGGATTCCAGGCATGTGCCAGTCCACTTGGCTAGTGGTGACGTCTTACATAGCTGTGATATATTTTCAAAACTAGAAAATTTGCCTTGGCACGTTACTGAACTTTGAAAGAGCTTATTGAGTTTTCACCTTTGAATAACCCACATTTGTTTGTTTTCACACATGCGGTTTCATTATGTAGTTCAGGCTGGCCTCAACCTCATGGTGACCCTCCTGCCCCAGCCTCCCAAGTCCTGGGATTACAGGTGTGTGCTACCACATCTGGCTCTTCAAAAGATTTTGAGCAAGGCCGTGACACTGGCCTGTGTGTTAGATACCCAGGCTCTCAAGTGGGAGCAGATTGGAGGGGGCTTGTTGGAGGCTGTTATCAAGAGATGATGAGGACCAGTAAGACAGCTGTGGTGTGAAGATGGGCTGGGCTGCAGAATGGAGAAATGTTCAGGAGGTAAAGGTGAAAGGAATCAAGAATTCGCTGAGAACAGATGATAATAGCGCACAAGAAAGTGGTGGGGGAGATAATGGAAAAGACTTTGTGGACAAAAAAGATGAGTAGAAGGGCTGGGGATTTAGCTCAGTGGTTCCACTGCCTGCCTCACAAGCACAAGGACCCAAATTTGACCCATGGTACCCCCCGAAAGAAAGATGAATAGAGGGGGTTGGTGATTTAGTTCAGTGGTTCTGCTGCCTGCCTTGCAAGTGCAAGGTCTGGAGTTCATTCGATCCCTGGTACAAAAAAAAAAACAAACAAAAAAAAACAACGAGTAAAGAATAGAGGATTTAGTTCATGGGTGCTGCCACCTGCCTCACAAACACTAGGTTCTGAGTTCGATCCCTGGTTCAAAAAAAAAGATGAGTAGAAGTTGGCTAGGTATGTCCTGGGAAGGGTCAGAGCCTGGGGAGAGGAAGGGAGCCATGCACATGACTTGTGAGATCAGGACACACAGGAGCTCATCCAGGGAGCAGGAGCTCTGTTCCTTAAGTGGAACCTTGGAGCATCGGTCTTGAAATCTGGGCAGAGGAAGAGCAGCCAAAACAGGAATATTTGGACCCAAGAGTTGCGAGGAGGATGTGAGAGGGGCAAGGCACAGGAATGCAGCCTCATGGGAGCCAGGAAGTGGCAAGTGTGACCCAGGGTCCAGGAAGAGTGAAAAGCTGTCCCTCTGCTAGACCCATGGGTCTGGGAAGCCTTTGGCAAGCACCATGCAGTGGCTGGAGTGGGAATTGGGGACTTGAGTGGGATAAGGATGTGACAGTATAGTCAACACCTCCCTGAAGTGTGACCAAGACAGGAGGAACATTGTCCAGAGCGGGATTGGGGATCAGGGTAGGGGAGTACTTTGAGGTGAGGAAGGCTTGAACGTGATGGAGAAGAGGTCCTGGGGTGGGTTCTGATTAACCTGTGGGAAACGGTAAAGGTGATGATGGTGTCTGTGGTCCCTGGGCCCAGGCTGGATGTGAATCCCAGCTCCGCCGTTACCTGCTCTGTGACCTGAGTCTAGTTACTTATATCCCGGATTCCTTCTTTGCCTGGGATGGTAACAGCTTTTGTCTCAGAGGGCCGTTTCAACGCTCTAAGGAAGTTATTAGCTGTAAAGTAACATGGATGGCGCTCGGCGCATGGGAACCAGTCAGCAGTTGTGAATGGAGAGTTTGAAGATGCTGGCACAGTCCCTCCTGGTCTAATGAAAATCTGAGTCTCAAAAATTTTGTCTTTATTTTATTTTGGGGGGCAGGGTCTCCCTTTGTAGTTCAGGCTGGCCCTGAACTCACTACATCGGCCCCCTGGCCTCACACTCATGGCAATCTGCCTGCCAAAGACTCCCGAGTGCTGGGATTACAGGCGTGCACCACCCATGTCTGGCAATTTTGGGTTTTTTTGTTTGTTTGAGACAGAGGCTCACTTTATAGGCTGGTCTTAAACTCACTTTGTAGGCCAGTGCTGGGAGGGCTGTCATTTTCAAACCTTTCCCCCCCAAAAAGAAAAAAAAATGTGTTCCCTTCCTCGTCCCCAGGTCAGTGGATGGTTCACTCTCTCAGGAAGAAGAGCTCATGGACATTTTGGCAGACCCACGGCAAACATTCAGGATACTGGTTACCACTCGGTCCCTGCCCTACTGAGCTGGCTTTTAAATCAATTGTCTTATCTTGTATTTCCAATTACAAGAATAATACTTGGCTATGTGCAAGAAATCCAGACCATTCTGAGGAGAGCGGAAAGGAAGGATTCTGTGCCTTGTTTCTCTTTGACAGTTCTCAGTTCCCACAGGGAAGCAGATAAATTGGAGAATATTCTTTCATATTCCTTCTTTACATATAAACACGCATCACAAACAGATGTGATCCTACAGCACAAGTATTCTGAAATCTGCTTTATATTTTCTCAACCGTGCATGGAAGCATCTCCAGAACTACAAGTTGATTCAACAGTAAAATTGTGTTCTGCGGTATGAGAATGCTACAGTTTAATTACGTTAATCCTCTACTGGTGGAAGTTAAGACTGCTTCTAGTTTTTCCTTCTGAAAAACAACACGCCCCTGTGCAAATGTAATTCTGTAGTTCTGCAAGGATTTGGATAAGTTAAATTCTCAGAAGTGAAATTTCCAGGTCAAAGAAAACAGATGTTACCATTTGGAAGGCTTTGAGGCTGCAAGATTCAGAATTCCTACCTCAAAGTAGGAGTTTGTTAACACAAAAAGAGGAAGTTGCACAGGTCTAGAGAGACCGGGATTTAATTTTTGGAGTTGGATTGGTCATTAAATGCCCTTAAGTATTTTTTTTCCTGTTCTGCCATCCCTGGTGCATTTACCTTATTATGCTTTGGACATACAAAGTATGGCAGGAATAGGAGTCCTTTTCTTTCCCAGAAGCCCATTGTCTGCCTTCTCCTCCTTTCTTATTGGCCAGGATGATGTCACATGCCCTTGCCTAAGCCAGTCATTGCCAAGGGAAAAGGACTGATTGGCTTAGCCCAGTGCCTGGGAAAGGATCAAAACTGAGGCTTTACCAGGAGGAAAGAAGGGAAGCTGAATTCTGTAAGAGCCAGAGTGCCTGCCTTGCTCATTTCTGCAGAGGTTACTAAGCGGCATCATAAAGATGATTGCAGTTCACACTCTCAATGACTGCAGGCTTTGGGAATACCTATTTCTCTACCCTCATCAACCAGGCTTTCCGTTTTTTTTTTTTTTTTTTTTTTTTGGTACCAGGGGTCGAACCTCAACCAGGCTTTCTTCTCATCTTAGTCTCAAGTGTCAAGTGGCTTCTTCTTTTAGTATGTGGCTCTTTTATCAGTGAGTTTGTGTCTTTTATTAATGATTTATATTTCCTGTGAGTTTCCTGTTCACGTTCTTTGCCCATCTCTTTTTCAAGTCTCAAGTTTTATTGGTACATGTTTACAGTATATAATGATTGCATTCATCATGGGGAGGTTGGTACATGGATATCACATATCCTAATTGTTCCCTCTCCCCTCCCTTCTTCTCTTGGTCCCCTCCCGTCTTTTTAAGTAATAATAGTGATTATAGAATAATAATATTAATTGAAGGCTTACCGTGTGCCAGATGGCTCATTTAACTCTCACAGCCACCCTATAAAGTACATATTGTTTTCTTTGCTTTCAAGATGAGGCAAGTGAGGTGTAAGAAACTGAATAGAGACTTTGGATTAGATCATGTGTGCACCTGGCCATGCAGCCACACACTGTGGTGACATACTGAGAGAGTCATTTCCTGTTGGGTCCTTAGTTCACAGCTGTATTTTGGGAAACAGCCCATTTGAGGCAGATCCAGTTTGAAATTCCTAGGTTATAGGAACCTGGAGTCGGGGATTCAGGGACTGTCTTGCCTGGCTGCAGAACCTGGGCACATCTGGGCCTTCATCCTTCCTTCCGTCCTTCCGTCCTTCCTTCCTCCCTTCCTTCTTTTCTCTGTTACTGGGGCTCAAACCCAGAAGCTTCACATTGAGCTATATTCTCAGCTCTTTTTATTTTATGTATATATATATTTTTTGTTTGTTTGTTTGTTTGGTACCGGCGATTGAACTCAGGTCCTTGCGCCTGCAAGGCAGGCCACCGAACCTCTGAGCTAAATCCCCTTTTTTTTTTTTTTTTTTTTGTACTGAGGATCAAAACTCAGGACCTTGGGCTTGTGAGGTAAGCAGCAGAACCACTGAGCTAAATCCCTGGCCCTTTATTACACACACACACACACACACACACATTTACTTTTTATTTATTTATATATTTTTGAGACAGGGTCTTGGTAAGTCTCTGATTTGTTCAGGCTGAGCTCAGACTTGGCACTCTCCTGCCTCAGCCTCCCATAGTGCTGGGATTAGAAACATTCACTGCCACTTCATGGGTCTAATCCTAATCCTGGAAGTTTTCATGTCCTACATGCTTTTTTTTTTTTTCTTTAGGTGCCCCCTCCAAATTGTGCCTCATGCTCACCTTCAAAGTACCCACTTCTCTCTTCAGTTGAGAACAACTGACCCTTTAACCACTCTCTCAACTCAGGCTGCCGTAACAAAATGCCAGTGGTGACTTTTGGTTTACCACATTCACAACAGGGCTGTAATTTGTATGTCTCACTGCCAGTGAGGATAGTTTTGCATGTACCACCAGTGGTTCAAGCTGATGGGAAAGTGTTAAACAACAGGCATTTATTTTCTTAAATTCTGGAGGCTAGAAGTCCTAGATCAAGGTGCTGGCTGAAGCTGGGTAAAGTGACTCATACCTGTAATCCCAGCTACTTGGAAGACTGAGGCAGGAGGGTCATAAGTTTGAGGACAGCCAGGGCAGTTTAACAAGACTGTGGAGAAGGGGGATGTAGTTCAGCACTAGAGCACTTGCCTGGCATGTGCACACCCCTGGATTCAATTCCCAGTACCACACACAAAAGAAAAAAGAAAGGTGTGGCTGGTTTGGTTTCTGTCAAGGACTCTTCCTGGCTGACAGACCTCGCTGTGTCCTCACATGGCCTTTCCTTGTGTGTCCATGGGAGGAAAGATGGGCGAGAGCAAGATGCTGCTATCTCTAAAATGACCCTGACCCAGGCCAGGCATGGTAGTGCACGCCTGTAATCCCAGCACTTGGGAGGCTGAGGCAGGAGAATCGCCATGAGTTTCAGACCAGCCTGGGCTACATAGTGAGTTCCAGGTCAGTCTCAACTACATAGTGAGACCCTGTCTCAAAAAAAAAGAAAGAAAGAAAAAAAATAAATGACCCTGATCCTATTGGGTCAGGGCCCAGCTCTATTGAGCTCATTTACCCTTGACCTCTGTGTGTGTCCTGTCTCCAGGTAGAGTCGCCTTAGGGATCAGAGATTCAGCTTGTGAGTGGGAAGGACACAGACACTCAGTCAACAGTGTGTCACCACTGGTCCTCAAAATCCATGTCTTTTTTTTTTTTTTAATCCATGTCTTTATCACAGAAAAAACACTTTTTTTCCAGGACTAGGGATGGAATCCATGGCCTTGCACATGCTAGGTATATACTCTACCCCTGACCTACATCCCTGGCCTTTTTAAAATTTTTAGTTTAAGATCAAGTCTGGGGGACAGTGAGGAGCTGGCACAGTTGTTTAGGGACTGGCAGAGAGTCTGGGTTTTGACACAGAGGGCTCAGCAGACATGGCCGTGCCCTGTGGTCCTCTTGGTCAGGCTTACTGCAGCCTCCCTTGCAGGGGCTGGGCCAGACCAGGTGGTGCACCCTTGTCTTCTTTGCTAGATTAGCACTGTCCAGGGCAGGGATGGGCTCTGACACCCCCACCCTGTGACTCCCCAGGCTCTGGGTGCATCAGAGGAACAAGGGGTGATGGGCCCACTCAAAGGGGAGAAGGCTGTGTAGGGAGATTTCTGTTGCAGTTTGGGAAGGAAGGAAGCCCATAGGCTCTGCTGTGACTGGGGCCTAAGGGCTTTGTTTCACCATCAGGAAGCTGAGGACAGAGAAACCAGCTGAGCGACCAGGACCTCTGCTGCCAGGCTCCTGCAATCAGAGGAGAGGGTCACAGCCAGTGTCTAACCTGAGAATCACCTGCAGCGTGTTTAGCAAGAGGGAGAAGCAGTGCTGGCCCTGGCCCACATGTTTCCTGTGACACTGACCTGATCTGCAGCAGGTGCCGCGTACCTGTCACCTCCCAGCCCTGGCGGCAGCCTATGTGGCAGGACCTGCTCTTCCCCCACCTCCCCCTTGGGACAGTGAGGTCCAAATCAGTGATTGTGAACACTGGGATCAGACCTAGGCCTCTACCTACTCACCCTGAGGGGTTTGTGCCAGTGCCTGTGTCGCGGTCCCTCTGCCCAGTGTGAATGTGGTATGGCCACATGGGGAATGGCAGCCATGGGTGCACCAGAGAGGGTAGAGGGAAGCAGGATGGGCACCAGGTCCTGAGGCCGGGCCTGGCCTGAGCCTTATGCCCTGGCATTGCCAAGGCGAGGTGGGTATGCCGGCCTGCTGCTGCCTGGCCCTCCTCTCTGGGCAGCTGTCACCAGCATGCATGGAGGTGCTGCTGGTGGATATGAAAGGCAGCGTGTTCTGGGTTCAGACGCGGCCTTGGTTGCCTGCCCGCTCGTGATGGGACTCCCTGAGCTGCAGCGTGCCCGTGGGGAGTGACGGTGCAGAGACCGATACTCCATCCAGCACTGCTGGGAGAATTAGCTTGTCCAGGGGCCGTGGGGCTGGAACTGAGTACACCCTTGTACCTTCAGTATCAGCCATCAGTTTGCATGGCCTGTGTCCTCCTTCCTGTGGAGCTGGGTGGTGACACAGGTCTTTCCCTTGAATCCGACGGTGTCCTGAGCAGTCCTGATCCCAAGCCATGTGCGGAAAAGGATGGGGGCCTTTGCCCACTGGGGGCACCAGAGGAACTGAGTTGCATGGGACAAGGTCCTGGAGGGTGGTGGCGGCACGGTCTGATCCTGATAGTCCTGTGGACCCAAAAGATGCTGAGCCCCTGTGAAGTGAGAGGAGCCAGCCGAGTGGGGTGAGACGGGCGGTGGCGAGCAGGCCCTGCTGCCCGCTGATGGGTGGCACTCTCCCCCCAGAGACTGATGGAGAGGCAGAAACGGAAGGCGGACATCGAGAAGGGGCTGCAGTTCATTCAGTAAGCGGCGGCGGCTGGGTGGGGCGGGCTAGGAATCCCCTAAAGCCACGCTCTCAGGTTCTCCCTTTTTTTGCTGGCTGAGCCCCTTCTGAGCTGGAGCCCCTGCGCTCCAGTGAGCGCCGGGAGTGGAGGGGTTCGAGAGGGCAAGGGGCTGGCAAGCAAGGCAGAAGCGTGAGCTCCGCAGGCTGCACCCTGACCCGGGAACCTGTGGGTCTCGTGTATTTTGTCAGCCTTCAGTACCCAGCACCCCCGCACCAACGCTTCCTGCTCCTTCTCTTGCACACCTGCAGGCATCTGGGGATCGTCTAATAACTTGACAGCCTCCACTTGTGGGCTGTGTGCTATCTTTCAGTTTCTGTGCTGGGTATTCCATATTCTTCTGGCTTTTTTTTTTTGTTTTCCTTTTTTTTCCAATACCAGCATTTAACCCATGGTCTTTGTGCTGAGCTACATTTTCAGCCTTTTTTTTTCTTTTGTTGTTGTTGTTGTTGTTGTTGTACCAGGGATCAAATCTAGAACCTTGTGCTTATGAGGCAGGCAGTGATGCCACTGAACTAAATCCCCAGCCTCCCATCTTCAGCCTTTTAAAATTTCTCACCAAGTCACTAATTTGCCTAGGCTGACCTGGAGCTTGCAGTCCTCCTGCCTCAGCCTCCTGAATAACCTGAATTATAAGCATGCACCTTTTTACTGTTTCTGCCCTAGCCCCGCCCCTATACCCTCCCTTATTTCTGCCTTTTCCAGGCCCAGCCTTGGCTTCCTCTTTCCCCAAGAGGCACTGTGTCTGCTGTTAGAAGAGGGCTGGCTTCCTAGGGTTTGGGCTGGTACCTGCAGCCCTTTGAGCACCCAGGGGAGCCCAGGGGAAATGCAGGTCCCTTATGGGAATGGCTGGCCTGCATGCTGTCCCCTCCCCCTTGTCAACAAGGCACCAAGGGCTGAGATGAAGCCCTTGCCTGCCGTGACCACAGGCCTGCAGCTCCGTCCAGGGCCTCCGCAGGCTGGCAGCCATGCGCTCACATAGCCCCCGTGTCCCTCTCTTTCCCTGGCAGGTCAACCCTCCCCCTAAAGCAAGAGGAGTATGAGGTGAGTGTGGCCGGGCTGGATGATGGGGCAGAGAGGGGTGGTGTCAGGAAAAAGGGTCGTGTGTCTGGGCGGCAGGGAGCAGTCACCAGCCCATGCCCCACCCCGCACAGGCCTTCCTGCTCAAGCTGGTGCAGAATCTGTTTGCCGAGGGCAATGACCTGTTCCGGGAGAAGGACTACAAGCAGGCCCTGGTGCAGTACATGGAGGGACTGAACGTGGCCGAGTACGCGGCCTCTGACCAGGTGGCCCTGCCCCGAGAGCTGCTGTGTAAGCTGCATGTCAACCGGGCCGCCTGCTACTTCACAATGGTGAGCCTGACGCCCCTTTTCTCACCTTGCTCTCCTCGTGCCTTGGGTCCCTGCTCTGCCACCTCCTGTCCAAACCCCACCATTCAACCCTAGCTGCAACACAGACTCTCCAGGATAGCTTCAAAAGTACAGATGAGCTGTGATGGCAGCTCACATCTGTAGTGCCAGCTACGCGCTGGAGGCTGAGGCAGAAAGATCATTTCAACCCAGAAAACGGAGACAGCCTGGGTAACAGAAAACAAAACAAAACAGATATAGATGCATAATAAAAAGTGTTTAAAAACAATACCGAAGCCGGGCGTGGTGGCGCACGCCTGTAGTCCCAGCACTTAGGAGGCTGAGGCAGGAGGATCGCTGTGAGTTTGAGACCAGCCTGGTCTACATAGTGAGTTCCAGGTCGGTGTCAACTGCATAACGAGACCCTGTCTCAAAAAAACCCCAATAAATAAATAAATAAATAAAAATAATGCTGATGTCCTAGCCCTGTCCCAGATAACTGAGTTAGAATCCTGAGTTGACCCTGGGCGTTGGTGGGAGTCTGACCGCCTGATCTTCCCTCCCCTCCCTCCCCTCCCCACTCCCCCCACACTCCCTTGTCCCCAAGCCCAACCCCAGCACTACCTCTGCTCTGCTCTGCTCTGCTCTGCCCAGCTGCAGGCAGCACAAGAGCCTGAGGGGAGTGAGGGCCCCTCGCTGACAGCGGCAGCTCCTTCCCCCAGGGCCTGTACGAGAAGGCGCTGGAGGACAGCGAGAAGGCGCTGGACCTGGATGGCGAGAGCATCCGTGCACTATTCCGCAAGGCACGAGCCCTCAACGAGCTGGGACGCCACAAGGAGGCCTATGAGTGCAGCAGCCGGTGCTCCCTCGCACTCCCCCACGTGAGTTCAAACCAGCAGCTGTCCCCGAGCCTCAGGCTTCTCTCTGCAACATGGAGTCGCAGATACTGACGGGGAGTTATCTCTGCACTCAGCTCTGACTGTATACTGGGCTCTGCTAAACTCTCCTGCTGGGCATTAACTCACCCACTCCTCACCACAGCCCTGGGAGATAGATCTCTTATTGTATCTCTTTCAAAGGCAAAGGATCCAGGCACAGTGGCCCAAGCCTGTAATCCAAGCAGTCTGGGAGGCTGAAGCAGGAGGATCGCAAGTTTAGGTCCAGCATGGGCAACTTAGGAACTTAGCAAGACTCTGTCTCAACATTAAAAAAAAAAATTATACTGGGAGCTGGGAATGTGAGCTCAGTCTCTAGTACTCTAAAAGAACAGATAGAGAAGAGTGAAGAGAAAGGAATTACCCAAGATCGCAACAGCTAGGGGGAGGCAGGATTTGAACTTTAGGATTCTCAGGTCTGTGCCCTTGACCTCTGCACTCTGAGTACAGGGTTGCTCTGAGGATTAAAGCAGTGTCATATGTGCTGGGGTCCTGGTATTGGGGTTGTCATCGGGTGGGAAAACAATGGCAGATGACAAGACAGCCTGAGCACGGGTTGGCCCCTCACAGCTGCACACCTTCCTGTCCCATTTACTCACTTGTCTTTACCAAGAGCCTGTATCAGCAGAGACGTGTGCCCACCAGGACCCGCAGCCTAGGGGTGACAAATTCACAAACGGCCCTCGGGTCAAGGCCTGGCTAAACTGACCCTCAGTGTGATCTTAGACAAAGCACTTCCTGTCCACAGGTGAGCTCCGTGCCTGTAAGATGCCCTTCCTATTTTGTCCCTGAAATAACGGCTATGAAAGAGTTGGGAGAAGGGTACAGACTGTACAAGGCAGTCAGCACAGTGGCCAGACACACACTGTTCAGAATACATTAGAGGTCCCTTACTTCCTACTTCTCTGGGCATGGTAGCACATGACTAAATCCAGGACTCTGGGAGGCCGAGGCAGGAGTATCATATGTTGGAGCCCAGCCTGGGCAACCTATGGACTTAGCAAGACCTTATTTTAAAATAAAAGTACATAGCTGGGTGTGGTGGCGCACGCCTGTAATCCCAGCCCTCAAGAGCTGAGGCAGGAGGATGACCCAAGTTTGAGCCCCACCTGAGAAATTTAAGACCCTGTCTGGAAATGCTTGCATGCATGCGTGCTGGGGATACAATTCAGTGAGAAATAATTCAGATATAATTCAATCCCCAGTACTACTAAATAAATACCACAGCTGGGTACCATGATGCACGCCTGTTGTCCCAGACACTCAAGAAGCTGAGGCAGGAGGATTGCTTGAGTCCAGGACTCCTCATGTATGTGCTGCTGAAGCAAGCACAAGTCCAGGACTTCTAGAACAGCC
The DNA here is from genome assembly GCF_012274545.1 of Fukomys damarensis. NCBI lineage: Eukaryota > Metazoa > Chordata > Mammalia > Rodentia > Bathyergidae > Fukomys > Fukomys damarensis. The sequence continues at coordinate 6,671,679 of NW_022900931.1, read as the reverse complement.
TGGATGACACAGTAAGAATCCATCTCCAAAACAAAACAAAAAATACAATAAAGAAAGTAAAAACAGGTCTGGGGATTTAGCTCAGTGGTTCCGCCACCTGCCTCTCAAACACAAGGACCCAAGTTCAATCGCCAGTACCAAAAAAAAAAAAAAAAAAACTAAAAACAGAATTATTCCTTTGCCCTCAAAGAAAAGCAAAAATTGAAAGCACGGGTTTGTGAGTCCAGCCCCATGACTCCACAGCTGTGTCACTCCTGGGCCTCACTTCTGTGCCTGTCACAGGGTGGCCGGGGCCCCTTGCAGAGCTGCGCAGGGCTCTGGAGCATAGGTGTGTGGGCCGTGCAGCCTGACCTACCCCATGCCCTGTATCTCGCCTGCTCCAGGATGAAAGTGTCACCCAGTTGGGCCAGGAGCTGGCACAGAAGCTGGGGCTGCGAGTGCGAAAGGCATACAAGAGGCCCCAGGTGGGTGGCTCTGGGCCCTGGGGGCTGTGGAGATGAGGGTGAGGGAGGGGTTAGCGCTGCTGGGAAGGTGGGCAAGGTGGCCAGGCCGGGTGAGGACAGCAGAGTGAGTGACAGCAGGTGGCCTTTCCTCCCTGTTGGCCGAAAGCCCTGGAATGAGGACTGGAACCTCGTGGAAGAGGAAGGAACGGCCAAGGCTTCCTGCTCACCTCAGACAGCAGCTGTTGAGCACACTCCCTCCCCGCCCGGCCGCCTGCACGGCCTGGGAGGAGACCAGGTTGGCACTGAGGTCCTTCAGCCCGTGTTCTCGAATGACCTGCACATGGAGTCTGTGCGATCGGGGTCTGCTCGGCTCCTTTACTCCACGTAGATTCCACGAGCCAGGGTCTGCCGTGACCTGAGTGAGCCAGATGAGCTCCGCCTGTTTGTGCACCTGAACCATGGGGATGGATAACCATGCCTGTGTTGGGGGCCTCACGGGAGAAAGCAGAGGAGGGAATTTCTGCGTGGCTCCTAGCACTGTGCTTGACACAGAGCAGGAGTGCTTTCATTCAGTCCCTTGCCCAGGTCAGGAAGAAAACAATCTGGCCTGGGTTGACAGGGCAGGTGACAGCGGCAGGCTGGGGACAGGGAACCTCATGCCCACGGTAGACATTGGCAGCTGTGTCGGGGCTTCTCTGTTACTCTGACAGTGAGAGCAGTCTTCCAGAATCCTCATGTCTTCCCTCCTCTCTCCAATCCCTGGCAGGAATTGGAAACCTTCTCTCTTCTCAGCAATGGCACTGCGGCTGGCCTTGCCGATCAGGTAGGATGGGGCTGGGACCCTTACTCCGTACCCTGTACCCACCTGTCTGAGTTCATGCACCGTGAGAACTTCAGGTTCACTCTCTGGGGCGTGGGTGACCTCAGGCAGTACAGTGACCTCATCGCCAGCCAGTGGACTACAGATGGCACCGTGTCCGGCACGAGGAGCCCCACCCCCAGCCAGGCCTTTCACTTGTCCCTGCAACCTTTCTGGGGGCCACTGTCTCCACAGAGGTCAGGGCTGGTCACAGACAGGGAAGTTGGTAGAAAGCCCAAGTGACGCGCACTCCGTCGTGGAAAGGACCAGGTCAGCCGTAGTGCTACACAGAGTGACCATGGTACACTTGAGGGCTGGGTGGTGATCAGGCACAGCCCTGGCATCCTGTAGGTGGCACCCAGACCAAGTGAATGTTGGCTGGGACTCCTGCAGCCTCCCGTGTTTCTGCCCATCTGTCACTCCACAAGTGCCCTAGAAGTAGGGTGGCCTGGGCGGCCCCCACAGGGAGTTCTTAGGGCACAGGAGACAGGCAGGAGCCCTGCACAGACACAAGCTATCCCCTCAGTGGGAACAGGAGCCAGAGAAGGCTTCCCAGAGGTGGTGGGGCAGATCTCGGACGAGCTGAGTTAGGGCCAGCACATACAGCCAGGGCACAGCCTGGCAGAGGTGGAGTGGGGAAGGAGTGACCCCAGGGCACAAGGCCAGTTCCTTCTGGGGGGCACAGGGGAGCCTGGGCCCTGCAGCTGGACATGCTGGTGTTCAGATCCTGAGGGACCCCACCTGCAATGGCCACTCCTCTCAGGCTGTACTTCCTTATCTTTCTGTGGTGGTTTTGGGATATGTTGAGTCAGGAGAGTCCCAGCCAGCACCTACTGGAGACCTGGGCTCCATGAGCCTCGTTGCTAAGCAAGTGTTGAGGAGCCTGACAGTCACAGTGACGAGGCAGGGAGGTGACTGTCCAGCAGGGCCCAGGGTGCAGGCAGAATCACAGCTGTTCGTCTAGAGCCTCACATTTCCTAAGTCCAGCACTTGCGGAGAGATGAGAGCCCCGACCCACACAGCTGCCTTAGTCTGTGCGGCTTTGCTGTGCTGGGCAGACCCACCCTGGGGACAGAACTGTGGTATCAGCTGTGTCCCCCGTGGATGGGCTCGGGTGGTACTGGAAGGGCGCCCTGCGAATGGCAGCCTGGCCCCACACTTCCTCTGCGTGACACCTTGCTGGACACAGCAGTGGGGGTGAAGCAGTGGCCACACCTGGAAGGCAGTGGACACCTCTTGCTGTGCTTGTTCCTGCTGTCCTCTGTGAAAGGGTGGCTGACGTTGAGGGGCCAGACCTTGCCCAGCTTTCCACAGTAACATAGGAGGCAGGCGGCACCCAGGCACTTACCAGGGAGATTAAGAGAAAGAACGTTCTGGGTACGGGAATGACTTGCTACACATGCCCCAGAAGTGGGGCCCAGGCAGGGGAGTCTGCTTGGAAAGGACACCTAAGACAACCTCCTTTGAGTCACACTTTGTTTTTGATTTTGTTTTTTGAGATGGGGTCTCACTATGTAGTTGAGACTGACCTGGAACTCACTGTGTAGCCCAGGCTGGTCTCGAACTCACAGCGATCCTCCTGCCTCAGCCTCCCGAGTGCTGGGGTGACAGGCGTGCGCCACCATGCCCGGCTGCCTTTGAGTCACACTTTAAAATGTCCTGTGCATTTAGCTGGGTGTGGTGGCGCACGCCTGTCACCCTAGCACTTGGGAGGCTGAAGCAAGAGGATCATCACAAGTTTGAGGGCAATTTAGGCTACATAGCGAAATCATGTCTCAAAAACAAACAAAAAATGTCTTGTGCATCTGATAAATACTTATAAAGCACTTCCTGTGTGCTGGGCCCTGTTCTGAGCTCTTGACAATATCCAGTCACTTTAGCCCTGTAATAGTCCCAGGAGGTGGTGGCTGTGTAAGGAAATAGGCCCACAGAGGGTGAGGGACTAGTCAGGTCCAGCTTTCCTTGAACAGAAGGGAACATTAGCTGTGCATTGCCTTGGGGCCCCTTTATTTTCTGCCTCCTTAGGGGTTGGGGCTGTACCTGGGAGAGGGGACACAGGTCACTCGGGGTGGACACTTTTGTCCTTGAGCCACAACCATCTGTGGCACAGTGCGGAGGGGTTGTAACACCATTGCCATCCCCCTTGGTCTGGAGCCTTTGGCAGGTAGGAAACTGAGGCTTGAAGCTTGTGTTCCTCCCGAAAGGTGCATCCCAACCCCACACCCCCATATAGCCCATGCTTGTCCGACCCCAGGCTGTACCCCAGGGCTGACGTGTGACAGGTGTTTCGCATCCATCCCTGGTTACAGCAGAACCAGGTGGGGAGCGCCAGGCCCCCGGTCTGAGCCTGTGTCACCTGCCTGACCAATATCCCTGTGCCCTTCCTCTCCACAGGGAACTTGCAATGGATTGGGGTCCATAGATGACATCGAAACAGGTAGTATCCCTGATCAAGAGAACAGGGCAGAAATGGGGACCAGCCCTGTAGAGAGCTGGGTGGGTCAGAACAGCAGCAGCCTCCCCACTGATCCCTGGTGCTCCTCCCAGGCCTGGGGCACTCACCACTTCCGAAACACTCCTCCCCATCCCCACTGGCTGCCAGGAAGGGTTACACCTTGTCCGTAACCCTTGGAGAGCATTGTGTACCCCAGAGGAAGGTGGCAGTGGTGGCCTTCCAGCTGGACCCAAGGCCATCAGGCCATACTGTGGGACTGCAGGACCTCTCTGGCTCCACTGACTCCCTGCCTCTGGGGGCAGGCAGCAGTGAGGCAGGGTCCCTGGTGGAGCTGGGGAAGAGGGAAGGTGCTGGCCCAGTGCCCTGGGTCCTGGAACTCCCTGTCCACCCCTGCTCCACGGCGTCCCTGCAGCCCCTGAGTCCACCTCCTCCACAGACTGCTATGTAGACCTTCGAGGATCCCCAGCCCTGCTCCCGTCCACCCCCATGATGCCCCTGTTCCCTCACGTCCTGGACCTGCTGGCCCCCCTGGATACCAGCAGCAGGGCCGCCCCCAGCATGGAAACTATGGATGACTTCTCAGACGGGGACGTCTTCGGGCCAGAGCTGGACACCCTCCTGGACTCACTGGTGAGCCCCACTGCCACCCTCCTGCTCCCTGAGCTGTGTCCCCCTGAAGTCTCTTAGTCTCACAACGTGTCCCTGCTGGGGAAACAGGCCTCGAGAGGGACTGGCCAGCGTACAGACAGCCACTCTAGAGGGGATGGAAGGCTGAGGCCAAGCCACAGCGAGCAGCAGGCTGCTTGCTTCCCAGAGGGCCCGACTCTGCTGGGGCAGGCGGCCGCACTCTCCCCTGACCCTGCCTCTGTCCCACTCCCAGTCTCTGGTCCAGGGCGGCCTGCCTGGTGGTGGCGTGCCCAGCGAGCTGCCCCAGCTGATTCCCGTGTTCCCTGGCGGGACCCCGCTGCTGCCACCCGTGGTGGGCGGCTCCATCCCCGTCTCCAGCCCACTACCCCCTGCCTCCTTTGGCCTCGTCATGGACCCCTCCAAGAAGCTGGCTGCCTCTGTGCTGGATGCCCTCGACCCCCCAGGCCCCACACTGGACCCTCTGGACCTGCTGCCGTACTCGGAGACCCGGCTGGATGCCCTTGACAGCTTCGGGTCAGCCAGGGGCTCACTGGACAAGCCGGATTCCTTCATGGGTGAGGCCTGGGTGGTGAAGCCTCTCTGCCCTGCTGGCATTTTGCAAGGACCTGTTGCACCTCTGGTCTCTGGAGGTTGGAGGGGGTTGTACCATGTGGAGCCAGCCTCTGTCTGTCCTGTTCACATCCAGAAGGCAGAGCTCCAGTAGCAACGGACCCTAGGGGCCTAGTCTGGTGATCTGTGCGCAGCCCCCAAGGCCCCGGCCCCCTGGGGGCTCCCACCCAGAGGGCCCTGAGGCTGTGGGCAGGGGGTGCCAGGGATCAAGAGGAAAGTGACTCGTCAGCGCCCTGGTGGGACTGTCTTCCCACTGTCAGATGCAGCCCGCTCACAGCAGGACTCAGCAGGGTGGACAGGAGGAAGTGGTGATTGGGGCAGGTCTCGGGAGAGAAGTTCACAGGCTGGCAGAGGAAGCAGTTCCAGGCTCTGGAGGTGCAAGGGTCAGGGACCGCACCGGGGACCCAGGTGGCACGAGTGGGGCACAGCCTCCAAGGAACCATGAGCCAGGCCGAGCTCGGGCTTCATCCTGGGGCAGAGGGGTGGATGTGCTCAGGTTGTGACCAAGAACAGAGGGGAGACGGAGCAGGGGTCAGCGTGAGTAGGAGAGGACCCGGGGCCTGGGGGCTTCTCTCAGTCCTGTGGGGCCCCTCATGCCCTCAGTGGCAGGGCAGTGATACCCATGTCTCCTCCCTGTCCAGAGGACACCAACTCACAGGATCATCGGCCCCCAGGCAGCATTCAGAAGCCAGTCCCCTCGGTGAGTCAGCACCTCCCAGCCCTGGCCTCCGTTCCTCGGGTGGGGTGGGGTGGGGTGGACTCCACTGTCTCCACACTCCGCTGCCAGCCCAGGGACTTTTGAGGCCAGGCTGATATTCTAGGCTTCTGGACCACAAGGGCTGAAAGGGTCTGGGCACCGATTCTGTATTTGGGTAGGACGGGAGGTCAAAGAACACCCCCACCTCAGGGCCCAGGCCTGTCCTGGGGCTCCCACACGTCACTCAGGGCCCGACCTCCTCCATTAACAGCCGGAGCCCTCCATGCCCAATACCGCCCTGCTTATCAAGAACCCCTTGGCTGCCACCCACGAATTCAAGCAGGCCTGCCAGCTCTGCTACCCAAAGACAGGTAATGTCCCAGACGTGGCCACACCTTCTGGCCCCAAGATGGTGAGAATCTCCGAGTGTGGGAGCCCCGGATGAAAGGCCCAGTGCCTCAGCGGAGTTGCATGCCTGAAAACGAGCTCCTCTGGGGAGGAGAGGAAGCTGGGCACTGGGGCCCTATCTCTGCCAGTCACCAACCTCCCAGGTCCTTCTCAACAAACCTTGATATGCGCAGGTCTGTCGTGGTCAGGGCTGTCGTAGAAAGGGGTGGGGATGGTGGCTCTTCAGCGCCCCACTCCAGACCACTGTCCACAGAGAGCACCGAGCGGGGAAGGGGCGGCAGCTGTAGGAGGCCCCAGTAGGGCTTTCTGGTTCCCACCTCAGCCAGGGCCTGCTCTCATCCTCATTACCCCTCGGTTCTGCCTGTACTCACTGTCCCTGTCTACCCTGCACCAGGCCCCAGGGCAGGCGACTACACCTACCGCGAGGGCTTGGAACACAAGTGCAAGCGGGACATCCTGCTTGGGCGACTCCGCAGTGCTGAGGACCAGACGTGGAAGCGCATCCGGCCTCGGCCCACCAAGACTAGCTTCGTGGGCTCCTACTACCTGTGCAAAGGTGGGTGAGCTGCAGCGAGGGCCCTCGCTCTCTTCCTCCCAGCCACTGCCCTGCTGGTCACAGGAGCAGATGTGGCCCTTGCAGCTGCAGGGGAGGTTGGAAGCTGAGGCTTGGGGGGCCCCACAGCCACAAGGATGAGTTCTGCATTCCAATGAGCATCTCCTGTCCCCCTGGGCCCATGGACAAGTGAGTACCACTCAGGTCCCCCAGTCATGGAGAGCCGATTTCTCCTAGAGGGTTGTTAGGAGGATGTGAGAGCATCTATAGAGAGCACTTAGGACTGCCGTGTATGTAGGAGGCTTCATAAATGTTAGTTTTTATTTATTTACTAATCTTTTTTCCAGCACTGGAGATTATACCAAGGGCTTTTGTACTGAGCTTTCTCCCTAACCCCTTCTTACTCTTTATTTTGAAACAATTACTAAGTTGCCTAGGCTGGACTCAAATTTGGAATCCTGCTGCCTCAGCCTCCCAGAGTGCTGGGATTATAGGTGTGTGCCGCCATGCCTGGCTAAACGTCAGTTCTGTTTAATGATTATGTCATTGTCCTCACTGGCTTGTGGCAGTTCGGTCAGTGTCAAGTGGACTATCACCACGTGCCTTATTTGCTTTCTTCTCTTTCCAACTTGTCCCATCTGTGTGGTTCATGAACTGGCAGGTGATTAAATGCTTTCCAGCGGCACCCTCTCCACTCACTGTGAGACATCCTTATAACTCTGGATGAGGAAGCTGAGACTTGGAAAGGCCACCGAGGCTTTACCTCTGTCCCCAGTCCTGGCCTGTGGTAGTCACCCATTCAGCTTCTGAATCATTTAATGTCCTCCCTGCAGCCCTGCCTGTGGCCACGGGGATGAAGTCCAAATTGTACCAGGCCTGTGGGTACCCACATCTACCTCCTCACCCTCTGCCCTAGCTATTCCCCAAATACTCCCACCCCAACTCCACTGCACACGCTGTTTCTCAGATCCTGGGGACCCTCTCAGGCAGAGGGCACCTGCCTCTGCTAGCGCCCAGAGATGGGGGATCCCATGCATCTCCACAACCCAGTGTTCTTTGCTCACAGAAAAAGATGGCTAAGGCTCAGGGGGTAACAAGGAATCCGAAACCTGACTGAGTCAGAAGACCAGTCTCTTGATCCTGAAATTCTCGTTTCCTGGTGAATAATAATTTCTTGAAACCCCTCCGATGATACAGAGGCTCTTACACCTCTACAAAGCCCTTTTCCTACTTTTTTTCCGGGGGGATACCAGGGATCAAACTTGGATCCTTGTGCTTGCGAGGCAGGCGGAGGAACCACGGAGCTAAATCGCCGGCACCCGCTTTCCTACTTTTTGCCTCACTTGACCTGCTAAAGACAGCCCTAAGGGTGCAGGCAGGCGTGATGACCGAGCGCTGCAGGTGCCGAGCACAGAGGGCCTGGGCCTGGCATCCTTGGGGGAGTAGTAGGCACCAGCACCCCACCTGGTGGTGTTGAACCCACCTGGCCACAGCGGGATTGCGGGGGCGCTGCAGGCTGCTGTTCCCGCCTGGCGGAACTGTGTCCTGTTGCCTCTTTGCAGACATGATTAACAAGCAGGACTGTAAGTACGGGGATAACTGCACCTTCGCCTACCATCAGGAGGAGATCGACGTGTGGACCGAGGAGCGGAAGGGCACCCTCAACCGCGACCTGCTCTTTGACCCACTGGGAGGTGTCAAGCGTGGCAGCCTCACCATCGCCAAGCTCCTCAAGGAGCACCAGGGCATCTTCACCTTCCTCTGTGAGGTACCTGCCGCCTGCCCACCTCGCTGCCTCTCCCTCAGTACAGGGTGCATGCATGGCTGGGGTGCCCCTTTGCCACAGGCCATGGTGGGGCCAGCTGTGGATCTAGTAGATCCCTGGGCTGTCTGAAAGGTGGGCCCTGAGGAAGGAGCCTGTCTGCTAGAGCCAAGATCTGTCCTGCACCCTCACGACGCAGAGGTGGAAAACGATAGTAGCCCCACCACCTGTTCCTCTTTGGCAGCCGGTCACATGCCAGGCTTTAGATCTTTGTCCCCACCTCACAGCAGCGATCCCTTTACACTCAGTGACGCTGGAATCCAGGGAGGTAAGGCGCTGTCTGAAGGGCACACAGCTAGTCCAGATCAGAGCTGAGCCTCAAGCCTGGAGTCCAGGCCCACGTCCCGGTGCTAGCTGCCCCTGGTGGGCCTCACAGCCAGGACCATAGGACTGGGCACAAAGGGGATTGCCCAGGGTGGCCCCAAATCCTCAATTGTCGGTGTGGTTGGTGCTGCTCAACTGAGCAGCTGAGCAAGGTGTCCACACCCTTGCTCGCCAAGCCAGCTTCAGTGCCCCTGCCTTCCTGCCTGTGTCCTGGCTGTGCCCTCCCCAGAGAGCCGTGTTCCTGAGCCTCAGACTCCCAGGCTCAGCTCCGATCCCAGCGACTCCCCTGAGGAGACACTGGGCCTTGAGGGTGACCTTGCCCTGCCTCCCCTCTGCGCCCTATCTTTGCAGGGGGCAGGGGCAGTGTCGTGTCTGTGTCTGGAGTGTTGCTGGCTCAGTCTTGCTCTGTCTGCAGCACAGCCTGCCCCTTCCCTGACCTGAGTGCCTGCTCCCTCAGGGACAGAGGCCTGGAGACCACGGCTGGGTAGTGGAATGTAGGTTACAAAGCACCTGTAGTTCCTTTTTATTTAATTTTTAAATCTTCTGTGAGCCTGTGGGACAAAGCAGGTGTGACTGTCCTAGCTTACAGTTGAAGAAACTGAGGCCCAGACATCAAAAAACTCTTTGCCCCAGGCATTGGGAGTTGTGGGGTCTGAGAAAGGGAGGAAAGCGAAGGACCCACAGCCAGGTTACCTGTGAACTAGAGCCACAGACATAAGGGTCATGGACTCTGGGACTCTGTCCCCTCTCCCCGGAACCAGGTGTCCCGGCGGGGTCCCAGCCCACCCCCTCCCCAGGTGTCCCTGCGGGGTCCCAGCCCCTCCCCTTCCTGGGCAGATCTGCTTTGACAGTAAGCCCCGGATCATCAGCAAAGGCACCAAGGACTCTCCGTCTGTCTGCTCCAACCTGGCCGCCAAGCACAGCTTCTACAACAACAAGTGAGTGGGAACTGAGGGCGCTGGAGAGTCCCCTGGGTGGCTCAGATGGCTGGGAAAGGCTGTGGCCAAAACGTAGACCTAAGGAGTCTGGTCCAGGGGCAGGAGCCACATTTATTAGGCACCTATTACATTCCAAGAATTTGGTGATCTCAGTGGTCCTCTGGGAGGACTGCAAATCCCTCTTGGACAGAAGAGAGAGCTGAGTTCAGGCAGTGCAGGACCAGATCTCTGACGCCTGCCCAGCTCCCAATACTGTCCTGATGTCAATGTCAGGCAGGAAGTGGGAGCCTGGGCCCAGCCTGGCACCCCTACCTTTGCACCATCCTCTCACCTCGCTCTGCCCCACACTAGGGGATGGGGGCCCGGGAGTCATGCAGACCCAGGCCCACATCCCGGCCTCGCCGGAGCCCGGCCAGGTTTATGATGGTGCACTAGCCATTGCCATCTTAGTTTTCTTCTTCTGCAAGGCTGGGGAGGACCAGATCTCCAATTGCAATGAGAGTCATTAAGATTCCTGGCCCAGGGCTGGGGATTTAGCTCAATGGTGCCACCACCTGCCTCACACAAACAAAATCCTGAGTTTGATCCCTGGTACCAAAAAAAAAAAAA
>NW_022900931.1:6654739-6661051 GCF_012274545.1 Fukomys damarensis | reverse complement strand
AAAAAAAAAAAAAAAATAAAAAAAAAAAAAATTCCTGGCCCAGTCGACTGTGGTAGTGCACGGCCATAATCCCAGCACTCTAGGAGGCTGAGTCAGGGTAGCAAGTTCAGATCCAGCCTAGACAGCTTAGCCATCAATCAATCAATAAAATAAAGGGCTGGGGTTGCAATTTGGTATGAAGGCCCTCCATTCAATTCCCAGTACTCCAAAAAACAAAACAGGTACCTGGCTGAGAGGAAGTACTCCGTTATTTTCCTCCAGATGCAGGAGCAGCTCTGGACTGTGGAGCCAGAAACCGAGGGAGATGCCCCCACCTCCCCTCGTGGCAGGAGGGGTCTGGCGCCCTCTGCTCGTTGGCATCTGCAGGTTGATCTGGCTCCAGACTGAAGCCTGAGCAGGGCACACTGCAGCAGAGTTAGGGCCAAGCCTTGTGCTGCCCGAGGACAGGAGCCCCACCTCTTCATGCTGGGATGGGCTCACAGGGCAGGGGCTGCCCAGGAAGGGAAGGAGCCCGCCCTCAGGCTTGCCAGCTGTCATGTTCTTCCTGTCACCCGCCAGGTGCCTGGTGCACATCGTCCGCTCCACCTCCCTCAAGTACTCCAAGATCCGCCAGTTCCAGGAGCACTTCCAGTTCGACGTGTGCCGCCACGAGGTGCGCTACGGCTGCCTGCGGGAGGACAGCTGCCACTTCGCCCACAGCTTCATCGAGCTCAAGGTCTGGCTGCTGCAGCAGTACTCAGGTGAGCACTCAGGTGAGCGGCCCGGGATGGGTGGCAGGTGTGCAGGCACATCCAGAGGGGATGGCGCTCTGCCCAGCCCGCAGGTCCCGGCTTTCTCCCTTTGCTGCCTGGGTGCCATCACTAAGACGCTGCCCCTCTCTAGCTGCCCTCTGCTCACAGGTGACCCAGTGCCACTCGCTCCCCACTCACAGGGCTTTACCAGCACCCCATCTCTGTTGGGGGTTCACCCTTGAATTAGTCAAGAGCTCTGCTGTGGAGAACTTGCATTACCTCTGTGCTGGGGACAGGACAGGCACTGCACAGTAGGGAAGGGCATGCTCTGGCCAGTTGACCTGGGATGCACAGCTCTCCCTCTGGGGCCGTAATCAGCAGCAGTAGAGGGGGCACATAAAATACTGCCCATCTGACGATGTCGTCTTCGAGTCAGCAATGACAGATTCAGTGCTCTGAAGTAAAGCAGAGGACAGGAGAGGGACGGGGGCATTTTCTGTCAGTGGTGGGAGAAGGTTTCTCTGAAGGACAGGGAGTACGGCCCAGGCCAAGTGAAGAGGAAAGCTGGCAGCCTTGAGGCAGGAGGAAGACTGGGGGTAGAGCAGTGAACAGGCCAAGTGAGGATTGTGGTACCTTGGTGAGCTGGTGACCCTGGCCAGGACAGGCACGGAGCCCTGTACACCAGCAGGCTGGCTGTTGGCAAGCAGGGTCAGGGCTGAGCCCTGCTGAGGGAGGCAGGGGCTGGGGAGGATGCTAATTAGTGATCCCAAGAGACAGGGGAGCAGGCCTTTGTCCCCACGTGGGGATGGACAAACAGGCCAGAGAGGGTGAGTGGACTGCTGTACCCTAAGTCCCATTGTGGCCAGGCCTGACTGGCTCTGCTGGGGTCTCTGGTGCCACTGGCAACCTGTGGTTGTCCTGCCTGGCTCCTTGCTGAGCCCCTCGAGGGACACCTGAGTCTCCTCTGCCCTCCCCAGGCATGACACACGAAGATATCGTTCAGGAATCCAAGAAGTACTGGCAGCAGATGGAAGCGCATGCTGGAAAGGCCAGCGGTGGCTCGGTAAGCCCCCGGGGCTCTGCCCAGTAAGGGCGTTCCCTGTCCCTTTACTGTGGCATCAGTGCATGCACGGGAAAGTTGTCAGATGCCTGTGAAAAATCCTCCTGTGGGCCCTTCCCTAGATTCCCCAGAAGTTCACATTGTGTCACATCTGCTCTTGCCCTGCTGTCTGCAGATCTTTATCTTCTGTGTGTATGGGGAGGGGCTTTGTCACTCTTTCTCTGACCCATTTGAGCATAAATTGCAGATACGATGTCCTCTTATCCCTAAACACTTCCATGTGTAGATCTTAAAGTAAAGACACCCTCTTGTATAACCACAGCACGTTGTAACCCCAGGAGATTAGCATTGCTGTGAAACCGCTGTTCCCCAGAATTTCAGGAGAGCCACTGCGGTCAGTTCTCATGTCTCTTCAGTCCCCTTTAACCCAGAACAGTTCCTCAGTCTGTCTTTGTCTTCTGTGATGCTGGTATTCTGAGGAGCTGGTGGTCTTGTAAAAGGTCCCCCTCTGTGGGACCGTGTGCCGTGTCCCCATCTGTTCCCTGGCTCACACACCAGGAGGCAGGTGCACCATTTCAATTTGTCCTATTCCTGGTGATGATGCGATTAAACTCTGATGGCTTGATTAAGGTGCCTTCACTGTGGAGGTTGCTCTACCGTCGAGTTATATTTTGCCTTCTGTAATTATTAAATATCTCCTGGGACAACACTTTGAGACCACATGAACATTTTGTAAACTCAAGCTGACACCCACTGATTGTGTCCTCTCTTGTCCCTCCTGATATTTACCAAGGTCCTGCCTCTGTGAGCCATGGTACTGTGGCATTTGCAGATGGACAAACTGAAGCTTGGAGCCTGTTAAAGACTTGCCCAGGGGCAGATCCCAGATTCCCTGCCATCTGGTGCAAAGCTTTCCCTGCTCCTGCCCACCCACCCCCTTCCTGTCACCTAAGCACCCTTAACCCGCTTCCCACCCTCCAGGCAGTCTGAGGTTGGCAGGAGCTGGCCAGGCTGCAGTGTTACTATGCGCCGAGTCTTGCCCCACCCTAACACCTACAGCACCCTGAGCTCATAGGCTCAGAGAGGTGGCAGACAGTGAATAGGACTCACATGCTCTGCGCGTGAGGGATGCACCCGGGGGTACAGGCCTCGCTGGCCAAGATGCCATGAGCAATTTCATCCCCCTCCCTCCACCAGGGTGCCCACACTGCCCATCCAAGACACTAGGACATAGGGCATCTGTGCCATAGGTCCAGACATGAGGCTCTTCTTACGTGGAAGGTGAGGCCACGTGGGGATATCAGGGCAGAAGATACCTGGCCCCAGAGCCTGTGGCTTCTCCGTGCCATCCACACGGAAGCATGAGTGCCTTCTTTACAACGTGTCCCTGTCTTCATGCTGCTTCCCCGTGGTGGGCTTGGTCACTGCTCTGCCAATCTGTGCTCATTCTGAGGGCTGCTGGAGCTAGGAGACTTGGGGTCCTGAAGCTGCCATGAGCCTGGGGCTGAGCTGCCATGCCCGCTGGGCCCCACCACATCCCCGTGAGATGGGAGCAATCCCTTCCCCTCAGCGCCTCCTGTGGAAAGTCACAGGGGAGTGGGGTAACTCACCCTCTCTTCTACAGACTTGTCTCAGTTAACCTTGTCCCTGGGATCAATTGGGATCAAGGTGTGCAGCATCCTGGAGCTAAACCAGGTCCAAGTTGCCTGGTTCCAGGCAAGGGGTCAGTCACCTGTGCGGAGAGTTCCTTCCTCCTCCAGGGCAGGCCCTGGGCTGGGCAGTGCTAGGTCATCGGGTATGGGCCACAGCTCCCCTCCCAGAGAGCTGCTGTGGTAGAGGATAGGCACCACCAGCCTCGAGGAGCAAGGGCTGCCCAGAGTGGTGAGCCCACATCTGAGGGTCTGAGAGAGTGCAGGGGAGGCAGTCACACCACGTTCAAGCACCACGTTCAAGGTTGCAGGGCAGGCACTTTCCCCACCTCTCAGAGCAGAGGCTGGGGAAGCAGCATGGAGGGTGGGCCTTCAAAACAGCTGGACATTGCTCTGGGGACGTGGCCAGAATCCAGGACTGCCCTGGACTCTACACTGCAGGCTTTTGGGTGCCTGCTGTGTACAGGAGCAGCACTTACAACCCAGTGAGCTGATCAGCACCAGAGAGCTCAGCAACTCCATGAGCTGTGGAAGGGGCATCTGTGACTTAGCTATGGGTGGGCTTCCTGCAGGGCATGATTAGAGCTGAGTTTTAAAATGCAGTTTCTAGAACAAGCTGTGTAAAGAGTGGGGGAAAGGCATTCCAGGCAGAAGGAACAGTATGCACAGAGCAGGAGGCTATGACGTAGCACATTGTGCCCTAGAAAATGCAGCCGTTCCATGGAGCAGGCCTCTGAAGGAGGTAAGGAGCAGCCAGAAAAGGAAAAGCGCTCATGTAGGAGTCTAGAGTCCCACTGTAGGCCTGTCCCCCACACTAAGAAGCCACAGGGGGGCCGTGGATTTAGCTCAGCGGTTCGGTGGCCTGCCTTGCAAGCACAAGGACCCAAGTTCAATCCCCGGTACCAAAAAAATTTTTTTAAAAAAAGAAGCCACAGGGGGCTGGGTGTGGTGGTGCAGGCCTGTAATCCCAGAACTTGGGAGGCTGAGGCAGGAGGATCGCTGTGAGTTTGAGACCAGCTTGGGCTACATAGTGAGTTGCAGGTCAGTCCCAACTACATAGTGAAACCCTGTCTCAAAAAAAAAGAAAAGAAAAATAGAAGCCACAGGCTCTGCCATGTGAAGGCCACTGCCTATGGGTAGCACCAAGAAGTAGACCAATCCATTCCAAGAGTAGGCAGCCCCAGCATCCCCAGAGGCTGCCTGCATGTAAGTGTGTGTACGAAAGACCCAGGGTTTGGACCTGCAGCTTCTCCAGCCCCCAACCTGTCCCCCACAGGGTGCCCTAAGGACTCATGGGCCCAGCACCTTTGACCTGCAGATGAAATTTGTGTGTGGCCAGTGCTGGAGGAATGGGCAGGTGGTAGAGCCTGACAAGGACCTCAAGTACTGCAGTGCCAAGGCCCGTCACTGGTGAGTGGGTACCAGGCAGGGGCCAGGGCACGATGTTGCCCCCCCGAGCACCATAGGTGAGGAAGCCAGGACTCAGCATAGGGTTCCCTCTGGAGCTCTCCCCAAGCAGCTCCCCTCTCTCCTGCAGCTGGACCAAGGAGCGGCGGGTCCTTCTGGTGATGTCCAAGGCCAAGAGGAAATGGGTGTCAGTGAGGCCACTGCCATCCATCCGCAACTTTCCACAGCAATATGATGTGAGCTCAAGGGTGGGTTGCCGGGGCGGTGCAGGGCTCCCCACACGCGGGCCGTGGGACTCAGTGGCTGTCCACACCTCCCCTAGCTCTGCATCCACGCGCAGAATGGCCGCAAGTGCCAGTACGTGGGGAACTGCTCCTTTGCACACAGCCCTGAGGAGAGGGACATGTGGACATTCATGAAGGAGAACAAGAGTGAGTGGCGGGCCTGCCCCCGTCTCCTTACTGCTAGACGCCCTACATCCTCCACCGTCTCTTCCCCAACCCCGGCCTGCTGCTTCTCCAGGCGCCTCTAGGCTGCCTGTTGGCGTGCCAGGCCTGAGCCTAGGCAGCTTAGCATGCAGGCCTGGGGTCCCCTGACCCCCGCGTCCAGCAGAAATTGGGATAGGGTAGAGGAGAAGCCCCCTCACCAGAAACTCTGTCCCCTGTCCAGTCCTGGACATGCAGCAGACCTATGACATGTGGCTGAAGAAACACAACCCAGGGAAGCCCGGGGAAGGGACCCCAATCAGCTCAAGGGAAGGGGAGAAGCAGATCCAGATGCCCACAGACTATGCTGACATCATGGTAAGTCCGTGCGCCTGGCCCCTGGGCCCGGCCCAAGCCTGAGGGGCCGGCACCTACCACGCTGTGTCCCCAGATGGGCTACCACTGCTGGCTCTGTGGCAAGAACAGCAACAGCAAGAAGCAGTGGCAGCAGCACATCCAGTCTGAGAAGCACAAGGAGAAGGTCTTCACCTCCGACAGTGATGCCAGCGGCTGGGCCTACCGCTTCCCCATGGGCGAGTTCCGGCTGTGTGACAGGTGCTAGGGGAGGGCAGGGCGCAGGTGGCATGCAGGGCAGGATTGAGGGTGGGCTCAGACCTGCCAAGACCCTCTTCTGCAGCCCTGGGTCAAGTCCCAGAGTAAGCAGGCACTGAGGCTGCCCAGGGAAAGAGCTGTCTCAGGGAGGCCATGTGGGTATCCTGGGTCCCGGGGCACAGAGCACAGGCGATGAGCCTCCCGCTCCCCACAGGCTCCAGAAAGGCAAGGCCTGCCCAGATGGGGACAAGTGCCGCTGCGCCCACGGCCAGGAGGAGCTCAATGAGTGGCTGGACCGGCGTGAGGTGCTGAAGCAGAAGCTGGCCAAGGCCCGCAAGGACATGCTTCTGTGCCCGAGGGATGATGACTTTGGCAAATACAACTTCCTGCTGCAAGAAGACGGGGACACTGCTAGTGCCACCCCAGAA
>NW_022900931.1:6643571-6654612 GCF_012274545.1 Fukomys damarensis | reverse complement strand
GGTGGGGTGGGGTGGGGTGGGGGTGGGGACAGAAGGCGTGATGGAAGGGCCAGGGCAGGACAGCCGGGTGGGGGGTGCCCTCCTCCGGCAACTCCCCGCCCCTGGGTCTCCTTCCATCCTCTCCACCCCCACCACCCAGGTGTGCAGCCCCACCTGGTCCCAGGGTCCTCATCCTGCTCACACCCGGAAAGACCTTCCCGCACCCCCACAGCTCTCCTGGTTGGGGAGGGAGGGGACCGGCTGACCCCTCCAGCTTCAGCCTACAGCTTTAAGTTCTGTCTGCTCCTAAAGGGGGCCCAAAGCTCAGGGCTGGGGAGCCTGGGGTCCCCACTTGAATCTGCAGCAGGAGGATCCTTTCCTCCCCCTCTTCCCGCTCCCTCCTTTGGGGGCAGATCAGGACACAGCAGAGGGCAGGAGGCCCCAAGAAGCTTTAAAATGCAGCCTCAGGGTGGAGCCGGGGACATTGCACTGGTCACATACACCCTGGGCCTCAGTTTTCCTTCTGGTTCAGTCATCAGATTGAAGGGCTGGATAATTGCCAGAGTGAGACTAAGGAGTCTGGACGCTGTCTCTGATGCCAACACCCCTGCCCCACTTCCTCATGGGCCACTAATGCAGAATGTACATTCTCGGCCTTTGGAGTGGACCTAGCCTGAGCCCCGCTTTACAGAAAGGAAAACTGAGGCCTAACAGAAGGAGTGATCTGGCCCAGGGTTTGGACCCCCAGTAGGAGGCAGAGCTCAGATAAGAGCAGTGTTATAGAGGGAGAAGCCAAGCTCCGCACAGTCCTGGAGTCAGTGTGTCTGGGGCCTCACACAGTACCTCGGGGCTGAGGCAGGGCCGCTTGGCGGGGAGCTGGTCCTGTCAACATCCCTGAGGGACAGTCTCCTGCTGAGGAAGGTTGTCAGAGGAACAGCAGTCAGGTCCCCATACCTGCTCAGGGAGCAGTGGAGAGGGCAGGGAACCATGAGCTCAGGTTTCACACTCACACGGGGAAGCGGGGTCGTGGATGTGGAGAGGAGGGAGCTCCATCCCGGGCTTCGCGAACCACTCCGGGGTGGGACACAGTCTGTTTCCCAGTGACCCAAGACCCAAACATACCCAGCTGTCCCAGCCCTTCCCCAGTCCCCAGCCCTGCCAGCTGCCTGGGACCCCAGCTGACCCCCAGTCCCCAGCCCCCCAGCTCGTCTGATGTGTCTGTGTGCACCTCCTCCATCCCACCCTGAGGGCAGCCCAGCCTCCCCCGGTTCCCCACACATTCCAGAATGCCCCACACCATTTGGCACAAGGAGTGGGGCAGCCCCAGAAGGAACCAGGGACTAAGGCTGGGGGGAGTGTGACGGAGAGAACAGAACATCCCCTATTTTTCCTCTAGCAAGGGTTGGTAGTGCGCGTGATGGTGTAACGGTGGGCACCCTGGCGGAGGGCCCTGTTCCTCCAGCCGCTGCTGCCCAACCTTGTCCCAGTAATCATGGCATGCACCCTTCCCTGCTCCCTACCCCCTGCCCCTGCCCCCAGCGGGCCAGCACTGCAGAGTGTGGGTGCCGGTGGCATGGCTGGAGGGGAGGGGAGACTATAGCCAAGGTGGGGCAGTGGCCGGGAACGTCGATGATACTTGTTCTCCTGATCTGTGCTGTTGCAGTCTGTCGTCACCAGCCCTGTTTTCAGTGTGTATATATGTCGCCCTGTGATGCATATATACACAGGTATTAAATATATCACTCTATATAATATTACATACGTGTGTGGTATCCAAGAAATCACTTCTAATGAAGGCTAAAGATAAAGAATTTGGCCAGAATATGCAGCCATCCTCACGTGACTAGGAGGGAATTTCGGGTCATCGGCTGTTTGCAAGGAGTTAGTGGCTGGAGTCAAGCTCAGAGGTGACTTGGGGCCTCTCTTGCTAGCCCTGTCTATCCGAGAGAACCAGAGGGCTCAGGGAAAGGGAATGATTTGTGTTTGTCTCCCAGGAAACCGGATGAGAGTGTAGTTTTCATCTTGAGGCTGGTACCACCCAGGCCCTTGGGATCTGGGGCTCTCTGGCCTGGCCAGAGCTGAATCCTCATGGGGTAGAGAAAAAGAGTGTACAGCAGGGAGTGGTAAGAGTAAGAGGACAAGAAATCGCTGTTATTAATGAGGTTAACTATGTCAGACGCGACCCCTCTCTAGGTCCTGGCTGGGAGGCTCAGAGTGGGACCTAGGGCCTATGCCCTCCCCCAGTGGGCAGGGACAGGCAGGGACAAGGTGGTGCAGCAGAGCTCAGCTGGGGTAGGATGGGGGATGCTGCATTTCACAGCTGGACAGTAATCAATTTAATGGTCCTTTTAAAATGTCTGTGTATTAAAACTAAGAATACCACACTTTAATATTAAATATCATAAGGTCTAGTATCTTGATAATAATGTAGTTGTTTTAATAACAATTTTTGTCCTTCTTAAAATAAAATGAAAGAAACTTGCTTCTTTTAGCCTTTGTTCTAGAAAATAAATGTGTGCACTTTGGCCCCTGTCCCTGAGGTGTTGCTCCTATTCCTCCCCACCTGGTACTTGGTGCCCAAGGGACATGGGCTGCTCTGTACTCAGGGGGCAGAGCCGGCTGGCACTGGCTGTGGTAGGCGGGCATTCTGAGGGGTGAGGGGCAGGCCTCTGTTCCCGGTGCACACAGTCCCAGCTGACCTGGCTCTTCTGCAGCCTGCGTGCTCCCAGCCCTCGACCTGGGGCTTCCTGGGACACCTGTTCTCTGCTGCTTTTCCGGTGCTGTTCTGGGTTCCATGCCCTTTGTGGATGCAGCGTCCCCAGGAAGGTAAGAGGTCAAGCCATGCTTTAGAGTGTGATCCCAGCTGCAACCCCACCCCCAGGCTTGAGGATAGAGTGCCCCGAGAGCCAAGGTCCATGCCCTCGAACTGCCCAGAGACTGAGGCATTTAGGCCACGTGTGCAGGATGAGGAATTGAAGCAGCCAACTTTATTGGGCACCTTGTTGGCACTGGCTACTGCAGAAAGTGTGTCTGTTCTCCATGACAACCTTGCAAGTTGCTGACCACACTTACAGCCAAGAGAGAAACAGCAGATGCTCTGAGGGCCCTCAGAAAGGAGGCCAAAAAATGACCAAGAATCTCTGAGAACTCGGTATCAGCAAAGGTTCCTCTGGTCCTGACATTATGGGATTCTAGGTACCACTCCCAGCACTGTGAATGACCAAGTGGCACAGCAAGGCACAATTCCTGAAAGAAAAGTGTAGATGTATTAAGATTAAAACAAGAGCAGGGTGTGGTAGTGCACGCCTGTAATCCCAGCACTCGGAAAGCTGAGGCAGGAGGATCACTGAGTTCGAGACCAGCCTGTGCTACATAGTGAGTTGCAGGTCAGTCTTAACTACATAGTGAGATCCTGTCTCAAAAAACAAACAAAAAAAAGATTAAGACAAGCAAGACTTCATTGAACCTAGTGGACTAGACTAAATTCTTCAATTCTTACAAATTCCTCCTATTTTTCTTCTGGTCTTTAGTTGACGCAGGTTGGTAAGCTTTGCCTGCATACCTACCCCCACCCAGACCCTGGGATGTCAGACAGCTGAAGAAACTGGTTTCTTTGAATCCAGAGTCAGCCAGAAGACTGACCTGAATAGAAGGATTTTGTGTCATTCTGATCAGTGGGTGATTACTGTTCTTTTGTTTTCTCTAAATTTTATTTCATTGTGGTTCTGCGTACCAACATAACCTGGATCTTTACAGGCAGTGCCTGATGATACTCATGCCATCCACAGGCCCCCGTGATTGAACACAGGTCTGTCTGCTTCTTGGTCTCCTTCAACCCTATGACTAGAGACAGTGGGGTGCTGATGTCACCACTCTGGGGATTTCAAAGAGCTGCCTGGGCTGGGGATTTAGCTTAGTGGTTTTACCACCTGCCTTGCAAGCGCAAGGGCCTGAGTTCAATCCCCGGTACCAAAAACAAAGAGCCAGCTGGGGCAGGTGCAGGTATCTGCAGGAAGCTGTGTCGCTGTCCAAGAAGGACTTTAACGGTTCTTCTAAAAACTGCACTGACATAATCCCCTGCCTCAGAAGCCTGCCATCCTCCTGGGAAGTACCTGAGGCCTCAGGAAAGGGCCACCATCCCCTGGGCCTACCTGATAAATGATCAGAAAGTTTGTGGCATCTTCATTGAGCCTGGACATTCAGGTGCCACACTCACCAAGGTGAGAGGGAGGGAGGCACAGTGACAGTCCTTGACCAAGTACCCCCGGGCTGGACCTCTCAGCTATACGCCATGGGCCTCCTGTCTGCCTGGGCCTACAGCTTCCCTGCGAAGAGACAGCTTCAGCACCTGTAGGACTCCTTGTTCCCATGAATTGGGGGCAAATCTCTGACAAACAATGGGTAGAGATAAAGATTGGGTTGCATGTCATCAATAAGGAAACGAGTGGACCCAGAACATCTGAGCCCAGAAACCAAGAAACAGAAAATCCCATCCCAATACACTTGCCCAGTGGCCCTTCCATGTCTCTTCCCTTCTTCCAACCTCTGCCCTCCAGCTGCCTTGCTCTGCAGCCTGCTCATGGGGGTCTCTGCCTGACCACCAGGGATACTACCAGGGAGACACCTGGGTGCACAGTGGGGTACCAACAGACTTGCAGTGGCACAGAAATATTCTAGGCTTGAGCTGGGCATGGTGGCATACACTTGTAAGCCCAGCACTTGGGAGGCTGAGGCAGGAGAATATAAGTTCGAGACCAGCCTGGGCTACATAGTAAGTTCCAGGGAAGTTTCAACTACACAGTAAGACCCTGTCTCAAAAAAGAAAAAAGAAAAAAAAATATTCCAGGCTCAGAGCTGCCTGACTGGGGATGTGACCACTTTAAACTACTCCTAGGGTCTAGCTTGGTGCCTCATCTATGGTATTTTAGTTTTCTGTTGTATAACAAAACACCTAAGGGTTGGGGACGTAGCTCAGTGGCACAACACCTGAGTGGCAAACACAATGCAGCACACAACATCCCAGACAGAGACAGAAAGCATTCGAGTTCAGGGCTCTTCCTCCTCAGAAATCCCTGCCCTCAAATCCCGTCAACAAGGGAACCTACAACCTGGAATGGGGACACGCTGAAACCACGACACGGTAACTCATGGTCCTAGAGTCTCAGATGTCCGTGAGTCTGCAGAAACCCTGAGGAGTAGATGTGCAGAGTGAAATGCCATGCAGCAGGTGGGTATTTCAAAGACATTTCGGAGCTACCTGTTGTCTCTAAAACCAAGCTCCTTGGCCAGCTGCCCACTCCACTCCCAGCTTGCCCACTTTCTGCTAAGCCAGTTTTGTACCAAAGAGGCCGCGCCATGGTTAATGTACCAGCCCAGCCTGTAGATCACAGGCCAACTCACGGTTGCACACCAGCCTCACCTCATCCTCATCCTGGGACAGCAGAGCCAGAGGGTGCTAGCTATATGGTGAGTTCAAGGCCAGCCTGAACTACATAATGATACCCTGTCTCAAAAAAGAAAAGTAATGAAGAAATTTTACCTATATGTTTACTTTTGCAAAAAGAAACATTGGAAAGATAAGTAATAAATGAAATTTGTTAGGAGATGGAATGGAGCAGGGAGACAGAGATAGAAATGACTTTTTTCAGTACCAGGGATCAAGCGCAGGACCTTGTGCTTTCAAGGTGAGGCAGTATTGGCACCTTTGAACTAAATTCCCAGCCTATAAATGACTTGTTTTTTTGAGCCAGTCTCACTAAATTGCCCAAGATGGCCCTGAACTCATGATCCTCCTGCCTTAGCCTCCCAAGTAGCTGTGATACAGGTGTGTGCCACTGCATTCAGCTAGATATACTTTTTTTTTTTGAGACAGGGTATCACTGTGTCAGGCTGGTCTTGAACTCACTAGCCTAGGCTGGCCTCCAGTCTCAGCCTCTCAAGTGCTGGGATTATAGGCATGCACCATGTTCCACCTATACTCCAAAGTAAGCCTTATCAGAGGTTTTCAGCCTTGAGCCATGTACTGGGTTTTATTCAAATAATAAAATTAATTTAAGAAAAGAACATCATTTGGAGAGGACTGTTAGGGTAGAAAAGAGAGTAATTACCCAATAAGCTGGAGCTATTGGGAGGGGAGGACCCAGAAGGGACTGCTGGAGTACTTCTAAGTAGTTCTGTTCAAAGGTGGATTTCAGGAAACACTGAAGGGTGTTGTGAGGATGAGCCACAGAGCAGAAAACCAATGATTATTACATCCAGTCCAGAGCTGCAGTCATGAAAGCTAAAAGGTCAGTGCATTCTGTAGTTCTGGAACTGAAACACAGAATCACTAAAAGTCCACCTCAGTGTGTGGCAGACATTCAGGAACCTGACACTGAGTCAGGTCTAATGCCACACGCCTGTGATCCTCCGCCTCTGGGAGGCTAAGGCAGGAAGACTGAAAGTTCAAGCCCAGCCTGGGCAATTTAGCAACTTAGCAAGATCCTCTTTCAAACAATAAAAATAAGGGAGCTGGGGATTTAGCTCAGTGGCTTCTAGGGACCTGCCTCTTCCCTCCTCCTTGGAAGGCGAAAGACCCTTAGGCTGTAGCTATCACTTTGCTTTGGAGAAAGGCCGCAGGAGCTGCCCACTACCCACGCCACATGGATGCCCTGTGTTCTGCAGGACACGTGTGTATGACATAGCCACGTCATCCAAACATGCCCCAACCCTTGAGGCTCACGCTTGCCCAGGAGCACGTGGTGCTGCCGCTAGTGTGCCCTGTGTCGTTCATGCTGAGCTGCTTGGGATGCTGGTCGCCCTTTCTTCCTGGGGCTTCAGATCCCAGCCTGATGTTTTCCCTGGCATGCCCTGCTCTCCATGGTGCCTGGGCCTCCAGGCTCCGCCTGCCGCATGCCTCGTGCCAGGGCTTGCCTGTTTTATGTGGGCGTGGAGTTCTGCTCACCGTTCTCCACTGGCAGCCCCAGTTATGGCTCCCAGCCTGGGGGAGAACTTCCCTTTGCAAAGTTAGATAACAGGCCGGGTTCTCTGTCAGAGGATTGGCGCTGTGGCTCCACGTGCTGTGGCTGGCACAGGGCCAAGTCCGCCCTGCCAAGCAGCGGGAAGGGAAGGCCTGGCTGCAGCCAGAGCTGGCAGGTGGCCGAGCTGGGGGTGGATCGGGTTCTCTGTCAGAGGATTGGCGCTGTGGCTCCACGTGCTGTGGCTGGCACAGGGCCAAGTCCGCCCTGCCAAGCAGCGGGAAGGGAAGGCCTGGCTGCAGCCAGAGCTGGCAGGTGGCCGAGCTGGGGGTGGACGGGCGGGCCAGGGCCAGTGCCGCCCATTGGCTGCCTTAGACTCCCACCCCGCCTGCCTCCCCAGCCTGCAGCTCCCGGAGCACCCCTGCCTCTAAGCTGCTTCCAAACTCCCGGAGCAGATACCTCCTGCTGGGCTATGGCGAGCTGTGACCGGATCGGAGTGGCCCCTGCCATGGACATGCCTGAGGTCCTCAAGTCCCTGCTGGAGCACTCTCTGCCTTGGCCCGAGAAGAGGACAGGTAGGAGCACAGGTGGTAGTCTGGGGGCAGGCACAGGAGCGTGGCAGGACAGCCTAGGGAGGGTCCCAGCCGAGATCTGCTGTCTTTCTGTCCCATCTTGAGCAGCAAAAAGGCTCAGTGCAAAGCCCTGGGAAGGTGTGTGGGTGCCACGCCAACTCTAGGGCTGCCCTCTAAGCCTGCTGGCTTGGGGAAGCTGTGGCCACTGTGCAGCCACTGACAGGTGCTGTGCTCACTTGGGACAAGGACAGGACACGAGCACCCCGTGGAAAGAATCCAGCTGATGCTGAATGCTTCTGAAACTCCCTCCCTCTGCACGCTGGGGGTGGGCAGAGGAGTGGCAGAGACGTAGGCCTGGGCAACAGGAGTCCATGTCTGGAGAAGAGGCTCTGTGCTGGAGGGCTAAACTCGGGGATGGGCTGGAGCTGTTATGTAACAAGACCACAAAGCTTGAAGCCCTGTGTTCCTAGGATACCACAGGCAAAAACACAGGGCAAGGGACAAGCTAAAAAAGGCGGGGAGTGAGGGACAGCCTGACAGCACCGTGTGTCTTGCAGCCCTGCCTAGTTCCCCAAATGCTGAGTTTCAGAGAGAGCTGGGGACCACCTGCTCAGGGCACTCCCTCCTCATAGGTCTCTCTCCAGAGCGCTTCTGTTCCAAGACATAGGGGATCACCCCCAGTTCCTCATTGTTCAACCACCTCACTGCCTTTAACAATTTGAGGGAACCCAGGGCCTTGCAATGCTAAGCACATGCTGTACCCCTGAGCTTCACCCCAGCCCCTCCTCACTGGCTCTAAAGGAGCCCTGCTGACCTCTGCTGGCTGAGTCTGACTCAGGAGTCCAGCATGTCCTCTCAGAGGGACGCTTCTCAGGCCTCCCCCTCATCCTGCTGTGCTGGGATATTACTTCCCTGGTTTTCCCAGTCCTTTGGCAGGACTCTCAAAGTCCACTCCAAAACTTAGGAGCCCGAAGGCAGCCCCTGGCCCCCTCTCACCCACTGGGGCCAAGCATGGGCTTATTTTTAAGTCAGTTTCAGGAGCAGTAGACTGTGGTCCTAGGGAGGCACTGCCTGAGGGGGAACAGCAACGCCCAAACCTCATGGCTTGCTCATGGGTATTTGGGCCTGGGCCTCTTAGACAATAGCCTATGGTTTCAGATGCCAGCCAAAGCAGGTGCCATCTGAGGTTGGCCTCACAGAAGGAGCCCCGTGCTCACCAGCTTCTTGCCACAAGAAGCCTACCTCCTTAGGGAAGTCGCCTGCAGCCCAGCCCGATAGATGAGTCCCAACTAGAGTCCATGCCAACAAAATGTCTTCGTTACCTCTGCGTGGCCCATGCTGGTGACCCCAGCTGGATGGATCTCCAAAAGCAAAAGTGGAGCATCCCCTTCCTGAGCCAAGCCCAGGGACATAGCACAAGGCCCTCCTGGCCTCACCCAGATGACCCAAGCCACTCCTGCACTAGAAGGCCAGCTCCCAGCTGAACAGGACAAGCCTCTTGGGGGCAACTTAGGTGTGGCTCTTTGGATGCCAGCCAGGCCTTTGAAATGTAGCAGCGAGTGCTGGTTACTGACTCCCAGCTGAGCTGCAGAGTGCTGTGACAGCGGAAGGGTCCCTGTCCCTCCATACAGTGGGCAGTCAGGGCCCAGCGCTTAGGGGAGACCCAAGGTTCCAGGCCGGTGAGTGCTGCAGAGTTACTTAGTCCAACATGGCTCAGTAAGTCTGAGGGACATAGCCTAGAACCACGGGTCACCTCCTGTCACTTCGTGTGGCACCTCAGCGAAAGTGAGCGTGAAGTCCCACAGGACTGGCAGCTGCCTGCAGCCAACTGGGAAGGTGAAATGAGGGGAAGTAGATGGAAGAGCCCAAGGCCTCAGAAAGCCCCCAATCTGTCATCACTTCCCCCCCATTCCCAGGCCCTCCAAATCCTTTATAAAAGTAAAAATGTCTCCCTGCGGAGGTGGACAAGTGCACACCCTCCACACCAGACACAATTCTGAGCAGTCAGAAGAGGCACTGCAGGTGCTCTGGTCCAAGCAGCTTCTGCCCCCACTCCCACTACTCTGGCTCCAGTGTGGACGGTAGAATGACAGCAGAGGCCACAGCTTGCCTTTTGCTCCTGGGGCGCTGCCCACAGCACCCCACTTTCTCCTTCCTGCAGCCCAGGGGCCCTGCAGAAGTTAGGTCATGGGCAGGGAAGGGGACTTCAGAGGACGCCTGTGCAGAGTGTGAGAAACCCCAGGTGTGTCTCACGCGACTGCTCCCCTACACCTGCTTGTACCATTTTGGGATTCAAAGATGCTACCCTTAGCATCCTTCTGTCTCCCGAGGGGCAGGCTCCCTTGGCTTCCTGGTGTCATTTAGTCTGTGCCACCAGTTCAACCAATTTCCCTATGGGTAAAGAAATTCATGCCCCATGCCCTGACTCAGTTTCCCAGCTCTGATCACTGCCCCCACCACCTCCCTAAGGATCCTCTTCCAGGAGGTGATTGAGCATCCTGCCAGATGCTCAATTTCTTTCTTCTTCAGCTTTGGGAAAGACTCTGAGTCTCTAAGCTATACCAGGAGCCCTTCACAGCCCCTTCCTGTACCCCTGGGAGCCTTGACTCTGCCAGCAGTGCCGCTGCCCCTCCTTGTGCCTGCTCCTCCCACTCAGGGCTCATTTCCAGGAGCCATGGAGCAAGCTGTGGAGCACTTTATTTCCTTTTTTTTTTGTCACCTGGGATCGAACCCAGCTCCTTGCACTTGGAAGGCAGAGGCAGTAGCACCACTGAGCTAAATCCCTGGTCCATGTGGAGCACTTTAAATTTGAGCAAGACTTTTGTGGGGAGCTGGGCAGGCAGTCCCTTCTGTACAAAACAGCGGGGCTCAGGAAGACGGCTGAGGGCGTTCAGAGACCAGACTGGAATCCCAATTCTGAGGAGATTCCATGTCAAGCGGTGAATGAACACACGAGCACACTGCAGTTCAGGCAGGAGTGAGACCAGTGCTGTTCTTGCTCACTGGCATTTTTTTTTTTTTTTTTTGATACCGGGGATCGAACTTGGGTCCTTGCACTTGCAAGGCAGGTGGTAGAACCACTGAGCTACATCCGCAGCCCGCTCACTGGCATTTGCAACCAGGGAGGAGAGACAGTCAACACTTGGGGTCAGGGCCAGCCTCTGCTCGGAGACATCAGGCTGAGGCCTGAAGAATGAGGAGGAGCCAGCTCTGCAAGGAACACTGGGGCTGAGGCAGTAAAGACTTCCTGTATCTGAGGAATAAAAGGGGAGCTGGGGCGGGGGAAGAAGTATAGGAGGGATTGGAGGGAACCAGAGGGTGAGAGCCTGCAGGTGTGAAGGCCAAAATGAGAAGAGAGAGGCTGGTGTGACCCTGCCCCACTATTTTGGAGGGGTACAGGCATCCCCAGAATACCCTGAGCCGGTATGACAGGGAGAGCTAAACTTCACTCAACACAGGATATGCCCCCGGCTCTGCTCTTAGCACTCTGCCCTAAATGACTTTTTTTTTTTTTTTTTTTTTTTTTTTTTTTTT
>NW_022900931.1:6638023-6643530 GCF_012274545.1 Fukomys damarensis | reverse complement strand
TGGTTTTTTGAGACAGGGTCTCACTATGTAGTTGAGACTGACCTGGAACTCACTATGTAGCCCAGGCTGGTCTCGAACTCACAGAGATCCTCCTGCCTCAGCCTCCCAAGTGCTGGGATTACAGGCGTGCATCACCACACCGGACAATGACTTCTTTTTTAAACCCCAGGCCTTCACACTGAGTTATACCCCCAGCCCATTTTGCCTTTTCTTTTTCTTGCTTTTTAAAAAATTTATCTTTGAGATAGCATCTTGCTAAGTCACTAAGTTGCCCAGCTTAGGCTCAAACTTTTGATCTTTCCACCTCAGCCTCCCAGAGTGCTGAGATTACAGGCATACACCATACCTGCTCCAACTCCTTTACTTCTGACACTCAGGCACACAGAGGTTAAGTAACTTGCTAAGGTCACACAGTGAGCAAGAATCAGACCTAGGTAGTCAGGTTCGTCACCTTACTACCAAGACAGTTTTGACTGGAGAAACTGAGGCTGTCAGGTGGTGGCTATTGAGATATCTCTGAGGCTGGATCCAGCATGAGGGCTTCTGGGAATGGCTCTCTTGGGGAAGCTCCATCCGTAATCTGAAGCCTGGGAGTGCACAAAATGCAAGCCAAACAGGAAACCAGAACTCTGTAGAGTACTGAAGAGATGGGCAAGAATGTTAAAAGAGCCTCCACCCACCACTTCTTCCCTGGAACCACTGAGACCAAGATACAAACCACTGAGCCCAGAGCCCCGCAGCCACAGGTATGCGGGCTGGGAAGGAGAGCCACCTAAGGATGCGTTTGTTATTTATTCCAGGACTCACTGTGAATCAAATACAGTGAGTGCTGTTTAATGCTCACAATGCTCCAGATGTACAGGACTTGTCTCTGAAAGGTTTATTAACCTTCCTACAAGCACCGACCAGAGCAAGCAAACCAACAAATATTTACTGAGTTACTGGCCTGCACAAGGCACTGTGCCCGCCTCTGCTCAGGACTGGCAAAGGGCACAGGCGCCTGGGATTTGTGAGCACCTGGGAAGCGTTGGCATCATTCTGGTGCCTGTCCCAGGCTCAGGCTCCACTCATCTATCTGTCCCACTAGGTGCTGCTAATTACATGGCCAGAGAGGCTGAGTGGGTACCTGGTCAAAGTCTTCCACACTAAAGAAAATCACTTATTCTGTATATGCTCTGGTGAATTAAGTTTTTTTGTTTGTTTTTGAGACAGGGTCTCACTATGTAGTATAGGCTGGCCTTGAACTCACTATGTAGTCCAAGCTGGCCTGAAACTCTAAGGGATCCTCCTGCCTCAGCTCCCTAAATGCTAGTGATATAGGGGACCAAGTAATCCAGTAAGAGAAATATTATAACTCCCAACCTGCTAGATACCTGAAACACCGAGTTCATGTTCTCTAAAATAGAAAAATAAATTCTAGGAACAACGGAGGTTAAAAGTAGGAAGAATTTTACAGAAAGATAGCTTCTGTCTAAGAGAGATGGAAGGGGGACTGAAAGTGTGTTGTCTGCCCACCCTGCTTTTGAAAGGTGTTTTACTGAGCAAAGCCACAAAGTGAGGTGGGTTCAAGGTGGGACAAAACTATAGTCAACTAATAAGATTACACGTAATGGTCCCTTAGGTAATACTGATCTAAAGGGAAATCATACGATGGGACAAAACTATAATCTACCAGTAAGATTATAAAAAGTATAGTCACTTAGGTAATATTGGTTAAATGGGGAGCAAACAGAGAAGCTGGTCACGTACTAAAGGGGTATGCGGAAGGAACACGGACTTCACAGAAGGAATGGGCTGGGGAGATTTTGCTCCCCTCCCAAAGTGATTGATACCTATCTAGAATATAAATCGCTGCTACTCACCCCAAGGTGAATTATGTGAGTGTAATACTTTTTTTCTCATTTTATAATGCTGACCTTCAGTCAATGCGTCTTTCATATGGATTCCTATCAAAACTGTCTACAAGATATATAATTAATTTAGCTGCCTACAATACTAGGGTTATAGGTGTGCATCACCCCTTGTTTTTGCTTTTTTTTTTTTTTTTTTGTACCTGGGGATCTAACTCTGGTCATTGAGCTAGAGAGGCCCGGCAGGCAAACTACGGAGCTAAATTCCCAGCCCTTACACCTGGCTTCCACAGACTCACTACTGCTCTAGAACCCATGCCTCCTCCCAGAAATCATGTATTGAAAACCAGTTATCTGCTGGGTATGGCAGCACACCTGCATTCCAGACCAGCCTGGGCTACCTAGTGAGTTCAAGGCCAACCTAGACTACACAGCAAGAAAATCCAAAAAAAAATTTTTTTTTTTTGGTTTTTTGAGACAGGGTCTCACTATATGGTTGAGATTGACCGGGAACCCACTATGTAGTCCAGGCTGGTCTTGAACTCACAGCGATCCTCCTGTCTCAGCTTCCTGAGTGCTGGGATTAAAGGCATGCGCCACCACCCCCGGCAAAAAAACCAAGTTTTACAGAATATGTATTAAGATAACGCTTCATACCTTTAAAGTCTTAACTGCATGTTCTTACAGAGTTTATTTTAAGATACACAAACAATGTGGAAATTAGCTATTGACTACTCACTCCCAACATTTACTCCTCCACTAAGAGAAGGGACAAGGTTGTGAGTTATTTCCACATTGTTGACGGGAGAAAAAGGTAGAGAAAGGCTGCTGAGGCTATTCTGGGGACTGGTGGAGAGTGAGAAGGGAACACAGGGCCCTGCTCCAGGATGGGGCACAGCGTGCAATGAGGCACAAGAGGGAACATGACTGTAATCCTCCTCCTGCAGTATCTCTGACACACCATTCACCCTCTGCTTACCCGGGGGAGCCAAACCATTCCAGAGAGCGGCAAGACACAAACAGGCACAGGCACAGAGCTAAGCTGTGCTGCCCACCCAGCCTGCCAGCTCCCTGGTGTCACCTGGTTGTGAGATGAACTGCTCCTATAGCTTAAAAAAGAAAATCTAAGGGCTGGGCATTTAGTTCAGTGGTTCTGCTGCCTGTTTTGCAAGTGCAAGGACCAGATTTTGATCCCCAGTACAAAAAAAAAAAAAAAAAAAAAAAAAAGAATCTGAATCTGTACTTCTTCCCACATCCCACCTTTGTCATAAACAAATAACTTTTCACTCTTATGCTATTAATCTTCCTTTACTACCTTGAGAATTGTTTTTCCCTCTCAAAAATATTACAATGGCCACAAATTACAAATTTAATGCAGCAAGCTCCTCTATGATCAAACTAGCGGTTCTATATAAAACGCAGTTTCACTTACTGTTTAAATCAATTTCCTTGGGGACCAGGGATTTAGCTCAGTGGTGCTGCTGCCTGCCTCACAAGCACAAAGTCCCGCGTTCAATACTCAGTACAAAAAAACAAAAAAGTTTAAATCAATTTCCTTGGAATACTACTTTAACATTTCTAAAGATTTTTTTTTTTTTTTTTTTTTGGTACCGGGGATTGAACTCAGGTCCTTCTGCTTGTGAGACAGCCGGCAGAACCACTGAGTCAAATCCCCAGCTCCTAATTCTTTACTTAAAAAAAAAAATTATCACCATGCATGGTGATGCATGCCTGTCTGTAATCCCAGCACTAGGGAGGCTGAGGCAGGAGGATCAATCACTGTGAGTTTGAGACTAGCCTGGGCTACATAGTGAGTTCCAGGTCAGCCTCAACTACATAGTGAGTAAAAAAAAAAAAAAAAAAAAAAAATTACTTTAGCCACTACAGAATTTGCACTAACAATTCAAAGCACAAGTTTGCTGTATACAATTTATGATTCTCACAGTGGGAAGCTAACGGTGTTCCCAACAATTTTAGAAAAATGAAACTATTTGTTGCAGGCTTGCAATGGTTAATTTCCAGGCACAGCTCATGGAAAAACTATAGGACTGATGCTACCTTATGTCCATTTGACATATAAGGAAAAAGAACCCTAGTGTGGCGGTGCATAACAAGTTCAAGTCCTGCCTGGGCAACTTAGCGGGACCCTGTCTCAAAATAAAAAAAGTGCTGGGAATGTATCTCGCTGTGAAGGCACTGGGTTCAATCCCCAGTACGGAAACAAACATTAACAGCAACCGCAACAACAAAAAAAGGTAAAAAGTGCCTGGAGAACTGAAGCAATGGTCTGGAACCATCAGATCAGAAATAATCAGTGTTGAGGGGAAGCAAGGATTTGAATTCCCATCATCCCGTCTCTAATATGACCCAAACCTGGTGGCCCAGAGTCCTCTGAGGGACACAGGATAAACAAGCCAAAGTCTCTGCTCCTCAGCAGAGTCTGTGTTGCTGGGGTTTGAAGCCAGTTACGATCTGTAGCGAGAAGGTACAAAGTTCAGAATGCTGTCTCGAGCAGCTTCCTATATCGTCTTTGCATCAGTGTCGCCTTAAGTTTCCTCGTTTCCTGAGGAACTCCTGGGAGGATTTATATTTTAAGAGGGGAGGCGGTTCTCCCACAAAACGCGGGATCCGTACCTTGTGTAAAAGAGATTTTAAAAAATTGTTTTTTAAATTATTGAAAAGAGAAAGGGAACAGTCTGCAAAGGAAGAGCGTTCAGAGCTGTTTGGGACTGCAGAAATTCTCTAGCCTGATTTCTTAATTTTGTGGCAGAAGAGACAAGCTCCAGCGGAGCAACTGGACCTTCCCAAGGTCACAAGCTAGTAAGAGGGGACGAAGTGTGTACCCGGGCCCTGTCCCAGCGCTGGGCCTCGGGAATGCTCCCTCAACGCTAGTGTTTACCCGGCAGCCACGCCCGCCCAGGGCCCGGGATCAGTGGGCAACCTGATACTCGCTTCTGTGGCTGCCAGGCCCCGTACGGCCGCCCTCGGACAACCTCTGGGTCGCGCGGGAGGAGGCTCGCAGGCCTGGCTCGGCTCCCGGTCTCACGACCCGGGGCAGGATCCCAGCAACAAAGAGCCCGCCCCTCCCCCTTGCCGCCCCTCCAGTCGCCGCCGCACGTGCGGCGCCTCGTGCACACAAGGCGGCCCCGCCCCCCTCAGCCATTGGCTGTTGGCGCCTCCCTCCTCTTCCCCTCCCCTCGCTGCCAGACTCTGCTGCGGCTCCACGTGATCCGCAGGACCCGCCCGTCTGCTCCCAGCCCTGCCTCCCTCCTGACTCTCAGGTGAGGTGGTTAGAGCAGACGTGAGGCAAAAGGAAGAGTGGCAGTGGCCTGGGAGAACGGTGGGGGGCACGAAGAGGGTAGCGAAGGGCAAAAATTGGCAGGGGAGTAAGGGGCTACTCAAGAAAATGAGCTGCGACACAGACTTCGGCAGGCGCGCGCTCCTCACCTGTCTCCACACGTGTCCCGCTCGCCTAAGCCGCCTGGCCAATCTGGGTTCTCAAAGCCGCGCCCACCCCTTCGCAGTGTGAACCTATCCAGAGACGCGCTCTGGGACCGCCGGCTTGGCCTCATGAATAATGAATATGCGGGAGCCTGTCCACAGGCGGGGAAGCGGTGGGGGGGGGGTGTGCGGCGGCGCGCCTGCGCAGTAGCTGCC
>NW_022900931.1:6630290-6637689 GCF_012274545.1 Fukomys damarensis | reverse complement strand
TGCTGGATAAGGCGGCGGTTGGGAGAGCTGGTCTGGGGGCAAGCTGGAGAGGATGGGTCGGGGTGGGGTAGAGAGAGGGGGGTGGGCCAAAAGGAGGAGTTGGTGTAGGGGTTCCCAAGGAAGTTGAGGGGGTCAAAACAGCCTCTTTAAGGGCGCCTCCCCTGGGGCCCCCTGCACCTTGTTGGAATGCTTTTCTAAAATGCCAGTTCCTGGGCCCCACCCAGGCTGCAAATGCTGGAACAGGAGTCTGCATTTCCAGGAGCAACCCCTGCAACCCCATGGTTTCAAAGTCCACCAAAGTTTGAGAAGAGCTGGTCTAGGGAGCAGATTGTTTATGGCCTTGGCCCCTCCGGGGGAGGAGGAGCCTTCCTTCCTGGAGATGAGTATTCTCAGCTACTAGGTCCACGCTGTAGCTGTTCTTAAAGTGTGCCCCTGGGCGGCGGGGTGGTGGCAGCGGCAGCTGCTGCTGCTGCTGCTGCTTGTAAGGTGCAGATGGGGGGGGTGCATGTGGGTGAAAGAGGGGGCACCTTTTAGGGAGAGGGTTTGGGGAATGCAGGAGTAGGATGAGGGTCATAATAGTACACCTGATGCCCAAGGAGCCACAGTGGCAAGGGTGAGCTTCATCTTAAGTCCAAGCCATCAGGGTCCCTGAGGCCTATAAGGAAAGCATTGGCCTTGGTTTGGACTTGAAGATGAAGTTCAAGCAGCAGCAGCAGGAGTGCCACTTATTGTGGGGTTTTGAGTGCACTGAGATGCACTTCCAGTCTGAGAGCTTTGAATTTCCACCCACTGTCAGTGTAATTTGGGAAATTGGGAAGGGATCAGTCCACTGGAATTAATTTTCCTTTAAAAAATGCCATTTTCCTTCTTTTCCTGGGTGTGCTCTGAGGCTCCCATCCCCATGTCTGGCACTGTTGAGTTATAAATAGCTTCAGCACATCAGGTGAGGCCAGGCTCTCTCCTGCTTCAGGACCCCATGAGTACAAACCTGTTTGTTTTAAGGCAGTGCTTTGTTCCTAGTCTGGGACTGAGACAAGCTGCTGGGCAGGTGTTTGCATCTGGTAGGTTCTTTAAGATTACTAGGCAGCATTCATCCGTAACGGTCACTGTACCTTACATTTGCAGAGGACTCATGAGGTGCCGTGACATCAGCTTATTTAATTTAGATTTCCACAATAGCCCTGTAGGGCATCATCTTTACTTTCTCCTGAGGAAAATTGAGACTCATGGAGGTGGGGGTGTTTTTCAAGGTCACTCGGTGAGGCCTCATGGCTCTCAGTTTGGTGCTCTTTCTACAGTTATCACACTATTGGCCACTGGTGTCACTCCCTATGATCCGAGCGATCCACATGTCCTTTATCTCTTATAACTAATTTAAAACTCCACCCTCGTGGGAGTGTAGCTCTTTAGTAGAACATCCTTGTCAGCACCACAAAAATAACTGCATACTCAAAAAACCCTGTTCTTTAGAGAAGCACTGGTTCAAAATACTCCCCACCCCCACCCCTGTACGAGAAATCAAACTCAGGACCTTGTGCTGGCATGGTGCTACTGAGCTAACCCCCCCCATCCCTCTCAAAATATTCTTAATTGCTTAGGCCAGGCAAAATTTGGAACTTACAGTTGCCTGTCCTTTGGTGTGGCTACTTTCCTCTCGCCTTCCTTTTCCTCCTTTGATTGCAGGCAACACCACCCAACATAGGTCAAGTCCTTTCTAACAGAATTTGGAGACAGGATCTTGAGAGTAGCAGGGAGACCATCTGGCCTGCCCAGCCCACAAGACATGGCTTTTTTACTTCCCAGTTGATTTTAAACCAAAGCTTCAGATAGAAAGCAGTTGTGGGAATTCAAGTTAGTTCACATTAGAAGCCATGACCAACTGCTGTTTGTCAAAACCTCCACCTTCTTAACTCACTGGGTGTGTCATTTTTATTGGACCAGCAGGCTGATTTTTCACCAGCTGTAGTCTAGAAGTGCATGCATAACTGGTTTATTTCCAGCGTAATCATATTTGAGTTTTTCTTTTCTAAATCCAGAGTTCAGAATTGTCTCTCTAAATTTTGAAAACCCATTATGAACTTGTCATGATTTTATCTCCCACTTCTCTGATTTGCTTCCCTGTCACTTTATTTCCTTCCAGTCTTGTCACTTGTCTTTTTTCCCCCCCTTAATTGCCCTCTTGGATATCCACGTGCATAACTTTTTTTGTGCATAACTTTTTAACTGAGGTGGGATCGGGTCCACACTAATTGATTAGTTTTGCTTTGAATAGGAGCAGTCTTCTTCAGCTCCAGCCTTCTTCCTCTCAAAACCTGCATTCAATCTTTTCTGCTTACTCAGGGATAAAGGCCTCTTGAAAAGGTTGTTCAGAAAGTGGTCCTGAAAAGACAGCTCCAGGTCTTCTCAGCCCAGTAACTCTAAAGCAAATCTGCAAACCCAGTCTTCCCCATCACTATACACATTTTCCCATAGCCTACTGTCTGCCTACCTCTTTGCTGGCTACTGAGATTTAGAAGTGAATCAGACACAGTCCCTGCCTTCTGTGAGCTCATAGGACTAGTGAATGCCTGTGTGCCAACTCTGTAACCGACACTCACAAATGTTATCTCTAATCTTCAGCAAAGAGGCACCTCTAGCTTTTTTTGTTTTGTTTTAGTTTTTGAGACAGGGTCTCACTATGTAGTTGAGACTGATCTGGAGCTCGCAGCGATCTTCCTGCCTCATCCTCCCAAGTGCTGGGATTACAGGCGTGTGCCACCATGCCCGGCTACCTCTAGCCTTATTTACAGTGAAAAAGACTGAGCCTCAGAGAGGTTAAATAATATAGCCAAGGTCACCACATCACATAGCTCAGGTGGCAGCCCTGGATAGCTATAACTTGAAGGAACAGAACCAGGAAATACAAAAGTTCTTGACCTGAGGGCCTCAGCCCCTTCAAGCTAAGCTATCAGGAAGG
Organism: Fukomys damarensis; assembly: GCF_012274545.1. Lineage (NCBI taxonomy): Eukaryota > Metazoa > Chordata > Mammalia > Rodentia > Bathyergidae > Fukomys > Fukomys damarensis. The sequence goes on along the minus strand of NW_022900931.1, from coordinate 6,634,733 downwards.
GTCAGAAACCACTGCCTTTCTGTAGCTTCTCTCCTGCAGGTGGTAACCCCATGCCCTGTTCTGCAGGGTGGGACTACATCAGACCTCAGAAAGTGTGTGGTTAACATTCCAGAAAGGCCAGGCACAGATTATGTCGTCTCTGAAACAAACCAGCCAGCCTGGTTCAAGCACCAAATTGTAACAGAAGTACAGGGTGGGCTTTGAAAATGCAGGGGATGGAATTGAGCCTCTGAGAAAGATGTGTCTGCCCAGAGGCTCCTGGGATTGAGGTACCCTCTTGTTCGGTGTCTCATCATAGATTTTATTTACAGATAAGGAAAAGGGGAAAGAAAAGCTGGAGGAGGATGAGGCAGCGGCAGCCAGTACCATGGCTGTCTCCGCCTCCCTCATGCCACCCATCTGGGACAAGACCATCCCCTATGATGGCGAGTCTTTCCACCTTGAGTACATGGACCTGGACGAGTTCCTGCTGGAGAATGGCATCCCTGCCAGCCCCACCCACCTGGCCCAGAACCTCCTGCTGCCCGTGGCTGAGCTAGAAGGGAAGGAGTCAGCCAGCTCTTCCACAGCTTCCCCACCATCTTCTTCCACTGCCGTCTTTCAGCCCTCGGAAACTGTATCCAGCACAGGTTGGTGACGGGTCTCTGGGCACGGCTGCTTCTCACTGGGAGCACCTGCAGCCGCATACTTAGGTACTCCTCTGAAGGGGGTTACCCGGTGGGCTGCAGTGTGGAGCAGTCCTCTGTGCTGCCCTCCAGCACTGTCCCCCAGGCTAGAGATAAAACGAGCAGTGACCCCAACAACCGTGAGCACCTATCAGTTGGTTGTTGTGCTGGTGGCCAACACAGTGGGGTGAGCCCTTTTGCTCAGAAACTTTACAGGCAGGAATCCCATCCTGCATTTCCTTAATGCTGTTCTCGCATCATTTACACACTGCAGCGTTATTAGGAAGCTCAGGCAGTGATTTTCATTTTTAAAAATTAATTAATTTATTTATTTTTGAGACAGGGTCTTGCTATGTAGTTCAGGCTGGCTTCAGACTCAGTATGTAGTCAGGGTGGCCTTGAACTCATGGCAATCCTCCTGCCTCAGCCTCTCAAGTGCTGGGATGACACCTGTGCAACACCATACCGACTCAGCGGGCAGTGATCTTAATTCCATTGTTATTATAAGTGCCAACATTTGTTTAGCACTTATTTTGTGCCAGAGACTAACACAAAATCATCAGAAGAATCTTATGAGTAGTATTACCCCTGTTTTACAGATGAGAAAACAGATACAGAGAAGTTAAGTAACTTGCAAGATCACACAGCTTGAACCCAGGAGGTCTGTCTCCTCAGGCAGGTGCCGCTTTGGCAATGGCACAGGAAGGCATTCTCACCACCTGAAAAACTGCTTCAGGATCCGCCCTTCAGCTTACTCTTTTCCTATTTTGCCTCTGGGAGGTTGTTTGATGTCCCTTAGACATGAACCTATGAGGCAGACACAGCTCCTGTTTCACTCAGTGGGCAGCACTTTCTGCAGACTCTCAGAGATGTGCAGGGCTGATGTTTTCTAGTTTCTCACCCAGGGAACCCACACCTGGGAAATTCTCATGCTGTTTTTCTTTAAGTTTTTAGTATGTAAAATTTTTCAAACAAAATACAGAAGTAAGAGACTGGGGGTATAGTTTGTTGTAAGAATGTGTGCCTAGCATATACAAAGCCCTGAGTTCAATCTCCAGGGCCAAAAGTGAAAAACAGAAACTTAAGAGATTACTATAAGCAGCTTCCTTATAACCATCACTCACCTTCCCCAGGTTTTGTTTATTCTCTTCCTTGTTTTGCCATACTGCAGATTGAACTCAGGAGCACTTTACCCCTTAGCTACATCCCCAATCCTTTTTTTACTGTATTTTAAGGCAGAGTCTCACTAAATTATCCAGGGTAACTTCAAACTCGGAACTGCCCTGCCTCAGTCTCCTGGCTTACAGGGATTTGCAGTTTTTCTTTGTTTTGTGAGACAGGCTCTTACTATGTAAGGCTGCCTTAAACTCACTATGTGACACACACTGATCTTGCAGTGATCCTCTTGCTTCAGCCTCCCCAGTGCTGGGGTTACACCACCATGCCCGGCAGCTTTAGCAATTAACTCATAAAGAAGTATTTTTCAGGGGCCGGGGATTTAGCTCAGTGGTTCGGTGGCCTGCCTTGCAAGCGCAAGGACCCGAGTTCAATCCCCGGTACCAAAAAAAAAACGAAGTATTTTCAGTCAAATGCCAGATATAACATGTTTTTATCCATAATCATTTTAACATATATGTAAAAATAGAAGGGTCTTTTTTAAATAAGAGAAGCACCAATTTTATATCTGCAATTGACAGTAAGTGCATCAGCATTCAGATTTCCAAAGCTTTTCTCATAAATGTCATGGTTATTTAAATCAGGAGCCACATAAAGCCTGCACGTTGCATTTGGTTGATATGTGTCTTAAATTTCTTGGTATTTATAGGTTCCTCTTCCTTTTTTCTTTTCTTTGCCATTTATTTGTTAATGAAACTGAACCATGTGTCCTGTGGAGTTTCACAGGTTTTGGACTTTGCTGGCTCTGTCTTTGTGGCGTGTTTCTGTGCCCCTCATTGGTTTTTCTTACAAATTGATGATATTAGAAGCTTTATCTGATTCAGGCAGAACCCCCCGCCACCCCAGTACCAGGGTTTGAACTCAGGACCTTGTACTTGTGAGGCAGGTTCAGCACCACTAAGCTAAACCCTTGCTCCAGAATTTTCATTTGAAAGCAGCGATTTTGTTGCTGGTTGAGTAGTCCTAAAAGGCTGTATATGAGTAGAAGGTAGACAAGAAATGACCCCGTCTGGTACCTTAGGCCACTTAGGTGGTGTTTATCTTTGATTTTGTCTTAATTAATAATTTTGCAGTATTGGGAATTAAGTTAGAGCCTTCACACAGAGCTACATTCCCACCCTTTTTTCAGATTTTGAGACAGGTTCTTGCTGAGTTGCTCAGTTGCCTAGGCTGGGCTAGAACTTGGATCCTCCTGCTTTAGCCTGCCAGTGGTAGAATTACAGTGGACCCTTGACTTATGAACTCAGTTCATTCCCGAGGGCTGGTTGTAACTTAGGTTGGTCAGTTGCCTTCAGAGTCTCTCTCTTTATAATTTTAGGCCACACTTTATTCCTGGCAAATCCCAGTGTCCTTATACATTGGCCCAGGATGTCTCAGTTAACCCCACACAGGAGAGGATGTTGTAATGTTCCTTCCAGAACTCTTTAGGGGTTAAATCTGTATCTGGAAGCACAAGTGGCCAGCATTCAGGTCAAAGCTCAAGACTTTGTTCATAAATTAAAACTAAAATTCTGGCTGTAACTCAAGTCATTCATATGTCGGGCTGGTCATAACTTGAGGGTCCACTGTATAGGCATATGCCATCATACCCAACTTGATTGTGGGGGTTTTTGTTGTTGCTTTTTGGTACCGGAGCTCAAACTCAGGACTTTGTGCTTACGAGGTGGGTGCGGTGCTATTGAGCTAAATCCCTGGCCCTTGATTGTGTTTTTAAATGATATTTAATGAAGTATAGCATATGCATGTGCACATTTCATAAGTGTACAATTCAATAAATCTTTACACGGTGGAACCACTATGTAATCAATGTAGAACACTGTTGGTGTCCTTGAAGTGACATGTGATTCTGTATAGTTCTTATTCCCCAAAAGTAACCACGATTCTAATTTCTGTCACCAAAGATTAGTTTTGCTCATAGTTGAAATTTTTATAAATGGAATTGTATATTATGTCCTCTCTTTTTTTAAAGATGTTAGGCTATGGGTACAGCTAGTAGTATAGTACTTGCCTAGCATGTGCAAAACTCTGGGTTTGATCCTCAGCACCATACATAAAGTTAACTACATTTATATCATCTTACCTTTATAGCTTTCTATGGCTAACTGTCTAACATAAATGATGTGGGCATCTCACTATCTTAACATTAACAAAACAGCTTTCCAGATTATACTTATAAAATGCTATGGGGGGTGGGTATCAGGGATTGAACTCAATGCCTGCAAGGCAGGCATGGTGCCACTGAGCTAAATCCCTGGCCCTAGAATGCTCTTTTGACCAAAACAATCGTTATGTAGATTTTGAGATTTGTATTGATGAAATATAGACATGATAGAAATAGAAGTAGGGTTGGTCTTGGTGGCTAGGGCCTGTTATTCCAGATACTCAGGAGGTGAAACAGGAGGATTGCAATCTTAGAGCAACCTGGGCAACTTCATGAAACCCTGTTTTAAAATAGAAATGGCTGAGGGCCGGGCGTGGTGGCTCACGCCTGTAATCCCAGCACTTGGGAGGCTGAGGCAGGAGGATCGCTGTGAGTTTGAGACCAGCCTGGGCTACATAGTGAGTTCCACATCAGTCTCAACTACATAGTGAGACCCTGTCT
>NW_022900931.1:6610711-6630195 GCF_012274545.1 Fukomys damarensis | reverse complement strand
AAAAAAAAAAAAAAAAAGAAATGGCTGGAGAAGTACCTCTAGATTCCCTGTGTTCAGTCTTCCTCTTGATTTTTCAGGTCCTTCTGTAGAAAAGATAAGAGTAGGAGTAGTATGTATTTGTTTGTTTTTTGTTTTGGAACCAGGGAGCTAACTCAGGTCCTTGCACTTGTGAGGCAGGTGGCAGCACCACTGAGCTAAATCCCCAGCCCTAGTATGTATTTTTTTGCACTTCACTTCTTTCACTCAACTTTGTTTGTGAAAACCATCCATTGTGTAGCTGTTTTGTTGGTTTTCTTTGCTGAATAGTATTCCATTGTATGATCATGACACAGTTTATCTGTTCTGCAGTTGAAGGGCACTTGGGTGTTTCTAATTTGAGTTGTGAATAGTGCTGCCATGAACATTTGTGTGCATGTCTTTTGGGGATTTACTTAGGCAGAGTCATTGGACATTTATATGCAACTTTTGCAGATACAGCCAAGTAGGTTTCAGAATGGTGGCAGACTTTGATGTCAACTTAGACATCTTTTGTGATGGTTTAGTCTTAGAGAGTAATGTTTCAAGCAAATTAACAACAGACTTGTTACCTTTCTCTTTTCCTCCACCAGAGTCATTTAAAGTTATTTAAAGTTGCTGGAGTTTGTTGACAGATCTGTCCACTTGGAAAGGAGAATTGTTGACAGCCCTTGTTCCTGAGCCTCCTTTTCATGCACTATTAAGCAATTGTTCCCATTTGTTTTTGGGGTCTCTCTTTTGTCCTATCCCTGAAATGTAACTACACCTCAGTTTTTGATTGCTCCTTAAGGGTATCCACATGTAGTGTCACCTTTTTCATGTGGAAGTTACCTCTGGTAGTTACCTCACTCTATACCCTATGACTATAGTGTTTGGCAGGCCCTTATTTCCTTACAGGAAGCACATGGGTCCCTGCCTCTTCACACCTCTTGACTCTTTGTACTTAACCTCCTCTAATAAGATCTAAATTTATGTGTGTGGTCCACTTAAAACCCAGATCTAACTCTGTCATGCCTCTGCTCAGAACCCTCCAGTGACATCTCAGGAGAGAAGTTTAATTTTTGGGGCGGTGGTTTGAGACAGGGTCTCACTATGTAGTTGGGACTGACCTGAAACTCATTATGTAGCCCAGGCTGGTCTCTAACTCACAGTGATCCTCTTGCCTCAGCCTCCCAAGTACTGGGATTACAGGCATGCCATGCGCCACCACACCCGGCTTCCTCCAGAGAGAAGTTGAAGTGGGCATGGTGTGCACACCTATAATCCCTCTAGGAGGCTGAATCAGGAGGATTGCTGGGAGTTTGAGGCCAGCCTTGGCTATTATGAGTTTGACGTCAGCCTGAACTACGCAATGAGACCCTGTCTCAAAAAACAACAACAACAAAAAAAACAGTTCAAGCCTAGCCTTTAACAACTTAGTGAGACCTTGAATCAAAATAAAAAATAGGGGCTAGGGATTTAGCACAGTAGCACTGCGCCTGCCTCGCAAACACAAAGTCCTGAGTTTGATCCCCAGTACCAAAATAAATAAATTAATAATAATAATAATAAATGAAGAAAAGAGTGGGGATGGAGCAAAGGCCCTGGGTTCAATCCCTAATACAGAACTATCAAAAGAATAAAACTAAGAAAAGTTAGGGCCAGAGGTTTAGCTCAGTGGTGCCAGCACCTGTCTGGCAAATGCAACAGCCTGAGTTCAATCCCTGGTTCCACAAAAAAAAATAAATTAAAAAAAAGAAAAAGAAGAAAAGTTAAAATCAGCACCATTGACATTCACACCAATTAACTTTTTTGTTGGCACTAGAGAGATTTTACTTTTAATTTTGATATCTTTTGCATTGTATGGTATGGCACCTCTTTGGCTGCTACTGTACTAGATGCCATCAGCAGCCCTCTGATCTTGATCTGTCTCTTGTACACAGAATCTGTCCCATTGAGAACCACAGCTAGAATGGGATTAGAGGACAGCATCTTCCCTCTCATTCATTCATTCCTGCCACATTGCCCTTCTGGCTGTTCTTTGAACACACCAAGCCAAGCGACTACCTCTGGGTATTTGCTCTTGATGTTCATACTTTTGAAATCTCTCACATATCTACATGAGCTTTTAACATTTTTATAAATCAAAAAGGCGTTTATCAGCCATCTCCTCTCAACATTCATGAAAACAGGGATATTTTTCCCATCTGTTATATTCTTGTCTTTGACTGGACATATAGTTGGCATTTAGTAACTATCTGTTGGCTGAATATTTTCTGCACTCCCATTAAAAGCATTGAACAAGTAGGTCAAAGATTAGTATTTTTAAATTTATTTTTATTTTTTATTTTTTGGTACCAGGAATTGAACTTGGGACCTTGTGCTTGCGAAGGAGGCAGTAGAATCATTGAGCTAAATCCTGTCCCAGTATTTTTTAATATAACTTTTATCTCTAATGATACACTACCTTTGAACTCTAAAATTGGTTTTAAGCCAATGTTCACTATAAAGCAGCAGCCAGATAGGGCAGAGAAAAATGAGAAATTAGAATCAGCCAGAGTTAAAATTCAAATTTGAAGGGAAATAAAAAATATGAGAAATAGAAAATCATGGAAACAAAGTCTTTGTAAACAGGGAAGCATGGAGGGGGTGAAGGGAGGGCAGGGGAATGGGAAAAAATAAGAACCAAGATGCATCGTGTAAAGGTACAAGATCCCAAAGATGACTGCAACTGTACTGTATACTTAAAAAGTACCATTAAACTTAATGAAAAATAAATTTTAAAAATAAAGTTTTTTTTGTTTTGTTTTGTTTTTGGTACTGGGGATCAAACTTGGGTCCTTGTGCTTGCCAGGTAGGCAGCAGAACCACTGAGCTAAATCCCCAGCCCTAAAAATAAAGTTTAATATATTTTTTAAAAAAATTTGAGGCTGGGTGTGATATGCACATTTATAATCCCAACAGTCTGGGAAGCTGAGGCAGGAAGATTGCAAGGTCAAACCTAGCTTGAGCAACTTAGTAACTTAGTGAGACCCTGTCACAAAATTTAAAAAGGGCTGGGGATTTAGCTCGGTGGTTCTACCATCTGCCTCGCAAGCCCAAGGACCTGAGTTCAATCCCCAGTACCAAAGAAAAATAAAAAACAGTGTAAAAAGAGGTGGAGATGTAGCTCAGAACAAAGGCTCTGAGCTCAATCCCCAGTACCACAGGTCCAGTCAGTCACTTACCTGTGTGACCCTGAAAAAACCATCGCATTTCTTTGGTCCTTCTTGCCTTGGAGACTCAGAAGTGGAACCCATGTCAGCTTCTCCATCTGTGTCCTTAGTCTGTTGTAGTTCATGGAGAGACTCAGCTGTTTCTTATTACTGGAGAGCTTGAGACAGGAAGTTAAGGGGCTACAGTGGTTCGATGTTTTGCTTAACATTTGGGAGCAAGGCAATTGGAAAACCCTGTTTTGAAAGCCTGAGTTTCCTTTGAAAAATATTGTTCCTAAAGGGAAGAGTTCTTTGGCTGGGAGTGTAGCTCAGTAGTAAAGTGCATTCTTAGCATGAACAAGGCCCTGAGTTCAATCCCCAGCATCACCACCAAAAAAGGGGAAGAGTTCTTTTCATATTTGTGTTGAATTGACTTGTGTGCTCCTATGATCCAGAGCTAGTGCTGTTGTAGTTTTCTTCACCCTTAGTAGCAGTGGTTGTGCAGCCTTGAGATTCAGACAGGTGTCTGGGTGGGTGACAAGAATTTTCTTTGTCCATTGAGCTGCTTCCAGACCACCTGCCCCTGTATCTTTCAGAATCCTCCCTGGAAAAGGAGAGGGAAACTCCCAGTCCTATCGACCCCAACTGTGTGGAAGTAGATGTGAACTTCAACCCTGACCCTGCTGACCTGGTCCTATCAAGCGTGCCAGGTGGGGAGCTCTTCAACCCTCGGAAGCACAAGTTTGCAGAGGAGGACCTGAAGCCCCAGCCCATGATCAAAAAGGCCAAGAAAGTCTTTGTCCCCGATGAGCAGAAGGTAACTTGGTGTCCTGTATCAGTAAGCTGTGACAGTGGCTCAAGAATGTAGGCAGTGGGCTGGGAATGTAGCTCAGTTGTAGAGCATTTGTCTTGAACATGCTAGGGCTTGGATTCCATCCCCAGTACCTAGAGAAAAAAACCAGTCTACAGCCATACCATCCTGAACGAGCCCAATCTTGTCTGATCTCGGAAGCTAAGCAGGGTTGGGCCTGATTAGTACTTGAAAGGGAGAAAAAAACTCCAGGGACTATGCTTCCTCACATGAGACTTATTTGGGGGACCCTCCCTCCCTGTGGATACCATTTAGAAAGACAAGTTCGGTGCATAGAACCACATCCTATAGCAGTTTGTTAGAAATAACAGCATTTGATGACAGGGGCGCCTATAGTTTCTCTCTCCTTTCTGGACCCCGTGGCTGTGCTGCTGTCCCTCCTCTCTGTCTTTAGCCCAGCCGTTGGGCAAGAACTCCTAGGACAGAGGAACTAAGGTTGAAAAAGATCCCATTCTTCAGGACAAGCTTGTATGTTGCCAGCCCCAGGGATGAACAAGCAGTTCTCAAGCTGATGGTTCTGTAGGAATTGGTACAAAGTGGGAACTTTTCAGTTTTACCATTGCTCTGAGAGACCTACAGGTAGGACTTTTCATACAAGTGGAGCTGGGTGCAGACCCCACTTTACCCTCAGACCCAGAAGGTGCTTCACCTGTAAAGTGGGCAGAATGTACCTGCCTCTCCAGGAGGTTTCTATGACACTGATGGTGACACTAACCATTTATACCACACTTACTGTAGGCCAGGCACAGTATGTATGTGTGTGTGTGTGTGTGTGTGTGTACACACACATACACATAACACACACACAAACTTGTTTAATCTTCAAACAAGTGGATGGTGTAGTTCCTATTATTCTCCTCAGTATGAAACAGAGGGACCTGAGACAATGAGAGGTTAAGAAATTTACAGTTCAGAGGCCAGAGATTTAGCTCAGTAGTTCCACTGCCTGCCTCAAAAGCTCAAGGTCCCGCGTTCGATCCCCAGTACCAAAAAAAAGAAAAAATGTACAGTCCACTATAATAATCTTACAGAGCTGAGATTTGCACTCAGGGGACTGAACCCAGGTTGCCGGCCCTTACCTGCAGGCAAGGCACCCACACAAGGCAAGGCCATAGATGGTGCCCTAAGCTGGAGTGGCACAGAGCAGGCTGCTGGGAAATAGGGACCCCTTGCCTCCACTGTGCAACTTCTGAAGGACTTTGCTTCTCATCTTGCCCTCAGAGGGTGGGGCAGTGGCCTTCCCCAGGGTCCAAACTTTAGCTCTGGTCACACCAGTGGATTCTGAGGGGAACCAGGGTGGTGGGAAGAGAGGCTTGGGTGCCTTTACGGAGACGCCCAGAGACCCATGGAGGGCACTTCTCCCGCAGGATGAGAAGTACTGGACAAGACGCAAGAAGAACAATGTGGCAGCCAAGCGGTCACGGGACGCCCGGCGCCTGAAGGAGAACCAGATCACCATCCGTGCAGCCTTCCTGGAGAAGGAGAACACTGCCCTGAGGACGGAGGTGGCCGAACTGCGCAAGGAGGTGGGCAAGTGCAAGACCATCGTGTCCAAGTATGAGACCAAGTACGGGCCCTTGTAACCTGTGCCCCCGCCCGGGCGGGGCCCTACCTGCCCCTCAGACCTCTGCCTGGGGGCTCCTTGAACCCCACACACGTGTGGAGACTTAGGACTTGTCACGGGCGCACAGAGTGCCCCTGCTCCAGGTGCGTTCACGTCTCAGCTTCATTATAACCTGGCCAGCGCACACGGCGACTTCCCAGGGGCAGCCTCCCCTATGGGGAACACGAGAGAATCTGCGCGGAGGGGGAATGGCCCAAGTTTCTGTTCTGTCCTGGCTGCGTCAGAAGGGACCTCCGGAGTACACATCTCCTTCACAGGGCGCTCAGGCTTCCTCAACTCCCCTCAGTCTCCAGCCCAGGCGGGGAGGCTGTCGAGGGCCGTCTCTGCAGAACGAGTCAGGATCGTTGTCCCCTTATGTCTTCTCAGGTAGCAGGTGCATTTCCACTTGTGGTGTGTCACTCACTTCGCGCTCCCCGGAAGGTCTCTGAGAGAAATGCCCATTCCCACCTCCTTGGAGGCAGAAGGACACACCAGCCCTGCTGTTGAGTGTGTGCAGGGTGGGCTGGCAGGCCCAGGGGCAGGGTCTTTGCAGGGCCCCGGGTGGGGTTGGGGCCTGCAGCAGAAATCACCACACTGTTCTTAGACCTGCACCCTTTCTAGTGACCCTGAGCCTGCGGTTGGGAAGCCAGGAGGAGGCCCTAGAGAAGGGCTCTGTCTTGCCTGCTATAGAGGGACATTCCCTGGGTGCTGGTTTCTGAGCCCCAGTGGCCCAAGCAGAGGGAAGCCTTTGTATCTCCTCTCCAGGCCCCTTTCTGGAGGCTACCTGAATCTCTTCTGTCCTATTAGAGTGGTGTCTAGGCTGCCTTTTCTTTTCATCCAGTAACCATTCTCAGATCTTGGATTTAAAAGGAAAACCTTCCTCACCGAGGAAGCTTGAATTTCCTGGACCCAATGTGCAGCTTATGCATGGTGTTTAGAAAACTGGCCACATGGCCCCTTCTGGTGTGGCACAAGCATGGGGCCTGTTTCTTGAGAAGCTCCATTGTTCTCTTGCTCTTCTCACCAGTGTGGCCCAGGCCAGAGTCTGCCCTTCCTGAGGGCAGAAGAGGTCCTCTGTGTTCTTGATCAGATTCCTCCTGTCCAGTGGCCAGAGGTGTCTGCAAGACAGGGCACCTGGCCAGGAGTCACTAAGGTTGTAGTGCAGCTCTCATGGGGTAACAGACTCTGGGACATCATCATGGGGCTTGAATCCCCACAGTCTTGCTCAGGAGTCTGGGGCCACCCACACAAGCCTGGCTGTGTGGATCACAGTTTGGATCTGGGACTTCTCTGCCCATGGCTGCACCTCTCTGTGTAGCAGGATCATCCTTTTCGTTCTGCCCAGACAGTGACCTGAGGAAAGTCGTGGAACCCTGTGCTCCTTCGGGTCAACTGGGGCACTCTTGTGATGGCTATTACTTGCTCAGGGCGGGCAGCCTGTGTGAAGAAGAGGCAGAGGTGGTGACAAGTGCGCTTTGTCATACTTAACACTGGCTTTATTTAAGATGGCGGCTCAGAGTTCCAGGGCCTAAATCTAAAGACTTCTCCTGACAGATGTTAAGATTAGGCACAGTGTTTCTAGCCCTGGACTGCACCCCAGGGATGCCACAGCCTCCAGGACCCGCAGACTCCCCTCTCCGGGGCTTTGACAAGGTCCCTGAGGCTGCGGGAGGTCTCCCCTCCCACTAGGCACCTGACTTTTATTTCGTGGTTCTCTAGAAACCACGTGCACACTTTTCACTCTGTGATGACGACACAGGGCAGTTGCATCCAGCATGTCAGTGTCCTGCCCAAGCAGCTCGCACGCACGCACGCCTGCCCGGCGTCCACCCTCTGGCCTGGCTGCTCACCCAGAGGCCTCGAGCTGGAAAGCTCGTCAATTTTTTTTTTTTTTTTTTTTTTTTGGCTAGAAAATGTTTGTGTTTTTCCAGTTGTTTTTTTTTTTTAATGATAGAAACCTATACTCTGGATTGTTCCAACCCCAGGGGTGGGATGGGGGCTTGATGTTTCTCCTCCATCCCGCCTGCCTCTGGCCTATGTGGTACCCTCCCCTTCTCCCCCCAGGCACACAGGTTCTGGTTCCTTCCCAACATGTTTGCTTAGAAAGAGTGTCTGCTGCGCTCTCAGGAGAGTCCCATGAGTCAGTAGCCTGGCAGGGACAGGAAGGAGCATGTCCACAGGTTGACATTCTGGGTCCTGTCCCCTGAGCTAAGCCTTTCAGAAAGAGTTGGTGCCTGCTCAGTGTCTTGGAGACGGAGCTGACGGCCAAAGACTAAGGCTCCTGTGTACAGGTCTTTGACATCTTGTAAAGCTGCCTGGGCTGGAGAAGCTGCTCATACCGGCCTTCCAGTGGGCTGGCCTGGGGGTGGAGAGAGCTGCTCACACCCTGAGCATCTCGTCTTCACTTTTGTGGCAGCCTCAGAACAGACAAATCATGAATGAGCCGGAACATTGCAAGAATGTACATAGAAGAAATGTCTGTCCAGATACAGAAATCCTTATGTCTAGAGAGAGCCAGCAGACTAGGGAGGACCTGAGTAATCCTGCCCTGCCCAAAGGAAGCACTCTGCCACCTGAGTCCTGAGGCCGGGGAAGGGTGGCAGCGGGTGGCAGGCATGGGCAGGCTCCTTTGTGCCAGCCGGGCGGCTCTCCACATGGCCCTTGACCCAGAGGGCCGTGGAGCTCCCCATCTTCATGGCAAAGCTCCACCCTAGCTCCTTTAACATCTGTTCATAAGTGCAATAAATTTTTCTAGAAAATGGTGAAAATGACTCCAGGTGGAGATTGCTGTCTTTTGGTGTTGGAGATGCCAGAGCACCACTTGGTTTTATTTTTCTAAATGCATGTGACAAGAATGTGTGGGGCTCTGTGTCCTCCCCTGGGAGCTGGCACCCCAGCAGGCCCCTTTCCCCTGTACCGTGCATGTGCGTGTTGGGGAAAGGAGGAAGGAGAAGATCCCTTCTCAGCTGGAGAGGGCACAAGCAGACTCAGCCCATTGGCCTTATGTGCGTGCGTGTGTGTGCGTGTGTGTGTGTGTGTGTGTGTGCGCGTGTGTGCGTGCACGAGAGTGTGTCACTGCTGGTGGGCCAGAGTGATGTGGCAGGGAGGGAAGCCGGGAATGTATCCTTTTCAAAATAAAACTAAATATTTTGAGACGAGAATTTTGTGACTGTCATTCCCTGCCTTCTTCCCAGGATTCCCCTCTCTGTTGGCCTAGGAGCCTAAGAGTCAAGCTCAAACTTCTATCTCATTAGAATTTTGTCCCAGGCACTGCCTCTGTTACCAGCCCCTTTGTGCCTGAGTTTCCTTGTGTGTTGAGAGTAATTCGTGTAGTAGACCAGAAGCAGTGTGGACAGATGAAAGTTCTGTTTGCCTGGAAGAAAGGAGGGGGACTGCCTGTGAAAGGCGCTTCCCAAACACTTCACAACACAGAAACAAAGTCCACTCCTCCTCTGGAGCAGTCACGAGACTGTCACAGTTGAACACAAACAGGGATGCAGCCACATGGGGGGTCCCAACACTGTCATTGCTGACTGAGTGACACTGTTGGTGTCCCTGGGTCCCTGGTCAGGCTGACTTGAGCTCCCCAGGAGCCTCTGGGGCTCTGTCCATGGGGGTGGTTCGGGGCACCGGCCTAGGCAGTGCCTGTCACAGATCCCAGTCCCCTAGCCCAGTGTGCCAGCCTGTGCCACCTGCTTCCTCAGCCAGGCCAGGCTGCCCTTCACAGCTGAGACCATGAATTCCTGGCCTCCACACCCTGCACAGGGATGCTCAGGGTTCCTGTGGTTGGAGAGACCAGGAACCATTTCTAATTGTGTTTATAAAAATGCATTTGAAGTCTGCAGACAGGGTAGGAAGGAGGAATCTTTTTATTTTATTTTATTCATTTTGCTTACTGCTGTTCCGGGGGTTGAACCCAGGGTGCACTACCACTGAGTTACATCCTTTGCCCTCTTTATTTTTTATTTTCAGACAGGGTCTCACTGAATTGCCCAGCCTGGCCTCAAATTTGTGAGCCTCCTGCCTCGGCCTCCTGAGTAGGTGGGATTATAGGCATACAGCACCATGTCCAGCAACATAGACATTAAAACAGCCACTTGGCAAACTAAACATTGAGGTTCAGGCAAAGTGATGTGCCCAAATAATAGCAGGGGAGCTGAAGTTCAGACCGACCTAGACTGGGTGGAGGTGACATCCCCGAACAGTTGTTCCACCTTGGCATCAGGGCCTTGCCACAGCCTCCTAACTAGCTGCCCACCTCCTCAAGGCTGACCCTCAGCAGTCCTCCCAGCCCTGCAAGCACTAGCTGCTACATCCCAATCCCAAGCCAGGGGAGGCTGCTATCACATTATACACATGGGGCTTCATTTGGGATGGGACACAGATTGCCAGAGCAGTTGCCTGCTATGCTCAAGGCCCTGGGTTCAACCCCCAGTGCTCCAAAAAAGAAAAAAATTCTTTTCAGCAAATAATTACTACATGCCTATTTTGTGTCAGCCCTGCTTTCTGCCCTCACAATTCCTCAGGTAAAGCTAACATTTGGTGGATAAAAGTAGAGAGGCAAGGTGTGACGTATACCTGTGATGCTAGCACTTGGGAGGCTGAGGCAGGAGGACTGCAAGTTTGAGCCCACGCATGCATTTAACATGAACTTGTCTCAAAATAGAAAATTACAAAAGGGCTGGGATATAGCTCAGTGTGAAGGACCTGGGTTGGGTCCCCAGGACTGGGGGGAAAAAAGATTGTGTTAAGCAGTGTGAGAAGACTAGAGAACTGTGGGTGGGGCCAGGGGCCTCTGGATGTCCCCCAAGCTGAAACCAGAATTGAATAGGTGTGACTTGTCCTCAGAGTCCTGCAGGCAGCTTCTGCCCTGGTCCAGATGTCTCAGTATCTATGTAGTAGGCCAAAGTGATGAGGCAGGAGGAAAGCAGTGAGGGGCGACTGGACTGCTGGCACACCAGATTCTTGTCCCTGAGGTTGGGAAGAAGACTACAAGCCAGGTGAAGCCGGGCATGGTGGCACATGCCTGTAATCCCAGCACTCGGGAGGCTGAGGCAGGAGGATCGCTGTGAGTTTGAGACCAGCCTGGGCTACATAGTTCCAGGTCAGTCTCAGCTACATAGTGAGACCCTGTCTCAAAAAAAACCAAAAAAACAAAAAACATGCCAGGTAAGACAGAGTTCCCACGAGGCAGACCTTTAGGCAAAGGCCTGGCCCAGCACCATCCATCCTTGAACCCGTGTGCCCCTAGGCCTGGAGATCGGTCACAGTGGATTGACCAGAGGGGACCAGGAGACCCACGGGTCCTAGGAAGCCCTTTCCTGGGATCTGCCAGGCTCAAGGCTGTTCTCTCCCAGCCAGGACCTATCTCAGCCCACTGCATTTTTCCACCTTGCATTGTCACCATCACTCCACACAGATCCGTGAAACCCTGCGAGGCACAGGGGCTACGCCGGCGTGAAGTCAAAGCTGTAAGAAGCTCTGACTTCGCAGACAGATATTCCTGAGTTCAAATGCCACCTCCATCACCAAGTGAGCAAGTCACCCCCACCTTGCACTTTGTTTCTCATCTGCCAGATGGGGCCCCAGCCTCCTGAGGCTCTCCAGGATCCCCAGCGCGGGTATGTGCTAGCCTGCAGCGGTGTAGAAGGCAGCCTGGGGCGACTTCCTCCTCTTCCCTGAGCTGCTTCCCTCTCTGTTCGGCTGAGGCGAGCTGCACAGATAAAGCACATGCATGAAACGATGTAGATGTAGCTCCTTAACTCCTGTCCCCCGGCCACTTCCATCTCATCGGACAAATTTCCAAAGCTGCACAGGTGCCCTCCTCCTCGACTGCACCCTGCTGCCAGACAGCCCTTCCCACACCACCTTCAGCTATGCCAGGCTGGCCCAGCTGGCAGCTCCTGACATCGGCAGCTAATTTGGGAAAGCTGCCAGGTAGGGGGACGGGGGACGGCAGCACAGGAGAGGAAAAGCAGCCTCGTGGTGGGAGCCCCAGCTCTCACAGTGCTCACTTGGGCATGTCCTGTGCTCCCAACGGTGCAGGATTAGGTAAGTGCCGAGCAGGAGGCTGGGAAGGTGCAGGTACTGCAGGGGGAGTCACATGTAGTCCTCCCTGCCTCCTCCCAGCTGCATCTCAGAGTACGAGGCACAGAGACCACACCTTGATGTCCCAGCCTTGTTTTACAGAGGAAGAAACAGGCTGAGGGAGGTCTCCTGCAACATTAACTAAATATGAGAAGAGATTCAAACCCAGGTCCCTAGTTCTCCTGAACTCCAGCTCTTTGGTTTTCGATTTTGTTTGGTTTAATTTTTTTGTACTAGGGATTGAATCCCGGGGCCTTCCGAGCTACCTGTTCACCTCCTTTCCTGCTTTAAGGTAGGATCTTACTGAGTCACTAAGTTGTCCAGGCTAGGCTCAAACTCGCCATCCTCCTGCCTCAGCCTCCCAGAGTGCTGAGATTACAGGCCTGTGCCACCATGTCTGGCAGACCCTTTGCCGTCTGTCATCTCCTGACTGAGTGCTGGCCCTGCCTGGGCCTGACCACAAAGAAGGACACACACACACACACACACACACACACACACACACACACTGCTTTGGCCTAGTGGAAGTCACTGAGTCAAAGAAGCCAGTATACAGGCCCAGGTAATATCTGTCTTCCTATGGATGGCCTAAACCATCCTGGCCAGCAGCAAAAGGCCCAGGCCCGGCCGTCAGAAGGAAGAGACTGACGTTTGCCTTACCTGCTGGGCCAGGACCTTCACAGGGACCCCATTTAGTACACAGGGAAACTGAGGCTGAGGGAAAGCAACCTCCCTGAGGGTACACCATGGCTACACCCTAGCCTCTCCCTTGAACCCACCCATCCAGCTGGGCCCAGAGCCTCAGAGACCACCTCTTCCTTCCTTCTTCTGTTCCATGTCCTGTCCCCCCAGGTACCAGGATCAGAGGCTTTGGATGATGAGGACCTTAGAAACTGTCACATCTGGGCCCTGAACAGATTCTAAAGAGACTCAGAGAAGGAAAGGAACTACCCATGGGCGCACAGAAATATGGGACTCGGAGTCAGCATGGTGGTGCATGCCTGTAATCTCAGCACTATAGGAGGCTGAGGCAGGAGGATCTCATGTGCAAATCCAGCCTGAGTAACTTAGCAACTTGGCAAGATCTTGTCTGAAACTACAAAAGGGCTGGAGATGTAGCTGAGTGTGAAGGCCCTAGGTTCAATCTCCAGTACTATAAAAAAGAGAGGGAGGGGAGGAGGTCCCCATGGATACTGTGATCATTATGCACTGTAAACATATACAGATAAATAAAAAATAAATAAATGCAAAGGAAAGGAAAGGAACCCGAATGCAGGGTACAGAGTAGGGTAAGCAGGGCTAGGTTGGGGGCTGGAAGGTGGAGGTGTCCCTGTGTCCCTGCCCCCACTCCACCCAAGCTCTCCCCACCATCACCCACCCTATCCCTGTTACTTGCGGAAGGACACTGCTTCTGCAATTCTCCTTCCGCCTTGGTCCTCACTCCCTCTCTCTCTGCTGCATCCACCATCCCACAAACAGGCTGGAAAATCTTCAATCCTAGCCAGGTGTGGTGGTACAAACCTGTAACCCCAGCACTCTGGGAGGCTGAGGCAGGAGGATTGCAAGTACCATACAAGTCCTACCTGGGCAATTTGGTGATTTAGTGAGATCCTGTCTCAAAATTTTAAAAAATTTATAAAGGGGTGAGCATGCAGCTCAGTGCAAAGCCCTTAGGTTCAATCACTAGTACCATCTAAAAATGAAAAGTTCAACACTGAAGTTTTAAGTACCAACCTCCTGGGCCCCTGTTAGCCTCCAGCAAGCTCTTTGGAAGCATGGTCCACATTCGCAACTTCTGCTTTGTCTCCTCCGGGGTCTCCTGCCCTCAAGCCAGACCCTGAGCCCCTGACACCGCTGGGCAGAAGTCATCCTCCTCAGAGTCCCCACATCAGCTGGGTCACTGCTCAGGGACATCTCCCTGAGCCTCATGGGACTCAGCCTCCCCCAGAAATGCTCCCTCTGCTGGGCTCCAGGGTCCCCTCCCTCTGGGCTGCTCCAGCTGTCTCCTCTGCTGCTTGCTCCATCTCCCACACCGAGGTCAGAGGACGCTGGGCTCCACCCTGGTGCTCTGCCTGTCTACCCTGGCTCCCTGGGTTATCCACCAGCCATGGGGCAGGAGTCCTGTCCACACCCGGACCACTTCCAAATGTGCTTCCCCAGCCTGCACCTCTGCCCTGAGCCTGTTCCTATGTTCTTCTACCTGCCTGGCACCTCCACTTGGAACCCATGCAGAATCTTGACCTTACTTTGCCAAAGATGGTTCTAGTTGCCTCCAAACCTGCTGCTACCACATCTCTTCAAAATTAAGAGCCCTACCATTTATCAGGTGCTGGGATTGAATCTAGAGCCTTCACACTGAGCTACATCCTCAGAACTTTTTATTTTTAATTTTGAGACAGGGTCTTCCTAAAGACGTTAAGTTCTCCAGGCTGGGCTTGAACTTGGGACCCTCCTGTCTCAGCCTCCTAGAGTACAGGAATTACAGGCCTGCACCACCACTACCATCTCAGAGCCATTGAAGTTTCCACCTGCCCTCTCCTCTCCCCACATCTCCTTGGCCTCCCTTCCTCTTGGGACTTAGGCCTGTGCCTGGCACGTAGTAGGCACTCACTAAATGTCTGTGGAACCTCTGGGTGGGTGGGGGCCAACGGCGCCAGCCCTGCTGTGTCAGGATGGCCAGGTCACCACCAGGTGGTGCTGCAGATGGGCCCTGGGGAGTGATCTCAGTCAGGCCTCCTAATCTGTCCTCTCAGCAAAGCTCCCTGGTCTTCCGTGCCAGGTGGCGCCTTGGGGCACCAGCTAACCCAGCCACTGCCCTGCCTGCCTCCCAAGCCTACTGCAGCTGCTGTCTAGGGTGCCCGCAGGCCCTGGGAGGAAAAGGGCTGCTGCTCCCCTGGCCTGAACTTGCAGGCTCTGTCCCCAGAGGGAGGGAACTGTGCAGCAGAGGGTGGCAGGAAGAGGCCCAGTGGAGCAAAGGTCTGTGATGAGGGCCCTGTGGAGGCCTCGGGCTCGGAGCCTGTTGGTTGAGCCAATCTTCTAGTCCTGCCTGCTTTTGACAAGCAGGGCCCTGAGCCTCAGTTTCCTCCTGTCAAATAGTAAACTGGGTGTGGTGGCACAGACCTTGTAACCCCAACATTCTGGGAGACCGAGGCAGGAGGATCACAAATTCAACCCCAGCCAGGCAACTTAATTTAGTGTCTCTCGGGGTGGGGTGGGGGGGTGTTTTCTTAAGGGCTAGGGATAAAAAAGGGTGGGGGTTTGGGGCTAGGGATATAGCTCAGTGCAAAGGTTCAATCCCCAGTATCACAAAAGAAAACAAAAAAGTCTGAAGCCCTGAGTGGGGGTATCAAGGCAGACCTGAAATATCATGAGGCTGAGGGGCTTTTGGGGGGCTTCCCTGAGTGGTGGGCAGTGTGGGGGTCAGGAAGAGGCAGGACAGGAAACCAGGGACCTCTGGGACCCCAGTATCCTGCTCAGTCAGGCAGCAAGGTCTCTGGAGCCTCACCTCCCCCACAGCGGTGACCTGAAATGCCCTGCGTCTGTGTTTGAGCATTGGTGCGCTGATGCATCTGTGGGCATCCTGGGTGGCAGGGTCAGAGGAAGTGTGTGTGTTGTGTGTGTGTCCACTCCCAGGAGCCCTGTCACCAGGGACCCAGGGCACCAGGGGCTCTCATCAGCAAGCCAGGAACATGAGCAGAGTACCTGCTGGCTCAGTCAACAGCGAGGGCAGCGCCCTGGCCGCATCAGGACCACCCCCTCCAGGCCCCGGGTGCTGCACATTTTCTCTCTCTCTCCTCCACGGTTCCGTGTTTGTGTGCGATTTGCATACATTTGCATTCAGCCCCCACCCCGGGTTCTTCCTCCCTAAAGGAGCAGGGCAGCTGCCATCCAGTCAAGGTCACTGGCGACTATGCC
Source organism: Fukomys damarensis (assembly GCF_012274545.1). Lineage (NCBI taxonomy): Eukaryota > Metazoa > Chordata > Mammalia > Rodentia > Bathyergidae > Fukomys > Fukomys damarensis. The sequence continues at coordinate 6,614,531 of NW_022900931.1, read as the reverse complement.
TGCCACAAGGTGAAGGGTGACAGGGATTAAACTGCAGGAATATAAGGGATGGAATCAGTACCTTAGCACTGAGATACACTCCATCCTCTTTCAAATTTTTATTTTGAGTCACGGTCTTACTAAGTAAGTTACCCAGGCTGGGCTCAAACTTTTGATCCTCCTGCCTCAGTTACTGTCTCACTCAGCTTCCTCCAAACCTCTGGACTTGGGGGCAGGGCCTGTATCGCATGGGCAGTCACGGTAGCTGCCTGGTAAGTAAGTTCCTTTAATGGGACCTGTCTTTGGTGGAGCACTCACTAGACATCAAACCCAGTGCTGGTGCTCAGCACTTTCCAGGCACCCCGTCAGCCTGATTCCTCCCAGAGAGTCCCACCTCACCTCAGGCACATTTTATAGTGAGAAGTCTGAGAAAAAGAGAAAATTATTTGGGCAAGGTCACCGGCTACAGAGAGCTACAGGCAGGATTCAGACAGATCTGTGTGCATCTGGGTCTCAGAGGAACCAGACTACTTAGCTGAACTGGAACCTGACCAAGGGGTGAAGGTGAAAAATGGTCACAGAAACAAGTTAAAATGGGGGGTGGCAGGGCAATCATGTCTCCCTTTGACATAAAGCCCCAAATAAGTGGGACACCTCGGCTTTGCTCAGACACAGCAGGAGCAATTAGGGTTCCACGGGATTCATCTGTTCCCACCCTGGCCGTACTTCTCCAGGTAAACAACTTAACCTTGGGTGTTTTTACTTTTCCCTGCAGCGTATTAGCTGTCTTTCTCAGTGCTCCTGGAGGCAGAGGAGGCCAATTAGGGCTCATTCTTACCATCTGATCTCCAGTCTCCGACCTTCTAGGTGCAGCATTGAACCAAAATGTCAAGAAATGGAGTTTTTAAACTGGGCACATAGCTGGGGCTATGTAGCAAGACCCCGTCTCAAATCTTATGGGCCTATAATCACAGCAGTCTGGGAAGCTGAGCCAGGAAGATCACAAGTCCAAGCCCAGCCTAGGCAATTTAGCAACTTAGTGAGGCACTGTCTCAAAGTAAGAGAACAAAAAAAAAAAAAAGAATGGCAGGTGGGCGCGGTGGTGCATGCTTGTGATCCCAGCACTAGGGAGGCTGAAGCAGGAGGTTTACCACAAGTTCAAGGCCAGCCTAGGCTACAAAGTGAGTTCATGATCAGCCTGAACTGGGCTGGGGATTTTTTAGAAAATTATGAATATATTCTTCAAAGTATTGCATTTAAAGTTTATAATGTGAGCACTACAGATGTGTTGCAAACATTTTGAGTGCCATTATATTCACTAGAATAAGGATGACATTACATTATTTTCATTTTAAGGCTATCACTGATTACATTCATAGACACTTTAAGACTCCTGTTTACTTTCAAAGAATGGATCAAGGCAATGGGCCAGGGATTTTGCTCATGGGTTCTGCCACCTGCCTTGAAAGTGCAAGGTCCCAGGTTTGATCCCAGGTACCAAAAAAAGAAAAAAAAAGAAAAGAAAAGATCAGGAGCCGGGATTTAACTCAGTGGTTCTGCCGCCTGCTTCGCTAAGTGAAAGGACCCAAGTTCGATACCCAGTACCCCCCACCAAAAAAGAAAGAAAAGATCAGGCTGAACTACCTAGTGAGACCCTGTGTCAAAGAACAAAACAAAATAAAAACAAAAACAACCAAAAAGAGCTGTGGGTATAGTTCAGTGCAAAGGCTCTGGGTTCAATCAGTAATACAAAAAGGAAAAAAAAAACTTTAAAAACTAATACAAAGCCAGTCTTGATAGCACAAGTTTGTAATCCAGTACTCAGGAGCCTGAGGCAGAAGAATCACAAGTTTGAGGCCAACAAGACCCTGTCTCAAATCCCTGAAAAGAGTTCAAATCAAGCTTTGGTGACTGCCCCATGCAAGACCCAGCCAGGGGTTGGTCGCAGAGGTCCACAGCCCATGCGAGGACCCCTCGTACTCTTTCAGCGTCTGGGTGGGCCCTGGAGGGGTCCTCTGCAGAAGCCCTCCATTTCCTTTGAGTCTGGGTCCAGTGAGACACTCAGCTTCTGCTCTGTACCCCATCATCTCCAGGATGGGCAGTGTGGAAACTGGGTCAGGCAGGGCGAGGTGGGGTAGGATGGGGAGGTGGGGGTGGGGAGGCAGCCGAGGCTGGAGAGTTTAAAAATAAACCTGTGAGCTCCAGCCACAGCTTCCCAGGGTCTGGTGACATCATCCGGGCACAGGATGTCCCTGGCAGGGGCTGGGAGTGACAGAGGGGTCTGCCCTTTCTGTCCCCAGGAGGTGAAACCAGACTGGATTGTCCTGGGGCCAGGGGCCTGCCTGCCACCCTCCCCCAACACTTGCAGTTATTCCATTCTGAGTGGGGAACCTGAGGTCCAGAGCAGGTGCGAGGAGGTTGGGCAGGTCCAGGACAAACGCCAGCAGTCTTAGCCCTCCAGTGTGGTTCTGGAAGCCTGGTAGGCATGGCTGAGAGGACTGGAGCGGGGTGGGACAGAGGCAAGGGACACAAGTGAGCTAATTTCTGGCCTTGGGATGGACTGATTGCTCAGAACAGGCAGGCCGCCTGTGGGCCCTGCTCCTCTCTGACCCAGGGAAAGGAGGAATGAGGCAGAGACAAGCACTGCTTTGTTACTATTTCGGTTTCTGAGACAGGGTCTTGCTCTGAAGTTCAGGCCGATCTTGAATTCACTGTGTAGCCCAAGGTGGCCTCAAACTGGAGGCCACCTTCCTGCCTTAGCCTCCTGAGTTTTGGGATTACAGGCACACACCAGGCCTGGCTGAGCACATTTCATAGCGGAAATGAAGACCCAAACGGATAAAATGGTCTGTTCCAGGCCACTCAAACAAACACAGCAGCCCTAACTGAAACCAGGGCTGATGGGAGGGAGGGAGGGAGCCAGGCCCAGAGCTAAGGTGCAGCCTGGGTGGGGAGTGCGAACCCAGGGGATGGGGTAGGAGGAGCCTTGCTCTGCTCCTCTGCCTGTCCCCCAACCCCCAGCGTTCAGGACAAAGTCCAGCCCCTGGCCTGGCCAACTCTCCCGCCTTAGGCCTCCTCCCTCTGAACCGCAGGCCCAGAGTGTCAGCCTCACCCCGGCACCCGCCCCATCCCTAAAGCAATTGCTATTTCAGGTCCCTGCGCCGCTGAACAAGCTGTTCCGCCACCTGGAATAACCCCTTCTGTATCTGCCCAGAGAACTCCTATTCATCGCTTGGAGCTGCCCTGCGCCTTCAGACAAGGGTTAGGACTGTGACTGTTAGGTTTGCTACCCACCTCTCTTCCTGCACTCACAGCCTGCTAGGGCGGGGCTTGGATTTTATTGTTTCTTATGCTTTGCTCCTGCCTGGAAAGAACATTAAATCGGGTCTCGCTTCCTTTCCTTCCTCCCTGCGGTTTCAGTGTCACCCCGTATTCCATTGTCCCGGACCGACCGTTTTAGGGAGCCTGGCTGGAGAAGAGCAAAGGTTTTAGGGTGTGGGCCGGGATGCGCCTCGGTGCCAGCCGCCTGCCGCCCTTTCCTCCTGTCCCAAGGGTGAAGCGCCCAACGTGGGTCCACTGAACCGAGACTGGCCGGAGACCCCCACCCCGAGGCCCGGAGACCCTGAGTCCCGAGAGCCCGGCTCCCATCCGCGGCAGGGGGATGGTGTGTGCCAGTGCCTGGGCTTGGGACGGCAGTGGAGCTGCAGGTGACACGGGGCTGTGGCCGGAAGCGAAGCCTAGGGCTGTAGGGAGGGACTGGGGGCGCGGCAGTGGGACGACCTGGGCTCCGATCGCCCCCCGCCCCACCCCCAAGCACAGTCGCGACCGCCCGGGGGGGTCC
>NW_022900931.1:6569733-6610694 GCF_012274545.1 Fukomys damarensis | reverse complement strand
CGAGGGGTGGGGGGGGGGGGGGGGGAGCCCAGCATCGCCCCCTTCTCGGGCTCTGGCTGGACCCACCAAAGGGGGACCAAAGGAAAACAACAACACTAGCTAAGACTCTCAGGACCCCGCGGAACCCCGACTGCGGTGAGGCCTGGGGTGAGTCTTACGTGCGGAGAAGCCCAGTGTGGCTGGTTCCTCTCCTGCTTCTGGGTGACCTCCAAGCCTCAGCATGCCTGCCTGGGAAATGGTCCCTTCCTCTGGTGTCCCCTGGCTGCCAGGCAATGTCCCTTGGCTCCTTGTCCCTTTGCTCTGAGAGCCAGTAGTCCGCCTTTTGGCCTGGCTGCAGCTACAGGTACAGCTGGTGCCCAGGGACTAGGGAATAGGAGGTTTCCCACCTTTGAAGGTTCCCTGCATTCCCTTCAAGGTGTCAGTTGCCCACCTGTCACCTGTTTTTATTTGTTTTCCAGGGCTACCAGGGGTCGAACTCAGGACCTTTCAGTTTTGAGACAGGTGTGGACCCACTGAGCTAAAGCCCCAGCCGACTGATTGGTTTGTTTTTTGAGAGAAGGTCTTGCTATGTAGTTCAGCCTAGCCTCAAACTCACTATGTAGCTACATAATGTGTTCAAAGAGAACCTAGACTACACAGTGAGGAGACCCTGTCTCAAAACAACAACAACAAAAGCTAAAAAGATAAAAGCGTAGGCTTTTCGATGAGGGAGGCATGGCTCAGGATTTGGGGACAGTCTTACCTTTCTCCTTTGCTTCCTACACAGGACACAAATGCCACTGTTGCTGCTGACACCCACCCCTGGAGCTGTGAGCCGAGAGCTTTATGCTCATCTCTTCTTGAGCAATGTGAGGGGAGAATTAGTGTCCTTTTACAATGGGCAGATTTATTGCTCGGGCTTGGGTGACTGAGTCCAGCTTGGTTCACCTGAGGCTTAGTGTGAGCACAGCCCTGGATTTCATCCCCAGCACTGCAAGAAAACACAAAAAAGAAACTGTGTGTCACCTGGCCTTGAGCCATACACCTTGCAGGTGACTGTCCTGTTCTCAGTGTGGGCCCAGGCCCATGTGCAGCAGGTCCAAACTTTATTGCCCTCAATAAATACTTCTCAAATGAGCAAAGGAATACGTGTCTGGATCCCACCCAGCGCTTCCCCAGCACTTGCCAAGACACCCAACCCCTGGTATCAGTGGTGCGGCCTGTCCCTTTGGTTCTTGGAGCTCAGTTTCCTCACCTCCAGGATAAGAGTCATGAACTAGCACTCTGGGCGGCTGTGGCAGGAGGATCACAAATTTGAGCCCAGCCTGGGCAATTTAACAGCCTCTCAATCCCCAAAACACAAACAAACAAACCAAAGTTCTCAAGGTCACATAGACAGTGAGAGCCAGGCCAGCATTTTTGGCATCTGCACTCTCAAAGAATTTAGCCCAGATGATGGCTGTTGTCAGTGATATGGGCAGATAGAGGCATGAAGTGGAGAAAGACTCCTGAGGTCTTGCGGGACGCCAGGGGCCCTCTCTCCAGGGCTGCACCTCTCCACTCAGGGTGGCAAGACGGTGTAAGGACAAGTCCTTTGCTCATGCCATCCCTTCCACTCCATTGGCTGGCTGCCCGTCTCCTCTGCCAGCCACTGTTCCTGTGGGCTGGCCAATCTGGGGCACAGTCCAGGACACTGTGTCCAAAGAGCGGTACTAGTGCAGCCCCCTCGTGTGCCACTGAACTGCCCCACCCCTGGGGCCTTGAGCCAAGCTCGTCTCTCCCCAGCCCTGGCATGGACTGGAGGTCAGAGCTGCCCTCGCACAAGCTGAGACAGTGCCTTCCTCCTTGCAGCCTTGCTTGAATCCATGAGGACAACTTCAAGTCCCTGGGTCAGGCTCCCGGGTGCCTCTTGGAAGCAGCTCAAATGCCCGCTTTTTCTGCTCGTGACGTTTGTGCGGAGAGCCCCTTGGGCAGAGAGCCAGCTCTCTGGCTGCACTGGGGAGCTGGGCACAGCCTTGCTCCACGCAAGCTGAGCTGCACAGAGAGGGCGAGCTTCCTGCAGAGCCATAGCAGAGGCTGCAAGGAGCAAGAGGGGCTGAGGGCCAGGGGTGGTCGGGGGTGTCCTAAAAGAGAAGGAGCGCAAAGACACAGGCCTGCTCCTCCAAGTTTCTCTCTCCAGTCCAGGGCTTGATTTAACTGCCACCTCCCAGAGAAGCCTTCCACGGCCCCAACCCTGCATTGTACAGCAAGGGTCCCTGGCACAGCTCTCTGCCGTCTCTCCTTGCTGTGTTCCCTGAGGATGTGTCTAGACATGGATGTCCTCTTTCTTCCTCTCTTCTTTTTATTTTGCATCAGTGGGGATGGAACCCAAGCCCACATGCAAACTTAGGCAAGCACTTTATCAGTATGCTACATCCCCAGCCCTTTTTATTTTGAGACAAGATCTGGCTGAGTTGCTCTGGCTAGGCTCAAATTTATAATCCTGCTGTCTCAGCCAGGTAGCTGGGATTATATGCTTGCTCTGTTGTTCCAGTCCAGTGGAGGTTCTTTATATATTGTGGATACAAGCCCTAATATTTATGATTTGAAAATATTTTCTCCCTCTCTGTGGCTTATCCTTTCATTCTGTTATCAGTGTCTTCCTTTTTTTTTGTTTGTTTTTGGTTTTGGTTTTTGAGACAGGGTCTCACTATGTAGTTGAGACTGACCTGGAACTCACTATGTAGCCCAGGCTGGTCTCGAACTCTCAGTGATCCTCCTGCCTCAGCCTCCTGAGTGCTGGGATTACAGGTGTACATCACCACACCCAGCTTTATCAGTGTCTTCCTAAAACAGGTACTTAATTTTGGTGACATCAATTTCTCCATTTTTCTGTCTTGGATCATGGCTTTGGAGGATGTCTAAGAAATCTTTGCCTATCTCAAGACCACAGAACTCTTCTGTCTTTGAAAGGTTCTATATTTTGGGATTTTACCTCTGACCTCTGAATAGCTCTTGTGGCCTAAAGAAGTATCCAAGCCATACAAGGTATGGTGGCAAAAACCTGTAATCTCAACTACTCAGGAGGCTGAGGCTGGAGGACCTGAAGTTCAAAGCCAGCATGGACAATCTAGCGAAACCCTGTCTCAAAATTTAGAAAAGTTCTGAGGGTGTACCTCAGTAGTAGAGTAGCATATGTGAGGCTCTAGTACTGCAAGAAAAAAAAAGTCAAGGCCTGGCACAAAGGAAGAGGTCTGAGAAGGTTTGTCGATTTTATGTGTGAGAGAAAGCTCTCTTGGGGTAAGATAAAATTCCAGCCCCCAGGTTGTTCCGTGGTAGAGTGCTTGCCTAGCACAAGGCACCAGCACTGAAAAAAAAAATTCCATCTGGGGTGCAAGGCCCATGATGTGACCTTGGGACCTCTTCAAGGTCACCTCGTACCCCTACCCTGAGCAACTGTGCTTGTTTCTACCTCTCACCTTTTGAAGCATCCAGTCCCTCTACCTTCCTACTGCTGTCTGTTCTGTTCAATATTTGCCAAAGGATCTTGGAAATCAGATCACAGATTGAAAGCCCCTTGGTCAGAAAGGCCTCCCTTGCCCTGACCATGCTATAAGGCTTACTTGGTCATCATTGGTTGTCAATGCCTTTTTTTTTTTTTTTTTAAAGATACGGTCATCATAGGCAGTCCTGGCTGGCCTTAAATTTGAGATCCTCCTGCTCCAACCTCCTGAGTGTTGGGATTATAGGCATGCACTACCATACCCCACTTGATTGGGACTTTCTACTGAAACAGCCTTAATTTGCCATTTTCTCATTTGTGGTCAACAGAATCTTGAATGAGAGACTAGGGACTTTTTTCTGCCTAGAGCAGTGTCAGCATTTATGGAAGCTCCGTGTTGCTTTATTTTTTCACTTGTGCTAGGGATGGAATCCAGGGCCCCATGCGTCATGGCAAACCCTACTGCTAAGCAGCACCCTGGCCCCTGGGCTGCATGTTGAATGCTGAGTGTGAAACAGAGGATGTGAGGACAGAGCTGGAAGAGGACCTGGATGTCTAAGGCCACCTCGCCAGGCCTTTTCTCTAGGCCAGACTTCCTTGCCTGCCATGGCCCCCCAGGAGTTTGATAAGCTTCTTGTGCCTTGAGGGCATCCAGCAGGGCCAGTCTGTCACTTTATCCCCCTCTCCCGGGGAAAGGTGCCACCACAAAGCGTCCTCCTCCTATGCTCCTTCTCAGAGCAGGGAGAGGTGCCCGTCTGGGGAGCAGCCTGCCTGGCCTAGCTGGAACGGAGCCGCCCCCATCACACCCATGGGAAATATGTCAAGAGAGGTTCAAGGTTACACAGTGAATTAGCAACTTCTGTGACCTGGAGCCCAGTTCTCTCACTGGCAGTGAAATTCTCCAGATGAAAAGCAGGGCAGGCTCAGGTCACCCGGGGCCTTGGGGACTTCCGGCCTGGGTGAAGCTTGTCCACAGGTTGCACCCAGGCAGAACTTAGCCAGTCTGGCTGGCCAGGCCCAGGGCAAGGAGGGCGGGCGCCCTTTTATCCTAGGCTCATTCATGGGGAAGGAGCAATGGTGGGGACCAGACGGTGGCATCCCTGGGCTTAGGGGCGCTGACTCAGGCAGTGGAGTTTGCCAAGTGACTCACCTGCTGTCTGCCTGTCCGCCTCTTCCTCTCCAGGGAAAAACTCCCAGAGGTTTTGGGGACACGTGTGGAGGGCCTGCCCCCTCCTGGAGAGGAGGGGCGTGAAGTTCCCTGGCAGTATGGTCTCTTGCTACCACCAAGGCAGAGGGCAAGGAGAAGCAGCCCTAGCTCTGCCTCGATTTCCTTTTCCGCCCTACTTGGTCTTGCTGCTGGTGAACTTGGGGTTTGGCCTGTTTGCTGAAGCTGGGAAGCTGCTGGGCTGGGCTGGCTGGTGGGATTGTGGATGGGCAGTAATGACCACGATGATGAAAATGCTACTTGCCGCTTACTTGTTTACCTCAGACCAACTTGTGCACTCAGCATTTTCCACTCATTTCATTTTCTCAAGGAGGTAATTTATTAGCCCTTTTTTAGAAGGGAGGGAACTCGGGCCCCAGGGACAGTGCGGTGATTTGCTCAAGGTCCTCCACCTGGGAAGTGGTAGCGGCGGACCTGCAAGCTGTGCTTTTGGGTTATCTTTTGGCTGAAAGAAATAAGTAGGGGAAGGGATGTCTTACGATGTAGCCCAGGCTGGCCTTAAACTCAGGTGATCCTCCTGCCTCAGCCTTCTGAGTGCTGGGATTACAGGTGTGTGCCACCACCCCTGTAACTGAGCTAAGGGGATCCTTTCTCTTTAGTGTTTGCTGGGTTCCCTGGGGAGGGACACCGCCTTGCCTTTTTCCCTGCTGCTCTCTCCACCTCCTCCAGAAGGCTGTCTCAGATCTAGGGGTACCTAGGCCCCTTGTGCAGAGTTGTCCTCAAACCGCTTTCCAACTTGTGTTCCCAGGGCAGAGCGGATGTACATGGAGAGTTTGTCTCTAACATAAATGAGCCATGTGTAGTGGTACACACTTGTAACCCCAGCACCTGGGAGGCTGAGGCAGGAGGATTAGTTTGTGGCCAGCCTAGGCTACCCAGTGAGTTCCAGATCAGATGGGTCTTAGGTGGGCTGGAGATTTAGCTCAGTGGTTCCGCTGCCTACCTCACAAGTGCAAGGTCCTGAGTTCCATCCCTGGTGCCAAAAAAAAAAAAAAAAGAAAAATCAGCTCGCTCTACATTGTGAGACCTTGTCTCACACCCCCTCCTCCAAATAACATAAATGAAGCTTTTTTTAGAGGTGGAACAGGAAGAGGTGTTAGTGCAGGTAACTGAGCCTACCAGATTCTTTTTTTTGATCGAACTCGGGACCTCGCACTTGCAAGACAGGTGGGTGGGGGAACCACTGAGCTAAATCCTCGGCCCCTGAGCCTACCAGATTCTTCCTTTCCTTCAGGGCAGAAGCCACAGGCAGTCCCCAACAGGTTGGGGTCTCTTGATCCCCTTCAGAGCCAGTTACACTTGGAGAAGAAATGGAGGTCTGAACATGTAAGCGAATCACTTGTGTAGAAGGTAAGTGTCATCCACTGGCTTGGACAGCACCACAGCCCTTCAGGTCTGTGACAGTAAATCCGACAGGTGACTGTGGCATCTGCTGTCAAGACCTGTGTCTATGGTAATGCAAATCAGAAGCAGCAGGTGAGGAGCTTTTCCACCCAGGTTGAGGGGCCCACGCCCAGTGGGCAGCCTGGACACAGGACAGGCTGGGCCTCTTGCTGTTAGGACAGAGGGCGAGACCCTGAAGAGGACTGGTGGCCAGGCCAAGGGTCTAAACCTCAGGCTCCTGGGCCAATGTCTAGAGGTCAAAATTGGGCTCGGGGGCTCCTAGCTCCCACATGGGGGTGGCGAAGTATTGGCCTGTTGATGCCCCCAAAGCCCTGCTTGTCCCCTGTGGAGGTGCTGCTATTCCACAGCAATTATCACAGCTCTAGCAAGTACTTAAGGTGTCTGAAAGGTGGGCACTGTTCTCCGGACACTGTACTCCAGACTACAGGGTCGACTAAACAACACCAGGCACAAGTCAGACTTGCAGCCTCACCACACATTGGTTCTGAGTTTAGGCAGCTTATCTGTCTCAGCTGTGAGATAACCCCTTCGTAGCAGTCAGGCTGCTGATGGTTAACTAGGATTCCACAAATACCTTCAAGTACCCTGGGCCCAGCTGAGCTCAGGGGCTTGGGTGGCACTGTCATCAAGGGAGGTGGTGGCTGAGACCGAAAGGAAACTGGCCCCTGATGGAACCTCGTTCCAATGTGCACAGGACAGGGTGTGAGCTCTAAAAGAATTTGTGCCATCAGTCAGTTCTGTTCACCTGGGGCTGTCATCGTGAAGATCACCAGATGTCTCCTCAGGCCTATGGGGTCAGGGCCCCCCGCCTCTTCTCCATTCCAAACGGGACCCCAGAAGCACAACAAACTAGGAGCAAGCAGAGGGCTATTATATATCATGCTTTTAATACAAACTTAAAAAAATCTGGAACAATATAAACTGTACAGATTTGATCAATCTTTTTGTTTTGTTTTTAAACTAAATCTCTAAACACACCAATGTTCCATTCCAAAATATTGCACAACATTCTGAATACAAAATGCTTGATTGTATTCCTCCTTCACTAAAGAAAAAAAGGTTATTACCCTGCTCCCCTAGCCCCTCTCCACGCTTGCCTCAACGTCCCCTTCCCATCCCTAGTCACTGCATTGAGAAAAAGACACCATTCTGGACTGACAGTGTACACTCTTTACGAGATACTCCACCTTCAACTTGTTCCCGGGAAAGAGGGAAAGGATGGGGAAAGGGGAGAAAGAGGTTGTATTCTCCTTTTTTTATTTTAAAGTTTGTTTTTTCCTGAAAAAATATTGGTTTTTCTCTTTTTAAGAAAAAATCTTGAAAAGAAAAAATTACGTTTCTTACGTTAGAAATATACATATATTATATATACCTCTTACATTTTACAAATGTAGCAAATTATTCAATACAAATAGACACCAAAAATGTAAAAAAAAAAAAAAAAAATAAAAAAAAAAAAAAAAAAAAAAAAAAAAAAAAAAAAAAAGAAGAAGAAGAAGAAAAAAAAAGTTTTCCTACGAAACCAGGTAAATTAGTGCAGGTTTTTGTTTTCTTAAAAAAAATAAAATTGAAGCAAAAATGCCTGGATTTGAGACAAGACTGAGCTGGGCCTGAAGCCCAGGCTGGAGTCATGCTCCTGAATACACATTTTTCTTCGGATTTCCAAAGACACCAGGGGCTGTCTTCCTGGCCCTGGTGTACTGAGCACTGGGAAACCAGGCGGCCTGCGTGCAGGTGGCTCCTGTGTGCACAACGGGGCTGCGAGGGTCTAAGGCAGATCCAGCCTTTCCCAGAGAGATGTGTCTGCCTGGACTGTCACCTGCGTGGGAGCTGAGGAGGAGGGCAAGGATGGCCCAGACTGGGTGGACTGGTGCAGCGGGATAGAGAAGCCAGGGCCTTGCGCCACCAGGGGAGGTACAGCTGGTGCCCAGTGCAGGGAGAGGCTGGGTTGGACCCACTGCCGCCACAGTGCCCGCTTGGGGCCCCTGGAAAGATGGTACAGGGCAGGGTGCAAGGGCTTTGGTGCTTTCTGGTGATGGAGCCCTGATGCCAAGCACTCCGCTTACCAAAGCATCAGGGCAAGAAAGCTACCCACTGGGCTAAAGAAACCCCTCTTCTGCAGAGGCAGCAGGGTGTGCGTGCACACATTCTTGTGGCCCAAAGGTTCAGAGGGCACTGGCTGTCCTGCCCGGCCGCCCAGGGAACTGCCTCACAGCATCAGGGTCTGGGCTTGAGTGAGGGCAGCCAAGAGGTACAAGACGCTCATAGGCAGGGCACCCATGCACTGAAATGCCGCCTATGACCAGAAGACCAGGAGGTCTCCATTTAAGGCCCAGGATGCCCACTGTGGCACCACCTCCAGCCTCATCCCTTCAGGGTCTCAGGTGAATGGTTCACACCACTGCCAGGGACACAGTAGAGGGCTGGGAAGTCTAGGGACTTCTCTAGGTGTCAAAGGCTTGGCTATGCCCTTCGCTCTTCAGGTTTTTTTTTTTTTGGTCAAAAACAAAAGTGCAGATTCCTCTGCAGTCCGGAAACCAGTTCCTCCTGCAGTGCTTCCCCTGGGAGTGTCCTAGGCTCAGCCACAGCGTCACCCACCACAGGTCCTGCCCTACGAAAGGACTCATCACCCACCCCTGGCCCATCCCAGCTTGGAACATATATAAGCACTTGCTACAATCCAGAATCATACCCAGAGGGGAAGTGTCACAATGCTTGGGATCCTTTAGAACAGGACAGCAAACCACACGCGCTCACACTCAGTCACAGGCACATGCAGACACACACTTATCCCACCTTCCTCCCCACAACGTCATGCCCACAGCAGACAGGGCTGCTTTAGTGAGAAAATGAGGCCACATGTTTCGAAGGCTGCATCTTCAGGGACACAAGGATGGTCTAGGGCAGGAGGGAGGGTGGCACAGGGACATAGGACAGATGAAAGCATCTCAACTAAACACAGCTCTCTCTTCGGGGAGGGTGTTGGGAGGCCCAGCCTGAGAGGAGGGGGTCTGCGGTCAGAGTTACTAGGGGGCAGGGCCAGAGAAGACCTGCTGAGGCTGGATGGCTTTGAGTGAGAGGATAACTGGGTGACAGCAGGGACACAGGGCCAGCCTCTCCCTACTCTGGGAGGGCCCGGCTGCAGCTGCAGTTCCTCCTTCCCTGTGAGCTTGGCCACAGAACCCTTAAAGGAGTGTGAAGGAGGGCAGGGAGGGCAGGGAGCAGCAATTCACATCTGGACCATTCTCAGCACAGGAAGCCACTAATTAAAGATGCTCTATAGAAAACTACTTGTAGAAAAAGTAAAAGAAGAAAAAAATACAAAACCCAAACCAACCAAATAAATCAGAGGCAGGCAGGAAGACAGTCAAGGAGTTGAGTTAAACACGATCTGCTGCTCCGGGAGACCCTCCCATGCCATGCCTGGGCCAGGTCCGTTGTAGACATGACAGCAAGAAGACTGGCAATCTTTCTATACACATTTCTCTTCTTTCTTGTCCGCCTCTTCTTTCCTCTCTCCCGCTGGTGGTCTGGGGTGCTCTGAGGCCTGTAGGCGGCGCGTGGTCAGTTGGCAAGTACCACGGGCTGGAACGGCTGGCTGGGGTACTGCATGGTACTCAGATTGTAGCTTAGGCCCTCCACGAAAGGCGTCTTCTCCAGGAAAAGGCTGTTGGTGCCACCTCCGAACACCTGGGCCACGTCAAAGCTGCTGCCGTTGCAGGTGCTGGCCCCACTGCCCTGGCCATCAGCCCCATCGAAGAAGAGGCTGGGCGAGCCACCACCATTGTACACGAACTCCTTGGCATTGGGCGAGAGCTGGGACTGAGGCGCTGGGCTGGCTGGGACGAAGTTCAGTGAATGCATAGACAAAGACAGGCCCTTGTGCTTCAGCAGGTTGCTGGTGGGCGAGCGGGCCACGTGCGGCTGCTGTGGTGGTGGCTGCTGGCCACTTGCCCCACTGCTGCCTGCACTGCCCCCACTCGATGCCCCGCCGCCCTTCTTCATCTTGGTGGAGCCAAATTTGGTGGCAGCAAAGGAAGCTGTGGTGAAGGTGATGGGTTGTGCGGAGCGGGGGATGAACGTGGGGCTGGGCGACTGGCCGAAGGGTGGCGATGGGGAGCTGGACAAGGAGCTGTCCTGGCTGCCAATGGGTACAAACACCTGGGCGTCAGGGTTGAAGCTGCTCTTGATCTCCTTGTCCAGCTCGGGGGCGCCCCCACCCTCGCTATCATCCAGGTACAGCACTTTCACAGTGCCCTTCTCGCCAATCTGGTAGGATACCTCAAAAGGGTCGATCCAGACGCTCAGCTCCTCGGGCACGTTGGCCCGCACATCCTCCACTGCCAGGCCGCTCCGCCTGGCAGCCAGCTCCACCACGGGGTCTACCATCTCTCCAATGTGGACGCAGCGGAAGCCAGAGCCCTTCAACGGCTTGTCGGGGTACCAGTGGCCTTCGTATTTCTTTTTCAAGAGCCGCTCCAGCTCCTCCCCAAACAGATCTGCACGGCGCCGGGGCAGCTTGTTGTATAAGTAGGAGATGATGAAGTTCAGCGCCACTTTGATTTCCAGCTGCATGGTCCCTTCTGAGGCAGAATTAGGGCAGGGCAAGTGCACAGGCCGAGGTCGGGGGCAGGAGATGCACGGTGCACAGCCTCGGGCTCCAGATGGTCCTAGGAAATGAGAAAGGGGAAGAAGAAAGGCCCTGTGAGTAGATATGCAGGTGGTGGCAGCCAATGCTGAAGGACAGACAGCACCGACTCTGAGCCAAGCGTGGTGACAAATGCCCTGGATCTCAGCCACTTGGAAGGCCGAAGCAGGGAGAACACACTATAAACTGCCATACTTAGCAAATAACTATGATTTAAAGGTAAAAAAAAATTTTCTTTTTTGGTATCAGGGATTGAACTTGGCTCCTTGCGCTTGCAAGACAGGCGGCAGAACCACTGAGCTAAATCCCTGGCCCAGATTTAAAGGTAATTCTAAAAAAATCAAGGTGCTGAGTTTTCCACCAGCTTGAAGGTTACAATATACACTACCCACACTTTTTTTTTTTGGTGGTACTGGGGATTGAACTCTGGTCCTTGAGCTTGCGAGGCAGGCTCCAGAACCACTGAGCTAAATCCCCAGCCCCTTAGAACTCTTTATTTGCTGTCTTGAAGCTGTGCCCCCAAACTGTCTCAGCACAAGAGGCAAGTGTAAAATCTTCAGCTGTCTTTCCACGGACAGGGATACAGGTCACCGCACAGGAAGGAGTGCTGGCAACTCTTCACAGGGGCTGGGACTCCAGTCACATCCATCTGTCATCCAGGCCCCACAGCTCTGTACGCTCAGGCTCAGTCTGGGTTTGCAAACTGCCTTCCTGACTCCCCAGTGTGACCAAAGCCACAGAGACAGCCTCCAACTTTGGGACAAGAGCATGGTCCAAGAAAGAAGGCAAGATCTTGTCAAAGCCAGAGACTGGGGCCAACAAGGGGACAGACCGCTGTAAGGGAAAGCAGGGCGTGGAGGGTAGCAGTGTAGAGAGCACTCGAGAGCCGTGGTGTGGTGAGGCACACTTGCAATCTTAACCTCCTGAGAGGCTGAGGTAGGAGGATCTCAAGTTTGAGGCCAGCCCAGGCAACTTAAGTGATTTAGAAATGCCCCATCTCAAAATTTAAAAAAGGTTCGGGGGAGTGCGCAGCTCAGTACAAAAACTGTGTTCAATCCCTAGCATCTCACCCAGTACACACACACACACACACACACACACACACACACACAGAGCAACCGGGAGAAAGCAGAGAAGAAATTTTCCATCACCCTGCAGCCTGCAGCTGGGGACCCATCATCACTCAGTCTCCCAGGGACATCTGCCCACCTGTCCTCGGCACAGGGTCAGATTTATCAGGTGTTTGGAGATCCCTAGAGGCGGCAGCCAAGGTAAACACTCGCTTGATATTTTGGGATTCTCGCAGCCAGATGCCCCCCCAGGGCTAAAAGGCTTAAGCTGCTGGCCTGGGCTAGCCTAGGGTTTCAGGAAGATGATCTGTGAGGTCCTGAGAGCCAGGGATCCTAATCAAACTTTCTCTAAAAGTGGGGTTCACGGACTCACTTGGGAAGACGTGGAGCTGGAAAGGGGCTGGGGTGGTGATGCAGGGCAAGGACATGTCCCCAGCCAGATCTCTGGACACAGTTACGCTGCTGTGCTCAGCATGGAAACAAGAGGAAGAGCTGTGACCTGACAAGGGCAGCTGCTGGCTTGTGACAGACCCAGGGCTGGATTTTGATTCAAATCCCTCTGGTTCCATGAAGAGCAAGTAAGGATGCAGGTACTGACTCTAAGATAGGGACCCAGCCCCATGCATTTCCCTGTAACTCGCAGACCTGGGTCCACATCTCATCCAGGCACTTTCGGGACTTAAATCTTCAGGAAATTTCTGGGCTCAATGTGTCTGAGAAGATGCAGCATGGAGGTCAACCTGCAGCAGCAAAGGTCAATGGCTTGATGGGGTCCAAGCCTCCTTCCAGAGCTGAGGACACAGAAGGTTACGGAGGCAGTAGAGGCACCTATGTCTCTCCCCTGACTCAGCCGCCAAAGGCTCAGCATTCGGGAAATCTGGCTTCTCCTGTTCCAGTCTCCAATGCAGACTTGGCCCTCAAGTCTCTTCAGATGTCTACTCATGAGCAGGATAGACCAATTCCAAGGTCCTTTTAGGTTTAAGGAGGAGAACAATAAAAAAGAATAAAGAGCTGCTTATAAAAATTGGGTCTGTCACCGAATGCAAAGATAGCTTACTGGACAGCAGGCCTCCTCTAAGAATGGATGACTTTTTATTTTTTATGAGTCAGGGTCTCAGTCTGTTGCCCAGGCCAGTCTTCAAACTTCTGGCTCAAGTGACACTTCTGTCTCAGCCTCCCCAATAGATGGGACTGGTACACACCACTGTGCCCAGTTTAAGAAGGGAGGTTGGAGGGCAGGGGATTTAGCTCACTGGTTCTGCTGCCTTCCCAGCAGATACAAGGACCCAAGTTCGATCCCTGTTATCAAAAATAAATTAAAGGGAGGTATAAGGGCCATTCTGGTCTACTAGAGGTGTCCAGCAGAGAGGAGACTGAAAAGTTGTGAAGTTGGCATTAGTTGCCAAAAATGGACATGTTGTTAAAGATGGTGTTTTCAATGACCCCTTTTTTTTGGTATTAGGGATCGAACTTGGGTCCTTGTTGCTTGTAAGGCAGGCAGTAGCACCTCTTAGCTAAATCCCTGGCCCTAAAATTTTGAAAAATAAAACAGATGACATCAACACAGGACACTGCTCCCAAGGTACTGAGTGGCCTCAGTATCCAGCCCAGACCAAAGACCTTTCTAGGCCTCTTTAAACTTTGCTGTGTAAGATGCTGGGGATTTAGCTCGGTGGTGCTGCTGCCTGCCTCACAAGCACAACGTCCTGAGCTCGATCTAGTGTACACACACAAAAAAAGCAACTTTGTTGTATAATTACCTTTCAAGTTAACACCCCTTGAACTGTTCAGCCTCAAAAGGCAAGCATTTTAAATGTAGGCCAAAGTCATTGGGAAATAAGCCTCCCACCCAAACATACAATAGAAGCACTGTCATCAGCCCTGCCCGGTGAACCATTTTCTGCAGCATAAGCAACTAAAGCTTCGCACCAATTTATACCTCAGAGATGGTGCCACACAAATAAGGAAGCATATAATGCCACCTTTGCCTCTTTAACTGGAGAACAAGCCAGGCCAGATGGCTGTAGGGTGGAACCCAACAAATAGGCTGGATGACCAGAATAAGATTTTCTGCTCTATCAGCTAAGGCTCCAATTTTGACTTCAAGAAGCTTATGGGGGGCTGGGGATTTAGCTCAGTGGTTCCACCGCCTGCCTCACACGCACAAGGTCCCGAGTTCGAGCCCCAGTACCCAAAACAAACAAGAAGCTTATGGGGTAAAAGATCAAAGCACTGGTGCTATCATGTCTTCAACTAAAGATAGGCATGACCATTCGGGTGAGTTTGTTCATTTATTAGAAAGCTGTGTGGGCTGGGGATTTAGCTCAGCGGTTCAGTGGCCTGCCTTGCAAATGCAAGGACCCGAGTTCAATGCCCGGTACTCCCTTACCCCCCAAAGAAAGCTGTGGACAAACTCTAGAGTTTAAATATAAAATGTTTACAGTGGGCCAGGAATTTAGCTCAGAGGTGTTGCCACCTGCCTTGTGAACACAAGGTTCCAGAGTTTGAGAACCAGTACAAGAAATAAATATTTACAGAGATCTGGTAAGATTAGAAAGCTTACAAATAACCATCCTTCAATAAAAGAAACAAGTAGATTCATTAAGCAGCTACAGAGCACTCGAGATCTTTTCCAACTAAAACGTAGCTAAGGGGGTTGGGGGAGGGCAAATCTCCCTTTTCGTCAATGTATTAAAAGTTGCAAATACAAAGGCTTTACAGTTAAGAATCTTATCCTACTTCACTTTGGGCGCGGGGGGGGGGCACTGGGGATGGAACTTGGAACCTTGTGCTTTCAAGGCAGGAAGCGGAATCACTAAGCTAAAAACCCGGCCCCCTACTTCACTTGTTTACATCCACCCACAAAGTTAAACCTGGATGCACATCCCTGGTGCTGTCTTCAAAGAGTGTTTGTTCTCTAGACAGTCTCCCTTTGTAATGCAGGCTTGCCTTGAGCTCACTATGTAGCCCAAACTGGCCTGGAACTTGCAGATCCTGCCTCAGCCTCCAGATAGCTGGGATTACAAGCCTGTGCCAGGTTTCAAAGAGTTAAGTGCTTAAGAGAAAGACAAGAGAAGAGGTGGTGAAGCTGGAAGTCCTCCATCAACGAAGATTCTAGAAAGAACTAATGAGAGTGCGAAACAAGAATTTTAAGAAGAAAAAAAAAAAGGACAAGTTCTGTTTTAACAAGGGAAAGAAAGGAAAGGGCTGTGGGTGTAACTCGGTGGTAGGGCACTTGCCTGGCACCACACAAGGCTCTGTCTGGGTTTGATTCCCAGGATGAGGGGGCAGGGAGTTGAGAGGGTCAATGGTGAAGGAACCTGTTTGGCACCAAACTTATACAAATATCTAGGCACTGTAAACCTTTACCATCTAAATGCTCCGACTGTCAAGTACTCAATGTACTTAGATTCAAATAAAGGAGCGTAACAAAAAGGGGAAGGGGGCAGAGGGCAAGGCAATAGGTGTTACAGTTCGGTGGACCGGCTGCCCCAGGAGAGCCAAGGTTAGGCCGCCACCCAGACCGAAAGACCCTGGCCCACTCCACGGTGAGGGCGGATACAGATTTAAGGGAAGATGAGGGTTGAATGGCTTCTAGAACTTGTGCTGTCTGCACCCTGCCTAGTCTCCCATCATGTCCCCCAAACACAGTCCAATCAAGCTACTCAGGGACAGCCAGACCCGAGGGCTCTCTGCAGCGCAGAGTTCCAGGCTCAGCCTTAGCGGAGCGGGCGGAGGGCGGGCGCTCAGCACCCTGGGAGGCTAGTCCGGGGGACCTCGTGCGCCGGCGCGTGACCTACTTCAGCGCACACCACATTTCCCGGCACCGCTTGCGAGGCCGCCTGTGGTTTGCGCATGCTCAGCAGGGGTACCAGGTGGGGGGGGTCGAGAGAGAGCCAAGGAAGTTTCCGATGCACATGCGCGCTGGGGCGGGTAGCGCCCCCTCCCATCGCCTAAGACATTTCGTGTAAATTTACCCACAAGGCCTCCTCGTTGTAGTGCATCGCCCCACCACGTCCGTGTCTAGGCTTTACGAGGAGCTCAACTTTCTGCCTTTCCTCTTCACACTCTCCCAAGACTGCTGAATTAGGGAATCTACCTCTAAGGAGTTCGGTTGTTTTTAGGTGAAGGGTGTGGGCTGAGACAGATAAGGCCATGTCCCCCCCAACCCCGCCGCCAACCCTGAATCTTGATCTGAATCCCACGGGCTGGACTGGACAGTGGCCGTTTGGCGTTGCTGTAGAGATGGTGGGTACAGAGAAAGGAGACTTTTTCACTTAAAGCCCAGTGGGCTCAGCTCCAGCTCCCGCACAGCCAGGAAAGGAAAGGCAGGAATTAGACCCAGTTCTTTTGGTCCTCTTGGCCAAAGAAATTCCCACTTAAGCTGTAGGGAGGAGCCGGGCAGACAATTAGAAGGCCCGATGCCAGCAGGGCCCAAACCTCACCCCACTTCTAATCCAAGTCTGAGTAACTAGACCAGGGCGGGTGAGGGAAATAAATGGGAAAAGGTTCCCGGGCAGGGAAGGAAAAACTGTACGCCAGAAACCTGAACAACATCTTCTAACACTTAAAATTCACGGTATGAGTCTCCTCCTACTGCAAGGCCTACCCTAGGACTAGATTTACCATATCCTCCACAAAGCTCCCCTACTGGGTGTTAAACCTCCCTAATCCTTCCTCCCACACAAGCTGCTTTTCCCAATCCTTAAGGACGGGGGCAGGCACCCAAGAATGCAAGACGGTTGTTTTTCTACTGGAAAATGAAAGAAGAGAACCCACTTCCAGAGTAGGCTGAGAAAGCTAAAAAAGCTAGGCTAGACCCTCAACAAGCAACTGAGGCCCGGTTGGCTGGTCCCTAAATTGAAGCACAAAGTGTGGGGTTCTGGTTGCTCCAGGGGAAGGGGAGGGCCTGCAGGTTGCCCTTCTGTCTGCTCCCTCCTTTCCTTCCCCAGGTTTCTGGTCAAGGGCATGGCCCAACCCCTGGACAGGTAGGGAAGGAGTTTAGGGGAGTTTCCTCCAAGGCACCCCACCGAGATTAAGCAAAATCCACACTGGCAAGGTTCTAAGGGTACCTCCCCCCCCCACGATTTCCCTTAAAGCACAGGAGAGGATAAAGAGCTCACACTGCAATGAATTCTGGCTCAGTGGCCCAAAGCCAATCTCCACAAATCGGTCCCATCGCCAAAAACGGTCTCCAACTCCATCCCTGAGGCTCGATAAGGCCAGCAATACTAATAATAACCACCTCCCCCTCCCCGCACACGGAAAAGAAGCAGAAAAACAAGGCTTGAATCCCTTCCTCCTTCTAATTTATTTAACTATGGTGCGAGTTATGTTTCTTTGGAAAGCAAGGAAAATCTAGTATTTGGGATACGAGGAGCTGGAGATGGAGGCAAGGGAAGAAATGCACCCCACCCAGGAGGGACCACTGTTGGGAACTGGGATACCCCAGTGTCAGGGTGAGGGAGAAAAGCACAGGAGAAAGCGGGGTGGGGTGGGGTGGTGTTTAGAAGAGGAAAATGCTGGGCAGGCCAAGCAAGGGGCGACACCAAAGTGGAGTGCGCCCCCCAAGCCAAGAGCAGGCGTGGGGCGGGGTGAGGAAGGCGGTCGGGCCGGGGGTGTCGGTGGGTCCCCCGCCCACCTCCCCTGCACTCACTCGGGTCTCCGCCGCGGCCGGGCAGCTTCTCCTAACACGGTGGTCCTGAGCGCGGGGCAGATGTCGCTTTCCTTGTTTTCCCGGGAGCCGCGAGGCAGGGGCCCACTGTGTTCTTTTCTTCGTTGAGGCTGGAGGAGCGAGGAGGGGATGATGGGCGATGACCCTCAATATTATTCTTTCCGCTTTTTCTTATGGAGATCGGGGCTGGCGGCGGGGTACGGATGGCAGGCGGGCCGGCAGGCAGCGACGGAGCGGGGATGGTGGACCACGGGGTGGCTCACGTCGCGGGGCGGAGAATGATCCGGCTCGAGGCCGGCGAGCGGTGCTGCCCTTCTGACCCCGCGTCGCCCGAGCCACTAGCTGATCTCCGCCGACCACCCGCACCTTCCCGCGCCCCGGCTCGAAGTGAGCAAAGTCAATGAAAAGTTTCACCCTTAGCAACCCTGCGCACGGATCCGGCTTCCCCACCCCTGCGCGATGCGTCCCTCCGCCCTGCCGGGGCGGGGCCGGGCGCACAGCCGGGACTATTTCCTAGCGAGCCGAGCCTTAACCCCTGGGTACCCGGCCGAGGGCTTGGGGCTGAGCCAGGGGCCGGGCTGCCCTCTCCGGCTCACGGGTGCTCCCCCGAAGTGATCGCGCGGCCACCCTTTCCCGAGGCCGTCCGCCTTTCCGCTCCATCCCAGCCGCCACAGAGCCCTATTTCTCGTCTTTAGGTTCCCAGCCACTGTCTGAAATCTTGCTAACGTTGTAGGGTGCTTCCTCAGGTGGACATGAGCTCCGCGAGGGCAGGGACACGGTGGAAACCCACGGTGGCTGCGCTGGAAGAGTGGCTGTCGCGTGGAGGGGCCCGCAACCCGGGAGCTCTCCTCACCGACCCTTCAGCCCTACACCTGCCTGGGCGTTGACGGCTCTGGTCCCTCGCCTAGGCCACCTTGGCACGGACGTCCTTCCGACTCTGGGCGGCCGATTGTCTCCGCGGCAATCGCACCACCCTAGTTAGGGTCTCCTCTCGGGTCAGGGAAGTGAGCGCGACCTCTGGAAGCATTTCGGACCTAAACTGGGGTTTGCCTGAATCTTCGAGCACTGCGCGCCTCGTCGGGGAAGGCGTGATTACCCGCCGGGCAACGCGGCGAGGGGGGATTTGGGGCCGGGGCTAGCTGTGCGGAAGCCGAGTGTCACGATGAATCTTCCACTTGCCGCCTTCGGCTCCTGGTTCCCCGCCGGGAGAGGGCCGGCAGGGCACCAGCACCATAAGAGCTCGGTCCTCTGCGGAGGCCCACGTTTGCGTTCCCCGTCTGGCGACCCCCACCCCGTAAGGGGTAGGAGAACACGAGCCACATTTCCTGTAGTAATAGCCAGCGACAGGGGCAGGGGAGCGGGCGCCGGCCCTGCACACCCGACGGTCCCTGGGGTGGCGACGCAAGGTTCGCCAAACCCGAGACCGGGCGCTCCAGGTCCTCTGGCCAGGGTTTGGCCATGTAGGTCACTCTGCCTTTTTGTGACAAGAGGCGTAGGGTTGGGGGTAGGAGAGCTGTGTCTGGTAAGGTCACAGGAGGATGCACTGCCAGGCGGCTAGTGGGTGGGGGGCTTGCGCCCTCTTTAGAGGGCCCCTTCCTCAACTCTCTCTCCCGCTTCCTTTCTCATCCCTGAAGTTTCCAGCCCGGCGGCTGCCTCCCAACCCACGTGAGGTGGTGAGATCGGAGTTTCCAGTTACAAGCAGTTTGCATTTTATTTTCCTTGATCACTTTTTTTGGCAAGGGCAGAGAGCAGCGGTAGTGTGGGGATTTAAACGCGCTCTCCTTAACAGCAGCAGAGAATTGCCAGGCAGGAGGGCAACTCTACCGACCAGGAGGAGAGAGGGAGTCTGAGCCCGAAAGCCCCCATCCCCCACGCACAGAGCGCTCAGTCCCGGGCACCTCCAGGGACTACTTGCTTCGTGCGTCAGCGAAGGGCAGAGCGTCATACACACGCCCCCTCTTCGCCTTTCCTCGCTTCATATTCCCCTCTCCTCCCTTCTCCACCTCTCCTCCCCTCCGTGCGTATTCCATCCTGGTAAGGCCCAGCCCACCACTGTGCCTGGAACGTCGATAGCTAAAAATATAGCTTGAGCGTTAGCAACAGCATTCCCATTGGTTGGAAAGCGAGGCACCGCAGAGCTATTGGGTCTCAGGTTCAGCCGCTAGGACTGGGCCTTGGGGAGTGTGCGTTTGCGCAGTGGAGCATAGCAAGGGGTGCTGGTATTTGTAGTTGTTTATTAGAGGCAGCCATAGAATAAGTGGGTTTACATTCTCGTTCTGCCGCCTACGGTATGATCTTAATTTACTTTTTTGTTTTTTTTTTTTTTTTATACAGGGGATCGAGCCCAGGACCTTGAGCTTCTGAGGCAGGCACGAGCGCCACTGAACCACATCTCGAGCCTTTGAATGATCTTTTTTTGTATCGGGGATTAAACTCGGGACCTTGCTCTTGCGAGGCCGGCAGCAGAACCACTGAGCTAAATCCCCACCCCTGTATGATCTTAATGCAACATCTCCAAACCTCAGTTACCTCCTCTGCAAAAAAAGACACCATGTGGAGATTAAATGTACTGCATATAGGGGCTGGGGATGTAGCTCCGTGGCGCCGCGCCTCCCTGGCAAGTGCAAGGTCCCGAGTTCAATCCTTGGTACCAAAGAAGAAGAAGAACAAGAAAAAAGTACTGTATATAAAAGCCTATCTGAAATAGTTTCTATTCTTAACTTCAACATAACCATCTTCGCCAAATTGCATCCCACGTAACTTGCATATGCTGGTGGGCTCAGCTGGTGCGCATCGAAATGGCAAACCTTCCGGGACAGAATGACGAGAAAGGTGACAGCGCTCTGGAATGAGCGGTCCTTGTATCTGTGGGAGGAGGAATAGAGTATACGTAAGCCGAGCGAGGGCAGATCGGATCCCTAGGAGGAAGGCGTTGAGTTTCTGGATGCTTTTATTTGAAGCTGTCCTGTGGTGCTGTAAATAACACCAGTCCTGAGCAGTATTACGAAAACAGAGCAGGAATCCAACCTCCTTGGCAAGTGGGAGCGCTGGGCAAAGGGTTAACATATAAACAGGAAAAGCTAAAATAGAGGAGGGAAGACGGTAATCACCTTTCTTCATTGCTGATTCCTCTCCCCGTTTATCATGGGGGAGAAGGGAGTTTTTTCAGTCCCCAACGTGTGATTTCATCTTGCTAGGACTTAACTGTGAGCTAAATTTCTACTCCAGGATTCCTGGGTCCCCTCCAGTTTCATGCACTGAAAGGTACATACCATGCTTTCAAAAAGGTGAGCTGTGGTCGCCAGTGCGGAGGAGGAGGGCGGGGCGACTCTCAGAGCAAACCGAGTTCTGCCAGATGTTTTGGTGCCAGTGACAAGTACGGCTGGTCACAATTGGTCCCAATTAACTCTCAGGGTGAGTCATTCTCTCGTATGCACGAGCCAGGGAGAGACTTTTGTAGTTTTTAAAAAATTATGCAAGAAAATATTTTCTCAATTTGAATCTTTATTTATTGGCACTGGGGATTGAACCCAGGGTTTTTACACTTAACTACATTCTTAGCTCTTTATTTTTTTGTTCTGAGAGGAGATCTTGCTAAATTGACCAAGGTGGGCTTAAAGTTGCCATTCTCCTGCCTCAGCCTCCCAAATTGCTGGGACTACAGATGTGTGCCACTGTGCCCAGCTGTGGTGTGTGTATGTGTTTTGTTTTTTGAGACAAGGTCTCACTTTGTAGTTCAGGCTGGCCCTGAACTCAGTTTGTATCCCAGGCTGGCCTCAAACTTGTGGTGATCCTCCTGACTCTGCCTCCCAAGTGCTGGGATTACAGGTGTGTGCCACCGCACCCAGCTATATATATAAATATATATAATATATAAACAAATATATACACACACAAATATATATATATATATTTTTTGTTTGTTTGTTTGTTTTGGTACCAGGGATCAAACTTGGGTCCTTGTGCTTGCAAGGAAAAGTGAGCTGGAGATTTAGCTCAGTGGTACTGCTGCCTGCCTTGAAAGTTTAAGATCCTGAGTTCGATCCCCAGTACCGAAAAAAGTGAGTTGCCAAACAAATATCATGAGACTGTCAGATGTGGTGGTGCACTATAACCCCAGCACTCAGTAAACTGAGGCAGGAAGAGCTCAATGAGTTTAGAGCCAGTCTGAACTACATAGCCAATTCAAGGCTAGGCTGGACTAAAGGTATAGTGAGATCCTCTCTCAAAAAAAAAAAAAAAAATAGGATATTGCACACAAGCATCTTAGGTTGCCAATATCATGAGACTGTCAGATGTGGTGGTGCACTATAACCCCAGCACTCAGTAAACTGAGGCAGGAAGAGCTCAATGAGTTTAGAGCCAGTCTGAACTACATAGCCAATTCAAGGCTAGGCTGGACTAAAGGTATAGTGAGATCCTCTCTCAAAAAAAAAAAAAAAAATAGGATATTGCACACAAGCATCTTAGGTTGCCTCTTTTGTTTTGTTTTGTTTTGTTTTGAGACAGGGTCTCACTATGTAGTTGAGACTGACCTGGAACTTACTATGTAGCCCAGGCTGGTCTCAAACTCACAGCGGTCCTCCTGCCTCAGCCTCCTGAGTGCTGGGATTACAGGCGTGAGCCACCATGCCTGGCTAGGTTGCCTCTTGTCTTAAATTGAGAGGATCTGGCAAGACTGGGCATTCAAGCTGACAGCAATCGTCTGGTGTTGAGTAGCAGCTGTCTCCTTTGGCCATGGCCCATGCTCTCTGGTTGCCCAAGGTCTCCAGCACTCCCCGTTGAGGCTGAGAGTTGGTGCCCTGTAAAATCACACTTGGGCTATTTTTTCTTGTACCCCTCCCTTTTCAATCAGCTATTACTTCCACAGATTGCTGGGTAGGTGAACCTTCTTTCAATTCAGTGTATTTTTTGAGGGGTTGCCTATCAAGTTTCCTGTTATGGAAGGAGAAGCAAGTTTTTTTTTTGACAGGGTCTATGTAGTTCAGGGTGGTCTTGAACTCACTATGTAGCCCAGATTCACCTCCAACTCATGGTGATCTAGCCTCAGCCTTTTGAGTTCTGGGATCACAGGCATGTGCCACCATACACAGTGATTATCTTATTTTTCTGTGTGATGCTGGGGATTGAATGCAGGGCTTTGTGGATTCTAGGCAAGGTCTCTACCAGTGACCTTCATTCTCAGTCCTAAATATCAAGGCTCATATGACCTGGCTGTTTTTATTTTTATTATTTTTTTACTTATTCACTTTTTTAGAGGAGGTCTCACTATGCTCCTCAGTCTGGCCCTGAACTCTTGGGGTCAGGTGATCCTCCTGCCTCACCCTCTTGAGTGGCTAAGTAGAGGCATACACCCAGCAAACTAATTATTTCTCAATTTGGAATTGTCGTCTATTACTGAGGTTGTAAAATAGCCCAATTTAATAGATTTCAGCCAGAAAATTTAGAATAGACTGGAATAAAATGAAAGTATCAGAGTGCAATATGCACAGTAGCTACTGTTTCATAAAATGTTTGTGCATGTTCTATATAGGAACTGGACATAAGGCAACGTGAGGATTGTGGGGTGCAGTGCATCTGGAAAGTTTCGTGAGGCACTGGGGGACTGGAATGAAGGGGTGCTGAATTGGCTGGTGATGGGAAAGTAGAAGCAAAACTTCAGAGGAAACATCTGAAGAG
Organism: Fukomys damarensis; assembly: GCF_012274545.1. Classification (NCBI taxonomy): domain Eukaryota; kingdom Metazoa; phylum Chordata; class Mammalia; order Rodentia; family Bathyergidae; genus Fukomys; species Fukomys damarensis. The sequence continues at coordinate 6,587,534 of NW_022900931.1, read as the reverse complement.
GAGACTGAGAGTGCTCAGGAATAACCTCTCAATGCCTGATGGAAGACCACAGAGAAGAGGGCAAAGAAAACGTTCAGGGTAGGGGGACAGTGAGCCATTTAGGCTCTTCAGAACCAGGAATTAAATCTATCTACAAAGTAGGGGCCAATTGCAAAAGAACTACCACTTTTAGCTGGTCAGAGAGGCACATGCTACTTGGGAGGCTGACACAGGGAGGGTCATGAATTTAGGGCAGCCTGGGAAATTTAGGGAGACCCTGACCCAAAACTTTAAAAAGGGATGGTAGGGATGTACCTCAGCACGAGAGCACAGGAGTAGCGTGTCCTGGGTTAAATGTTGAGTCCTACCAAAAAAAAAGCCCAAACCTCAGCACTTTACCAGTAAATCTCAGTAAGGGTTGGGCACTTAGATTGAACCCTCACCACCTGAGGAGGTAGGCATTATCCAGAAACAGGCTAAATGACTTGCTGAAGGCCAATAGCAGAGCAGAATTTAAATACCAGTCTGATTACAAAGCCCACGCATTTCTCATTAACAACTGTTGTTGAAGCCAAAGCACATGTAAAAAGGGCAGTGTTGCCAGGTGTGGTGACACACACCTGTCACCCCAGATAGTTAGGAGGCTGAGGCAAGAGAATCGCCAAGTTTGAGGTCAGCCTAGGTAAAATAGTGAGACCATAAGACGGGACAACGTGTAAAGGAAATTGAATTGCCATGTATGTGTGTGCAGAGTTCATATGAGTGACAAGCTGGGAGCAGCCAGACATCCTTGTTAGAACGAACCCAGAATTGAATCCACAACTGAGTACTTAATAAATGACTAATAGCAAAAATAATCATAATCATAATTATAATCATACATCCAGGAGAGGGAAGGGCTGACCATGAGCAGTTAGTTCCATTATTTTGACTAGACCTGTGTAGGTAGTGATTATTTCAACAATGAAGATGAACACCAGTAATTGTCAAGACCGTCTGATGTCTCTGTGGCCGTATCCAGTTGGCTGAGATCATTTTCTAATCCTTTCCACACAATTGTATAACGTGGGTAAGATTCAACTTGTGCGAGAAGTCAGTACATTTGTTAAGCCTTATTTTGTTGTGGTCCTGGTGACTGAACCCAGGATCCCTCCAATGGCAGACAAGTGCTCTACCACTGTGCTGCATCTCTGCCCCTTCACCCCACTTTAATTCAAGATAGGGTCTCACTAAATTAACCAGGCTGGCCTTGAATTTGCAATACTCCTGCCTGAACTTCCTAACATAGCTGGAATTATAGGCATATGCCACTATACCCTACTCTATCCTGATTTTAATTGAAAGGAATTATTCTACTAATTCAAGGTAGCAAGTAAAATACTGAAGTTCAATACCTTTAAAATTATTTATTTTTAACCCATTCTCTGTATTCTTTTGCTGCCACCCCCCCCCTTTTGAGACAGGGTCTCACTATGTAGCCCAGGCTGGTCTCGAACTCGCAGAGATCCTCCTGCCTCAGCCTTCTGAATTCTGGGCATGCGTCACCATACCCGGCTCCCCTGCCTTTTGTTTCAGTGGACATTGAACTCAGGGGCACCGTCACACAGAGCTACATCTCTAGCCCTTATTTTAACATCTTCCCCCCTCCCCTCTCTTTCTAATTCAGGACCTTGTACTTTCAAGGCAGATGCAGCACCACTAAGCCAAATCCCCAGCCCTCAAGCCCTTATTTTGAAACAAGGCCTTGCTAAATTGCTCAGACTGACCTTGAACTTGCATTCCTCCTGTCTCAGCCTCCTAAGTGGCTGGAAATATATGCATGAACCACTGCACCCAGCTGCTTCTGATCCCTTAGTCTCTGGTGATTAGAAAGAAAACAAACCAAGAATGAGATTATGAAATTGGAGGACAGAGGAGCAGGTGTTAGGGGAATTCAAGAGGTAAGGCTGAATTTGCTCCACTGCCTGTCCTGTGGAAAGACTTTCAGAGCCTCTTGGGTGTTAATCTGAAACTCTGAAAGCCTTCTAGGGCCAGACCCACACCAGGTGCAGTGTCACATGCCTATGTCCCATCACTGAAGAGAGGCTGAGGCAGGAGGATCCCAGTTTGGCTTTTATTATTTCTTGGTACTGCGGATTGAACTCGGGACCTTGTGCTTGTGAGGCAGCAGGCGGCACAACTGAGCTAAAATCCCCAGCCCAAGGAGGATCCAAGTTTTGAGTCTCATCTAGGCAATTAGACTGTGTCAAAAAATAAGAGTTGAGATGTAACTCACTGATAAAGCACCTCTGGGCTGCAAACTCACCCCCCCGCCAAAGAAAAGAAAGGAAAAGAAAAAGGCATACTGAAGCTGGAATGCAGCTCAGGGGGCTTTGCTCAAACTAAGTAGCTTTTGAAATGTTTGTAGCTATGAACCACAGTGGGCAATAAGCAGTTGGAAGGCTGGAGATCCAGCTCCTTGGTACAGAACTTGCCTAGCAAGTACACAGAACCTAGGTTTGATCGCTGCACTACCAGAAAAAAAAGCAATTAAAAAACATTTTTTTGACTGGATTATTAACATTCCTCTGAATGGTATTGATAAATAGTTCAGAAGAGAAATTCAATGAAATAAAAGTACCAAAAAAAAAAAAATATTGTGCATAACTTGGTTTTTTTTTGTTTTGTAACTTGAATGGTATTGATAAATAGTTCAGAAGAGAAATTCAATGAAATAAAAGTACCAAAAAAAAAAAATATTGTGCATAACTTGGTTTTTTTTTGTTTTGTAACAATTTGACGAGGTGACAAGAGTCTGAATCTACCTGCGTAATATGTTGGTTTATTTTCAGTGCTTGAAAATACACTCAGATGTAATTAGTTACAGAAGACGCCATATAATTTTAAGTGAATCTGCATGCTGTAAATGTGTTTTAGGTCTAAATAAAAATGAAACATTTTTGAAATGTAAAATGAAAAAATTAAAAAAATAATTTTTTGGCAAAACATTTTTGTACGATATATTGACTAAAGTTACTGTAAAATTAGTTGATTATAATCTGAAAATGATCTCGTTTCTGCCTTTTGACACACTAAAACCCTGCATGGTTTTGCACATGTATAGTTGCAGGCTTTTCCGTGTGACAGGGTCTCACTTCGAAGCCCCGCAGTTCTGCGCCTCCTTTGCTGAGGTCTTCCCCCCACAGTGCCCTCGCTGCCCTGCTTTGACTTTGTTTCCGAGATCAGGTTATTACCTGGTTTACTTGACTTGTTCTTCACCACTGAACACCTGCGATTCGCTGGGCCAAACACAAGTTATTTTTTCGTAAAGCTTCCAGAGGACACAGGGTGCTATGTGGGAGTGCGGGGGGACGTTAGACTGCAGGCTGGGGGAGAATCTGAGGACCGTCTGGCGCGGGTCGGAAGGCCGTGTAGGAGTTAGCAGAGTGTGGCAGCAGGAGGGGAGCATTACAGAGGATCTGCAGATTAAAAAATAACAGGCAAAAAACCAAAACAAAAAACAGAACAGAAAGCAGCGGTTGAGCAAGGGGAAAGGAGCCCTGGAGGTGGGGGCGGGTGCAGAGCTCAGCCCCGAGCTCCGCCAAGCACCCTTCCTCGTACTTCCCTGGGCTGGACAGGAAGTGCAGCCCCTTATCCCTCTCCGTGGGGCAGAGGCCAGCTTCACTGCCGACACTTGGTACCTCATAATCAACCGTTTTGCTCACCCAAAGAAAACCCTAGACAAAGCAAGGCTCACCCAGTTGGGGTAGAGGCTTGTTTTGCCGTGCACACACGTGTAGAGGGAGTATATACGCACACTACCAACTCACAATTTAATTCTGTCTCTCTCCAGGACTGTCAGCCATCTCTTCAGCGCAAAATTCAAATTGGATAGGAAGGGAAAGTTTCTAAAAACGACTGATTTACCTCCCATTGACGACACGGATGGTTCTGAATTCATTCCAGGGGTTTCTCGAGCAAGGTACTCGTGAATCCCACTACCTCTATTTTGAGCCAGTAATTCTTGGATGACTAAAACAAATTCCTACTGTTAAGTTACACAGGGAAAGTGACTACCAGAAAATAAACACCAACTTTATTAATAGCAACAGAAAGGGTTTCCAACGTCTCAGAAGAAAAATAACTGAAATCCGCACCACACGGTGTTACAGGATCGAATGCTTGTGTCACCTTTGCTGTTCTGATAGCTCCCTGCCACACCCCAAAGGGCCATCAAAGACAAATGTCATCGGAGCTGCTGAGGGACATGCTGGGCACCAGGGGGACAGCTTCGGTCTGCCGGCCCCCATCACATGACTGAAAGGGACTCCTGCTAAGAAGCTCTTGGAGTAGAGAACACATCAATGTGGAGAACAGAGCCTTGCTTCTCCAGAGTTAAGAAAAAACATGAACGAACTCATCTATCGGTTTTTCCCGGGTAGCCAGGGTGCTCTGGGAAGAATCCTCTTCCAAGCCCACCCAGCCCACACTGGGGAGAGGGGAGGGGAAGGGGGAGTCTGCAGACACTGGCAGGCAGGAATGGGGAGGCGCTGGCCCAGCTCTCTCTGCGGAGGTTGTGGGTGTCTTTTCTGGCAGCTGCAGCGGCTTGATGGGGGAGGCAGGGGCCACCTGCCAATCACCTCTTCTTGAAGCCATACTTTTTGCGTTCATAGAAGAGGTCTGTCTTAGAGCTCCCCAAGTTGACAATCTTTGGGCAACCATCTCTCTGGGAAACAGAATAAAAGAACTGTAAGTCTTTGAGCCTCAATCCAGAGGGACTGAAGAGAAAACTTAGGAGGAACAAAGCTAAACCAGTCACCCATTCAAAGACCCTCACATTCAAAAAGGGTTGCTGGTGTAGCTCTTTCCTACTATGTATTAGGCCCTGGGTTCTATATCTAGCACTACTTCCCCAAAAGAAAAAATGACACCAATGTGTTTCTACACACATCCAAACATCCCCAGCTCCTTAACTAAGAGGCTCAGATCAGTTGGCCCTGCTCCATCCCTCTCTTGGGAGTACTGGTGGGGGACGTTGAGACAGGGTCTCACTACCTAGTTCAGACTGCCCTGTGTAGCCCAGGATGGTGTTGAACTCACAGTGATCCTCCTGCTTCAGCCTCCAGAGTGCTGGGATTACAGGCGTGTGCCACCCACCCAGCTCTCTGGGGAGTTTTCAACAACCATTTTATAACTATTGGGCTAATGGTTTAGTTATCTTTCCAGTTACTCTACTTGATTTGTCATCAAGGATTTATCAAACACCTAAAATAATCAATGTGAGTTCGATCCCCAGTACCAAAAACAAATCAAAGTATATTACATGGATGTATAGATCTGCCAAAAGGAAACCCATTAACCTCTATAACCAATATGCACTAATGATAAAAGATGTCACAGGGCTGCGGATTTAGCTCAGTGGTTCTGCCACCTGCCTCGCAAGCACAAGGACCAGAGTTTGATCCCTGGTACCTGCCCCAAAATGTGACAAAACACACAAGAGCATCTGCAGGGTCTGGCTGCTCTCTATCCAGTGGAATTACATTTAGAATGGTGGATTCTCGGCACACTTTTACTGTAGACACACACAGATGAGACAGAATCTAAAATGCTTGCTCTGTAGCCCCAGCTGGCCTTGAACACTCATCAACCCTCCTGCCTCAGCTTCTGGAGCTCTGGCATTACAGACAAGTGCCACTGTCCCCAAATGAAATGAATCTGAAACTCATGCCCAAGGATATTCTTCAAGTGAGAGATTAAGATACGGTTATCAAGCTGGACATGGTGGCACACACCTGTAATCCCAGCACTCGGGAGGCTGAGGCAGGAGGATCGCTGTGAGTTCGAGACCAGCCTGGGCTCCATAGTGAGTTCCAGGTCAGCCTCAACTACATAGTGAGACCCTGTCTCAAACAAACAAATAAACCAACCAACCAAGAAATGGTTATCAGGATCTCCAGACTAGGCCCTCCAATCTTCCTATACTGTCCCAAGGAGAGAGTAACACAAAAGGGGAAAACCTGAAGATGCCAGGAAATATTTTGCATTTTCAGTACTATAAATCCTGGGTATGATGTGTCATTAATTTGGTGCATTCTAAGAGCCCGGGGGTGGGGGGGAATAGCGCTCCTGTGCTAGCCCTGGCTGCTGACGGCTGCTCTCTGACTGGAAATGACAAGCTGCCCCAACAGCCTGTGAGCCCGAATGGTTTCATGAAGGCCCTGGGAAGCCTGCCGTGGGACCAATGACGCCATCTGCTGATCGGGGGAGATGGAAGAAAGCCAGGGAAGCTGAAGCTAGAAAGCCTGTGCAGGCCTGTTCTCTTCACCTGAATTCTTTTCGGGAGCTGAGATCAGCACGGTCTAAAAAGTTTTGTACAAGGCACACAGTGACATCGTCTGATTTTCCAGAAAACAAAGGGAACTGCTTCTCCCTGGCCTAAGTAACCATTTTATTAAACAAAGCAGTCCTTCTGCCTCAGCCTCCTGCAGAATACTGCTGTGAGTTCGAGACCATCCTGGGCTACACAGTGAGTTCCAGGTCAGTCTCAACTACATAGTGAGACCCTGTCTCAAAAACAAACAAACAAGGGCCAGGGATTTAGCTCAGTGGTTCCAGTGCCTGCCTCACAAGCACAAGGACCTGAGTGTGATCCCTGGTACAAACAAACAAACAAAAAAAACACACAAAAACACAGCAGTACTCTGAACTCTTTGGAGATGCTGGATGACAAATTTCAACTGTTCTCACTGACTCATCACCTCTCCCTCCCATATACCTCATTGGTGACAAGAGCCTGTGGCAGAATGGGGTTTACAGACAGATTTACAGAGCCCGAGAGGTTGCTGGAAGGCACCAGGCGGCAGGGACCTGCACAGCTCCGTCCTCACTCACAGAAGGACCTGGCCTTGGTCACTGAACCTCTGTTTAGTGACATGCAAAATGACTACAATGGGAGAACCTACCTGAGAAAATTAAAAGGATGAAATGGTTCCACAGACATGTTTGGAACAGCCCCCGACGTAGTCAGCCTTTCTGGTTAGAAGAAACTACCCAAACAAAATCAGCAGTTTCCACAGCTAGGCCCCACACTGCAAAAATAAGCAAGCAGCTGGAAACCAAGGCATTACTCTAGCTCTTCCTGGCTTCCTGGGCTTTACCATTTCCTCCCACTCACAGCTTCTTTATTTCACTGCCTAAATGCCTGTTTGTTCTTTTCTTACATGTTTTCCAGGAGTTTCCTGGTTGTCCCCGAGTTGGGAGGACTGTTAAGAAATGTTGGAGACCCGAGCATGGTGGCACATGCCTGTAATTCCAGCACTCAGGAGGCTGAGGCAGGAGGATCGCTGTGAGTTCAAGACCAGCCTGGGCTACATAGTGAGTTCCAGGTCACACTCAACTACATAGTGAGACCCTGTCTCAAAAAAAAAAAAAAAAATGTTGGAGAGAGCTGGGGATGTAGCTCAGCAGCATAGCACCTGCCTGGTAAGTACAATGTCCTGAATTTGATCACTGGCACCAAAAAAAGAAAAAAAAGAAAAGAAAAGAAAAGAAAAGAAAAGAAAAAGAAATGTTGGAGGCCAGGCGTGGTAGTGCACACCTGTAATCCCAGCACTTGAGAGGCTGAGGCAGGAGGACTGCTGTGAGTTCGAGGCCAGCCTAGGGTACATAGCAAGACCCTGTCTCAAAGACCATAAGCAACAAAACAAGAAATGGACAGCCACGTGCAGTAACAAATGACTGTAACTCCAGCTACTTGAAGTAGAAGGGTTAAAGCTGAAAGCCAGCCTGGGCAACTTACTGCGACTCTGTTTCAAAGTAAAAATTAAAAAGAGCCAGGTGTAGTGGTGCACGCCTGTAATCCCAGTACTCTGGGAAGCTGAGGCAGGAGGATTGCCAAGTTCTATTCTAGCCTGGGCAACTTAGCAAGACCTTGTCCCAAAAAAGGCTGCGGATGTAGCTTAGTGCTAAGACCGTGGGTTCAATCCCCAGGACTACACACATACATACACACACATTTCATGTGTGTATGGGGGTGCTACGATGAGTTTAGCATGGCCTGGGTTCAAAACCCCGTACTGCCAGACATTACCAAGCTAGGAGCCCCACTGTGGTGGCTCACTCCTGTAATGTAATCTCAGCAGGGCTAAAATTTGTTTATTCTGGAGTACTGGGCATTAAACCTGGGGGCACATGCATGCTGTGTGTACACTCTACCACTAAGATACAATCCAAGGTCTGCCCCTCCAAACCTGTCATCCTGTAATCTTTCCCCTGTAATCCCAGCACCAAGAGGATCAGAAGTTCTAGCCCAGCATGGGCAACTTAGAGAGACCTTTCTAAAAAATAAATAAATATAAATAAAATGATAAAGAGATTAAGGCTATAGCTTGTTGCAAAGATTCTGGTACAACAACAACGATAAAAAGGTAGCAAGGAATGGTGGCAGATGCTTGTATTCTAATCTGGAAGGCTGAGGCAGGAGAATCACAACTTTTATTGCAGTCTGGGCAATAACTTCCTGAGATCCTATCTCGATATTAAAAAGGGGGGCTGAGGATGTAGCTCACTATGAGGGCCCTGGGTTTGATCTCCAATACAAAAACAAAACCCCGCAAAATAAAAAGTTAAACAGCTATTTTTCTTACTCTGGTTGGGAAGAGATGAGGAAAATGCCAAGTTAAAGGAATAAAGGGGACCGGAGATTTAGCTGCCTGCCTCATAAGCACAAGGACCTGAGTTTGATCTCTAGTCCCGTCCCCCACCCCTGGCCAAAAAAGGAATAAAGGATTTACGGGTTAAGGTTATTAGCATGGTGCTGCACCATAAGAAACAACTTTGTCCACTGGTACCGCCATTCATAGCTACTGTCCCAGACTCCTGATCGTTCTTGTGGCTTTGAGAACTATAAATGAGGACACCTAGCTTAGCTTACCGGCCCAATTCCCTTATAAATCATGCAAACTGCAGGAAGAAGAGAATAATGGGGGTGGCTTTTGTTGTAGGAAGATTTCTGCATAGGAAAATGCCTTGGGCCTTTAATCTACATGATGATCTGTAAGGATGAGAGGCTAGATCATGTCACTGGACTGCTTTGTGTTCCTTGGAAACTAGTGCTGGGTAAATGTGTGTTAGATGTCATCTCAAATATCCTCAGAACATTCCTGTATAATGTGAAGTTGGGGGAAGTGACATCTAGAATAATTCTCAGAGACAGATATGAAGCCGGAGGATCCACAGATACCAGGTCACACACCACATGCAGACAAGTCAGATGGCAATTAACATTTATTAAGCATTCTCTGGTTGCAAGCTTATGCCAGCTAAAAACTCTAGCTATAACCGTGCAGAAGTTTAAGAAAGTGTTGTCCTTAAATGGACTCTGGCTAGTTTAAGATTTGTTCATTCCTTCTCTTCACTACTTTTAAGACTAGCAGTTGTAACTGCCAACACTTACTCTGTATCAGCATAGATACTCTCATAGATAACGCAAAGCAGAAGCCCCAAAAATGTGTACCATGCTTGCCCTAGAAGTCAGGCACTGTACCAAGACCTGGGAAAAGGAAAGACAAATACAAGAACCAAGGTCCCTCCCCTGAAAGAGTGTAATCTAGCTCAGGGGCCAGATCCACACTTGTAGAACACAGCATATGATAGGACAGTCAAGGTAAGTGCAAATCAGAGCTAAGAAAAGCAGGATGTGGGCTGCGGATTTAGCTCAGCGGTTCCACCACCTGCCTTGCAAGCGGAAGGTTCCGAGTTTGATCCCCAGTACCAAAAGCAAAGCAAAGCAGGATGTTCCAATCACCAATTGAAATCACATTTTTGCTACTTAATCTATGACTCTTCTCATTTTCCTAAACAGATTCAATGAGTTTAGAAAGTCTTGTCTGGTCCATGATCTCCACAAAGACTGCCGAGGTGACTGGGTAATTTTTTCTCACCACGGTACACACTCGAAAGGACTTACGAAAGGACAACATGGTATAATGGAGACACAAGGTTTAACCAGGCTGGCTTTGCCACTTATTGGTCAGGAGAGACCCATAAAAATGAGATAGATAATAATAATAATAATAATCATCCCTATTTAACCAAGTGATTGTGAGGAATGAGGGAGATAGCATGTCCAAATGACCTATTCTTTGCTAATGGGAGTATGAAGAACTATGTATGTATTTTTTGCCTTATCCTAGGTTAGATAACCACCCATATACTCTCTGTTTGCCTAGAGGGAGTGGGACTAAAGCAGACTTCCTCTGGTCATAAGATGAAAACAAGCTGATTCATGGTCCTCCTCTCCTCCAGCTCCCCCACGATGATGCTGTATTAATTTAAAGAACAAGGGTAAAACGTGCCTTTGGCACTTACCCAAGGCCCCTCTCTTGGCCTTTGGGTCAGGAACGGAATAAGTAGACAAGTCAGGTATGGTGGTGCATGCCTATAATCCCAGCACTCTTCGAGGTTGAAGCAGGAGGATCAAAGGTTCCAGCCTAGCATGGACAACTCAGTGAGACCGTCTCAAAATAAAAAACAAAAAATGGGCTGGAGATGCAGCTCAGCAAGAAGGCCCTGGGTTCAATCCCCAATACCAAGGTGGGGACAGGGAGGGGGCAATGCCACTATATAAGAGCAAAAACATGAGGAAGACCCACAAGCAACTCTGCAATGTCAAATAAAGACCTTCTTCAGCCACTTAAAGCTGAAATGAACTTGAATTATGCCAAATTCAATTTTGCCACCACACCCATCCCAACAGTCCTTAGTAGTAGATTTATGGCTGGGGTTTTAGCTTAGTGGCACTGCACCTGCCTTGCAAGCATAAGGTCCTCACTTCAACTCCCAGTACCAAAAAATAAATAAATAAAAGAAAAAGAAAAATAGTCGTAGATCTATGAGAGCCACGGAATGGCTGTTATACACTATGCACTGTGTTACAAACTTACAAATGCAGAATGTTTCTGAATGAGAAAAATCACAAAGAAACATCAAAGGCACAGAGAGCGGGCTCTCCAAATTGCTGGTGTTGACAAAGACTTGCTTCTGTTCCATCTTTTGTCCTTGATGCAAAATAACTGCCCTTTATTGGACAACATCCAGTTTGGCTCATAGAGCTTAAAGAAATTATAACCTAGGTAACTAGCTGCTGAATACAGTAATCTCCAGAGACCAGAGGACACTGCTGTGGATAGCAAAGTATGATACAGTAAGAGGAAGAAAGGTCAGATGAAAGGTCTGTGTACACTTACATCCTTCTCCTGGATGGTGCACTCCTTGCAGTAATAGGCATCAGAGACTCCTGGGCCTCCACAGATCACACAGCGCCCCTGGTAAGATCCGTAATTACACTCATCACATATTCGCACCAGGGTGCAGGGACGCACATAGGAGTCACAGATTACACATTTGCCATCACCTATAAGGAAAAGAGAAGGGACTCAGGTTCACTAGCTTCCTTTCTTCTATGAGAAAATATACCAGTCACCTTCACACAGTGACTGTGACCCTCTTCGACTCTGGCATCACAAAACATATTTAGCATCCATCTCAATCTGCTCAACACATACAGTACATTAATGCGCCAGGTTTTGTGTGCACACCTGTAGTCCCAGCATTCTGGGAGACTAAGGCAGAGGATCACAAGTTCGAGCCCAGCCTGGGCAAGACCCTATCTCAAAAAAAAAAACCAAAAAACCGCAGGGTGTGTGGCTCAGTGTAAATGCCCTGTGTTGAATTCTCAGTACGGTAAAGGAAAAAAAAAAAAAGTCAACTAGAATATGTAAAGGACTCAGAACAGCACCTGGGAAGTCACAGTTCTTTTTTTTTTTGAGACAGGGTCTCACTGTGTAGCCCAGGCTGGTCTCAAACTCACAGCGCTCCTCCTGCCTCAGTCCCCAGCGCTCTGTGTACACTTACATCCTTCTCCTGGATGGTGCACTCCTTGCAGTAATAGGCATCAGAGACTCCTGGGCCTCCACAGATCACACAGCGCCCCTGGTAAGATCCGTAATTACACTCATCACATATTCGCACCAGGGTGCAGGGACGCACATAGGAGTCACAGATTACACATTTGCCATCACCTATAAGGAAAAGAGAAGGGACTCAGGTTCACTAGCTTCCTTTCTTCTATGAGAAAATATACCAGTCACCCTCACACAGTGACTGTGACCCTCTTCGACTCTGGCATCACAAAACATATTTAGCATCCATCTCAATCTGCTCAACACATACAGTACACATTAATGCGCCAGGTTTTGTGTGCACACCTGTAGTCCCAGCATTCTGGGAGACTAAGGCAGAGGATCACAAGTTCGAGCCCAGCCTGGGCAAGACCCTATCTCAAAAAAAAAAACCAAAAAACCGCAGGGTGTGTGGCTCAGTGTAAATGCCCTGTGTTGAATTCTCAGTACGGTAAAGGAAAAAAAAAAAAGTCAACTAGAATATGTAAAGGACTCAGAACAGCACCTGGGAAGTCACAGTTCTTTTTTTTTTTGAGACAGGGTCTCACTGTGTAGCCCAGGCTGGTCTCAAACTCACAGCGATCCTCCTGCCTCAGCCTCCCAAGCGCTGGGATTATAGGTGTGCGCTACCACGCCCGGCTTGGAAAGTCACAATTCTATGTTAACTGCTGGCAAAATGTGTGTGTACTTGTGTGCTTCAACGCACACGCTAGAAAGGTTCATGCTACTCTGGCAATTTGCATATCCAAAGCTCGAGATTTTCTCAAACCTAAGTGTTTCAAATGCACAAGTTGGAAAGAAAAGATGGAGGCTTTGGTCGCTGGCATTCCACATCCATGTACTTCTAGGTATATCTACTCTGGAAATGCTCCCTTGCTGGCTTCACAAAAACTGAAGTGAACGGGTGGGGTGTTGGGAGGGTGTGTTCCACTCACATTTTTCACACAGTCTTCCGATGGCTGAAAAAAATCAAAGAAGGGAAACAGTACAATTACAATTAAGGTTTTTGACGAGGCGGGGGAAGTACATTTTTTAGTTAAAGGTAGGGACAGATGCAAAGAAGGCAGGGAGCCCGGTAGGTCAGGCATCTCAACCTCAGATTACACCTGAACCAAACCTGATGCTAGGGTCACCCTCCTGAAGTTCCTCCCAGTTCTCAGGCAATCTGAGTTTCTCTAGGTCAAACCCAGACGCGCACCCTCGCCCTTGCATCAGAGGTCACGAACGCGCGCGCTCTTACAATACCCAGCAACCGTGAGGCGGGAAATGTGGCGTCCTCAAGGCAAGCCCTAAGGATACTATGGAAACCCCTGGTCCACACCATCTCAACCCAGACAGCCCGGATCAGGGCGCCGTCTCACCAACACCAGCCTGCTTGCGGCAGAAGATCAAATCGGGATGATGTTTAGCCATAACTCCTACCCAAGAGGGCTACCGGAAGTCCCGGTAACTTCCTTCCGATCTTTAACCCCTATGGAATCCTGCCTCCAGGTCGCCATGATTGGTTCTAAAGGCTTCCATCAGCCTGCACAATCGTTGCATTAAAATCCCTGTAGTTCTCGCGCGAGTTTCCACGCGGCTGGACAGCCGGGTCCTGGCAGGTGCAAAAGGTTTTAAAAGGTACTTTCCCAGATTTGGAAGGAATAGACAACCAGAACTTATTTGTAGATAAAACATTTTTGTTTCGTGTAATCTTCAAGTATTTTTGTGCTGGGTGAACTCTTGGTCTTGATGTGTTTCTACAAATTTTGTTCTGTTTTGGTGTGGGGGATCGTACTCAGAACCTTGCGGTTGCGAGGTACGAGGCAGCACCATTGGGCTAAATCCCCGGCCATACAAAATTTTTTGTATGTTGTTCTTTTTCCTCTCACGAGTTAGTTCCTTTCTCAAGAGCTCCGCCCACCGCATTGGGGAGGGCTCTGTCGCCCCTAGGGAGGCCTCGCCTTGGCCTCGACGCGTCGCTCTTCAAGCCACGCCTCTTCCCAGAGCCTTTAAAGGCGCCGCTGGCAACGTCACTTTCACGCGACCTCATCTTTGTCAGTGTACAAAATGGCGCCCTACAGTCTCCTGGTGACCCGGCTGCAGGTGAGCGAGTTCAGGGCCCTCTGGATTACGGGGGCGGGGTGCTTCCTCCCGTGCCTGCGGCGCTGGGCGAGGCAAAATCGGGCCGGCCCAACGTCTAGCGGATTTTTCGTGTGCAGGTGCGGGTTGCGGTCCCAGCACCCTTCCCCGCTCCTCCGTTGCCCTAGGTCAAGGCGTCCCTGGTACTCAGCTCTCTGGGCCCTGTCTCCGCCCCACGACAAGCTTGTGTCTGAGCAGTTCCGGCCTGGAGAAGAGTAGGGGCACTTCTTTTTCCTTTCTGAGAACCACTCTCTCCTCTAGGGTGTCTTTCTGTTCCTCAAGGTGAGGACAAGGTGACGGTGGGGGGGCGCAGTGGTTTTTGAGCCCTTAAGGCCCGGTGCCTGAAGTCTTCAGTTCTCATCTCTTAGTAACAGAGACTTGCTAGCCAGTTACATCTACGATTGCCAGACCTGGAGTCTGGAGAAGCTGGTAGGTACCGTGTACCACTTTTAAAGGACCCTGCGGAACCCAGAGCCGAGAGTGGGAGTGTGCCCGATGCTGAAAACAGTAACAGTCGTTTCTTACTAGCACCCGATTTCAGGACTTTTCATATCTTCTAATACCGTTTGATTGATTAGTCACCTTAGGAAACAGATGAGTTTTCCCACTTGGTAGGGGATGAAACTGCAAGAATGTAAAGTTCCAGCTGTCAGGTTATCTTCGAAGTTTTCTGTAATCCGCGTGGTAATCCTTTTAAGCCCTCATTTTATTCATATCAGCCTGTCCTCCCAGAACTTTCTGATTCGGAGTATGGTTGCTTGTGTTTATGAGAGTACCGAATGGAATATTTGGAGGAGTTAGTTGGTTTGGAGTTAGTTGCTGTTCAAATACTAGAAGGGAGGGCAAGGAGACTCAACAGTTTGACCTTGACTCTACTATAATAAGCTATCTGGAAAGTTGACTGTCAGGAGTTGTTTCACCCCTAACTTAACCTCACAAGGTGTTATATTCAGAAGTTCGATGTGAAATGTGTATTTTGTTAATAAAAATAAAGCAAATATCTGTAGACATTCTGTGTCAAGCTTTTACAATTACCTTTGTGACTCTTTTGGGTAAAGTGTCATAGATTTTGATTATAGAATTAATAAAGAACCTTTGGGCAGTCTTCAGGAAGCATTGTTACTTGCAGTTATTTTCATCACTTTGCTCAAATTTAAACCATACAAGCATTTATCTGAAAATACTTGTGATCTCAATTCTGAGAAAACACAAGGAACTTGTACCCATTTATCTCTTCACGTCTTTTGAGTCTCAAAATTAATGATGTGGACATACTTGTTTCTTCTTTTCCTGCTATCTTATGTCTTACTGGAGTCAGGCAAGATTATTGGATATGATAAGTGACTTATTGAGCTTGGAAGAAAGGAATCAATCATGTTCCTTTTTTAACTGATAAGGATTTTAGAAAGTATAAGTGTTAGAATAGTGTAAAAAGAAAACTGGGGTGTAGTTCCTGCTCCACCCTAGTCCTGTGACCTTGAGCCGTGTATTCATTCCATTATCAGTTGGGGCTGATCTTTATTAAATAAATATTAAGTACCTGGATTGCTTTAATGTGCTGAGCAAGTAGAGTATGTTTACAACCACGTAGTTTAACCTCTTTTTGTAGGTGGAGAATCCATGATCTTGAGAACCTGGATGACTTCCAAAAGCAGAGTCAGGATTAAAATTCAGGTCTACTTGTACATTCATTTATCTAAGATGAGTGAACAGTATTACATATTCACTTTGAATTACAACAGTGCCTAGATAGCCAGGCTGACTCAAGTAATGATCAGCTAACCTTGACTGAAAATCTCCATGTTTGCCTCTTTTGTGTTAAGATGCATGTGAAAAGTTATGGTAGTCATGTCTGCTGAACCCTACCAATGCAGTTTTCCTACTTCACCACATATTTTCTGAACAGCCACTGCTTGCTCTAGAAACATTGTTAAGCAAAGAAAACAAACCTTGCTCTCATAGATTGTCCACTCTTTATTTATTTACTTATTTATTTAGGTACTGGGAATTGAACTCAGGTTCTTGACCTTGGGAGGCAGGCTGCAGCACCACTGAGCTAAATCCAGCCCCCCCGCCCTTTTTCTATGTATTCCAGGCTGGCCTCAAACTCACTGCAGTTCTCCTGCCTCAGACCCCCAAAGTGGGATTACAGGTGTGCCCCACCACACCTGGCTTGTCCACTCTATCTTGATGTCTATGGCAGAGAGCCTTGGGTATATATATTTCTCAGCCAAAATAATTTTTTTCTGCCCTTGAGTGGGCCAAATGATAGAATGATGGCTATTACTGTTGCCATTAAGAATGGCTATACCTCACAAGTGCAAGGTCCCGAGTTCAATCCCAGGTACCAAAAAAAAAAAATAAAAATAATGGGTATCATTTACTTTTTTATTACTAAAAGTAGCTATGGGGCTGGAGATTTAGCTCAGTAGTTCCATTGCCAGCCTTGAAAGCACAAAGTCCTGAGTTTGATCCCCAGTACCAAAAAATAAAAAAGTAGCTATCTTTATCTTACTGTGTGCCAGTAATAGCTCATGACTGTGGGATAAGGCAGACCTGTTATTTTTTATAGACAAATGAGAGAGGAAATACAGTATAATGATTACTAGCAAGGACTCTGGCATCTGACTGCCTGGGTTTGAGTCCTGGCTCTAATATTGAGTGGCTGTTACTTTGAACAAGTTACTCACCTTCTCCCGTTTCTTCATCTGTAAGATACCATAGGATGTCAGTTTTAATCACATAATAGTTACAGAATATTTAGAACCCTGTCTGGCTCCTACTAAGTGCTATATATTTGATGAAATAAGTTAAATTTGCATAGGACTTGATCGCTAGTTGTTGGCAGAAGTGATTTGGACCTGCATTATTCTGATTCTGAAGTCTAGCTGCTAACACTGCATTGCTTCTCTTTGGCATTAACACTGCGAACACCGTTGAGTTTCCATAGCCTGAGAACAGTGCTGAGCTGAACTCTACTGCCTACTGAGGAGAAAGATAAGAAACAAACACCAGGCATGGTGGCACATTGCCTGTAATCCCAACAGTGAGGAGACTGAGGCAGGAGGATCACCACAAGTTCAGGGCCTGCCTGACTACGTAGCTCAAGGCCAGCTTGAGCTACATAGCCAGACACTTGTCTCAAAGAAAAGAAAATGGAAGGGAAGATTTTTGAAAAGCTGTGTTTACTCTCTGGTTTTTAATATGTATTTTTGTGCATATAACTATAGAAGGTAAATGAGAGAGGTTGAGACTTTAAATACATTTCTCAGTCTGGCCTTGCCTTAAGTACTGGGGTTTGAATTTTCCTGTGACCTTGGGAAAGTCAGAGTTACATGGCTTAGGAAAGTCACACAGCCACTGTCATGTGAATCTGGGGTGTCAGCTAGCTACAAAGAAGTCTGACATTTTTGGCAGAAGTTTTCTATAACACGCCGTGCTTTAAAAAAAAAAATGGTGGTGGGGGTGTACCAGGGATGAACTCAGGACCTTGCGCTTGCAACTTGATTTGAATTTTATTTTTATTTATCTATTTAAGTACCAGGGATTGAACTCTGAATCTTGTGCTTGAAAGGCAGGTGGCAGCACCACTGAGCTAAATCTCTGGTCCAAATTTTATTCTTTTATTTATTTATTTTGTTTGTTTGTTTGTTTGTTTGTTTTTGAGACAGGGTCTCACTATGTAGTTGCGACTGAACTGGAACTCACAGCCCAGTCTGGTCTCAAACTCACAGCGATCCTCCTGCCTCAGCCTCCTGA
>NW_022900931.1:6535192-6569666 GCF_012274545.1 Fukomys damarensis | reverse complement strand
GATCCTCCTGCCTCAGCCTCCTGAGTGCTGGGATTACAGGCATGCACCACCACAGACAACATCCAAATTTTGAATAGGTTATCTGGTCAGGTGTTTATGGTGATGCTTTCCTGGGGTCACCTGTTGATTGAGTGAGTGATGGAATTAGTACACAAGTTTCAAAGGCAGTGGCATCCCAGACACATATGGAGCACATCACTGCTTTCCAAACTAACTGCTCCTGAAATGTTTATTATTTGTTTTGTAGTATTCTGAGGATCAAATTCAGAAGGTCCAATCAAAACTATGATGAGACATTTCATGTCCATATTTTGGGTTTTATAAACAGTATATATAGCTGGGGATTCCATTCAGTGGTACCGCGTCTGCCTTGCAAGCTCAAGGTCCTGAGTTAGATCCCTAGTTCCAGAAAAAAAAAAAAAAGTGTATAAATTTGTGTTGTGTGTATTAAAATTTGGTCTCCACTATAGCATATCAAGTGAAACCACCAAGAACCCCCAACAATTGGAAGGATAACTATAAATACCAATCCATACATAGGTAAAACCAAAATTGAATTTTTCTGGTCAACTATCCACACTGGCGGGGCAGTTCCAAAACTTGTGGCTTAGGCTCATTTGGATTTCCAAGTTCTTCCTCCCAATTTTTCTGTGACTCTGTTAAAGTTGTATAAGTTTGTTTTGTTTTGTTTTGTACTGGGGCTCAAACTCAGGACCTTGCGCTTGCAAGGCAGGCGGTGGCACTACTGATCTAAAGCCCTGGCCCTATAAGTTTTTGCTAGCCTCATGAATGGAACTTCTTTATCTCCTTTAACTGGATGATATTTAAGTGATGGCAAATGATACTGTTTCTTTTTTTTTTTTTTTTTCTTTTTCGGTACCAGGGATTGAACTCTGGACCTTGTGCTTGCAAGGCAGGCAGTGGAACCACTGATCTAAATCCTGGCCCTCAATATTGTTTCTTAATTTCTGCTATTGTTGTTCCAAGATCAAATTTAATATTTCATTCGTATTGCAGTGTTTTTTTTTTTCACTGTTTATTGGTACATTTAAAGCAAATAATTCTTGATAATCTGGGTCTGTTTTGGAAACTTTGTATACAAGGAATAAAAACAACGCCCATCCTGCAAGTAGAACTTTTTCTTTTTACAGTCGGGGTAATATTTGGCTGGAGTTTTAACAACCACAAACAATGTCACATACATCTTCCATATCCTTTTCTGATATTCTTTAATGGAATTTGTTACTCTACCAGTGCGGAAACCATTGTCAGTTCTCGAAAGAGGAAAAAGTTCCCACCTTACTCAGTTTCTCCCTCTCCTGCCAATTCTTGTTTTCTAAAATGTTTATGGAAAGCTTAATGCCTAGCACTATTCTAGACTTTTAGAATGCAGTAGTGAACAAGAGTAGGGAAGAACACCAGGTCAGGGATTTAGCACAGTGGTGTCACACCTGCCTCGAAAGAGCAAGGTCCTATGTTTGATCCCCGGTACCAAAAAGTTCATTAAATAAGTACGGGGGAGTTAAAACTGGCATGGTGGTACATGCCTGTATTTTTGAGGACACTGGAGGCTAAGGGAGGAGGAGAGATGGAAAATAACCAAGTAGACACATAAGAAAATCGTAGCTACTAAATACTGTGAGGAAGGTAAAACAGGATAGGGAGGCAGAAAGAGTAGGGGAGGGACGTGGCATGGCTTTAACTGAAGTAGTCAGAGAAGACCTCACAGGAAAGGTGACATTTTTTTTTTTTTTTTTTTTTTTTTGGTACGGGCGAATCGAACTCGGGTCCTTGCACTTGCAAGGCAGGCGGCGGAACCAGCCTAAATCCCCAGCCATAGGAAAGGTGACATTTGAACGAAGACTTTAGTGGTGACGCAGGCAGCCGTTCCATATTTTGAGAGAAGAGCTTTCAGGTGTAAGGAGCAGCATGTGCAGAGCACCTGAGCTAGGTGTGAGCTCCGGGGTATAAGGAGAGGACATAGGACCAGGGATGTTGGGGTGTGGACAGGGCCAGGTCTAAGCAGGAGGTGGGGATCCTTCAGGCTTCAGTAAGGAAATTGGATTTTACTCCTAATGTGAAAATCCACTGGCAGGATTTAAGGCAAGGGGTTACATGATCTCATTACTGCTTGAGAAGAACCCTTTGGGCTGTTGTGCGAACATGGACCGTAGAAGGTCAAAAAAGGAGGCAGGGAGGGCAGCAGGGGCTGGTGAGGTTGCTAAGGACTGGTGAGGGCGTTGGGGACCAGGGTTCTGGGGTGGAGTTGATCTGCTCAGAGGCAGATGGTTAGATGAGGAGTGGGAGACACTGCGAGGATGACTCCTAGGTTTGAGGCCTTGGTAATGTGGTGGTAATGCTCATCCAGTGCCTGGATGCATTCCGATGTCCCCTAACCAAGGTCCCTGGCTTGAGTCTGAGCACCATTCTCTCGTAACCCTTCCTCTCTGGTCTCACTGTGGTACCTGGTGTGTTCCAAGAGCCATCTGGCAGGAATGAGTGCTAAGCCTTTGATGGCTGCAGCTTTCTTCAATTTGCCTGCCTCCGCTAGCCTCGGAGGTGACAAGGGACTGTGGGAGGTCTCTTGCAGTCTATGAGTGTGGTATTGTATGTCTGTAATCCAGGAGGCCTCAGCAGAAAGATCACTGTGAGTTTGAGATCAGCTTAGACTACTTAGTGAGCTCAAAATACTGTCTCAAAAAAGAGAGAGAAAGCATTTGCCTAGTGTGCTGCAAGCCCTGGAGGCCCTGGGTTCAATCCTTAACACTACCAAAAAGGAAAAGAAAAAAAAAAAAAAAAAGATAGAAAGAAGAGCCGGGCTTGGTGGCGCACGCCTGTAATCCCAGCACTCGGGAGGCTGAGGCAGGAGGATTGCTGTTAGTTCGAGACCAGCCTGGGCTACATAGTGAGTTCCAGGTCAGTCTCAACTACATAGTGAGACCCTGTCTCAAAAAACAAAAACAAACAAACAAACAAAAAAAGTAAGAAAGAAGGAAAAAAAAAAAAGGTTCTGAAGGTATAATTGATGTATTGTTTAATGGTTTGGTTTTTTTGTTTTGTTTTGTTTTAGATTTTTTGGACCTGGGGTTTGAACCTAGGCCTTCACACTTGGAGACAGGATCTTACTAAATTGATGTTACCTAGACTGGATTTGAACTTGCAGCCTTCCTTCCTCAGCCTCCTAAGTACCACAATTACAGCTGTACGCTACCAGGCTCAACTGGAATAGACCTTTTCTAATATTGAGACTAGAGGGAGACTTCCTTTATATTGTCCCAAAATAGACCTGTAGAAGCAAAAGAACCCCTGAAAGGCATAGCAAACAGTTTTTTTGGGTTCATTTTGCAGAGTTTAGGGCAAGGGAAAAGATAGCCCCCTTTGAAGCCATGTCTGGAATTCCACCTTTGCTTTGACCTTGAGTGAAATACCTACATTCCATAGCCTTAGTTTGGCCGTCTGGGCGTATGGTACCTTCTGCCTCACAGAGCAGTTATGGGACTGTGTAAAACACTTGGGGCAAATCTGGTGCAGGACATAGGAACTTCATGTGTTAGTTTTTGTTTCCAGTCCCCACAGATTTCTATACTTCATCACACCAGCATTTATCTTCCTGCCTTAAAAAAACAAAAGACTGGTTCTGCGTGGTGGCCTGTACCTGTTATCCTAGCGCTCTAGAAGGATGAGGCAGGATGACTGTGAATTTGAGCTCACCGTGGGCAATTTAGCAACTTAGCCCAAGTTTCTGTCTCAAATTTTGTTTTGTTTGTTTTTTTTGGTTTTTTGAGACAGGGTCTCACTATGTAGTTGAAACTGACCTGGAACTCACTATGTAGCCCAGGCTGGTCTCGAACTCACAGAGATCCTCCTGCCTCAGCCTCCCGAGTGCTGGGATTGCAGGCGTGCGCCACCACACCTGGCCTTTGTCTCAAATTTGAAAGAGGGATATAGCTCAGTGTAAAGGACCTGGATTCAGTCCCCAGTACTGTGTATTCCTGAACAGGAGAATGTGCATGTACACATACATACACACAGCAAAATTTCTGTTTTTGTACCGGGGATTGAACTCGGGCCCTTGCGATGACGAGGCAGGTGGTGGAACCACTGAGCCAAATCCCTGGCCAACGCAGCGAAATTTCTTGTTCTTCCCATAATCTCCCTGGATACCAGCTGTGTAGTAGATGCTCAGGAAAAGCTCTTTGGTACTGCTCTGAATCGGGGGTTGAGATAGAAATGAGTCTGCTGGTTCTGTGTTTTTGTTCTCCAAGTTGGGGGAAAACATGGGGATGTGATCGCCGAGGTAATGTTGCAGCACAGTCACCGTTAAGTATGAATTTAAGCTCTGCTTTCACCCTGCAGAGACTGAGGCAGGGAGCTTTATTTCTGGGGGCATCTGTGGGAAGTACCACAGAGATATCAGGAGTTTCTTAAAATCCGTCCCCCCATTTCTTCAGTGCCTTGTAGCTGGGCCCTTTTGCTCGTGCAGGAAGGTAAAGTTGCTACCATATTGTAAGCCTGCACTCAGATGGGAGGGAAAGCTGTGTCACTGGGAAGGGAGGAGTCATTTAAATGACGGCTCTACACTGTGCTCAAGCTAGGAGGAGTTCTGAATACAGCCTCAGCCCCCATCTGTCACAGCGTTGTGGTGCTGGGTGGTTAGGCTGCCCCGAAGATGCTGGTCCAGGCCAGGATGGTGGTGCATGTGGCTGAGGCAGGAGGATCACTGCCAGTGATCAAGGCCAGCCTGGGCTACCATAGTGAGTTCAAAACCAGCCTGAACTACGTGGTAAGAGAAAAGAAAAGAAAAAAAAAAAAAATTCTGGCACTGTCCGGTGAAGCAGTGGAGCCACATTGGCCCTGAGCCACCACATACTGAGTGCAGGCAGGCCCTGTGACAGTCACAGAACTAGATCTTGCTTTACAAACGTTAACTTATTTGTCCTTCACAAAGACCCTGAGAAGAATTATTTTTAGCCTGTTTTCCTGATGAAACGGAAGCCCCGGAGAAGCTAACGAGCTCATCTGTGGTCCCAGCCCAGCTTGCAGCAGAGCCAGATTCCAAGTGCAGATGTGTTGGACTGTGGAGCCTGGGCTTTTTCTGCCAGCCAGACTGTTTCTCCAGGACACACACCCTGGGGGCGGGGGACAGAAGCCAGGTTTCTGTAGGGCAGGCTTGTTTAGGGGACAAAGTTCAGCTGGGGAATGGGCGGTTGGGTGCGAGTCTCTTCAGAGCTCTGAGTGCTTCTTGCTCCAGATACTAGTGAGGTGGAGGGCTGGGGCTCACAGAGGCAGCTTTGTTCTTTCTGAGCTCCCAAGCTGCCTTGTGGTTTACAGAGCATGCTCTTTCCAAGGGTGTTGATGCAGAGCAGGGTTTGGAATCTGTATGCAGTTTTCTGCACCCCGAGTGTTGGCCGCTGAAGCCAAAAGCAAGAGAGAATGGGGCAGACGAGTGAAAGGAGCCCCTGCTGCCTTTGCTTGTGACTGTGACTTCGGTTGAGGCTGTGACTTGGGGAGACATGGCTCCCTTGTTCCCTTCCAAGTCTTGAAAAGGGGTAATCCCTTTTGTTCCTGCCGGTTGCCCTAGCAACCAAGCTAGCTGATTGCCTGCTGGCGGGAGTGAATTGTTTAGCTTTGGATTCTTAGAAGAGGTGCCAGGCACAGCCTCCGGAGGGTGGGAGGAAATTGTGAGAAGTTGGCAGCGGAGGTGTGGGAAGATGGCTCCTCTCTGGAGCATGTTGACTGCCATGCATTCCTGTTGCCCACCTAGATAGTGCCACCCTGAAGCTTCCCTGCCAAGAAACTGGGCAGTTCCTTGCTGAGAGCTAAGCCTAAAAGCTGCTGAGAAGACTGCAGGGACAGGAAGAGCCAGGCCTTCGATCCCATCTTGCTGGTGAACTGGGCAGCCCCCTAGGGCAGTGGGGTCTCCATAGCTTGGGTGTTCGCTCAGCGCTCAAGTGTGGACAGATCCTCTCAGTTGCATTTTGGTCCCAAGATGCTCTGTCCAGTGTTGGGGGGTGCTCTGGGGCACGGAGGACATGGTGGGGAAGCAGCCTGCGAGTCTGTCCCCAGATGCAGGCAGGCATTGTGCTCAGAGAAGCAGCTCATTCCGCAGGAGGACTGAGGGACAGCAGCTTCCATTTTACTCGCTGCCTGCCAGGAGCCCTGCTGTGGAGCCCTCTGTTCTTGTATGTTTTCTTCTTATACAACACAGTATGGTCCTAAAAGTTCTTCCTCCACATCCCAATTCCCAGAGACAGGCACTGACAGGAACTCTGTGCTTATTGTTCTAGACTTTTTCTCTGCATTTACAAAGCCATGCTTCCTTTCTGATCTTCACAAAGTCCGCTGTTTTGCCTCCATTGTTACAGAAGAGGAAGGTGAGGCTTGGGAAGCTAGGGAATCTGAGATTTTAAGGGAGACCCTCCATATCCAGGGCCTGTGCTGTTTCTGGGACCTGGCATTTATGTTGGAGTGTCTCCACAGTGGCATGTGGACAGGTGCCTGGTGTCTTCACTGTCACTTGCTGACACAGCTGCCTCCCCAGGAGCCCTGCCTAGCTGGACGCTCAGCTTCCTTCAGCTCTTGGCTTGGCTGTGTGCCGGTGCCCACTGATGCATAGTGCCTAGTGGGCAGTGCTGCTATCAGCCAGGTGCCGTGGGGCAGACAGCGTCCTGTCATCGTGCTAGGCATTGTGTGCAGGAGAGAGGCAAAACAGACCAGTGGTTGGGGCCTCCCTTGGAGTCACCTAGTATTAAGTTCTGGTTTTGGTACCTGGCACCAGGGAGTTTGGGCTTTAGGAAGTCTGTAAAATTGTGTGTTTCGTGTATTATATTTTCTCCGTGAAATATGTCCTACTTTTTATAATAGAGGAAAAAGCCCCTGTAAATGATTTTTTAAATCCACTTGTAGCATTTTACATAATAATTTCTATTCTTTGGTGTTGGGTATGAGACCGAGAGCTTTGTACATGCTGGACAAGTGCTCACCACTGAGCTGCACCCTATCACTGCCTTTCTACACAGTGCTTGTCCTGCTTGACTGCCTCAAGCACATCTGCCTCCCTGCACAGCCCTGTCCAGCCCTGTCCCTTCTTTGGGAAGCCTGACTGGGCTCCCAGCAGAGTTCCCTGCTCCCTGTGCTCCCTTCGCCCCTTGTGTGAGTTTTCATTGCAAAGGTTACCTGAGGTTTGCATTTAGTACTGACCTAGCCAGACTGAGGTACATGAATGTAGGACTATATTCTTCTTCTTCATGTCTGTGTTACAGTGCTTGCCACAAAAAGGCACTCAAATCTTAAAACGCAGATGTGTTGCCCAGAGGTTCTAAAGTCACCATCAACCTCTTCTAATACTTTTGCCCTTCTCCAATGCCTTATCTACATAGCAGCCGTAATTTTCTCTTTTTTTTTTTTTTTTTTTTTTTTTTTTTTTTTTTTTTGGTACTGGGAATCGAATTTAGGACCTTGTGCTTGTGAGGCAGGCAACGGAACCACTGAGCTAAATCCCTGGCCCTGATGACTTTTAAAAAAAATGCAAATCTGATTATGAGCCTGCTTATACCTTTGTAGCTTTCCATTGCTTTAAGGTCAGGTTAACGTGTTCCCACTGGCTGTCCCACTGGTTGAACAAGTGGTCGAGCCATTTATGGAACAGTCATGCATGTACCACTGATGGTTGAAGCTGCCTGGCATTGAGATGTAGGAATTGCCCTGGGTTCATCCTCCAGTGCTATGAAAAAAACCAGACAAACTGGGAGCTGCATGTGGTGGCGCACACCTGTAATCCCAGCACTCGGAGGATGAGGCCAGAGGATTACCGTGAGTTTGGGGCCAGCCTGGGTACATAGTGAGCTCAAGTCCCGCCTGAACTACATACTGGAACCCTGTCTCAAAAAACAAAAGCAAAAACAAAAAACAAAATGGCTTTCGAATGGCATTCCATGGTTGGTGAGCCAGAACTTACTTAACCAGTGCCCTATTTGTGAACAATTGGGATATTCTTTTACAAGTAGTCCTGCGGAGAATGCTCTTGCCTGTCTCTTGGCTCATCTGTTTGAGCGTTTTAACGAGACAGCTTCTTGGAAGGGGAAAGCTGGTGAAAAGGACAAACATTTTACACTCTGATAGGTATTGCCTAACTGTCTTTGAACAATCTTGAACCTTTGTACGCTTTAACCAACAACATCTAAGATTGGTAAATGATTGATTCATCTTGTTAACTGTTGGCTGAACCTGGCCCACATTAACCCAGCTTAGAAAGTTTACCTCTGCTTTGGAAAAATGGCTGGTAAAGTAAAAGCTACATTCCTTGGTTTAACTGCTTATGTTTATGAGGCATTACCAGCTAGGAGTTTTGGCAGGGGGAATTTAGGGGTGAATAAACAGACACAATTCCTCCCAGAGTAGCATTTACAAACTAGTGCAGACAGATGTCGTTTCACACATCAATGTCAAGAAGTAATAAATAGGAGCTTCTGCTTGGGTTGGGGGTTCAGGAAAGGAGTCCCTGAGAATATGAAATTTATTTGAACTTTGAAAGGTCTACCCATACAGAGCAGATCGGGCATGGAGGTAGGAAGAGAATATTCCAAGAGGAAGAAACAGCATGTACAAAGGCTTTGCAGCAGGCCCCTTCCGAATGTAATGGCCAGCCAGGTGCAGTGTGCGTGCCTATAATCCCAGGACTCTGGGAGGCTGAGACAGCCTGGGCTACAAAGGGAGCCCCTGTCTCAAAAAAAAAAAACAAAAAACAAAACCTGGGATTTAGCTCAGTAATTCTGTTACCTGCCTCACAAGTGCAAGGACCTGAGTTCGATACCCAGTACCAAAAAAAAAAAAACTACACACACAAATCCCATTCTTTCTGGACCCAGTTCTCTGGGAGGTTCAGACAGAAAGATCACAAGTTCAAACCCAACTGGGGTAACTTAGACGCTCAAAAGGGGGGCGGCTGGGGATGTAGCTGAGTGCCAAAACCCTGGGTTCAGTCTGGCAGTGGGGGGTAGGAATTGGTTCCTCAGGTGCGCTGGGCACATTTTTCACATAGCTGTGGCTGCCACAGTGGACAGTGCAGACCTGGAGCATGGCCAGATGGCAGGAGGTCCTTTCTTTCAGTCAGGGCCAACTATTCTTTCTTTTTCTTTTTCTTTTTTTTTTTTAACAGCATTTTGTTGTGTAGTCCATGCTAGCCTTGAACTTGCAATCCCCCTGCCTCTTCCTCCAGAGTGCTGGGATTGCTGATGTGCTGGACTGCCCAAATCTCATGAGGGGACATTTTCATTGGAGAGCAGAGCAGCATTATGATCAAGGATTCATTTAAGCATTCGGGTGTGGTTTCATTTGTGTATGTGTGTGTGTGTGTGTGTGTGTTTGGTACAGGAGCTTGAACTCAGGACCTTACACTTGCAAGCTAAATTCCCACCCCTCATTTGACTTTAATGCTGTGAAGTTATCTCCGTGCTGGGGGTGGTGCAAGGGGACAGAGGCAGCAGGAGGCGAGTGAGTGAGGCAGAGTTCAGTCCCTCTTGCTTCAGGGCCTCCAACTCTTATCTCCCATGCAAACCTCAGGTTCCTCCCTGGGAAAAGGGGATGCTCAGAGGTGTTTCACCCAGTGGTTGTGCAGCGTGGATGACATAACACATGCAACGTGCTTAGCACAGCGCTAGTCTCTACATAGTAGGCACTCAGCCAGGATTCTGTCTTTACCCATAAGCTATAATCTGGATCAGCACATTACGATTATTTCTTTTTTTTTTTTTAATTGTTTTTTTGAGACAGGGTCTCACTACAGAGTTGAGACTGACCTGGAACTCACTATGTAGCCCAGGCTGGTCTCGAACTCACAGCGATCCTCCTGCCTCAGCCTCCTGAATGTTGGGATTACAGGCGTGCGCCACCATGCTCGGCATACGATTATTTCTTACAGTGCTGAATATCAAACCCAAGGCCTCACATGTGCTAGGTATGTCCTACCACTGACCTGTATCTCTATCCCTTTTTATTTTTTGTTGTGCTGGGGGGTGGGTCTTGCTAAGTAGCCCAGGTTGACCTTTAACATACAGTCCTTGCCACAACCCTGTGAGCAGCTTGGGGCTACAGGTGTGCACCACTATGCCCAGCTAGCAAAAAGCCCAGCAAGCCTACGTTTTAGTGTTGCTGTGTCATCCATACTTGGCTTAACTGTCCCCTTGCTGCTGGGAATCAGGGCTTTACCTTTTCTTAGTACTGTAATAGATGGCAATTTATAGTGTTACCTACTTGGCCAGACACTACGTATTATTACACTCATTTTTATTTCTAAGGAAACCAACTCTGAGGGCAACTTGCAAAAAAAGATAGGTTATAGGCATTGAAAGAGTGTCTGGGCTATATTAGTAAATGAGAAAAGCAAGTTGAGAACAGTGTGTACAGTTTCTTGTTTGGGGAGGATTGGCGGATATGCATGCTTATCAACACACTGAGTAATTAGAAAAACAGCACTCAGGACTTTATATGTTTCTTTTGGTTGTCATGGTGACTGGGGGGGATGAGTGCTTAGGTTAAATTATCCAAGGTCATTCAGGCAAATAGCCCCGCCAGATTGTAATCTAGGTCTCTGCCCCTTCCCCTGTTCTGGGCTCCTCCCACTGTGTGGGGTGCTTATGGCTACAGCTGCATTGTACTGCTTTCTCTGGTATTCTGGCACCTGGGAGTTCCCTGGATGTGTCATCAGTGGGTCCTTCACACCTGCCCAGTGTGGCAGACAGGGAGGCTGTGCCAGTGGGCTTTGGAGTGGTGGTGGCTGTTAGCTGAAGATCGGTAATGGCTGGGGTGCGGTTCCATACCTACTCTGCTCTCATCATGTGGTGACCTGAACTGAGCTGGGTTCTGTCCAGGTGACACAGAGAAGGGGGCCTGGGGGCAGTGGCTTCAGCTCTTGCCTCTTCCCTTTCCACAGGCACAGCAGTTTCCCTGGCAACTCCCCCATGGGGAAAGGAAGCCTTCTTTCTGATTTCTTTTCTTTCTTTCTTTCTTTCTGAACTCAGGACCTTACACTTGCAAGCTAAATTCCCACCCCTCATTTGACTTTAATGCTGTGAAGTTATCTCCGTGCTGGGGGTGGTGCAAGGGGACAGAGGCAGCAGGAGGCGAGTGAGTGAGGCAGAGTTCAGTCCCTCTTGCTTCAGGGCCTCCAACTCTTATCTCCCATGCAAACCTCAGGTTCCTCCCTGGGAAAAGGGGATGCTCAGAGGTGTTTCACCCAGTGGTTGTGCAGCGTGGATGACATAACACATGCAACGTGCTTAGCACAGCGCTAGTCTCTACATAGTAGGCACTCAGCCAGGATTCTGTCTTTACCCATAAGCTATAATCTGGATCAGCACATTACGATTATTTCTTTTTTTTTTTTTAATTGTTTTTTTGAGACAGGGTCTCACTACAGAGTTGAGACTGACCTGGAACTCACTATGTAGCCCAGGCTGGTCTCGAACTCACAGCGATCCTCCTGCCTCAGCCTCCTGAATGTTGGGATTACAGGCGTGCGCCACCATGCTCGGCATACGATTATTTCTTACAGTGCTGAATATCAAACCCAAGGCCTCACATGTGCTAGGTATGTCCTACCACTGACCTGTATCTCTATCCCTTTTTATTTTTTGTTGTGCTGGGGGGTGGGTCTTGCTAAGTAGCCCAGGTTGACCTTTAACATACAGTCCTTGCCACAACCCTGTGAGCAGCTTGGGGCTACAGGTGTGCACCACTATGCCCAGCTAGCAAAAAGCCCAGCAAGCCTACGTTTTAGTGTTGCTGTGTCATCCATACTTGGCTTAACTGTCCCCTTGCTGCTGGGAATCAGGGCTTTACCTTTTCTTAGTACTGTAATAGATGGCAATTTATAGTGTTACCTACTTGGCCAGACACTACGTATTATTACACTCATTTTTATTTCTAAGGAAACCAACTCTGAGGGCAACTTGCAAAAAAAGATAGGTTATAGGCATTGAAAGAGTGTCTGGGCTATATTAGTAAATGAGAAAAGCAAGTTGAGAACAGTGTGTACAGTTTCTTGTTTGGGGAGGATTGGCGGATATGCATGCTTATCAACACACTGAGTAATTAGAAAAACAGCACTCAGGACTTTATATGTTTCTTTTGGTTGTCATGGTGACTGGGGGGGATGAGTGCTTAGGTTAAATTATCCAAGGTCATTCAGGCAAATAGCCCCGCCAGATTGTAATCTAGGTCTCTGCCCCTTCCCCTGTTCTGGGCTCCTCCCACTGTGTGGGGTGCTTATGGCTACAGCTGCATTGTACTGCTTTCTCTGGTATTCTGGCACCTGGGAGTTCCCTGGATGTGTCATCAGTGGGTCCTTCACACCTGCCCAGTGTGGCAGACAGGGAGGCTGTGCCAGTGGGCTTTGGAGTGGTGGTGGCTGTTAGCTGAAGATCGGTAATGGCTGGGGTGCGGTTCCATACCTACTCTGCTCTCATCATGTGGTGACCTGAACTGAGCTGGGTTCTGTCCAGGTGACACAGAGAAGGGGGCCTGGGGGCAGTGGCTTCAGCTCTTGCCTCTTCCCTTTCCACAGGCACAGCAGTTTCCCTGGCAACTCCCCCATGGGGAAAGGAAGCCTTCTTTCTGATTTCTTTTCTTTCTTTCTTTCTTTCTTTTGGTTTTTGAGACAGGGTCTCACTATGTAGTTCAGACTGCCCTGGAACTCACTGTGTAGCCCAGGCTGGTCCCGAACTCAGCTATCCTCTTGCCTCAGCCTCCCAAGTACTGGTGCTGGGATTATAGGTGTGCACCACCACGCCCAGCATTTTGTGTGTGTGTGTGTGTGTGTGTGTGTGGTACCAGAGATCCAGTTTAGGACCTTGTACTTGCCAGGCAGGCGCGGTGCCACTGAGCTACATCCCTGGCTCTGAATTCATTTTTCCTTCTGTGGTCACAACATACCTGTGAAGGTTGTCATCACAGTTTAAAAGTAACTAGTATAGGGCCGGGGATGTAGCTCAGTGGTTCAGTGGCCTGCCTTGCAAGTGCAAGGACCAATCCCCAGTACCAAAAAAAATAAATAAATTTTAAAAAGTAACTAGTAT
The DNA here is from genome assembly GCF_012274545.1 of Fukomys damarensis. NCBI lineage: Eukaryota > Metazoa > Chordata > Mammalia > Rodentia > Bathyergidae > Fukomys > Fukomys damarensis. Next base: position 6,556,593 of record NW_022900931.1, on the reverse strand, counting down.
ACACCCCTTCCTAAAAGCCCCTCATTGCATATCAAAAAGGCAGAAGGTACCCTTATATCTAGTCTTAGAAGTCACGCAGCATCATCACTTGTCACATTCTGTTCCTTGGAAGTCAGGAAGTCCACACATTCAAGGGAAGAGGAGGCAGGTACCACCTTTTGTGTGTCTGGTGCTGGGGGTGGTACCCATGGTCTCATGCTAGGCAAATGCTGTACAACTGAACTATATCCTAGTCCTTTAGATTTGTTTATTTTGAGACAAGATCTTGCTAACTAGTCCAGGGTGGCTTTGAACTTATTTAACTTCTGAACCTGCTGCCACAGTAGCTGGTATTACAGACTTGGCCTCTCACCTGGCCCGAGCACCACGTTTTGGAGGGAGGAGGAACACAGGACTTGCCTCATTCTTCCAGTCAGTCAGCAGATCTCTGTTGTTATCTGTGGTTTACACCAGGTGGTCCTTGCAGAGTTAAGAGGTGAGGTCTGGTCCTTGTGCTCAAAGAGCTGCTGGTGTGGCTGGAGTGACAGCTGGTCTGGGATAAGAGCTTTCACATGTTGTCTTGTCTCCTCTTCCCACCCTGTCTGTGCACCAGAGCCAGCTGATTACATCTGGGGTCTGGCTCCTCTGGGACTTGGACAGTGTGGGATTTCCATGGGTTGATAAAACTTCTCTGGTAGAACCTGACTTGTTCCATCCTTTGTGCTTTCTCCAGCTTTGGCCACTGTATCATCCGTGCTTCAGATGAGGGAGCCCAAGACTGCAGTCAAGGCACAGCTTTTAAAGCTAATCCCTTGGTTTTTGTTGTTTGTTTTAGGTTGTTTGTTTGTTTGTTGAGACCAGTTCAAGATGGCCTTGAACTCATGGGGATCATCCCCAGCCTCCTAAGTGCTGTGATTATGTGTGCCACCATGCCCATTTTTTTTTTTTAACCATGCTAAGCTGTCCCTTGGGATGGACTTTCCTGAGAACTCCATTGATGGTTTCCGTCTCTCTTTCTGCAGAAAGCCCTGGGTGTGCGGCAGTACCATGTGGCCTCAGTCCTGTGCCAACGGGCCAAGGTGGCCATGAGCCACTTTGAGCCTAACGAGTACATCCGCTACGACCTGCTAGAAAAGAATATTAACATTGTCCGCAAACGGTAAGGCTGTGGGTGGGAGCTGGTGGGACAGCTGGAGGGTGCTATGAGGCACAGGAGGCGCTTGGCGGTGAATGCTTACTGATGATGGCAAGATTGAGTGCTCAGGGTATAGTTCCTGCAGAGGAAATGCATTCTGAATTATTGAGAGAACTTCTGCCTGTCTCTCAAGGAGGATTTTTGTCAGGAAGCCTGTGATATGGGCCCGGGGAAGGATTTAGGTCCGCACTGTTCAGGGTAGGCTGCTGAGCCTGGGCTTCCCTCAGTGGGCCAACAGGGCAGTGGCTGGAGACTCAGCTCTGTTTCCTGCTCGTGTGAACACTGGAGGAGAGCTCAGGCCTGAGACCTAGAAGAAAACATAGGCAGCTCTTGAGCCTGCCCTGTCTTCATTTGGTCAAAGAGCAGCATCTTTGCCCGCTAGTCTGTGTGGCAGCTTCTGGGCTCGATGCTGCCACCAGAAGGATACAGAAGGCACTGCAGCAGAAGGAGGAGGTGGCCTGGGGCGCCAGCCAGCCCTGTCCTTGGAACTTGACCAGCTGCAAGTAGGGCTAGGCCCTGGCCTGCCTAGTGTCTTCTGTGACGCTGACTTGGGTGAGGACTGTCCTGAGTACACCCTGTACAGCTGAGCAGGCTCTGCAAGTTGCCCACAGCCACACAGTGTAGGGGAATTGGCCCTCATCGCTGTGCCTTGGTCCAGTGCTCTCACCACCACATCTCTGGCTCTTTCTATTTCCTATTTCCTACTTTCTGGTGTCTCCACTTAAGTTTAAGGGTAGCGGCTGTCTTACTCTCCCCTCTAACACCATCTAGCCCAGTAGTAAGGACCTGGGAAGTGTTTGTCAGGATGGGTGTGAAGGAGCTGAGTTGGTCTTGGCTTGTGTTCTCAGCAGCCCCTGTATCTTAGTGTCCCATCCCCTCCCTGTTTGAGGAAACTGAGAGCCAGATTAGAAAAGTGCCCTGTCCAAGGTCATATACCTGTGGAGTGCCGAGACCCGCGCTCAAGCCCAGTCTCTCTGGCTCCAGTGCCCCCAGTGTAACATCTGCTGTTCTCATGGGGTTCATCCAGTCTATGTGTTAGAAAAGCTTTTAGGCTGCCAGTCCCTTTGCCCCACTCCCAGCAACTCTGACTCAGATGGCCTTGTCCACAGTTGGCCTGTGGGCCAGGAGTGCTGGCAACATGCAGGTACCTGTTAGAATCGGAGTGCAAGGTCCCGAGTTCGATCCCTGGTACCAAAAACAAAAGAAAAAAACATGGCACCAAAATGTGAGAAGCCAGTTTCCAGCTGATTCTGAAGTATAGTGAACTATAGTCAGCAGAGAACCACTGTCCATCAACACAGGACCTTGCACATGTACTGTTCTCTAGGGGACAATGTTATATTTAGTCTTGGAATTCTAAGACTATGGCTCAGTGAAAAAATGTTGGATTTTTCTTTTGTCTGCAAAACCTTTTCATCTCTTTGTCACGTGTGTGAGGAGATCTGGTGCACAGCGTGCTTTTAGATCACTGGGACAGAGAGTAGCAGCAGCTGCTTAGCTTTTCCTTTAACAACTGGCAGCAAGAAATACACCCATTGAGGCACTGGGAGGTTTTTACGTTCCAATTTTACCAGTAAAATTAATTTTAAAAATGTTTTTTCCCTTCCTTATTTTTTTCTAACCCTGCATTAACTTGAGAAATCCCATAATATGAGCAATTTCTTTCTTTATTTTTTGGTTTTTTGAGACAGGGCCTCACTATGTAGTTGAGACTGACCTGGAACTCACTATGTAGACCAGGCTGGTCTCAAACTCACAGCAATCCTCCTGCCTCAGCCTCCCGAGTGCTGGGATTACAGGTATGCGCCACCATGCCTAGCTATGAGCAATTTCTTGATGAGACACAGGTGGTGCTGTTTTCATTGTTGCTATAGAGCAGTTGGGGTGGGGGAGGGGGTTGGTTTTATCCCCAGGGGACATTTACAATGGCTGGAGACATTTTTGGTTGCCATAATGTGGGGTGGGCTGGGGCTTACCGTTAACCTGGTGGGTAGTGACAATGCCACTAAACACCTGCAGTGCACTAGGCAGGCCCACAAGTCACCTGCCCAGAGTGAGAGAGAGAGAGAGAAAAGGTAGCAGCCAAGCTGTTCTATGAAGAGCCCCTTTTAGAAGACTGGGGCCCTCTTCTCCACACTGTGCCTGTGACATCAGGGGTCTGATTCTGTCCTTGGACCTGGGTCTCTGTCACCCAGAGCAGCAGAGGGTCCATTTTGCCTGGAGGATTTGTTTTGCCTGTCTCAGTTCATCCTTAGGTTTGCTTGTGATTGCTGGGCTGTGATACCACATCAGGCATTTGCTTTCAAGGTCTATGATTTTAAGCTTGGGTGCTATTTTTGTCTTCTCTGGGCCCAGAATTGGGGGCGAGCTGTGTGCTCCTCAGGGTGGGTCATCGGCACACCAGCCTGAAGATGCTGGACTGCAGGCTTCTGCTGTTTTTATGCATGGCTCTTGTGACAGCAGAACTCAGAGATTCTGAGTTGCCAGTGGACCTGCATTTTTCACAGAGCCAATGCCTTAGGGAATTCTTGCTTTCAAGGGCTTAGAAGAGGGGGGAGGGCTGGGACCCAGGCTGGCGGAAGGAGAGTCCCTGCCCTTCCCAGAGTCGTACTGGCAGTGCCAGCACTGATTATTGAGCACTTGCTATGTGCTGGGCCCTCTCTCCCCAGGTATTGAGTGACAGTAGAGGTTGACACAAGGGCACAGACACAGCCGCTCTGCTGGCTCCTGTTCTAGCCTTGCACACACAGCTTTGTGACCTACAGGCAAGTCACGTCACCTCTCCCTGCCACAGTTTCCTCATCTACATCGTAGTTTGTACGTGAAAGTGCTTCGAACAGTGATAGCGAACTTTTAGAGCTATCAGTGATGACGAACAGCTGGCTTTGCCTGCCGTAGGTTTCCACCACAGACTTAGGAAATGCCAAGCCAAAAGTGAGTGCTCTGGTAACACTATTCCGTACTGACAGACAATGGATCAGTGACGGTGTTGGGACCAGGTGGGAGGGATTATTAGTAAAGGGCAGGAGGAAACTTTTGGGAGGAAGTAGATATGTTCAGTATCTTGATTGTGGCAATGGTTTCACGGGTGTAAACTGTTAAAATTTAATAAGATACTTTTAAAATATCTGACCTGGGTATGATGGTACAAGCCTGTAATCCCAGCACTCTGGGAGGCCGAGGCTAGAGGGATGCAAGTTTTGAGTCCTGCCTGGGCAACTTAGTGATTTAGCAGGACGCTGTCTCAAAGAAAAAAGGGGCTGGAGAAGGAGCCCAGGGCCTCTCAACATGGCAGACAAGTGTTTTACCACTGGACCACACCCCAGCCCACATGTATACTTTAAATACATGCCGTCCTACCTGGATGTGGTGGCACATGCCTATGATCCCACAGGAGGATCTCTTCAAGTTCAAGGCCAGCCTAGGCTACACAGTGAGTTCAAGACCAGCTTAAATTACTTAGGGAGCTCCTGTCTCAAAAACAAACAGGTCTAGTGATTTAGCTCAGTGGCACTGTGCCTGCCTCACAAGCACAAGGTCCTGTGTTTGATTTCTGGTACTGCCAAGAAAAACCAAAACAAAACAGCCCATTGTACACCAGTTGTACCTCAGTAAAGCTGTTTACAAAGGAAGCTTTAAGTACTGGCTGTTACCTTCTTGCCTTAAGCCCTGCACTTTGGAGACAGGTGCTCCCTGAAGAGGGTGTCATCTGTCTTCTGGCCCAGGCAGGTCTAGTGACAGGGTCAGGCTCAGGCCGGGCTGAGGGTGGAGTCTTGTAATTTCCCAGGACATGAAGTTTGGCTGAAGCTTTCTGGGAGATGGGAGCAGAATAAGAGCCCCTGAGCAGCAGCTCTGTGGTGTGTGCAGCCGCAGGGCATCCTAGGAATTGGGTTTGGGGGTGGGACTGGTAAGGAGAGGGCAGCTGAGTCCTGGCAGAGGCTGTGCTCCATAGGGGCTGGGCTGGGACTGTCGTTTGGGCCCTGATGAGGGAAGGAGAGTGAGCCTCCAGAGAATGGGAGACTGGGAAGGGAAAATGGCCTGGTTTCTGTTCCTGAGCACTGACAGCCACAGGCAGCCAGTGAGAGCTGCTGGGCTCCTAAGGAGGCAGCAGCACAATAGGAGCAGGTTGGGTCAGGGATGTAGCTCAGTGGTGCAGTGCCTGCCTGGCAAGCATGAGGCCCTGAATTTGATTCTTGGTACCGAAAAAGAAGAAGAAGAAGAAGATGATGATGATGATGATGATGATGATGATGATGATGATGATGGGAGCCAGCAAGTGAATGGGGACTTGAGGAGGCCACTATGGCAGGTAGGGCAAGTGGATGCTGCCATGATCCCATGTCTGGCAGGACTGAGGGCACAGAGAGTAGGGGGCCAAGGTGAAACTCAGGCTAGGTACTTGAACTATTAATCTCTTTCTGTTGGGTGTGTGTCTGTGTGTGGTACTGGGAATTGAGTCTAGGGAGCAATGAGCTATACCCCCAGCCCTTTCTTTTATTATTTATTTACTTATTTATTTTTATATTTTTGAGATAGATTCTTACAATGTAGTTGAGGCGGGCCTTGAACTCATTGTATAGCTCAGGCTGGCCTCAAACTCAAAACGATCCTCTAACTTCCCAAGTGCTGGGATTGCAGGAATACACCGCCTTACGCAGCTGGTTATTTTATTTTATTTTGGTTTTTTGAGACAGGGTCTCACTGTGTAGTTGAGACTGACCTGGAACTCACTATGTAGCCCAGGCTGGTCTCAAACTCACAGCAATCCTCCTGCCTCAGCCTCCCGAGTGCTGGGATTAGAGGTGTGCACCACCACACCTGGCTAGCTGGTTATTTTATTAAACGATGGGGGTAGCCTGGTGTGGTAGCGTACACCGTCATCCCAGCACTTGGGAGGCAGAGGCAGGAGGATTACAACTTTGAGGCCAGTTTGGGCTAAATAGCAGGAACATGTAAAAAAAAGACAAGAATACAATGAACATTAACGTTAAGATGTCCACTTGCTAGGCACTTGTTAGATAAGTGACTAATGATAGAAAAGCAAATATCCTTTGGGGGAAAACCACCCTGTCCTCCCTCTTGTGGTGTCATCCATTGTTCATCACCTCATTGTGGAGCACTTAATGAGTGCCAGGCAATGCGCCATGTGCTGGAAATGACGCAGGGAGCAAGAGCAGTTGTCCCCGCCCAGGTGGACTCAGGCTCCCTCGCGTAGCCTACCCCTCTGTGCCCTGGTCCAGAGTCCCGTGCCCCGGAGAGAGCAGCTGTGGGCAGGCAGGGTTTGTGCAGCTGGTGCCAGCCCCTCTCCTCTCTCTCCCCAGACTGAACCGGCCACTAACCCTCTCGGAGAAGATTGTGTATGGGCACCTGGATGACCCAGCCAACCAGGAGATCGAGCGGGGCAAGACGTACCTGCGGCTACGGCCTGACCGTGTGGCCATGCAGGATGCCACGGCCCAGATGGCCATGCTGCAGTTTATCAGCAGCGGTCTGCCCAAGGTGGCCGTGCCGTCCACCATCCACTGTGACCATCTCATTGAAGCCCAGCTTGGCGGTGAGAAAGACTTGCGCCGGGCCAAGGTGAGCCCCGTGGGGCACGGGGTCAAGCTGGTGGTTGTGACATGTAGGGCCTGGCAGAGCCCTCCTGCTGGATGGGTCCTGGGGCTCAAATCCACTAGGAAGTGCTCCACCCTGAACGACACCCCAGCCCTAAGGTTTAGTCTTGTTTTTGCCTTTTTCTCTCCTTTCTCCCTGCCTTCCTTCCTTCCTTCCTTCTCACGTACTATGAATGGAACCCAGGGCCTTGCACATGGTATGCAAGCACTCTTACTGAGCTGAACCTAGCTCTTCACTTTGGAAACAGAATCTCACCAAGTTACCCAGGCTCCAGAGTAGCTGAGATTACAAGTGCATGCCGCTGCACCTGGCTTGTTTTTGTCCTTTTCTGATACTAGAATTAGCATTTGGTCATTGTGAAGATGATAGAAAAGACAGAAGAGATCTGAAGAAAAGTAAAACCATCCCTAATCTTGCCATGTTAGATGTACATTTGCTATCAGTTGAGAAAAGTATTGCAGACCAGGCATGGTGGCTCTCATTTGCAATCCCAGCATCCTGGGAGGCTGAGGGAGGAGGATCACAAGTTCACACCCAGCGTGGACAGTTTAGCAGTGTAGCAAAGCCTGGCATGGTGGTGCATACCTGTAATCCCAGTACTCAGGAGGCTGAGGCAGGAGGATTGCTGCGAGTTTGAGACCAGCCTGGAGAACATAGTAAGACCTTGTCTCAAAAAGGAAAATAGAAATAACAACAACAACAAAAAATAGCAAGACCCTGTTCTTTAAAAAAAAAAAAGTTCTGCAGACCAGGTACTGTGTACCCAACACGTGCTCAGAGAGAGCGGTCTGGGGCTCATTCACACATCTCAAATCACCTGTGCACTTTCTCCTGCTCCTCTGACCCTCCGAGCACTTGTCGGAGGAAGCCAGAGGTCACCCTACTGTCACAGTCCATTGAGTCCCACAGCCACATGAGGCCACGCTGAGGCTGACTCTGACCCCAAGTCCAGCAGCGCTGTCTTGGGCAGATTAATCTTCAGGGACCTGTCCTCTGTGGGTGTTGCTGTCAAGATAAGTGGCTATGTGCCATGCTTACCCTGACCAGTCCTGAGCGTGATGCTGCCCTTGGCAGTAGCTGTGCCCCCCCACTCCAGGCCTCCTCACCCCTTGCAGCAGGAGCAGGACCCCCAGGTGGCTGTTGGCAGGAGTTGAATGCTGGCACAGAGCAGGTGTGTGATTGAAAGTACCCAGACTGCAGAGCTCCCTGCCCACTGGAAAACCCTGGGGCAGCCTTCCCATCAGCCCCTTTGTGCTGCCCTGGCCCACCCACCGTGTGTCCCAGTGGCACAGTGGCTCTTGTGCCCAATTGAAGGAGGTGTCCTGCCTGCTGGCTGTGGCTTCCACAGCAATGACAGGATGAGGTGGTCACGTTACGTGATGTCCCTGGGGACAGGAATTGTGTAAGACCACAAGCCTAGGCCCTGTGAGCCCTGGGCTCGGTCTCCCACAGCAGGGCCCATTGCCCAGTGGGGCTGCCCTTCCCCTTCCCCTTGGTTCATGGGTTCAGAATCTACTTGCTGGAGATGAGAGTCCCAGAAAATAGAGCCCATTCCTTCATTATTCAACAAATGTGTCCTGAAATTCTCTTTACACTCCCGGTCTTATGCTGGGTGCCAGGGTTTGGTGTGGGTGAGACAGATGGGGCCCTGGCTCGAGGGTCTTAGAGTCCAGTAGGTTGGTAGGTATAGGACAGTCACAGGATTGGTAATTACCAATTTGTATGTGTTAGGAAGGGAATGTGCAGGATTCCTAGAGCACAAGAAAGAGGTCTGATTTTCATTTCTGGAAGGGAGCCGGGTATGTTGGCAAACACCTGTAATCCCAGCACTAGGAGGCTGGTGCGGGAGGATTGTTATGAGCTCAAGGCTAGCCTGGGCTGCATAGTGGATTCAAGACCAACCTGGACTACATAACTAGACCGTCTTAAAAACCAAACACACAGGACCGGGGATTTAGTTCAGTGGTTCTGCATCCTGCCTTGAAAGCACTAGGTCCTGAGTTCAATCCTCCGTACCCACCCCCCCAAAAAAACCCTAACCCAAACACACAAATACATGTTAGAAGGAAAAAGACATCCTCATTGAGGATGTGAATATAACCTGAGTCTTGAGCAGCTCAAATGGAGAAAAGAATATTCTAGACAGAACATTGACAAAGGCCCCAGGGCAGGAAGAAACGTGTTGCATCTGTGCAAGGAGGGATTGAGCTCTTCGTGGAAGAGCATGATCCAAGGCAGGGTGGGAGGTAGGACCTTCAGGTCTCTGTGTACTGTGCTAGGAGTCCTGGAGAGCTGTTTTAGCATGTTTTCACTACTGTGCCAGAATCCACAGGCTGGGTGGATTACACAGCAGACACTGCAGCATCTGGTGGGGACTGCATCATGTTAGGGTAGGGGCAGGCGAGCCCACCATGCTCATAATACTAATCCTGTTTCTGGGGCACCTGCATTTCCACGTGAATGTTCAGACACAAGGTTTGAGCCGGGGGTGGATATGTGCAGGTTTGAACATATTTGCGTTTTTTTGTTTTTGTTTTTGATACCGGAGAATCTAACTCGGGTCTTTGTGCTTGTGAGGCAAGTGGCGGAACCACTGAGCTAAATCCCTGGCCCTTGAGTATATTCATAAAGGGTCTCTGGCTGGAGTCCACAAAGGGTCTCTGGAGTGACCACCCCAGGGTCCACAGTCGGGGGGTCCACGTTGAGCTCAGGCTGAGGTTGTGTGGTGCTACTTTGGGGCAGTTTCCCATCCCCCAACATTCACACAGACACGTGCACATGGGCCCACTTGGTCCTAATTTCACAAGTGACTCATTTGGAAGTCTAAAGGTCAGGCTATTATTAATTGGGAGGACACTGCTCTGGGATCTGGGTTCTCTTATCTGGGTGACTAAATGGGCCCTCAGAAGGCTGCAGGCTGGCTGGGTTTTTTTTTTTTCCTTTTCTTTTCTTTGGTTTTTTGAGACATAGTGAGACATAGGGTCTCACTATGTAGTTGAGACTGACCTGGAACTCACTAGGTAGCCCAGGCTGGTGTTGAACTCACAGCGATCCTCCTGCCTCAGCCTCCCGAGTGCTGGGATTACAGGTGTGCGCCACCACGCCGCCTCTGGCTTACTCACAGCGATCCTCCTGCCTCAGCCTCCCGAGTGCTGGGATTACAGGTGTGCGCCACCACGCCCGGCCTCTGGCTGGGTGTTTATGTGAAGCAAATGGTGTGGTTCTGAGAATGTTTTATCAAGGTCCTGGGGAGCTGAGAGCAGCTTCCTTCTCTTCCACGAAGCTGTCTCTCCCCTGCCTGAGGCTGACAGTTCTCATTTCCTGATTCCTTCTTTGGGAAACTGTAAGCCATGTGGCACTGTCCCTGTTGTCATGGGTCCACCTCACTTGACTGGGACATGCCACATCTTCAGAGAAAGCCTTGTCCCACATCATCTCCCTACCCCTGAGGAATCTGCCTTCAAATGACAGACAATGGGTGCAGCTCGCCCCATCCTTTTCTGGGGAGTGGCCCTGTTGGCAGCCTTGGCTGGGCCATCAGACACTCCCAAGAACGGGGTCCCTGCAGCAGGCAGACCTGGGCTGGGCACTCTCTGAGGGAAGCTCCTGTCCTCCCCACAGCCTTCCGGCTCTGTCATATCAGGCTGTGGCCTGGGTGGATAGGGCTGGTTTCCAGCCTGGTCCTCTGTCACTCTTGGGTCACCAGCATCTGTTAACGATTGGACTTGATGACCATCTCTGCTGCCTCTTCAGCTGATTCCGTGTCCGTAACGGGTATTCACTCAACACCTGACCTGGTCAGCTGGTGCTACCATGGCAGAGCTCTTCACTGTCGACCTTGCCTAGGGACGTGGTTTCCAGAGGGTGCCTTGGCAGTTATTTAGCCCAGTTCCTGAAGCAAATAAGGAAATCGAGACCCGGAGAACAGGGCAGGGACTTGTGCCAGACCTGCCCCCCTGGCCAGGTGCCACAGAGCCAGGGTTGCCTCTGCTCCCGTCTCTCTTCCCAGGCTGCGAACTGAGATGTGGCCTGCAGTCCAGCCCTCTGGAATTACATTTCAAGGTCTTCAGGACAGGGCCCATCTTCCCAGTGCCACCCTTTCAGAGCCATGGTGGGGTGCAGAGAGGAGAGCACGGCAGGGGTCACCCCAGGTGCAAACCATGTCACTAATGCTCTGGTTATGGATTTGTCTCAATAGGACATAAACCAGGAAGTGTACAATTTCCTGGCAACTGCGGGTGCCAAGTACGGTGTGGGCTTCTGGAAGCCTGGGTCTGGAATCATTCACCAGGTAAGCAGGGCTCAGGTGGCACCCAGTGACCAGAGGGTACCTTCCAGGTCTGCAGAGAGAGACAGGGGACATAAGGTCAGCAGGGCCACAGGGGTGCAGGAGGACATTTCAGCCAGCGCCTAAGACTTCACCTTCTTTACTTGAAAACTAATTTTTATTATGTCAGTTTATACATTTCTGTTCTCTTTGTGAAAAATGAAACCAGTCCCTTCAAACTACCTAGGTAACCTACTTTCCTTTATCCTGTGGTGCTGGAGATCAAACCCAGGATCTTGCATACACTAGGCAAATGTTCTACCCTGGGCTATACTCCAGCCCATTAACCTGCATTTTAAAGTTTGACATACTCCTTTCTGCTCCTTCTTCTAAGCATGTGCTCATCCTCATGTCCCTGTGAACTACAGCATAGAGCGTCACATTTTTATGCCTGTTCTGGTGCTGGGATCGAGCTGCATGCATAGGGTTATTATGTTTGTGTTTTTCCCATTGCATGGGTAACTGGCATTGGGTAGGTGCACCGTGTGTCAGATGCTGGGCTCAGCACTGCAGACACTGACTGTCCAGGCAGCTCCGTAACCCTGTGAGGTGGGTAGCTGTGTTATCCACACCTTACAGATAAGAACTGAGGCAGAGAGGTTAACACACATGCCAGGGTTGACTGTGGAGGTAGGACGTGCAGCCTGGAGCAAGTTGTGTCCCATGCTGTCCCCTTCCTGCTCCTGCATGGATGCTGTTCCCGTTCCTCTAGGTTGCTTCACGGGTTCCCATAGGATGGAGGCTGATGGGCTATGTCCAGCAAGACTTCTTCTAGGGGCTCCCCGAGGATGGGGTTTCCTTTGACAGACAGCTTTTGTTTCTGTAAGAGAGAAACAGACAGAGTATGATGGGATGTAGGTGCTTCATTCCCTCAAAGGGCCTGTTGAGGACACCAACCCATGCATCCTGTATGCGTGGACCCTGCTCTGTCCCTTTCCATCCGGGACCTCACTGTTCACCACCTTCCAGACTTGCTGAGTCAGGCTGTCATCTGACCTTGCCTGGGTCCCCAGCTCTGCACCACTCTCCGGGCCTTCCTGGCAGCTCCTAGGCCAGTTTGGGCTGTGAGCTATTCACACCTGCCCTGGGCCACCTGTTCCTAAACAGGAACACCCAGGGACCTATGTGTACCATGCGGCTTTACCCCTCTCCCTCAGCACCATTCTCCTGACCAAACCCAGCCCCTTTTGCTGGCCTGGCTGGCATCTCAGCTCTCTGCTTCCTGTTTGACCCCTGGTCCTCCCTGTACCCTGCATCAGGGCTTCCCATGTGAACCTCTGTGGAGCCTTAGAGTTACATCCCCACTGTGTGCCTAGTGCTTTCTCCGTGCACCCTGTGCTCTTTGGGATGGGGACTGTGGCTCATGCATTCCTGTCTAGCTTTGGGCCTGGGCCTGGGCCCCAGTGTGGACAGATTGGTATGTTATGAGTTATATGAATCAGTGGCTGAATTTACAGTATTATGTTTTTCATGTTAGTCTACCCTCACCCCATCTGCCAAGCCATATCCACAGAGTGCTGAGGCCACTATCACAGCTCACTTCGTCATGACACTTTCCATAGTTGGTGGGTCTTTATTAGCCTCTCCCTTCTGGATGTGGACCACATTCTGTCTACACAGTGGAGGCCACTGTGAACCCTGTCTGTGGTCTTCATGGATGAGCTTTTGGCATTAAGAATGAACTAGTTCCACATCTTTGTACCTGACTGGGCAGGGGGTGGACAGAGATGGACTGGTGAAGCAGGGTTGCCTGTTCTTCCTGGCCAGCGGCCATGCTGTGTGTCTGTGGGGGAAGCAGGTCTTCTAGCCTTTTGCATAACCCAGGATGAGGGGCCTGACTGCTTGCTGACTCACTGGGCAGATGCCTTGCCCCAGACCAGGCCCTGGGTTTTTGTAGTGTCCCAGGGAGCTTGCTCATGTTCCTTCAGAGCTGTCATTTCTCTGATCTTCCAGACACTGAGAGTGGGCATCTAAGATGGCACCTAAGATGATGCCATCTGACTGGGGGCACAGAACCCCAGGTGGAGGATCTTGCTTCAAAAGAGTAGAGCAACCCCTTGCACTACCACCACTGTACCTGCTGAATATACGTGTGTGTGTGTAGTCATCCCAGGGACCTGAGAAGCCTACACTTGTAGGCTGGTTTGTATAGAAAAGAAACCTGAGGCCTGGAGGGGTTAAATGACTTGCCAAGGTCCCACAACTACTAGTAGTGATGGGCCAGAACACAGACCCACGATGGGGGGCACTAGTCCAGGGGGCCTTCCCAAGTCCTCCTCAGAGGAGGCTGGGCAAGAGGACTGCAGGTGGGTGCTGACCTGCACCCTGCTGCTTTCTCACCAAATGTTTTAGGAGATTGCCCAGTGCCAGGGCCTTCCCAGCTAGGGGGGACCTAGGAAACTGGACACACGATGCAGCTGTTGGCACCTGGGAGCCTTGCACTTCTCCCTGTTGAGCAGTGGAGACACTGATGGCCCTTTGTGCCCACTGGGGCCTCAGAACTTCCTTAGCTTCCCAGCAAGGGCTGTGGCCAGCTCGTGACAGAACTGTCCCTCTGAGGCGAAGCCACATAGGCATACTGCCCACACAAGGAGCATCTTGAAGCTGTGACGCTTGTCCCAGCCCCATCACGGGACATACTTATGTGCCAGTTTATCTGGTTCTCGCCGCTCCCTGGGTTAAGGTGGTGTGGGTGTTTATACCGTAGTGCAGATGAGGAAACAGGCTCAGGGAGGCGCAAAAAGGCCAAGCCACACAGGAGGAACTGTGAGAGCTACTCATGAGCCTCAGCTGCCTGCGTCCTAAGAGCACACTGGAGGTAGCCTATATTAAACAGGGCTCCCTACCTGATCCCATCCTAGGGCAGCCTTGGGCATGGGCTGGCAGCCCTGGGGGTGGACAGTTGTACAGACACCTTTGATTCACCTCCATTGTCTACTGAGGGCTTCTGAGCATACGATCTTGGATTCTTTTTCAGATTATTCTGGAAAACTACTCCTACCCTGGAGTTCTTCTCATTGGCACTGACTCCCACACCCCCAATGGTGGTGGCCTGGGTGGCATCTGCATCGGCGTTGGGGGTGCTGATGCTGTGGACGTCATGGCTGGGATCCCCTGGGAGCTGAAATGCCCCAAGGTGAGGGGCAGGAAAGGACTCCCGCTGTTGGCTTCAGGGGAGGTTGGTGAGGCGTGATGGTATCCTGTGGGCCCCAAAGAGCCGAGGGAATTGGTTAGGCTGGAATTCCTTTGCGAGGGAGGCAGGGACGAATGAGCAGAGAGGGGAGGCCAGCAGCTCGATTCCTGGACTTCCTGCTTGGAGCCATCGTCTCACCTACCTCCTCTTAGGTGATCGGTGTGAAGCTGACGGGCTCCCTGTCCGGTTGGAGCTCACCCAAAGATGTGATCCTGAAGGTTGCAGGCATCCTCACAGTGAAAGGTGGCACAGGCGCCATCGTGGAGTACCACGGGCCTGGCATCGACTCGATCTCCTGCACTGGTGAGGAGGACACTCGCAATGTGGCCCTCACCTCATGTAGGCCTGACGGGCTTCCCTGGGGGTGGGTCCAGGCAGTGTGGGGCAGGGATGGATGTGCAGGCCCCTCGCCCATCTGACTGAGCAATTAAGACCCTTCCCAAGGTGGCAGTAACTTCCTGTGTTGGGGCCCAAGCCAGCTTCTGCCGAGCCCTGGGCCACTTGGGTGATCGTGAGACTCTGGAGCAGATGAAGGTGGTTGGGGAGGGGGATCGGTCAGAGCCGGCTTCATTCAGAGTCCTGCATCTTCCTTTAGCTGGAGTCCAAGCTCTGCTTGCTTCCTGCAGGTAGAGATTATTGCCTCCAAAACCAGATATGAACCAGGGACCTCGTGTCCATGCTGCCTATACCCTTGGAAAAGCAGGGAGACTCAGAACACACCTTGGTGCCTGTCCAGTCAGGGCTTCCTAGGCCCCATCTCCACTCTGTAGCAGCCCCTCACTCTACCACCATGGCACAGCTCAGCTGGGAAGCTGGTAATAGGCCTGGGTGGATGTCTGGACCTGTGAGCCACCAGTTCTGTGAGATGCTGTGATCAAAAGAGTAGACAGCATCCTTTTTTTTTTTTTTTTTTTTTTTTTTTTTTTTTTTTTTTTTTTTTTTTTTTTTTTTTTTTTTTTTTTTTTTTTTTTTTTTTTTTTTTTTTTTTTTTTTTTTTTTTTTTTTTTTTTTTTTTTTTTTTTGAGCCAGGGTCTTGCTGTGTTATCCGGGTTGGCCTCAAACTCCTGGGATTAGCAGTCCTCCTGCCTTAGTCTCCCTGATAATTGGGACTATAGCCCATGTCACCGTGTCCAGCTTATCATCCCATTCTTATTGCTGAAATTCAGAAAAATGCCTTCATAGAACCATAGTGAGGCTGCCAGAGGGCAGAACCTCAGCAGGCAGACCTAGATCTGAGTTCTAGCACCAGCATTTATTTGCTTTCTGCATGACCTCGAGTCTCCGTGAGCCACGTCCCTCACCTGTGAAATGGACCCAGTAATAACTGGGCAGTGACTGGTCCACCTTCACTACATGGTGGCTGTCACCTCTGCCCTGCACGATAGCCAGGCCTCGAGTGAGAAGCCAGCTTTTGGGGGCGCAGGGATGGTCCCTACCACTGGGAAGCCCTCTTATTGTGGAAGCAATGCTGCCACTCCCTGGTGTGAAGAGCTGGGTGAGACCCAAGCCCAGCCCTCGGCCAGGCCACAGGCTCCGTCTCTCCCCAGGCATGGCGACCATCTGCAACATGGGCGCAGAAATCGGGGCCACCACTTCAGTGTTCCCGTACAACCACAGGATGAAGAAATACCTAAGCAAGACAGGCCGGGCAGGTGAGCCGGAAGGAAGGGCCACTGCACTTGGGCAGGACAGTCACGCTGTGGCCCCCACCCCTGGAGGAAGCAGCACCCATCCCTTTAGAGCAGGGTCCTTACCCTGCTGTGTCCACACCGGCTTCAGAGGCCAAGGAGCTCCTTCAGGTGTATGAGCTGGGTGACTGCAGTCTCTAGGGGTGAGTTATTCTCACCTGGAAAGGTCGCTGGATATTGGTCCTTCTTGGCATGGCCCCTGGTGCCCCCTTCAGGAAGCTCCGGAAATTGACATGGATCTCTTCTGTAACCCCTTGCCCTAGCAGGGGGCGGGGGAAAGCATGGAACCAGGAAGAACACCCTTCCCCGCAGTGCATCCCCAGCTTCTCTGAGCTTCTTGTGAAGCTCAGAGGAGGACGTCATGTACTGGTGCTTGAACGGGACAGAGTGCGGGCTTCCTCTCCCTTCGTCAGTGACTCCTTCCAAACCCCACTCTTGGTCCCCAGGAAAGCCCTCAGCCTCAGTCCCCACTTCCCCATTTCCCCATGTTCCTGAGCACCTCTTGTCCTGGTGACATTGTGGGTTCACTGCCACTCCTTCACCAGATTGTAAGCTACTCGAGGTCAGGGACAGTGTCCTCCTTGCTTTGGCTCTGCTCCTGTGTTGGTGCTGTCAGTGCTTGGCAAGTGCCAGGTAACTGGCTGTGGGTGGCACATGGTTGCATGGAGGGTGAATCTCAGCACCGGTGTCTTGTTTCCTGTACTTCACTCCCTGCCCTTGTTGATTCCAGACATTGCCAGTCTTGCTGATGAATTCAAGGATCACTTGGTGCCTGACCCTGGCTGCCAGTACGACCAGCTCATTGAAATTAACCTCAGTGAGGTGGGTTGGGGGATTGGGGGGACACTGCTATCGTGGGATCAAGATCTCGCACAAGTCCTGCTAGGCCCTTGGTTCTCGGGGCCCCTCAAGGGGTTGGGGGAGATGACAATCATGGAAACAGTGAAGGTGGCCGTGTCTGGCAAATCAGAAACAGATGTCAGTTTAGTGGAAACCAAGGTTTCACCTTTGTAGCTTTGTTTTATTATCAGAGTTTTGTTTTGCTTTTTTGTAAACTTACAAGAGTTTAAGCAAGGTACCAGCCGGGTTTGGTGCCCTGAGGACCAGACACTGGGGCAGGCCTGGGAGAGTCTGAGGAAGCAGCCTGCGTGACACAGACCAGTCTGCACGTGTGTGGGTGTAGGTGCTACTGGGCAAGGCCTGTGGCCCTGGGCAGGTTGTTCAGCCCCTGTGGGCCTCCCCTGGGGTGGTGCTGAGGCAGTGGTGAGGTTAAATGGGTACATTTATGTAGTGACAGTCACTTGTTTGTTTGCTGTGTGCCAAGTACATGGCTGCACACTTCATGTTCATTCATGAGGATCGTCACATGGGAAGTGCCTGGCCTTAAGCCTGTGCTCATTAGAAGATTCTGACAGGGCCAGGGGTTTGGCTCAGTGGTTCCACTGCCTCCCTCACAAGTGCAAGAGCCCAAGTTCAACCCCCAGTACCAAAAAAAAAAAAAAAAAAAAAGATTATAACAGCAGCCAGGTGCCCTGGTACACAGCTATATTTGAGGCTACTAGGGAGGGTGAGGCCAGCATGGACAACTTAGGAAGATCCTATCAGTACAAAAAATAGCGGGGGATGTAGCTCAGCAGCACAGCCAATGCCTGGCAAGCTCAAAGTCCTGAGTTCAACCCCTGGTACAAACACACATGCACACACACACACAGCTGGGGATATAGCTCAGTGCTTCCAAGAGCCAATCTCCAGGAGCACGATCATTTAGTCAAAGTGTGCACCTATAATCCTAGCACTTTGGGGTCCAAGAAGGACGGATTGCAGGTTCAAGCCTAGCTCAGGCAAATGAGTGACTTAGTGTGAGACCCTGTCTCAAAATAAAGCAAAGTGCTGGGGCTGTGGCTCAGAGCAGAGTTGATTCCAAAAGCCATAGAATTGGGGAGATGATGGGTTTGTGAGGAGATGGCTTCCATTTATTCTTCCCCCCTGCCATCTCCTAGCTCTGTGATTGTGAGTACGGTGTCACTTCTGAGCTTTAGCTCCTGGATGTGCAGGCTGAGATGTGCCATGTGTGCACCTCCTGCGTTTCCTGGGACGAGGTTTGAGCCTCAGGAACAGGAGCCGGCCTCCCTGTGGGGACCTAGGAGTTGAGAACAGAGGCTGTGCTCGCTCTGACACTTGTTCCTGCCTCTCCTTCTGTCCTTGCTTCCTTGTCTTTTCAGCTGAAACCGCACATCAATGGTCCCTTCACACCTGACCTGGCTCACCCTGTCGCAGAGGTGGGCACTGTGGCAGAGAAGGAAGGGTGGCCACTGGACATCCGAGTGGGTGAGTGCCTTCTGTCTCGGCAGCTGGCAGTGCTCCGGGCCAGCAGCTGTGGCCAGGGCTCTGGGCAGTCACTCTGCTCCGTGGCACTTCCTAAGCAGGCCCTTTCTACAGTGGGTCTATTAAAAAATAACCTTTTCTTGGTATAAAAGAAATCCAAGCTTATTGTATAAAATATTAACAAGAAGAGTTGTAAAACACCTCTAAAGCCAGACATGGTGGTGTACACCTGTAATCCTAGCACTCTCTGAGGTTGAGGCAGGAAGATCAGAAGGTTGAGCCCAGCCTTGAAAACTTATCGAGACCTTGTCTCAGAAAAATAAAAATGTACTGGGGCTGTAGCTCAGTGGGAAGGCGTTGGGTTCAGTCCCTGTATTGCAAAACCAGACAAAACACCTGGAAGTTTTATCTCCATGCAGGAACGAGATCTTTGGGAGTTACACTGTTTGTCTGTGCACTTGCACACACTTAGGTGTGCGCTTCTGTTTTACAAACATGATCACACCAGCAGCGGTGTTGCACTTGTCATAGTCTGCATGTGTGGACACTCTGGTATATCGGTGTCCCTGGCATCTGCTGCTGTCAGGAGATGGCATAGCATGGCTGTGAAGCGTTTGGACCCTGGGACAACAAGGCCTGGGTTCAGATCCTGGCTCTGCCACTTAATAGCTGGGTGCTGGGTACCCGAGCAAGCTGCTTCCCCCTGCCCAACCAGGAGTAACAGAACTTGCCCTTCACTCTTGTCTGGAGGGCCATGTGACATGTGACGAGATCTTTCTGCTGTATCCACCATTAAGTAGTGTGCTGTCTTGTTCTCACCCTTAGTAGGAGAAATAAACTTTAGAAACGTCTTTGGTGGCTTGATGACTGACAGTCTTAATATCTATTGGTAGTATGATGTCATTCAGTTTTATTAACTTTTTGAATAAATGACAAACTTTTTTGAAAGATCTCCTGTTACTCATAATAAACCAAACAGAACACAAGCTGTTGGCAGTGCATGCACCTGTAGTCTCTCAGCTGCTTGGGAAGCTGAGGCAGGAGAATGTCTTGAGCCCAGGAGTTCCCAACAAGTCCATCAAAAAAAAAAAAAAAAAAAGCCAGGCACGGTGGCGCACGCCTGTAATCCCAGCACGCAGGAGGATCGCTGTGAGTTCAAGACCAGCCTGGGCTACATAGTGAGTTCCAGATCAGTCTCAACTACATAGTGAGACCCTGTCTCAAAAACAAACAAACAAAAAAAATATGCAGAAAAGATAAGTAGTTAACCTCTCCTATCAGCTCTAGTCAGCATTGATCACCACGAATGTTAGTATTCGCCCTCTAGTGTGCATATATGAACTGTGCTATTAGCCTGTGTTCAGTGTGGTGGTTGTGGCTTCACTCTTCAGACTGGTTTATAAACAGCTAGCTGGTCCTTTATTATTAGACACTTAGGTTGCTTCCAACTTGTCTCTGTTAAAAATAGTCTCTACTGGCTGGGGATTTAGCTTGGTGGTGCCGCCACCTCCCTTGCAAGCACAAGGTCCTGAGTTTGATCCCCAGTACCAAAAAAAAAGTCCCTGGCCCACCCCAGTTGGTAAACTCTTTGGACCAGATCTGGGGTTTGAGGGGAGATAGAGACTTCCGGTCATTGTGTGCTGACCCTGACCCCACCTCCCACAATGCCCCAGGTCTCATTGGCAGCTGCACCAATTCAAGCTATGAGGACATGGGGCGCTCAGCAGCTGTAGCCAAACAAGCATTGGCCCATGGACTCAAGTGCAAGTCCCAGTTCACCATCACCCCAGGCTCTGAGCAGATCCGCGCCACCATCGAGCGAGATGGCTATGTGAGTGCCACCTGACCTGCCCTGGCTCCCCACCCCACTGCTGAGTAAAGGTGGCTGCAGGAGGCAGCAGAGTGGCAGTTTGGCCAGGCTGACCTGCCCTTCCTACCAGTCATATGCTTGCCCCACAGCTCTTGTCTTCTTTCCTGGTGCAGGCCCAGATCCTGAGGGAGGTGGGCGGCATCGTCCTGGCCAACGCCTGTGGCCCATGTATTGGCCAGTGGGACAGGTGAGAGCCACCTTTTTGACAGCACTGCCCCTGTGTACCAGAGGTTGAGGGGAGATGTTACTGGGGCAGAGAAGAGACCCGAGCCCAAGGCCTCCCAGGGGCTGCTGCACAGAAGATCTGCAGGCACAGCAGGGTAGGTGGGCTGCAAGTACAGGAAGAGCCTAGCTGAGGCTTGGGCTGGGGGGACGAAGCCCAGGCAGCTACATCCTGACAGCCACAGCAAGGGGCTCTGAGGGAGCTGCTCAGGTCAGGAGACACTGGGCCTTGATGTGGGCTTGGCCTCTCTACAGTCACACAGAGGCCTGAGGACTGCACTGTGTGCATGTCTTGGGAGGTCCCTTTCCTTTCGCGCTCAGCTGGGCTCGTGCCTCAGGAACCCGGCCCATCTGGTCATAGGACAGGCCGGGGTCCCTCATCTTGTTCCTCTGACCTGACAGAAAAGATATCAAGAAGGGGGAGAAGAACACAATCGTCACCTCCTACAACAGGAACTTCACAGGCCGCAATGATGCAAATCCTGAGACCCATGCCTTCGTCACGTCCCCAGAGGTGAGACCACCTGGCTCGGCATTAGCCTCCCTCACATCACCAGGTCCCGAGATGTTTAGCACCAATAGTGGGTATGAGCAGGAACTGAGCACTTTTTCTCCAGGATAAATGCCAGCCTCTCTTTTCTCACTGGCTGCATGAGCTTGGTCCTGTCCTGACCCTGAGTCTCAAGGTCCAGCAGGCAGGGTTATGTATCTGTGGGATGTCTCTCCAGTGCTGGGATTCTAGTTGTGGACCACTATGCTCAGCTTTTGTTTTCTCCTCAGTACACTGGGGATCAAACCCAAGACCTCTGCACTAAGCTACAGCCCAGCCCTGTTTTTGAGACAGGGTCTAGCTAAATCTGTAGATTGGCCAGGATCTATAAATCACGATCCTCTTGCTTCAGCCTCTTGAGGGCTGAGATTATGGGCTGACAGGCATATGCTACCACAGTCATCTTTTTTTTTTTTTTTTTTTTTTTTTTTTTTTT
>NW_022900931.1:6515661-6534934 GCF_012274545.1 Fukomys damarensis | reverse complement strand
ATTTTTTTTTTTTTTTTTTTTTTTTTTTTAATCTTTATGAGACAGGGTGTTGCTATGTAGTTTGGGCTGGCCTTGAACTCACTACATAGTCTAGGCTGGCCTCAAACTCAGAGTAATCCTCCTGCCTCAGCCTCCTGAGTACTAGGTTTTTTTGTTTTGTTTTTGTTTGTAATGGAATCTATGTTACCTAGGCTAGCTTTGAACTCCTGGGCTTCAGCCCCAGCTTCCCAAGTAACTTGGGCTGTGCACCATCACACCCAGCTCTTTTTTCTGAGTTGAATAAAAGTTGGGCCTTGCTGTTGCTGTAGGCACAGAGTGAGCTAGTGCTCCACGTACTAGGTGGCTTTCCCACCTTAGCCGTCACCTGCACACCAGTGTCGCAACATGGCTGTTTACACGTGTCCCTGAGCTGCTTGTGCTGGCAGGAGTGGAAGGCTCCTCCCTCCTCTTCCCTGCCCAGCAGGGACGTTCTCGCCAGTGAGCACTTATGGGGGACAGGAGAGCTGGTGCCAGCCTCCTGGCAGGTGGGGAACATTCACTCTGGCTCTGTCTGCAGTGCTAGAAGCTAGGGGACTCTGGGGTCCCTGATTCTGCCCTCAAGCAGGAGGGGCAGGGGCCTGTGTGGGAGGACAGGTGGGGTGGCTGATGCTGTCCAGTGTAAACTGGCCTTCTCTGTTTAGATTGTCACAGCCTTGGCCATCGCGGGAACCCTCAAGTTCAACCCAGAAACCGACCTCCTGACAGGCAAGGACGGGAAGAAGTTCAAGCTGGAGGCTCCAGATGCAGATGAGCTGCCCCGAGTGGTGAGCCGGACCTGGCCAGCACCCGCACCTCTGTGCCAGCCCCGCTTGCGGGCAGGGGTGCCATTGTCTGTGGGTGGCTGTGCTTCAGGAGCAGGTGCTGGGCTTGTGGGGACCGAGGGCTCTGACACCCAACCTTTCCCCATCCCCTACTGCAGGAGTTTGACCCAGGGCAGGACACCTACCAACACCCCCCCAAGGACAGCAGTGGGCAGCGGGTGGACGTGAGCCCCACCAGCCAGCGCCTGCAGCTCCTGGAGCCCTTTGACAAGTGGGATGGCAAAGACCTGGAGGACCTGCAGATCCTCATCAAGGTCAGCATGGCCTGCCTGGCACTCAGCTCCCCAGCGGGAGCAGGCTGGGTATCGAGGTGAAGGGCCAGGCCCAGCTGGATCCAGGACCAACAGCACAACAGGCAGGCGAGAGAGACAGAGGTACAGCCGGTTCCCACACCTCAGCTGTGACCAATCAGGCCCCAGGCAGGTGCTGGTTCCTCCTAGCCCACAGTCAGCATGAGTGGGTGTGAGGGCCTGTGTCTGAGTCCTCAAACCTTCCAGGCATTAATCCTGTTTGCCAGGAGTCACTGAGGACTTCCTGTGACACAACCTAGGTTAAGCCCAGGCAGCGTGAGACCTAGCTACCGGCAGGACCTAGCCGTAGCCCTGGCTCCCTTCTCTGCACACGAGGCCTGGCTGATCTTCCATGCTGGATGGCTCTTAGTTGAGGGGCCAGCTTGGAGATGTGCCTGTCC
Source organism: Fukomys damarensis (assembly GCF_012274545.1). Classification (NCBI taxonomy): domain Eukaryota; kingdom Metazoa; phylum Chordata; class Mammalia; order Rodentia; family Bathyergidae; genus Fukomys; species Fukomys damarensis. Next base: position 6,533,383 of record NW_022900931.1, on the reverse strand, counting down.
TCCCTGGCCAGCCTGTCCCCCTCTGAGGGGCCATCCTGTCCTGCCCTCAGCCTCTGCCTGAACCTTTGCACTTCAGGCCACGTTTCCTTTGTTACCGCCCCCTGCCTCCAGGTGGCAGCATGGGGCCACCTGCCCCTGAGGGCTGCTCCCTTCACCTGCCACTCCTGACTGGTGTCCTCTGCCCACACCCTCAGGTCAAAGGGAAGTGCACCACTGACCACATCTCAGCTGCGGGCCCCTGGCTCAAATTCCGTGGGCACCTGGACAACATTTCCAACAACCTGCTCATCGGTGCCATCAACATCGAAAATGGCAAGGCCAACTCTGTGCGCAATGCTGTCACCCAGGAGTTTGGCCCTGTCCCCGACACCGCCCGTTACTATAAGGTAGGGCAGGGCTGGGAAGATGGGAGAAGCAGGAACTAGGAGGGGGCCAGTGGGCAGTCTGGGTGAGGAGCCTCCTCCAGGACCTGAGGAGAAACAGGGAACCTCACAGGAGATGAGGAGGCCTCCCATGTCTCAGGAGGAGTAGGTAGGAGGTCCCCAAGGACAGACTCAGCCCAGGAGCAAGGGGCAGAGCCAGCCACCCCAAGGTGACACCATTTACCGCTAAGGGCCCTGCGTTGTCTCCCGCTGCTCTGCCCTACAGTGGTTGATGTCTGCTGGATTCATGCAGACGGCAGCCAGGGCTATGTCCAGCCTGCCTTTGCCTGCTTCGCCCAGCTTTGGCTGCTGGGGGCCGGGCAGGTAGATACTGGGCCAGTGAGCCCAGTGCCCCCTCAGCCTCATGACCGTGTCCCTGCTCGTCACAGAAACACGGCATCCGGTGGGTGGTGGTTGGAGACGAGAACTATGGTGAGGGCTCAAGCCGAGAGCACGCAGCCTTGGAGCCACGCCATCTTGGGGGCCGCGCCATCATAACTAAGAGCTTCGCCAGGATCCATGGTGAGCTGAGCCCACCCAGCTGTCACTGCCCCTCGCTCACAGCCCAGGGTCAGCTACCCTGCAGTGGCCAACCAAGGCCTAGAACCCTTGCCTGACTCCTGGGCTGGAGCTGGGGCAGAAGCGCTGTGCTCCGCAGGCTTCCTCTCCTACAGCGCCCTGACGTCACTGCTCCCACTTTGACACTCAGATCTGTGCTACTGAAACCCAGGTCCCATGGTCAGAATTCTGTTCCCCTTGTGGCCCTGTCTACCAGGAAGGCCTCAGACACCTGCATCACGATGCACACTTGTGCTTGTGCCCCTGGTGACACGGGCCCAGGAGTCACTGCCTGTCTCCAGCAAAGGCAGCACCCTGGGCAGAGGGAGGCAGGTGCAACCCTGCTGACCAAGTGGCCATCTGCCCTCCAGAAACCAACTTGAAGAAGCAGGGCCTGCTGCCCCTCACCTTTGCCGACCCCGCCGACTACAACAAGATCCACCCCGTGGACAAGCTGACCATTCAGGGCCTCAAGGACTTCACCCCGGGCAAGGTTTGGGACCCAGGAAGGAGGGTGGGCTGGCCAGGGCCACCTTGCATCCCTCCTGTTCTCCAGGACACTCCTAGATGGTGCCTCGGAGAGCTGGGGTGGAGCCAGCCCTCAGAATGGGGAGTCACTGCTGCCTCTCCCCACCCACCCCGCTTCCCCTGCAGCCCCTCACGTGCGTCATCAAGCACCCGAATGGCACGCAGGAGAACATCCTGCTGAACCACACCTTCAACGAGACCCAGATAGAGTGGTTCCGCGCGGGCAGCGCCCTGAACAGGATGAAGGAGCTGCAGAAGTGAGGACACAGCCTGCACCGCCGCCCTGCCACCTACGGTTCTGCTAGAAGAGCAGCGCTGGGCCGCCCTGTCCGTGGCACCACCAGACCAGCTTCCTGCCCTCTCCTGACCCACCAGCCAGCAACCCAAGGTCCAGCCCCTGCTCTCCTGCATTCATTTCGGTTCTGGTCTTGGGTGGCCCTGTGCAACTGTATTTATTTTTGACAAGGACACTCCCCTGTATAGTTTTTATTCTGCCTGAACGTGGCTGAAGGAGCTCATAGAACCTTTTGTTCTTGCAAAAAAAATAACATTGACTGCTCCTGTAAGAGTGGTTGGTGTCTGCTGTTTGTCACCTCTAGGGTTCAGGGAGGGTCACTGCAGCAACGGAAATCTGTCACCTCTGGTCCTGATCCACCTGCAGCCCCGTGCCATGTCCCCATCTCCTACCCCAGGCACTGATGTGCCATGTGGTTCCTGCCGTGCTCTGAGCCTGGACATGGGTGTCGTCATCCTCCACCTTGAGCCAGCAAATCCCAGAGCCTCGCCCTCCAGGGCTGTCTGACTCCATCCACATGGTGTGGGAAGGTGGTGCCTCTATGTTCTGGTCAGTTGGCATCCACTGGGGCTAGAAGTAGTGAGCTCAGCCAGCCCAAAGGCCAGCCTGAATCTCAAACCCCAGGTTTACACTTGATCTTAGCCAAAAGGCAGAGAAGCAACGCAACCCCGGTTTTACACTGGGGGTTGGTGATTATCTCCAAGTGACAGCGGCCATCTTATCTTGGCGATTCATTTAGTGACCTTAGGTCATATTGGCTGTTGGGACAAGGGAGTGTGGCCCTTCCTTGCTGATGTTGTCATTGTTTATTAAATGTCTCTGCTATCTGGCACATGCCTATAATCCCAGCTATTCAGGAGGCTGAGGCAGGAGAATCTCAGTTTGAGACCATCTTGAGCAGTTACTCCAAAAGGGCTGGGATATAGCTCAGTGGTAGAGCACATGCCTATTATGTGCAAGTGCCAGAGGGTTCAGTCCCTAGATCTGCAAAAATAAAGTCCATAAGGACAGCAGCACTTCAAGGGTTTCCTCTGGGAGAATCAGCACAGGACAGAGGGCAGGGTGGCTGGTGGTGCTCCTGGTCCCCACCCAGGCCAGCTCAGGGGGTTGCAGACTCCTCAGCATCTGCTCCACTGCTGGTTTCCGAGACTTGGGGCAGGCACCAGAGCCTGGGTCGGACTAACTGTTGGTCCACCAGGATAGGAGGCCCAGCCCAGGCTCGATGATAGAGCCCTGCCAGAGAGAACATGCATGTTTTACACTGCCGAGGCCGAGGCCAGCCCGATACATAGCGAGACTCTCAAAATAATAATAAAAATTAAGACTGGCAGTGTAGCTCAGTGCAAATGCCCTGGATTCGGTCTCTAGTATCACCCCAAAAAGCCCCACTGGGGTCTCCGCATGGGCTCTGCCCTCCTGCGGGGAAGAGACTTCCACCCGTCTCCAGTATCGATGGCCACTTGTCACTTAGTGGTTCCAGCCTGCAGAAACTGAGGCACTCGTGGCCTGCAGGGACCTGGGCCCAAGGGCGGTAAAGCGGGGGTTCCAGGAGAGCAAACTCGCGGAAGCGGCTCCCCCCACGTGCACGCACGCTGTCAAGGGCTCTCACCACGAGCGAGTATGGGGCCTCCTTCTTTGGCGGCTCCTCGCTGGCAGCAGCGACCTCGGCCGACCTGGGCCCGGTGGGCGACGTGTCCACGAAGCTCTCATCCACCACCCGGAAGCGGATCTCCTCGCCGGTGTCCATGTACAGGTCGTGCGCACCCTCTTCCGTCTCGTACTCCCACACCCACACCTGCTCCGCCTCATCGCTGGGGCCAGGGTCAAGGCCACAACCGGACCCTGAAGCACTGGCCAGGGTCCTCGAAGCACCCAGCCCAGGAGATGCCACCCCCAAATGCAGCCAGCTTGCACTCCAGCCTCCTGACAACCCGAGAGGTGGGCGGCTCAGACGCCGTTCCGGAGAGGGGTGGGCTGGAGGTCAACACCAAGCGGCTGGGCCTGACAGCAGATTCCAGAGCCCGGCAGACCCTGCTCCCTGCCCACTAGGCAGAGCAGGCCCTTCGCCCCCACCGGAGTCCACTGCCCTCTAGAGGCAGTCCCGCCACAGGGCCCTCCGGGACACTGGGTACAGTTGTGAAGTTTGACGTTTATGACAGCCCCATGAATGACCTCATGCAGCAAGGAGGGCTGGGATGAGGACAGTGGGGGCCCAGAGTAGGGGAGCCCAGCCCAGGTTCTCACCCCTGCAGAGGTAACCAGCAGGATGGCCCCTCCCTGGAGAAGAGATCTCAGGTGACTCCTCAGGGACAAACTCAGTGAGCCAGAAGTGACCCTAATGGTGTACAGTGCTCAACTCTGCCACCCAGGACCGGGGGTAAGGACACCAGGGTTAGCACGAGAAGCTGAGGCTCAAGGCAGTGCGGGCAGGCATGGTGGCCAGCAGTATCGGGTCACAGAAGCCGAGAGCCACTGCAGAAGTGGGGACCATCCCCTGTAGAGGCCTGAGTGACTCTGGACAGAACCCTTGGGAGGATACAACTTGGCAGGCTGCTGCAGTGACTCGGGGGGGATGAGGATGTCATCGAAGAACCCTAAGGAGACTGAAAGAAGGTGACGGCATGGCACGGGGAACTCGGGTCCTTATCCCATGCTGCTGTGTGACAGATGTCGCCATGGGAACATGGCCTTACAGCTTCAGAGCCTTGTGCTGTGCCTACACCACCCAACCAACCTGAGCAGCCCTGGGTAAAGCCCTGGGCACCAGGCCCCGAAAACCTCAGACACGCTAAGCACCCCCAGTCTCCTAAGCCAGCTCCAGTGGTCACCAGAGGACCTCACTGTGAAACTGGCACTGGCCGAGGGGCTCACTTGCTCCCTAAGCCAGGGTGCAGTCACTGCTCGGCCCTGGAGGATGAGCCCGGTCTCTGACCCCAGCCTGCTGGTCCCGACTACCCAAGGAGTGGGGGCCACTTACCGTGCACCCCTTCTGGGCTGCAGCCCTTGATCTTCCCGATCAGAATCTCATCCAGGAACGGGTGGAACACCACGTAGCGGAAGTGGACTGGAAGGAAGGGCACAGCCGTGATGAGCGGCTCGGAGCAGTTGGGACGCAACCACCCTCACTGTGACCTCACTGTGGGTCACTGATCCCCCATCCCTGCCAACATGGGCCAGCAGCTGCTGCCTAGAACTGAGGACTGGCTGTCAGGTCCCTGCGATAAGTCAAACCTTGCCCGGGGGCTGGGGTTCGGCTGCCTGGTACACACAAGGTCCTGAGTTTGATCCTTGGTACCTAAATAAATAAATAAAATTCTAAGCAGGGCAGAAGCAACTGGCAGAGAGAATCTGGTTTGGGAACAAGTTCTTGTTGCCTGCTGACTGGCGAAGTTTGCCCCAGGCACAGCTCTGACCTGGAACACAGCGCTAAAAATGCTAGAAATGGGATATGCACGCGTGTGTGGAGGGACCGAGTGGCAGTTGCCTCAGGGAAGCCACATGTGTCACTTGGTCACTCACTCCTGATGAAAGCCCCAGACAGTAACCAAGGAGCAGCCTCCAGCCCTGGATGTCACCATGAGGACGAGGTAGAGGCTCAGAGAGGCTGAGTGACCTGCTCACCTACCCGGGGAGACTCCAAGTCCTTCCCCAAACAAGGTGTCCAGGTAGGATAGGGTCACCCCTCACACACAGGCCTCCATCTGCCAGTGTCACCCCCAGGACCGCAGAGCCGCCCTTCCCAGTTTGCTGTCACCTACTTCCCAGTAGCTGCATCAGGCAAGAAGGTGAGGGGGAGAAGCAGTGGCTTCGAGAACAAGCCAGCGGGAAGACACCCAGCCTTGTGCTCTTAGAGAGCAGCGAGGGCAGCCAAGGGATGGAAGAGCCCATCCCCCACATGAGCCAGGGCTCAGCTAGGTCTCAGATCTGCAGCCTCAAAGAGGCTGGTGCCAGGCCTGGCGTGGGCACCGGGCTTAGGAGAGCACAGGGTTCGGTGTCGGGGAGCTCCCCCTCGCTCCCTCCCAATCCACATCCAAGATCAAATGCGGGATGAAGAGCTGAACGAAATGTGCCATTCGAGCACAATGGAATACCGGCCTCGGGAAAGGAGAGGGCAGGGTGTGGCTCAGCACAGAGCATCTGCGTGGTATGTGAGGCCCAGCACCACAAAGGAAAAAACAAGATTCTGACACTTTGTGCAACACGGATGAACCTTTGGACCTTGAGGCTATGATGTGCTGTAAGCCAGACACAAAAGGCCACATGTTGCAGGGTTCCGCTTTTATGAAACGTCTAGAACAGGCGACTGTACAGCGTCAGGAAGCAGGAGCTGGGGAAGAGGGTGACTGCTGCTGGGATGGATTCTTGTAGCGTGATGAAGGCACTGTGGCGTTAGACAGTGGTGATGGCGGGCAACTGAACAGAGACTAATACCCATGGGTGTGCTTGCAAAGTGAGTCCTATGGTCTGTGAATATAATATCTCAGTTCACAACAACAAAAGAAGAGCCGGGCCCGGTGGCGCACGCCTGTGATCCCAGCACTGGGAGGCTGAGGCAGCAGAATTGCATGAGTTCAAGTTCCACCTGGGCTACACAAAGAGCTTTTGTTTAAAAAAAAAAAGAAAAAAAAGACTCTACTAGGCCAGCCTTGAACTCATGGCCATCTTCCTGCCTCAGCCTTCTGAATGTTGAAAATATACTGTTAAATGCATTTTATAGTTGAGAAATCAGGGGCCCAGAGAGGTTACATATTCTATCCAGGACACACAGCTAGTAAGTGGCCGAGTTTGGATCTGAATGTGCATCTACCTAGCCTGTCTCACCCCAACCATTGGCAGCCCAAGAGCTGGGCTCTGAGGTAGATGGGACCCAAAAGGGTCCCACTGATGTGGCCAATCTCAGACCTGCAGAGACCTCAAGGGTCACCAAGCTGGGGCCCAGAGAGGGTGGGAGTCTGCCGGTCATCACCCAGCCAACTCCTGCAGTCAGGAGGGGATCCCCAGTTCCTGGCTCCTCAACAGGACCCCTACTGCCCTGGGAAGAACCCTGTGCCCCAGGAAGAGGGGGCACCCAGCCCACCTTTGGTGTGGGACGCGCCATCCCCTGGGAACACATAGGAGTCCTCCAGCCTGGTGATGTCGAACAGGCAAATGCAGAGTCCCACGTTGTACACGACCTGTGGGGATGTGACAAGCGCCATGGCCCAAGGCCCTGTGCCCTGCAGGCTCTGCAGAAACTCTGGACTCCAAGCCGCCACCACCCCCTTTTAAAATGTAATGAGCTGGGTGTGGTGATGCACACCTGAATCCCAGCACTCAGGAGGCTGAGGCAGGAGGATCACTGTGACTTTAAGGCCAGCCTGGGCTACATAGCAAAACCATCTAAAAAAAAAAAAAAGAAAGACCAGCTGACCAGCTGCATTGTTGTGAAATGAACACAAAGAATGGATGTAAAGCCTCTATCGCAATACTGGCTCCCAAGCTGAAACTGATCATCAATCAAGGATCCCTGTAATTACTAGTGAGGCTCAGAGGCAGGAATCTTGGGTCAAACCTTCGTTTTCCAATGTCTTGCAGTTCTTGCTCACTGGCTAGCATGACAGCCACAGCCAAACTCCACTATGCTCCTGTCACAGACACACACAGGGAACACAGGGAACACACAGGTGCTACCATGAGGCCAAGGTCCTGATGTCAGAACACCCCAGGCCTACACCACAGTGTCCCAAACAACTGGCACTGGCTGCTCATCTGCCCCCAACGTCACCACCCCCAGCCCCTGACCTTGAGGAAGCAGAGCTTCGGATAGGAAAGGAGATGGATGCGCACCTCAAGGGCTCTGATGCCTGGCCACCTGCCTCCTACTCACAAAGTAATCGGAAGCCATGCCAGGCATGGTGGCACACGCCTGTAATCCCAGCACTCGGGAAGCTGAGGCAGGAGGATCGCTGTGAGTTCGAGACCAGCCTGGGCTACACAGTGAGTTCCAGGTCAGTCTCAACTACACAGTGAGACCCTGTCTCGAAAAACAAACAAAAAGTAATCGAAGTCATTGCTGAAGACTCCATGATCCTTCCCCGGCCTCTGCCCCCGGTCTGCCCACGCCCCAGTCTGACCTATCCTCTCGGCAGGGACTCTTGCCTGTCTAAGCAGCCACTCTGTTTCCTGGCCCCTTCTCGGCCCACCACCTCCTGCTGCTCTCTGATGAAGACCCCGACTAGGAGCCCCATGGGGATGGGTCAGCCAGCTCCTACGGCCTCAAAGCCCATCCTCCTTGCTTTGCCTCTGCCTGGGCCACACCAGCCTTGTCTGTGCCCTGGTAGGGGGTATGGTCCCCTCCTTCCACAGGGCCCTTGCACCTGCCAACTCTGCCGCCTGCACTGCTCTCTCTGCACCCTCAACAGCCATCCCCCAAAGTAAACCCTCAATTAGCTCCACACCATCAGATCTCAGCTTGAGCACCACTTTCCCCTCCCCAACAAACTGTGTGTCCCTAATTCCAGGTGAAGTCCCTCTGGTGCACAGGTGGGTGATGCCTGTCCTCATGGCACTTCCCTGACTCCTACCTCTTCATCACATCTGCTTCTCACCAGCCACAGGCAGAGCAGTGATGCTTTCATTCATCCAATCAACAGGTAAGTATGGAGCGGCCATTCTGCTAGGCTCTGGCTAAGTGCAGAGAAACTCGAGGAAGAAAACAGACAAGGTGCCCGCCCTCGAGGAGAAGGGAAGGAAAAGCAGTAACCCGGTGTGTATACAGATAAACAAAATGCCAGGTGAGGTGCGCATGCGTAGAATCCCAGCACTCTAGAGGCTGAGGCAGGAGGATTGCCGTGAGTTCAAGGCCAGCCTGAACTACATAGCAAGATGGGAGATAGGGAAAGAGAGAAAGAGAGAGAGAATAAAAAAGAAAAGACAAAGAAGACAGTGTGGCGCGTGCTAAAGAGGAGAGATACGGGAGCTGGCCTTGAGGCACACAGGTGTACAGATACATGTTCCGTTTCGGGAATGAGCGATAAACTCTCCGACAGCAAGCCCCATATATAAGAAACTTAAGCCCAGATAGAATGACTTGCCAAAGATGGCAGAGTGGTTTGGAAGTGTGGAATCTAGCACTTCCTAATTATAGTTATCTGTGTATTCATTTTGTAGACTGAGGGATTGAACCTGGGCCTTCACAATGAACTACATCCTAGCCCTTTTTTATTTTGAGACACAGTCTAAGTCACTAAAGGCCCCAGACTGAACTTAAACTTGTGATCCTCCTGCCTCAGCTTCCCAGGGTGCTGGGATGACAGACAAGCAACATAACGCCCGGCTTCAATTTTCCCTTTTGATCCCCTCCAACACCCTCGAGAGGTTGGGAATACCCCCCACCTCATCCCGCTACTTGCCCAAGGCCAGGGCTGGCCACCCCCGGGGCCCTCGCGTGCCAACCTTGTACCTTGTTGGCCAATTTCTTGTTCAGCTCCTCGGCAATGGAGTCATTGAGCTTCCTGTCAAACTGCCACGGGGGGATTCGCACCGTGTCCACCATCTCCACCAGGACGAACATCCCGGCCTCCACGGGGAGCCTGGGGAACCGGAGAGCTGGTCACGCACCGGGGGGCCACCAATCCCCCTCTGTCCCCCGCACAATCGCTGAGATACCACCACCAGCCGCCAACACAGGCCGGGGGCGGGGAGAGGGCGCAGTCTCCAGGGCCCCATGCGAGCCGTGTTTCCGCCTCTGTGACGAAAGGAAACTGAGGCCCGGCGGGACAGCTCTTCACGTAGCTCCTGGGGTGCTCGACCAGGCCACTCGGCTCCCGCCCAAACCACACACCACCGACACGCACCGCGTACCTACAACCTGCGGCCTCCGGACTACCCGACTTGTGCGAGGTTCCGAATCCCATCGCTTCCGGAGAACTGGCCAATAGAAAATCTCTGCCCGCCCCCTGACCCAGGATGGGGCCGTTTATAGGCTCCTGTGCGGGACGGGGCGGAGCATGATGGAGCGGAACCTCCTTTAACCAGCGCGGAGCGGTCAAGCCTCAGAAGCTGTAGTGCTCTTTGGTTGCTACTAGGTGACCTTTAGTGCCACCCAAGCTAGGTCATGACTGAGTCGTGCATGTCCTCTTTGCTTGATTTGTCTAAGGCGTCCTTCGTACTGCAACAGAGTCATCCTTCAAAACAATATAACCGAGTGTGATGGAACCGACCTGTAATCCCAGCACTCTGGAGCCTGAAGCAGAAGGAGCTCAAGTTCAAGCCCAGCTGGGGCAATTAGCAATTTAGCAGGAACTCTTCACAAAATAAATTAAGAAGAAACGGAAGAGGGGCCCGGGATTTAGCTCAATGGCACCGCGCCTGCCTGGCAAGCTCAAGGTCCTGCATTTGGTCTCACGTACCAAAGAAAAAAAGAAAGAAAAGAAACGGAGGATGTGGCTAAATGCAATGCCCTGGGTACCACAATAACAAAGCAAAAAGTTAGGGTGTTGGAAAATTTTGTGGCATTTTTTAAACCTAAATAACAATCGAACCGGGCTGGGTGTGGTGGCACACGCCTGTAATCCCAGGACTCTCCAGGCTGAGGCAGGAGGATCGCTGTGAGATCGCTGGGCTACATAGTGAGTTCCAGGTCAGTCTCACCTACATAGTGAGACCCTGTCTCAAAAAAAACCGAAAAAACCAAACAATCAAACCAGGTGTAGAGGTAAATGTGGGACCTAAATTACAAGCCCTTGCTAAATGGCAAAGGGCCTAGGAGACAGTGTCCTGAACCCCTCCCATTGTAGCCACAGCCCCAACCTTTGTTCCAGCCCTGGTCTAAGAATGTGTATTACTCTTGTATTATTTGAAGTCCGGATCTGAATCTACCTGTAAATTAGAGACTCCAGACATAGAGCCCCAAGTTAATTGACAAACTGTTTGCTCATCCGGAGTGTCTTGGTGACCTTTGAGACATCCTATGGGTGGTACCTGTCACTCATCAATATGTGACTGTTGAGCATATGACTGCTGACCACCAGCTCAAGTCAGCAGACCTTTGTACCCTGTCTGTGAGCCCAAAAATGTTAATCCCCTCTTTTACTCCCTATAAGAGGACCTCAGCCCCTGAGCTAGGCGCCTCTCTGAGCCAGCCACTTGGTTCTGAGAGTGCCGTCTGGCCAGACTAATAAAGGTCTTTTACCATCTAGCCTGGTGTGTTCCTTCCTGGGTTTCTCGTTCCTCGATAGCACTCGTGGAGCCTCATTGGGCTTTAGGGCCCAACATTGCAAAGGCCTTTTGGGCTGTTTGCGCTCCGTGGAGTGGAAGTGAGGCTTTTAAATCTTACAGTAAACACCTATAATCCTAGCACTCTGGAGGCTGAGGCAGGAGGATTGCTGAGAGTTCAAGGCCAGCCCGGGCTACATAGTGAGACCCTGTCTCAAAAACAAAAACAAAAACAAAAAAAGAAACATGATTATTAGTTCTGAGTCCTGAATATCTTCCTCCCCGCGCCCCCGTACCATAGATCAAACTCACGACCTCGTGCTTGCCAGGCAGGCGTGGTGCCACTGAGCTACATCCCTGGCCCCTGAATCTTTTTTTGTTGTTTCATTGGTTTTAGGTTTTTTGAGACAGGGTTTTGCGTTGTAGTTCAGGTGGGCCTTGAACTCAGAGCAATCCTCTTGTCTCAGCCTCCTGAGTGCTGGGATTACAGGTGTGTACCACCGTGACTGGCTACTTATATTAATCTTTACCCTCACAGCAGTTGTATAAGGTAGCTGCCCTCACATGTCACCTCCCCCCCATAGGCCCACACCAGGCATATGCAATATCAAACCCAGCAGCAACACGTACAGTCTATCAGTCTGTCACTTGAGCATCTCCTTTTCCCTTACCTGAGAGGTCAAGGACGTTGTCCAAGGTCACGCAATTCATGTGACACAGAGCTGGGGCTGGGGCTCCAGAGCTCATGGTCCTAACCACCAGGCAGTAACAACACAGTGACAGAGGAGCTGCGGGGCAGAAGGTGGGAGGAGTGGGGCAGAGTTCAGGGGTCTGGGGAGGCGGAGGGATGGGTGGCCTGGGGGACCGAGGCCCCGAGGGACAGGAGCCAGAACGGAAGACTCAGCCTTTCACCCCGTGGGAACTTGGCCAGGATCCAGGCTGGGGCTGCGGGGCGCAGTGTTCCCCCATCTCCCTTTCTGGTTTTCGGCTCCCAGAGTTGCAACAATGCCTCTAGCTGTGTGGTTTCCTCGCTGGGAAGCCAGCGGCTTTATTAATTCCTCACATCGCTCCAAGGAGCACGGGAGGCGCTTTCCAAAAACACGCAGGAGACTTGGTCCACAGTATCCGTGACAGCAGAGGTCATCTCTGTGGGTCCCTGGCACCAGCCACGTTGGCAAATCTGGGCCATTTGAATGGACAGAGGGCAGCAAATGATTGCCGAGGGAGAAGTTGGGCTGGGAACCGGTGGGAGAGAGCAGGGCGAGAAGGCTCGGGCTCCCACACCACACACTGCTGTGCAGGACCCGGCAAACCTCCCAGTGCCTCTGGCCACCCTGTGGGAGGGGGATAAGGACAGAATGGACCTCAAAGGGCTCTATCAGTAGAGGACTGGCCTTGGAAAAGAACATGCAACAGTAAAATAGGAAGCATCAAAGAATAAGAATGCTTTTGGTAGGCCAGGCATGGTGGTGCACACCTGTAATCCCAGTACTCAGGAGGCTGAGGCAGGAGGATTGCTATGAGTTTAAGGTTAGACTGAGCTACATAGTGAGTTAAAGGCCAGCCTGAAGTACATAGTGAAACCCTGTCTCAAAAAACAAAAAAGAAACCAAACAAAAAGACTATTTTGTTCCTTGTACTTGGGATTCAGTTTTGGGTTTTTGTTTGTTTATTTGTTTTTTTTGTTTGTTTGTTTTGTTTTTGAGACAGGGTCTCACTGTGTAGTTGAGACTGACCTGGAACTCACTATATAGCCCAGGCTGGTCTCAAACTCATAGTGATCCTCCTGCCTCAGCCTCCTGAGTGCTGGGATTACAGGTGTGCGCCACCACGCCTGGTTTAATATTGTTTGTTTTTTTAAAACAGGGACTTCTTGTATAGCCCAGGCTGGCCTTGAATTTGTAGGAATTCTCCTGCTTCAGCCTCCCAAGTGCTGGGATTATAGGCATGCAGCATCACGCCCAGCCCCACCTCCCTGTGATCCTCCTGCCTCAGCCTCCTGAGTGCTGGGATTACAGGTGTGCGCCACCACGCCTGGTTTAATATTGTTTGTTTTTTTAAAACAGGGACTTCTTGTATAGCCCAGGCTGGCCTTGAATTTGTAGGAATTCTCCTGCTTCAGCCTCCCAAGTGCTGGGATTATAGGCATGCAGCATCACGCCCAGCCCCACCTCCCTGTTTAATAGTTTTCCTGAGCATTTATTGCCTTCCAACAGACATACTATAATTACAGTATTAAGTCATTTTATTCCCCCCGCTTTTTTTGGTACCAGGGGATTGAACTCAGGCCCTTGTGCTTTCAAGCAGGTGGCGGAACCACTGAGCCAAATCCCCAGCCCTCTCTCCCGATTCTTGACTGTCGGCACCACAAAGATAGGAATTTTGTCTGTTTTGTTTACTATTCATTCTCTAGTGCCTACAAAAGTGCCAGGTGACTGGCACAATGCCACACACCTGTAATCCCAGCTACTCAGGAGGCTGAGGTGGGAGGATCACAAGTTCAAGACCTACCTGGGTAACTTCATAAGCAGTCTCAAAATATAATTTAGGAACTGGGCATGATGGTGCATACCTGTAATCTCAGCACTTGGAAGGCTGAGACAGGAAGATCTCTGTGAGTTCGAGACCAGCCTGGGATACCTGATGAGTTCAAGGCTAGCCTGAACTACATAGAGAGACCTTGTCTTAAAAAGAAAGAAAAGAAAAGGTTAGCACTGAGCTAGACCTGGTCCTGTGGACTCACTGTGGCAGACAAATTTGACCCTGAGCTTTCTAGCAGCCAAAGACAGAGAACATTTCCCTGACAATGGGCAAGATCACAGGTGTCAGGGTAGCAGATCCTCCTGATCAGGTCCCAGGAGGCTGTGCAGGCAGCAGGGATGGAGGAGGGGCCGATGCTCCAGGAAGCCTGTCTGTGTGCCTGAAGCCCTGCTCATGTGGGCTCTGTGTTGTTTTTTTGTTTTGTTTTGTTTTTGGTACCAGGGATCAACTCAGGCCCTGGCGGCTTGTGAGGCAGGCGCCAGAACCACTGAACTAAATCCCCAGCCCTGTTTTTTTTTCTTAATTTAAAATTTTTTTGTCTTGTTATTTTGAGTCAAAGTCTCACTATATTGCCAAGGCTGCTCTATATCCTCCTGCCTCAGCCTCCTGAGTGTTGGGACTAAAGATGTATGACACCACACCCCACTATCTTTCATAATTTGTGATTATAATTCATTGGCTGTGTATTCTGCATTATCTGCCTTTCCCTAGACAGGATGTGAGTTTCATAAACTCAAGGAACGGATCTGCTTTGTCCACTGCTGAATCCCCACAGCCTGGGCCAGAGGTGGGGAACCTGCGGCCTGCGAGGCACAGTGGGGAGTTTGTATCTTTGAAAACTCTAAAAGGTTCACCATCGCCGGCCTAGGCCATCTTGGCTCCTCCCCCAGCGGAGGAGCTGAGGCCTCAGAGGGCAAAGATGTTTCTCAGAGACAGAGGCGGTGGGTGTGACACAGCAGAAAGAGTAGGACCGTAATGATGATGGGTGTAGCCATGTGCTCTTGAAATCTCAGCTACCCAGGAAGCTGAGGCAGGAGGGCTGCAACTTCCAAGCCAGACTGGACAACTTAGCACGACCCCCGCTCTCAAATAAAAAATAAAAAGGACTGGGGATGTAGTAGAGCAACCCTGGGTTTGATCCCCTGTGATAAAAACAGTGTAATAAAGCTGGAAGCCCTCCTTTTTTATTTTTTTTGGGGGGTGCTTTTTTGAGACAAGAGTCTTGCTGTGTAGTCCAGGCTGGTCTTGAACTCACTATGTAGCCCAAGCTAGGCTGGTACTCACAGTGATCCTCCTGCCTCGGACTCCCGAGTGCTCGGATTATAAATTTGTGCCACCACGCCTTAGAGCCTTTAGAGGCTTTAGAGCCTCTGGATTTTAAACCTAGCTCTGTCACCAGCTGTGTGATGTTGGCCAGGTTTCTTACCTTCTCTGTGGCTGAGCTTGCACCTCACTCTGAAAGTGGCTGTGATACCTCAAGGACTCTGTCTCTTCAAGGGTTGCATGGGTTCAAGGCCACACAGTCTTGGCCTGGCCCTGTTGGTGACAGCGACAGGAGGAGAATCACAGCACACAGGTGGAATCCACAGGACGGGGGCTGCTTGGCTTCTCTGCAGAGGAAGGCTTTGGAGGAGATAGCTCTGGAATTCTCAGCTTTTCACAAAAATAGCCTCTCGGAGCCCCTGGTTGCAAGCCGAGGATCTCTTTGTTACTCAGCAGCTGGTGGGCGGGTGGGTGGTGCCTCGGCTGCTCATTTCCTCAATGAACAGCTGCACCAGCTCAGCGCTGCGCATGGGGCTCAGATCACTCTCCTTGCACGCTGCCAGCTTCCTCATTGCTCACATGGGGACACCATGGCTACCACGGGTCTCAGAGACAGGAAACCCGGACACCAAGGGAGGGCTCGGATTTTCAGCCCTGGTCTTAGCCTGGCCCACAGCAGACTCCTCAGAGCTGGCCCTCACAGTGGCACACACCTGTAATCCCAGCACTTGGGAGGCTGAGGCAGGAGAATCGCCATGAGTATGAAGCCAGCCTGAGCTACATAGTGAGTTCAAGGCCAGCCTGAACTACATAGTGAGACCCTATCTTAAAAATTCCAAGAGTGAAAGAATCATCACTCACACACCCACTGGCCCTGCCACAGCCTCTTTCCTATTCTTCCCTCGTGTGACTTCTCCTGAGATCCTGACAAGCCTGGGTCCTTCCTGTCACTGGGAGCTCCCAGAAATCCTCCTGGCTACTCCCTGCTGCTGGCTTTTGGTTTGCAGCCACCAACAGCTCAAGGCCACAGAGAGGAGGAGAGCTGGGCTCAGCACCACCTGTCTAGGCCGGGTCCCAGCCCACCCAGGGTCCCATGGACTGGAGGGCAGAGATGATTTCCCAGGTGACAGCAGGGTGGCTGTGCTTGGGCAGGAAGCATCACAGGTCCCCACTGTGTCCCAGGGTTTCTCCTGAAGGGCAGGTTGGTGTGTTTGAAAAACGGATGCAGAGACCCAGAGTTAGGTCCCTAGTAGATGGCGTTATTGTTTCTGGCCAAAAGCCCCACAATTGCCTCAGAGCTGTTTCCTCATCAGGCAGGGGACTGGACCCATGGCCTTTGAACTGAACTGCATCCCAGCCCATTCCCCACCCCATTCTATTAGTGGGGCTCAAACTCAGGTCCTTGAGCTTGCAAGGCAGGCACGGGGCCCCTGAGCTAAATTCCTGGCCCTCTTTTTTCTTGTTGTTTTTGAGACAAGGCCTCACTATGTAGTTCAAGCTGGCCTCAGACACCCAATGATCCTCCTGCCTCAGCCTCCCATGTGCTGGAACTACAGGTGTGAGCCACCATGACCAGAAACCTTCCACATGTTTGAGACAGGGTGTTGCTAAACACTGAGTTACCCAACTTGCCATCTTCCTGTCTCAGCCTCCCAGAGTGCAGAGATCACACATGTGCACCACTATGCCCATGGGTATACACTTGGAAAACTGTTATTTTTGCAAGGGAGGAAGACAAAGAAGGAAGCTGAGAATTTACAGGAGGGAAAGGAAGCCCTCCAACCAGGAGTGGAATAAAATCAGAACTCTCATGGAACCCCAGGCAGCATTTATCTGCGAGTCTCCCTCATATAATTAGAAATTGGGGGATCTGAGTCCTGTCATTCTGGGAGGTTCTGGAAGGTTCTGGAAGAAGGTGGGCTCTGTGGAGGTGTGGAATGGCCCTGGCCCAAAACACCCTCTAGCCAGTGGATGACACATGATGCTGGAGAATCCCTCTTCCTCACCCTCCTCGCTAGTCCTATAAGGATGCAAAAGTACAGGATTATGCAGTGTAAATGAAGGCACAGCTCTTTGCCTGGCAGAGGGACCCTCAACACATCACACTCACGTATTCTTTTAGATATTTATTTATTGTTTCGTTTTTGAGACAGGGTATCACTAAATTGCCTAGGCTGCACTCAAACTTGCATCCCTCCTGCCTCAGCCTCCTGAGTAGCTGGGATTACAGGCTTGCACCACCGCACCTGGCTTCTTTAATAAGACTTCTTTTGAAAATGCTGGCCTGCCTCAGTAGTCCTAAGTGACACCCAGGGAAGACTTCCTTCCAAGCTAAAGTTGAGGCAGAAGGAGGCATACAGGCCCCTGGGTGGAGTCCTCCAGCACCGCGCAGGCCCCGGCTTTACAGAGTCCTTGCACTGGAGCCTTTCAGGGGGGACCAGAGTGGTAAAGGAGGTGCCCAAGGTCACACAGCATAGGGCTGACTGTAGGCCAGGCTCGTCTGATGCGGACTCCCAGGGTCTCTGGGAGCAGGCTACTGGGCCTCCCCGGAGCCGGCCCCCAGTGTGTGTGTGTGCGCGCGCGTGTGCGCCCGCGTGTACACTTGCACATTCAGATACACCACCACACCTGCTCTCTAATGGCGCTGTGCCCAACTCCTCCCCCATCCTCAGCTCCCCTGACCTGGCAGGGCAAATTACACCCTGGCTTAGCAATAAAAGCCACTTTGGAAAACAAGAAGCTCTGGGGCTTTGAGGGACACAGCTGGGTCCCTCCCTCCCGCGGAGCCTGGCTCAGGAGGCCAGAGTCGGATGTCCCTTTAAAAGCAGGGAGTACACATTCCCACCGAGTCCCTCCCTCCGGCTCGTCCTGACGTCAGCGGGAGGGCGTGTGTGTGTGTGTGTGTGTGTGTGTGTGTGTG
>NW_022900931.1:6499371-6515290 GCF_012274545.1 Fukomys damarensis | reverse complement strand
CAGAGAGAGGGCGCTGGGGTCCCCGCCGACCGTCTCCTCTGGACCCCCGGGAGGCCGAGCGCGCGCGCGCCTGTCTGTGTCTGGTACTCGTGTCTGGCCCGGGTGGCGGGGAACAGCCCATCCCTGCCAAGCCGCAGCCTCCTGTCTGGGGACCAGGAGGTTACCGCGGTGGCTGGAGGAATCCGAGGGCTCCCTCCAGGCTGGAAAGGCAAGTGTGCCGGGAAGCATCCCTGGAATGTGGGCTGGGACGTGGAGGGATATTGAGGACAGGTGGATGATGCCCCTGGAGCAGCTGTCTTGCCCCAACTCCGTGTCCCCAGTGTGATGGGGACAGTTGTGTTCGTGGGTTTGGGAGGTGGCTCAGGTTCTCTCCGTGCTGGGTCCACTGGGCCCGCCTGAGTGCCTGGGTCTACGTGCCCGCTAGGCTGGCTCTGACCTGCCTTTGCCAGAGTGCAGCCCCCAGAAGGAGGGCAGAGGTGATAAGCTGGGGCCTGCAGGGCCACCCAGCCGTGGGACGCAGGGACTCAGGGCCACCTTGGCTGGCATCAAGCCCGGAGTGGCCTCACCCTGGCACAAGGAGACCGGGTGGAGATAAGGGGAGACGCTGGCACCCAGAAGGAGACAGCCGGTTCCTGCCAAGCTGCCAGGCTGCCTGCCTGCTCTTCCCGGGCAGAGGGAGGGGGCTAGGAGGAGAACAATAATAAATACGAGTGTGAACCGCTGCAGCCAAGGGGCTGGGGGCGGGGAGAAGGAAGTGTACCCGGCGGGGAGGGGCAACCTCTCCAGCGCCTGGCACCATGCCGCCTGGATGCCATCCAGCAGGGCCCTCTCCTTGGGAATGAGGGTTTGTAGGCCCCATTCCCAAACCTAGTCCATCCCAGAGGCCTCTGGGCCTCCAGTTGTCAATGTTGGCTTCACCCAGACTCACCTTTCCCATTTCTTTGATTGAAGTCTTTTCCAAAAACACCTGCCCATCCTGATCTGTCTGGCCCCCAGCTGCAAGAGGAAAAAAATCCAAAGAGGTGCCATCAGGGGCTAGGGGCGGGGCATAGGACAGTTTCAGCCATAGAGGTTTGTCCTAGCCGTGGAGAGAGATGGCTGGACAAGGTTCGCGGATGTCACTGTCGGGACGGGCTCTCCGGGGGCCCTGGAAGACCCACACCGGCCCTTCGCCAGCTCATCCAGAGGCAGGACCCCCAAGTATCACCAGCAGAGGGCGCTCTGGGCTCGGTTGTAGTGGTCACAACCAAGTCCCAACCTGGCAGCCTGGACCGGAGACCCTGAGGGAATGGGACTCGGGACAGATCAGTTTTTTGGTCTTGTTTTTTGATTTGTTTGAGGTAGGGTCTTGCTGTGTAGTTTAGGCTGACACTGTAGCTCAGGCTAAGCTCACACTCGCAGCACTACTCCTGCCTCAGCCTTCTGGGCGTTGAGATCACAGATGTGCACACCACAACTGGCACAGATCAGACTTTAGTTCAGGTTGCACAGGAGGGTAGTTATAAGTGGAGCAGACTCTGTCCTTGTCCCAGAGCCAGTGAAATGACAGTCACAGAGCAGGGGTGGCATAGCACACTGGAAAGCCCAGGGGCTGTGGGGCACAGGTATAGCCGTTCCAAATCTAGTCCTCCCCGCAGGGGGACTTGGAACAGGAAGGTGACTTGCCTGAGGTTCCACAGTGGGGCAGAGGCAGAGCTGGTGAGAACATGGTGCTCCTGGTGCCACCCTGGCCTCTGGACCACAGGCAGGCTGGGGATGTGGTGAGGCGGCAGGGAAGAGGTCCCCGGAGAAATCCAGCTCCAGTAATGGCTGGGGCACCCCGCACCTCGGGCGCTCACACACACGCACACACAGTCATAGTCACAACGCTCAGGAGGGGAGGGAAGCAGGTTTAATTAGGTCACCTCCAGCTGAAAGCACAGCTTTGGTCCTGATGTATTTTAAAGAGCTTCAGGGAGGCTGAGGCGGGGAGAGCAGGTGAGGGCCAGTCTGTCCAGCGCTCGCAAGTTTGTTCCTTGTCACTCTCAGGAACTGCTGCGGATGCTGCCCTGTCCAGCAAGCCTCCCCTCTCCCCTGCTTCTGCCAGCTCTTCTGTCTGAAGCCACTTCCCCTCCTCCCATCTGCTCCCCACCATGGGGGCTGGCGGCTGGGATATTTTATTAGGGAGTTGTCTTCAAGCTCTGGGGAGCTGACAAGTGACTCAGCCAAGGTCATTGTCTGAGTCAGCACAATGCCAGGAATAGAACCCTGAGTCCTGCTCCCCACCTCTCCCACCCCTGTGCGCCCTTCTCCATGAGGCGCTTTTGGGGAGAATGGTCTCCTCCTTGCCTCCTGCCCATCCCACACCCAGGCATTTCCAGGGGACAAAAGGGTGACCTCTAACCAGCTCTGTGACCTCAGAAAGACTTTTCACCTTTCGGAGCCTCAGTTTACTCTTCTGTAGAATGGGCATTCTAGTAGTAATGATGGCCTAGAAATTTTTGTTTGTTTGTATTGGTTTTTTTGAGACAGAGTCTTGCTTTATAGTTCAAGCTGGTCTTGAATTCACTGTGTACCCTAGGCTGGTTTCAAACTCATGAAGATCCTCCTGCCTCAGCTTCCCAAATGCTGAGATTACAGGTGTGCACCACCATGCTGGGTGTAAATGGTATAAATGTTATTTTTTTGGTGCATAGGACACAGGTTGGGAAATGTCACCTTGGGCTGTGCCCCCATGCATTTCTGACAACCTCAAAGAAGTGGGCTGAGGCATTGGGAGCAGAGACCACTAACGTGGCTGAGATCAAGGGGAAGAGGGGCATCGCTTGCCCTGGTCACACAGCACTGGGTGGTTGAGCTGCTTTGACTTCCCTGATCTGCCCAGGGGACTCCCAGAGGGACAGAGACGACCCAGTCACCTCCGTAAGATTCACCTACACTGCCCTTTCACCTCAAGTTCCCTTTTTTTCTTTTTTTGCAACAAAGTCTGTCTGTGTCGTCCAGGCTGGCCTTGAACCTGTGCTGGTCTTGAACTCACTGCAGTCCTCCTGCCTCAGCCTCAGCCTTCTGCACAACCGTGCCAGGCTCGCTCTTCTTTTTTTCAATGTCAGATGCCTTGAAACACAATTCACACACTACATCTCAGCTGAGTTTGACCTCCTCGGTCATCACCACAGCTGCCTATGGAACAAAGCATTTTCCTGCCCCCAGAAGAAACTCTAGCCCTCAGCAGCCACCTCTTGCCCCCGTACCGCCCCTGGCCCTGGTGACCAGGAAGCTACTTCCAGCCCCTGTGGCTTTGCCTTGTTTCTCATGAAAGAATGGAGCCATTTCACATGGGTCTTTATTTATTTATTTATTTATTTATTTTTAAATTTTGTATCAGGAATCGAACTCGGGTCCTCGCACTTGGGAGAGGTGGGCAGTGGCACCACTGAGCTAGACCCCTGGCCCTTATACGGGTCTTTGTAACCAGCCTTTCTCACTTAGTGTGAGGCTCCCAAGGTTCATCTCTGGCTGCAGGAGTCCGCGCCTTCACTCATCCCTGATGGCCGAGAGACAGCATGTGTGGCCCTGCCACTGTGTACCCAGTCACCTGGTGGTGGCCATGGTCAGTATGCTGCTGTGAACATTCACGTCTCAGTTTTGCTGTGGCTCCTGCCTGTGTGTGTGTTGTTTGTTTTGAGGCAGAGTCTTGCTATGTAGTCCAGGCTGACCTCAAACTTGTGGCGATCCTCCTGCTTCAGCCACCTGAGTGCTGGGATTACAGGTGTGCACCATTATCCCTGGCTGTTTGCATTTTTAAAACTTCTGTTTTTTTGTTTTTTCTTTTTCTTTCTTTTTTTTTTTTTTGAGACAGGGTCTCTCTGTGTAGTTGAGACTGACCTGGAACTCACTCTGTAGCCCAGGCTGGTCTCGAACTCACAGCCATTCTCCTGCCTCAGCCTCCTGAGTGTTGGGATTACAGGAGTGTGCCACCACGCCTAGCTTGAAGCTTCTGTTTTCTTGGCATGGCTGGGGATGTAGCTAAGTGGCAGAATGCTTGTGTTTGTTGGGCCCTGGGCTCAATGCCTAGCATAAAAGTAAGTAAGGAAGAACCTGGACATGGAGGTACATGTCTTTGATCCCAGCAGTTGAGAGGCTGAGGCAGGAGGATCTTTATGAACAGAGGCCAGGGGCTCTACTTTGGCAATGGAGATGGGACAGGTGACTCTTGGCTCTGCTGCCCTGCTGTGGGGGTTTTTGGACTGCCTGGGCACTGGACTCCTACAGAGCCTTAAACCATTCCCTGGAAACCCTGGATTTGTGTGTGTTTGGTTTTGGGCAGATGGAGGCCGGAAATAGACACACAGTTCAGGATTTATCTCTGCCACCCAGGACAACAGGTAGGGCAGGAAGAGGGAAGGAGGAGCAGAGGTGGAGAAGCCATCACTGCTCCTCTGGGATGGTCTCGATGCAGTCGGGGCCTGAGCAAGGGGAGCACAGGGCTTCCGGTGCTCAGATGCGTGGCTTCCAGTGCCATCGCACAGATGAAGAAACTGAGGCCAGGGGAGGGTCATGCAGGCACTCTCCTGGTCCTCCCAGCCTACAGGGCCCTTGTCCCTTGTCAGGGCTCCATGGCAGATTTCCTGGGCCCCAAGACTTCCCAACCCCTGAGGAGGAGTTCGGGGGCTGCTTGTGGAGGGAGTTGCGATCTTTTCCTAGATTGGGGAAAATACAGGGCGGTTTTCTCGAGGCCACCTAGGTGCCGCGCTGTGGGCTTGGGGACGTCTGTTAATCAGCATTGATACAGCAATGCACAGTCTTACCCCTGCAGTCTGACTGTAGTGACACTTGTGGAATTCACTACTTAATGCATTCAGACCCGAAAATTTTGTTTCAGTAGTCATTGTTCATTTGGTACACGACATACAAGCTGGAATGGATCAGTGTGGTGCACGCCTGTAATCCCAGCGCTCAGGAGGCTGAGGCAGGAGGATGACTGTGTGTTTGAGGTCACCCTGAACTACATAATGAGCCCCTGTCTCAAACCATAACAACAAAAGAATTTGTCCATGTCGATTGCCTAGTGACTCACCACCTTTTCCAGCCAAAACAAGTTGTTTGGCACTTGTCAGTTTTGGTATTGGTTGTACCTCCTGGAACCAATTAAGGCCAAGTGCAGAGGCTCCGCTGAGTCTCCTATCACAGATGCCAGTCAGCACCTCACATCCTAAGTCACCGAATCCCCAGCACCTTTATAAGCTGTTGCCAGCCTCGTATTTGGAACCAAGGTTCTCACATGTACTAGGCGAGCACTGTGTCCCGGATGTTACATTCTGAGAGTTTCAACCTCATTTTAAGAGTCAGAAACGAGGCTAAGGGAAAACAATTCTCAAGAACTCGCCCTGCGGTCTGCTCCAAGCAAGCAGAAAGGGATGTCGTGCTCAGCGCGACCTTGCTGTGGAATAAGAGCCACACTATGCCCCGTGACCTGTCGTATGCAGGATGTGACCTGTCTCAGGCTGGGAGTGTGGCCCAAGGCCGCACGGCCAGCGAGTACAGGAGCTGGGGTTCACACCCGGGCCGTTGGGGCTGCAGCCTGCATTCCTGCCCACCACGTGGGACCCTCGAGTGGCTTGGCTGAGGCCCCCAAATTGTAAGTGACAGAGCCGAGATTTGAACCCCTGGCTGTGAATCTGAAACACTTACACCAAATTACAGCCACCAAACACCCCACTTCCCATGCCCCAAGAGTTACAGAGGCAGACTTTGGTCGTTTTTGTCCTTCTGCTTTGCATACTGAGGCAGGACAGGTTGTGCGTGGTGCAGAGCCATACCGCAGCCACAGCTGGCGGGAACGGCCTCCCCACAGTGTCCGGTGTCCCGTGCTGTCCCCAGACTGGACTCAACTGTTCTCTCTCTCTCTCCCCTGCAGACGGAGCCCGTAGCTGGCGAGGCCACCGAGCAGGGCCAGGCCGGGCCCTGCCCGCAAGGACGCCCAAGCCCTCCGCCGGCCCCAGGGCCCCAGAGCCCACCAGACTCTCCCACTGGCCTCACCATGACATCGGAGCCCACGTCACCCCCAGTGGTGCCCCCGCTCCACTCGCCCAAGTCGCCTGTCTGGCCCACTTTCCCCTTCCACAGGGAGGGCAGCAGGGTGT
This sequence comes from Fukomys damarensis, assembly GCF_012274545.1. NCBI lineage: Eukaryota > Metazoa > Chordata > Mammalia > Rodentia > Bathyergidae > Fukomys > Fukomys damarensis. Next base: position 6,509,168 of record NW_022900931.1, on the reverse strand, counting down.
GGGAGCGGGGCGGGACGCCACGGGACCTGCCCAGCCCTCTGCCCACCAAGCGCACCAGGACGTACTCAGCGTGAGTACCTGTCCCTCACCCGGGCTCTGAGACTTTCCCCATGCTTCTGTGTCCCCATTGTCCTCCTGAGGACAGGGAGCCGGGTGTGGACCTCTCCGTAACTGCTGTATCTATTCATTCATTCCACAAAACGTGCTGGGCTAAAGCCGGGCGTGGTGGTGCACACCTGTAATCCCAGCACTCAGGAGGCTGAAGCAGGAGGATCGCTGTGAGTTTGAGGCTGGCCTGGGCTACATAGTGAGTTCAAGGCCAGGCTGAACTACATAGCAAGAGCCTGTCTCAAAACAAAACAAAACAAAAACTACAAAATGAGAGAAAGAAAGAGAGAGCGAGCAAGAGAGAGCTTACGAGAACAATCTGCTTACATCCAAATGAGCTCAGGAGTGGAGGGTGCCCCGTGCAGACACTGGGAGGAGTCAGGAGACCCCTCTCTGGGCCTGGGTCTCATCTGCAGACTGGGGGTGGTGTGAGTGCTGGGTGACTGTGTGTGTGCCGCTGGCCCAGGCAGCTCCGCAGGGCGGGGTTGGGGGCTCCCGGGCCACAGCTGCGATCCCCCACCCCAGGACAGCCCGCGCCTCGGCCGGCCCTGTGTTCAAGGGCGTCTGCAAGCAGTTCTCCCGCTCCCAGGGCCACGGCTTCATCACCCCCGAGAACGGGTCGGAGGACATCTTCGTGCACGTGTCTGAGTGAGTCCCCGGCCTCCCTTCGGGGCTGGGCCCTGCCCCAGTAGCCCTCGAAGAGCCTGTGTGTAGCTGCTGTCCCTGCCTCTGCGTCCTCCCACGGGCTGAGGGTGCAGGAGAGGGGTGGCCTGGACCCTGTGCTATGACCACAGCCTGGGAGGGGCTTTGGGGTGGGGTGAGCTTGTCCCCCCTGTGACCTTTCACCTCTCCATTCCCAAAAGGACACAGAGAGGGAGATACTGTGTCTCATTCCTATTTTTATGTTTTTCTTGTTTGGTTTCTGGATTTGTGTGTGTGTATGAGTCTTGATATGTAATTCAGACCAGCCTTGAACTCACTATGTAGCTCAAGCCGGCCTCAGATTCATGGCAATCCACCTGCCTTAGCCTCCTGAACGCTGGGGCTACAGGCATGTGCCACGTATGTCTGGCTCTGATTTTATTTTTTTCAGTGCTGTGGGCTGAACCCAGGACCTTCTCCTAAGATACGCCCCCTATCCCCTTTTATTTTGAGACAAGGTTTGAATAAGTTGCCCAGGCAGGACTTGATCTTGGGATCCTCCTGCCTCAGCTTTCCAGAATGCTGAGGCTCTGAGAAGCAAGATTGCTCAGGTCTCTTGGCCTGGCTGCCCTCTGACAGGGCTGCATGGCATCGGGCTGACCCTTCTCTCCTGCCCACCAGCATCGAGGGGGAGTATGTGCCCGTGGAAGGCGATGAGGTGACCTACAAGATGTGCCCCATCCCACCTAAGAACCAGAAGTTCCAGGCTGTGGAGGTGGTGCTCACCCAGCTGGCCCCGCACACCCCTCATGAGACGTGGTCTGGGCAGGTCGTGGGCTCCTAGGCTGGGAGCCATGTGGGAGGCCTCGGTGTGCATGTCTGTCTGTCTGTCTGTGCCCCTGGCTGTGCGTGCGCACCTCCACCCACCCCACCCTGTGACTGTCCTGTGAACTGGCCAGAGCTGGCTGGAGGGGAGGCCACCAGCCCTGCCTGTCCCTCCTCCGTCCCTTCCTGCCATACACACAGGACCCTTCTTGTCCTCCTGCCCTCAGCCCACGTCGGCTGAGTCTCTGCCATCCTGTCTGGCTCATGGGGACTTTGGGGGACCCCTCTCAGATGAGCTCGCTCCTGTCTGCCTGTGTCCCACCCTAGGCTGTGGCCTCTGCCATGGCCTGACCCTTCCTCTCGGAAGCCAGGCTGGTGAGCACTTTGGGTGAGCCCCCAGCCTCACGCAGTGGAACAGGGGCAAACATGGGGCACACGGCCCTACTGCCTTGGCCAGCCCACTTCCTGCTCAGGCTCTCAGATCACTGGTGAGGCAGAGGAGGATCTGGGGTGCCCTGTGCTCACCCCTGCCCCCCAAGGTAAACAGGGGATCCATCTCCCTAGCCTGCAGCCATTTCCTCTCCCCCAAATCCCAAACCCTGTGGATTCTCCACCATGCCTGGCCACAGCAGCTGTGGAACATGTGAAATAATGTCTCATGCGAGACCAGGCCTGGGCACCAGAAGGATCCACCGGCCTGCACCCCTCTTCCTCAGCTGTGGGACAGCAGCCCCCACAGGTCCTGATAGACCAGCGGCCCAGGGGTCTTTGCCTTGTCCATCCTGCTGTCCCTGTTACCTGGAGCTCTCTGGGCCTGAGATGTCCCTGTGTGTGGCAGGGGTGACCTGGCCCCTCCCCCTCCCTTGAGACCAAATGTGGGGGAAGTGGGGTCACAGGCTTGAGGCACAGCCCTGCCAGGACAGTGACCCTTATGAGACCCAGTCTGCAAGTAAAAGTGGGGGCTCACAGGCCCAGGATGAGGGGGTCGGTGACTAGGCCTTGGCACTGTCCCAAGATAGCTGGACATCTGCATCTCACCCCTGCCCAGTACCATCAGAGGCTGGACGGTGCCTGGCATCCCCTGTACCCAGGAAGGGCCAGCCAACCTGACACTCCACTGAGCTGGACAAGGACACCCTGGGCCCCCTGGCAGAGGCCCTGTCTGCACCCCAGCCTCCCCATGACTAGGCTCCCCGAGTAGGCATCGGGCCAGAGCTGCCTGGGTGGCAGGGGCAGCAGCCCCTCCTCCCGTCCTCAGGCCCACAGCACTGTCAGAAGCCGTCCCGAGACCCCAGCCACGGATTCCCCATCCTCCCCAACACTGGCAATAAATTCAACTGTGACCTGGGCTGCCATAGCTGCTTTCTGTCCAGTCCTGGGAGGGCCAGGGCAGGACCTGCCGAGCTGGCCCTTGTCTGTGGCTTCAGTGGATCAAAGACTCCTGGGTGACCCGGGGCAAGTCCTTGCCCGTTTCCTCCTCTGCCAAGTAGTGACCCTAACAACATGTGACATAACATCAAGAGCCACACCTTCAGACACATTTGACACCATGCCTTGTCCTGGGACCTTTAATGCTCGTGACACCAAGTGCTGAGATGTGCCCGTGCCTGCTCTGCACTTCCTCTGCAGGGCAGGCGGGCGGGGTGGCTCCACGTCGTACCCTCGCGCGTCTCCTTCTAGTGTAGCGGGACACGCTCTGTTCCAAACTACGAGGAGCGGCTAAGGCCACAGCCGTCCACCCTGCGGACCGGCCTCGAGCAGGCTCCCCCGCCCCAGCAGGTGCCGGCGTCCTTCTGTGGGCCCGGGAGAGCTCTCTGGAAGTCAGAGTCAGGTGTGAGGACTGCTCATGCCTCGTGGGCTGTCTCAGGGAAGAAGATCTCACGGCACCGCTGAACCGTGTCCTGAGGGGAGACCACGCTGTGGCCCACAGTCCGGGGGTCAGCGTAGATCTCAAAGTCATTTCCACCCTGCACAAGAGGAGGGGAGGAGAGAAGGACTCGCGCAGGGACACCTGGAGGAGGTTTCCGGGGTTGGGGTCCTCACACCACCCCCTAGAGAGCTGCCCTTCCTCTTGCCCCTTCACAGTCCTTGTCAGACTTGCTGTGTGACACAAACAGGTTTCTAGCGGTCTTTGAGTCCTAGTTTTCAAACTGGATTATGGGGGCCAGGGATGTAGCTCAGTGACACCACGCCTGCCCCGCAAGCAAGCGCAAGGGTCCCGAGTTCGACCCCCAGTACCACAACAAACAAAAACTGGATTCTGAGCCTGGTAACCAGGAGCCCTCTGGCCCAGTTTCTGTCGCTGTGGGTTTGGCGTTGAGCACAGGTGTGTAGGTTGAGGGAGCCCAGAGGCCTGGGTGTGGCCATACTCACAGGGCTGGTCTCATTTCCGAAGAAGTGAATGGTGTCAAAGCTGTCCTGGTCCAGGCTGTCCAAGCAGCAGCGCTTGTCCCAGCCCTCAGGGAAGACATCAAAGCTGATCATGCCGCCTGCAGGAGAGAGCAGACCAAGCTGGCAGCGCGGGAGCCATGGGGGAGTCTGGGCAAGGCCTGTGCTCATTTGCTCCATAACCCCAAGTATCTGCCTAGGGCCGGGCACAGAGCGCAGGGCACAGGATGGACTCAGCACCTTCAGGGACATCTGATTCAGGGGACAGAATAAGTGAGGTACAAACAAGACCATCGGAGAGCAGGATTGGAGGGTTATCCAGCCATGGTGTCCAGGGGAGACCCGAGGAGACACAGGGCTGGGAGCCTAGGCAGAGTGGGGGTGACTGGGGAACTGGGGGTCAGCAAGTCTCCCAAAGCCCCAGTCAGCGGCACTGAGCTGGGTTCTAGACGCTGGGACTGCCGGCAGGTCTGGAGAGCTCAGCAAGGGGCAGGTGGGGAATCCAGCCAGGCCGTCAGCCCTGCCCCAAGGGGCTCCTGTGCTCTGAGGGGCGGACCTACCTCGGGAGAACCGCAGCCCTTTGCCTGCAAACTCCGTCTTCAGGGCTTCCACAAATTTCTCCCGGATCCTCTCCTTCTGCAGGGGGAGGCGCAGAGCAAGGCTCAGAGGACAGCGTGTGCCAGGCTCTGTGCTGGGCACATGGGGCCTTTTGGGGGCATGAGGATCAGAGAGGGGCAGGTCATCCAGCCTCGGAGGCAGAGCCAGATCCCTGCCAGAGTGGGCACAGACTGGGCATTCTGAAGGGGGCCTGACAGGAAGGCCGGGGGGACAGGGCAGCCTGAACCCAGGTCCCAGTGTCCACCTGTCCAAGTCAGCACAGCAAACTGCAGCTCTGGCACCGGAAAGGAGTGTGGAGAGCTGTGCAAAAAGCCTTTGTATAAGCGGCAGTGGGTGCTCATAGGCCACAGGATGCCGGGTGGGGGCCACAGCCACAACCGTGTCTGCTGAATGTTTTCTGTAGGCTGGGCTGGGCAGGGGGACATTCTTGCAAGCCTGAAGACCCCGCAGGGCCTGACCCTCCTGGGCTGTGGAGGGAGCAGACAGGTGGGGCCTGGAGGTGAGGCGGAGCGCGCAGACCAGCCCAAGCAGGCAGCATGGCTGCTGGGCTCAGGGTGGCTGGTGAGGGGGGCAGAAGGGGACTTCCAGTAACCTGAAGAGCAGGTTCTCAGCTCTGCAATGATGCAGATTCGAGATGGCTCTGGAGGATAGAAGAACAGGAGTTTCTGGACCAGATGTGGGTGGGATGGTGGCGATGATGTGCCCTGGGTGTGGCTGGTGGTGTGGGACACTGGAAAGGGGCAGATGTGCCTATGGTGGTGACACAGGACAGGTCCCGAGACTACTGGTTCACTCAGAACTCCTCCCTGGGTCCATTTCACTGATGAGAACACAGGCGTGCAGAGGTCGAGGGACTGAAGTTCTACAGGCCTAGGGTCACGTAGTTGGTGGCACCTTGTCCAGTTCAGAGAACTCGATCCGCTCCTCCAGTGTGCAGCTGCGACCAATGGGCGAGATGTTCAGCATGCCATTCCGGAACTCGATGAAGGTGCCACTGGGGTGACAGAGTGGGGGATCCAGGGAGAGTGAGAGGTCCTCAATTCAAATCCAGCCTCCCAGAGCTTCACAGGGGACAAGAATCCACCCACCAGGAGTCAGGGCCTCAGGGCTGGGGCTGTAGTAGTGCAGGCCTGCTTCACTTAGCACGCACAAGGCTCAGGATTCAATCACCAGCACTGCCCCCCAAAAGAAATCAGGGGCCCAAGCATCTGCAGGCTCCAGCTGAGGGACCCATACTTTTGTGTGTTTGGTCTGGGAGCTCACCGCTTCTTGGGCAGCCTAAGCAGGGCCATATAGCTGAGGCAGAAGTTGATCAAGTCCTGGAGCAGCTCCTCCCCCAGGTGGCTCTGGATGGTCTGGGCAAGGAACACAGGGCTCTCAGTGGGGCGCGATGTCACTGCTCCAGCCCAGCCCTGGGAGACACTGACCTGCTTGGAGAGCAGTCGTCCATGCTTATACTGCACCGTCCCATTCTCCGCAAACACGTAATCAAACTTCTCAATGACTTTGGGGCCACAGAGAGGCCAGGGGAGAAAGAAAGAGCCTGAGACCAGGTCCCTCTGTTTCCCCAGAGGCAAGCAGTGGGGACGGAGCTCATGCTCCTTGGTTTGGCATTCAGGGCCTGTCTGTTTCATCCTGAACCAGCTTCTCCAGCCTCTGCTGCTCCTGCAGCTTTGTTTCCTTCCCCACAAGCCAGTCTCTGCTCTCCACCTTCACCCAGGCAGACCTTTCTGCCTGGACCTCCCTCTGGATATCCCCCTCCAAGGTCCTGCCACTCCTCTGGAGGCCTCTGGTCCAGGACTCGCCAGCAGAGGGCGTCACTTCTGCTGAGCTCCCACAGGCCCGAGGGACAGGGGCTCAGTGGCCAGACTGGCAGCAGAGGGAGCTTTCAGCTTTGGCTGGGCTGGGAGAAGCAGGGCAGCTGGACCTCTGTGGCAGGGTCTGGGCAGCAGGGGATCGCCCACACTATGGTGAGGTGGAGGAAATGGGCAGGATAGAGGTATCTGCAACACGCTTATGGAATAAATGGGGTGGGAAGAGGGAAAACCCAAGAAGGGTGTGCTTTGTAGAACTGGAGGCCTCTGCTGCCAAGGAGCCGGACCCAGGGGCTTTGGGGCCCTAAAGACTTCCTGGGTGACTTCAGCCTTCAGTTATAAATGGGATAACCACGTCTACCCTACAGCATGACTGAAGAATTACAAGAAACCTAGCTACCCTGGTCATTTTGTATAAACCCTAACCATTACCAGTTATGTCCATGTTAAAGATGAGGAAATCAAGGCTTTGCAGAGAATTGCAAATGGCCTAAGGGCAGGACTCTGCCCACATTGCTCCCAGCCGGTTCCCTATTGCTGGCTTAGCACCTGCAGTAAGAGGTGCTCACTGACGTTCTCTCCCTCTCTTTTCCAGTACTGGGAATGAACTCAGGGCCTTGTGCTTGTGAGGCAGGCTCGGTGCCACTGAGCTAAATCCCCGGCCCTCTCTTTTTTTTGTTTTTTTTGAGACAGGGTCTCACTATGTAGTCCACACTGGCCTGAAACTCACAGCGATCCTCCTGCCTCAGCCTCTTGAGTGCCAGGATTACAGGCGTGCGCCACCATGCCCAACTCCTTCTCTACTTCTGTCCCAGAGAAGTAGGATGGGATCTTTACAGTCTACCCTACCCCACTGGAGCTGACTCTCCCCTCCTACCTTCGTCCCCGTCCCCCAGCTGCTCAGCAATCTTGGAGTAGTCAGAGCCGCCCACCACGCCAATCTGTACCTTGCTTCGCAGCTTCTGCAGGAAAGTGGACACCTCGGGGTCAATCTTCTGTGGGGGCAGAGGAGAGAAGGATTCTGGCTGTTGGCAAGTCTGGAACCCCCACTTAGTGCTCAGAACCCAGGGAGCCCACATTCTACCCAGATGTGCTCAGCATGCCTAGTCCCCAAGCAGAAATGCTCCAAATCTGAAACTTTTCAGCATTGACAATGTCACAAATGGTGACTCCCACAGTTGACCTCATGCGATGGGTCACCATCAAAACACAAGTGGACTAAAAACACCTTATAAAACTGGGTTGAGGGCCAAGGTCAAGGGTAGAGTTCTTGTCTACCATGTGAGAAGCTAAAAAAAAAGTATAATATTGCCTTCAGGCTATCTGTACAAGATATACACGAAACATATGTGAGCTGGGTGCATTGGTGCACATCTGTAATCCCAGCATTCTGGGAGGCTGAGGCAGGAGGATCACAAGATTGAGCCTAATCTAGGCAATGCAGCAGCTTAGTGAGATCCTGTTTCAAAATTAAAAAAAATAAATCCATAAAAGGGTGGGGATACCCTGGGTTCAATCCCCAGTATCACAAAAACAAGCAAATAAATTAGAAAAATAGGGAACATAGCAATAACCATCCAAGGGTTACTACTGGGATTAAATAATAATCCATTGGGCGTAGTGGCACACACTGGTAATCCCAGCACTCATGAGGCTGAGGCAGGAAGATTGCTGAGTTTGAGGCTAGCTTGGGCTACACAGTGAGTTCAAGACCAGCCTGAACTATAGAAGGAGACCCTCTCTCAAAAAAAAAAAAAAAAATCCGAAGTGTTTGAAAGTGAAAAGCAAGTAACTGACAATTAATCAAGAGGAAAGATTCCCCACCAAGGAAATATAAACCAATACGGTATAATACAAATTTCTCGTATTTTCAGATGTACACAGATGACACTGGTCAGAATGGATGAGAACGTGGGGAAACAGGCACCTGCTGCTGGTGAGATTATTATATCGGTACAGCTCTTATTTATTTATTTTTTTTTTGGGTTTTTGAGACAGGGTCTCACTATGTAGTTGAGACTGACCTGGAACTCACTGTGTAGCCCCGCCTGGTCTCGAACTCACAGCGATCCTCCTGTCTCAGCCTCCTGAGTGCTGGGATTACAGGCGTGTGCCACCACTCCTGGCTGGTACAGCTCTTTGGAAGGTAATTTGTCAAGATCCACTAAAACTTAAAATGCACATACCCTGTCACCCACAGTTTCCATTTTTCTTGCCCAGGTATCCACGGAGGGTCACTGGGGTATATGTAGCATAGTGAAAAACAGTAAGCAACATCCACCAGCTTGTCAACCAGGAAATGATTCCTATCTTTCATCAGGAAATACTATGCAGCAGGTAAGGCAGCTCTGTGCTTCCAATACAGCAGGGGCCCAAGACATGCAGTTAATTATCAAAAGCAAGTTGTAGGAAGGCGCAAACATATAATGCCACTTAATAAAACAACCTCACAAAGCCAGACCTGGTGGTGCACGCCTGCAATCCCAGCTCTCGGGAGGCTGAGGCAGGTGGATCACAAGTTCATGATCAGCCTAGGCTACATAGTGAGGTCGGCCAGCCTGAACTGCATAGAGACCCTATCTCAAAAAACAAACCAACAAAAAATAGCCTCACAAAATATTTCTTCTGGGAAATGGACCCAGACCTCTGGGAGGAGGTCATGCTAGACAAGTAACCACATTACTTTGGGGAGGGGCCCAGGCCTGAGATCTTGGTGTGGTCAGAGACCTCAGACTCTGTTTTGTTTTCATTCTTTAACAAAAAATAATGTGCTCAGTGAACCTGTATATAATAAAAAATTAACTCTTGAAAAGCGCTAAGTGCAGGACCTGTCGGTGGATAAATTAACAGGCAGTTCTAGTTCAGGCTGCTGTTGTGTCAACACAGCCAAGGGCCAGGGGAGGTGCGATGCGGACGCCACCTCCACTCCAGATCTGCATCTTCCTCCCGGATCTACCCTGAAAGCGGCGTGGCTGATCCCTTCCAGAAGGCTCCAGGACCCTCTTGTCCTCACCAGGGGGTAACTCTGGACCCCGGGCAGGGGAAGCAGGACGTCCCAGAGCCAGGCCCGGGGGTGAGAGGGCCAGGAGCCGACACACCGCGCGCCAGCGCCTGCTCGGAGGCTGTGGATGAGGGGACCTGCCGGAGGGTCCCCATCCCTCCGGGTGGTCCTTGGATGCCAAGGACCGGTACCGCTGCATCCCACAGCAGCGGGTCCCCGGGTGTCCGCGGTCAAGCCGCTGCAGGTCCCACACGAGCCCTCGGACATCCGAGGGCCACTCGCGGCCAGAGCTTCTTTCCGGCCGTCGGGGCCCTACCTGGCGAGCAGGCGTGAGAGTCCCGTCCACGTCAAACAGGCAGAGGATGCGCTCCTTCCTACGGGCGCCCTCGGCGGTGACAGCC
>NW_022900931.1:6481455-6499319 GCF_012274545.1 Fukomys damarensis | reverse complement strand
AACGGGCGGGGCCAGCAGCCGGGTAGGGCGGGGCAGCACAGCGAAGGGAGTGGCCAGAGCTTCGAGCTGGGAGACGGACGCGCGGCGGGGGCGGGGCCTGAGCTGAGATGAAGGGTGATTGGTTGAACCTGGAAGGGGCGTGGTCCAGGGCGGAGCAGAGCCTTCTGGATTGGGCCCGAGAGCTCCAAATCATATGGAGGCGGGACCTGAGCCTGAGCCCCGTAGGAAGTGAATCGTGAAGCCGAGAAGCCAGGGCGTGTCAGAATTGATCCTTGGCGGGCAGATTAGTGATTGCAGTGCACCGAGGTAGGGTAGTTCGGGGGCGGGGCTCAGAACCCAGGCGCTACTAGTTCCACAGATTTGTAGGGCAACCCCTTTGCCCTACAAACCGTGAACTTTAAGAAATCTGATGGCCTTTACCCGGGCCTGGTGGTGCACTCCTGTAATCCCAGCACTGGAGAGGCCGAGGCAGGAGGATCTGCTAAAATTCAAGGCCAGCCTGAACTACATAGCAAGACCCTGTCTTAACAACAGCAAAAAACCAAATCTGATGGCCACTGCTCAGGCTTTGGACTTTGACGGTCTCCCTCAACTCCTACTCCACCTGATGCCATTCTGTCCACCCATGAGGCCCAGCTACCCTTTTCAAGAAATTACCCGCTGGGCTGGAAATGGAGCTCAGGCTTGGCCCCGGGTTCAATCCCCAGAACTGCAAAACAACAGCAACACCTGTCCAGACCCTACATGCAGCTATGGATCCATGGCGTTGACCTTGAAGTCAGTTCAGGTATGGCCACAGGCTCTATCCGTGACCTCAGACAGGGCCTCTTGCCCCAAGGTTTTGGGCCTCCATCTGTAAAATGTAAAGTACATAACCTGGTTTGTAGAGTTGTTTTGCATGGGAAAAATGATGCTCAGCATAAATGACAGCACAGAATTTTCGTGGATATCCTTGAAATTGTCACTGATAAAACTGCCAGCATGTTAAAAGTCCCAAAAATATGTGGTGTCTTTGAGCCGGCAGTTCAACTTTTAGTCCATACAGAACGGAAAAAATAAGAGATTGGTTAACTGATCTGCAGTCCACCCATAGGATGAAATGCCAAGAAGTCCTGAAGGGCTACATGGCAAAATATTTAACGTGGAAAGAGCACGATCCCATATTTGTCGTGGAAAAGTAGCAGAGTAATTGGTATGGTTAGTTTAAAGTTTTATTCCCTTGGAAATGTGCTGGCTGTAGCTCTGTCTTCTACGAATGCCAAATTCCTCCTATTGCCTACAAGGGGATGGTGAGGGCTAAGGAAAAAGAGACAATAGAACTGTGTAATTTAAAAGTCTATGAGGGACCTTGGGGGCAGTCAGTGCCTCAGAGTGGGCAAAGGCAAGGACTCTCTGAGCTTGCCACTATTTATTGGGTACACACAGTATTGGGGTGATTGAGGGGGCAGTGGGGGAATCCTATGTTGATGCAAATCTCATGCTGATAAGGGTGGTGAGGAAGGCATTCCCCAGACAGGAGGTGGGATGAGTTAAGCTGATAAGGAACTTGTCCCTCCCCAGGTGAAACCTTTCTCTGTGGGGTTCTCACGGAACCAGGATGTCTTCAGCCAATGTAATCTTGCATTTGAGTGCTTGAGGCTTCAACTGAGCCCGGAGGCAAAACAGAGTTATGTTTCCTTATGCCATAGCTGCCTCATGGGCAAGGCAACACTGGGCCTTAGACAGCTAGAGTCATACTTTAATTATGAAATGATTTTCCCCAAAAATTTACGTGGAAATCCAGGACTCCTCATTTTTCCTCCTATGCTGGCTGGAGCTGAAGGTTCACCTCTGCTCCTTTCTGGCCTCCAGGGTTTGCCCTTCAGTTGAAGGATGTGTAGGTGGCCATTTTGCTGCTTCCGCCATCCTTGTCCTGGCACCCATGATCCATTTTGTTAAGATGAAATAAAAATTATAGGAGGTCACTGTTTTGGGCTAAACGCCTGCTTTAGGCCTCAGTAGGCCAGGCTAAAGTCAAAATAGAGTCACTCATGCTAACGTCTCGTGTCACCAAGGTGAAATACCTCTTTATCTGACCTTCCAAATGTCAGGACTAGAGGGCTTGGCGAGGTGGCACGTGCCTATAATCGCAGGGCTCTGGAGGCTGAAGCAGGAGGATCACCATGAGTTTGAAGCCATTTTGAGGTACACAGTGAGTTTAAGTGAGACCTTGTCTCAAAAACAGCCGGGGATTTAGCTCAGTGGTTCGGTGGCCTGCCTTGCAAGCGCAAGGACCTGAGCTCAATCCCCGGTACCAAAAAAAGAAAAAAAAAAAACAAAAAAAAAACAGACAAAAACAGCTGGGATGTATCTCAGTGGTGCCACTGCCTAGCTTGCAAGCGCAAGGTCCGAGTTTGATCCCTGGTACAAAAAAATAAAAACAACCCCCACATCAGGATTAGAGAGAACGGCCACATTTCCCAAATAGGCCAGTTTTAATTGGCATCCATTTCAATTGGCATAAAGCTCCCTCTGCTTTATACCTTACTCAAAAACTTGGTATTAATCAACTGTTACGTTTCTATCGTTCAATCTCCCCACTTTACAAGGAAAATCTTTTCTTTTGCTTTCTTTTTTTCCCCCAGTACTGAGAAATTAAAGCCAGGGCCTTCCCACTGCACAACACCCCAAGCTATTACTTGTATAGTAAGTTCCCAATTAGCGACTGAGTTTTGTTCTGGGAGAACGTCAATTGGGTTCATTCCTAAGTCTGACAATGTGAGTCTCATACACCTGTGAAAGTTCACGACTCGAATGTTCGTAAGTCGGGGACTTGTTATATTTTTATTTTGTGACGGGGTCTTGCTGAATTGATAAATTACCCAGGGTGTCTTAAACTTGCAGTCTTCCTGCCTCAGCCTCCCAGCATGCTGGGGTTACAGGTATGTACCACCATGACCAGCTAAGGAGTGTGATTTTGAAGTAGCCTACCTGAATTGTGTTTGTTTCTGCTTTCTGCAGCCCATTTCCCTCTACCGAAAGAACCTCCTCTGCTCAGCACAGTGGAACAATTGTTTCTTTTTATGGAGTATTGCACAATTCCAGAAAAGAAAAACAAAGCCAGTCTGAGTTCTCAAACATAATTGTGATTTTGCCCTCTGATAGCAGTTGAAGTCATACACATACCTGAGTGTGCACACACCTAAGTTGTGTGTGGCACTGCCAGGCACGCCCCTTTTTGATGGCTGTTTCTGTCTAGGTAGCCTTGTTGTCCTGGGAGGAGTGGATCCAGGGTGAGATGCAGTTTGGTCCAGTCAGACTATAGCATATTGGATGGTCACCTTCCCTGCTGGCCTGTTTCATCTAGAAATGGAGATGTAACCTCCTCTGATCGGAGGGTGAAAGGTGAGGTAGTGATAACTGGTGCTCATTTCTCCCCTCCTGAGGGCCAGGCACCATACTGGACGCTTGACCCCAGGATTTCGTGCCCTCGTGTTGCAGCTCTGGGAAGGGTTCATTGTCCGCATTCCCTGAAGAAATCAGAGAGGGAGGTACATCGTGCTGCTTCGCAGAGCACTGGCGGTGGCAGAGGGCTGGCTGGGCTGAAACTAGGGCAACCCCAAAGGGGAGGGAGGTACCACTGCAGGTGCAGAATTTAGGAAAGTGTCCGAAGTTCAGTAAATAGCCAGGAGTGGTGACCCATGCCACCACTGCGGGTTCAAGGACAGCTTGGGCTACTTAGTGAGTTCAAAGACAGCCTGAATTACACAGTGAGACTCTGTCTTACCAAAAAAAAAAAAAAAAAAAAAAAATGCTGAGGCTTTAGCTCAGTATGGAAGCCCTGGTATTGAAAAAGTTCAGCAAATGCAATTTTTGGGAATATGAGAGATTGAACCCAGGGCTTCATGCATGCTAGGTAACTGCTGTGCTACATCCTTCATCCTCATCTGCCACGACCACGCCAGTAGAGTCTGCGTGACAATGCCGGTCACCTGGCAGAAACCAGACCAGAGGTATCGTCCCCACGGGGTTAAGCCTCCTGGAGGTCCTTGGCACACACCGCATGCAAAGTCAGCCGTGAAGAGAATAGCTGGCCTCTCTGCCTGCAGTTTGGGGACATTGGGTTCATCTATAATTCTGTTCTATTTTGTCTTTATTACTATTTGTTCATTATCTGCAGAATTGTATTCTGGGCCCAAGAAAGGTTAGGAACAATTAGATGTTCCTAGAGATGTGGAGATATTGAGGCACAAGAGGATGGGCGGCCAAAGTGCTGACCCTGAGCCCCGGACTGTGAAGTCCTGAAGGTGAACCTGAAGGTGACATGCTAAAGCCAGTCCTTTGTCTTACAAACTTCCCCTTCTGACTGCGTATAGGTGTGGTCTTACCTTGACCTTGTGGCCTTAGTTTTTACAGTACTATTGTCTATCTTTCTCATGCCTGCCTGTGACTGGAATCACTCTTGGGGTATGCCCTTGAAACTAGTATATAAACACCTGGAGTTAGAAATAAAATCGCAGCAGCATTGGCAAACTTCACCTCGGTGTTGAGTGCTTTTGTCTGACTGTCATCGCCGAACCTGCTCCCACCTTTCAGAGAACCTGTATCTCCTCGTGAAATCCCGTGTTTGCTGCCCTACGGTCTGTAGCACTCATCCCCTTTTTTGGGGAGAGTGGTTTGAAACAGGGTTTCACTGTGCATTGAGACTGACCTGCAACTCACTATGTAGCCCAGGCTGGTCTCGAACTCACAGCAATCCTCCTGCCTCAGCCTCCTGAGTGCTGGGATTACAGGCGTGTGCCACCATGCCCGGTGTGGCTGTTTTGTTTTCTTTTGAGACAGGGTCTCACTGTGTAGTTCAGGCTGGTCTTGAATTTGTGGCAATCATCCTGCCTCAGTTTCCTGATTTCTGGGATTACAGGTGTGTGCCACCACATCATCTATTTTTTTTTACATTTTGAGAATTTGAATCAGTCATACATTTGTGTAGTGAACTTGGTTAATTAGAATTTGATTATGTTAAGATGATGCTTGAAAAACAAAAATCAGTTTTTGGGGTCCCTGGAATTGGCTGTTGGCATACACAGCTGGCACATCGAGGGGGATTTAGTAATCTCACTCCGTGGCTGCCTCGCCACCTTGTTATGGCGCTCCATCTCCTCTGTGCCATCAGGTCTTTACCTTTCATCTTTCTCTTTGCCATCAATATTTGTATTCAGAAATTATATTTTTAGGGTTAGAAACCAAAATATTTGGTGTTTGGCAAGTCTTTGAAGTGCTAATCCATGTAGTCTAGTTCTAAATCAAGTGCTTTAGGGGCTGGGGATTTAGCTCAGTGGTTCTGCTGCCTGCCTTGCAAGCCTAAGGACCGACTTCGATCCCTGGTACCAAGTAAATAAATAAATCAAGTGCTTTAGACGGAGATGAACTTCGGCCTAAATGCCAGTCAAACCAAAGCATGGGTTTCTCTCATCTGTCACATAGGGAATTTCTGTGTCCTTGTGTCTCCCATAATATGCTTTTTATTTTTAGGTAACTTAAATTCCATGATTCATTGCCCTGCTAGTCTTGAAAGCTCTGTGTTTTTTTCTTCATTAAGTTTATTGATACTTTTAAAGCAAACAGTACAGTCGCATTTATCATTGGGATCTTGTACCTTTACATGATATGTCTCGGTTCTGGAGCCTGCCTTGCAAGCACAAGGACCCGAGTTTGATCCCCGGTACCAAAAACAAACAAACAAACAAACAAAAAAACCAGAATACTATCAAAGAGTAAACTACATTTTGAGACAAAGTCTCACTAAATTCCCCAGCCTGGCTTTGAACTTGCAACCCTCCTGCTTCAGCCTACTAAGTAACTGGGATTTTAAGCAAGTATTACCACAGTCGGGTACTGTAATACTTTGGAGAATTCAAAATTAATGCAAAATCAGTGATGGACAAGATATGAAGAAGTTTTTATTTTTTTTTTTTTTGGTATTGGAATTGAATTTGGGTCCTTGTACTTACGAGGGAGGAAGCAGAACCACTGAGCTAAATCCCCGGCCCAGGAAGAAGTTTTTAAAAGCCAGGGTCAGTAATAATGGGTTAAGGAGTCATATTGGAGTCTGAAACAAAAGAAAATAATTTTTATTTCCAGGCCTTATGGCAGAGTGTAGCTCTTCACTCAACAGATATGATGTGTCAGACAATGTTCTGGATCCTGGGAACATCTCGGAAATAAGTAAGAGTCCTTCCCTTTCACAGCTTTAGTGTTTTTCTTTTGGGTGCAGATAACAAACTTTGTTTTTGTGATGCTAGGGCTGAAACCAGGACTTTCTGTGGGCTCTTTCTCTGAGCTACACCCCCCACCCTGTGTACAGCAAACTTTTCAGAGCACAGAGTTCAAAGCACTCTGTGGATGGGAAGATCAGAATCTTTTCTCTGCACTTCCTAGGCTGTCCAGACCAGGTTTCTGTGTCTTGGCCTCTCCTGCAGGGTGCACCTTGCCCAGTACCTGTGGCTTGGGTGGGGCTGGTGTGGGGCTGGAGTTACCCAGGCTTGGTCTCTAATACCTGGCAGCAGATACCACCTCCATTGCTTAAGGATTCCTAGGAAATAGTTAAATGCAGATTCCTGGGCCGGGGATTTAGCTCAGTGGTTCTGCTGCCTGCCTTGCAAGCGCAAGGTCTGGAGTTCAATCCCGGTACAAAACAAAACAAAAAACCTATATATATATAATAATGCAGATTCCTGCGCCTGTCCCTGGCACTGGAATCCAGAAGCTGTGGGACATAGCCCCCTGGGATCTCCTATGATCTAGATCTACCTTTCCAGAGACAAAGGTTAGCAAGTGCCCTTGTTTCCAAAGTGGCACACCAATGCCCTCAACTTGCGACTTGCCTTGCCAGGAATTAACTGGTCTCCTTTGAATAAATACCTTTCCTCAGGTCTCAGAATCCTCACCATGACCCTTATTATTGTTGGGACTACTGGAACCCAGAGAGGGAGTGTGAGGCCCCAAGCACAGCCCCCTGAGGCCAGTGGCAGGGAGCCCCCATGGCCTCCAGTGTGTCCCTTTAAAAAGATGGCCCATCCCTGGCAACTGGTACTCAGCTGGGGCTCTGGGGAGCCCTTGGGAAAGGAAGGAGCAAGACTGGGGGAGGGGAGCGCTGGCCAGAAAGGTGACTCTGACAGTAACCAGAGGCCAACGAAGGCAGAAAGGAAGCCTGGGTCCTTCCTCCCAGACCTGGAGCTGAGGTTGGAAGGTTAGTGATGTCACGGTGGTTTGTAGGTGATATATAGCTCCTATCTTGGCATTTTTCTTGCTTTCCCCATCCTCTTTGGGTACCCCATTTCCAGAGGGTTATACTAACACGAGAGAGGGAGGATGACTTTCTCAGAGTCACCCAGCACAGTGAATTCTGTTCCCCTGAATCGTTTGCTTTCTCTTGACTCCTGACCATGGTAGAAGGCAGAGAGTCACCATATTGTCATCCAAAGAATATAGGGGCTGCTTGCCTTTGCTTTACCTGGACCTTTGGGGGCAGGGGGTCCTGGTCTGAGGGGTGGCCTGTACGGCGGGGTTTAGTATGAGGCTGCTCTTTCCCCAGTGACATGGGGCAGGTCCCTCCCACTGTGAGTGTGTCCCTCATCTATTGATGGGACTTGTACTGCCACCTGGGGCTGTCAGGAGGATGAGGGGAGCTGGGGTGCATTTGTTTGTTTTTCCTTTCAAAATGCCTGCAAGGTTTATGTTGTTTCACAATAAACAAGGCCATGGGACTTAAGCAAGGGAGAGGGCGGTACAGATGTGTTTGTCACAGGGAGGAGTCTGTTGCTGGGTTGGCACAGGCCCCAGGGACCCCCTGAGCCGTGGGGACAGCTCAGTGGTCTCTGTGGGTCAGAGCCCGGGTCCAGGGACTGAGAGATCTTGGCAAATCGTGAGAGGTCTTAGTGCTGACTTGGATCTGATCAGTGGTTTCCACACTACAGAAGAAACAGGTCCAAGAGGGGAAGGCTTCGATCAAGGTCGGCGGGAATTCAGGTCCAGAATTGGTGGTGTTTGTCTGTGGCGCTGGAGAATGAATGAACCTGGGGCACTCCACTACTGAGCTATACCTCAGACCTTTGTATTTATTGTTTTTGTTTGGTGGTGGTATTTTTTTTTTATTGGGGATCAAACATGGGTCCTTGTGCTTGCAAGGCAGGCAGCGGAACCACTGAGCTAAATCCCCGGCCCAGCCCTTTGTTTGGTGTTTTTGAGTCAGGTTCTTGCTATGTTGTTTAGGCTGGCTTTGAACTCACTGTATAGCCCAGGCTGGCCTAGAACCTGCCTCCTCCTTCAGCCTCTCAAGCAGCTGGGACTACAGGCGAACGCCACCACACCTGGACAGGTCTAGAGTTTTTAAAATGAGCTTCTTCTAAAGTCTGTCCTTACCATTAGGTGGTGCTGGGGATGGCGCTCGGCAGTGCTGGGGCTTCAGCCTTGAGTAAGGGCCGGGACAGGAGATCCAGGTGGAGCTGGAGACTGTAGCTCAGAGGTCCTGAAACCATGAGAGTGACAGTCACCTTGCGCCAGAGTGCAGGGTTGGACCAGTGGGCGCAGGACAAGTGTGTGAGGGGCTGGGATGAGGTGAGGATCCAGAGCTTGGGTGGTGGTGGGCCACAGGTGCACAGCAGCACAGGTGTCTGCCTCTCTCTCACTGCCAGTGTGACTGTGCCTGGCTGTCCCCTCTGGGGACAGAGCCTAGAACCAGGCCCAGAACCGCTCTCTTCCTCCTTCCAAAGCCACTGGGCTCTGGGGTCCAGTGTCGTACTTGGTGGTGTACTGGGCCACTGCTGGGCCCCTGGATCAGTGTAAAGAGGCAGTGCAAATTTCTTTCTTTCGTCTTTGTACTCCCACCCGCCTCCATACTGGGAATTGAATCCAGGGCTGTTTTAAGGGCTACCACATCCCCAGCCGTATCTATCTATCCATCTCTCTCTCTCTCTCTCTCTCTCTCTCTCTTCATCTTCATCATCATCATCATCATCATCATCATCATCTTTTTTTTTAAATCATCTGTTTTGAGACAGGGTCTAAGTAGCCTAGGTGAGAACTGAACTTGGAACCTGATATCCTCGGACCTCAGTGCTGGGATTACAGGGTGTGTCCCTATGCCTGCCTTGGTTTTTCTTTTCTTTTGGTACCAGAAATTGAACTCAGAACCTTGCGCTTGCCAAGCAGGCACTGTGCTGGTGAGTCACATCCCCAGCTCAGGGGCTGGGGATTTACATCAGTGGTGCTGATGCCTGCCTTGCAGGCTCATGGTTCCACCTGAGTTTGATTCCTGGTACAAAAAAAAAAAAAATCCAAAATCCAAAAACAAAAACTGAAACATCCCCAGCTCACTCTGCCTGGCTTGTACATTTTTTAAATTTTTTATTATTATTATTTTTTTTGGTCCTGGGGATGGAACTCAGGATCTTGTGCTTGCCAGGCAGATGCAGTGCCAATGAGTTGTATCCCAGGCCCAGACTTGTACTTTTTTTTTTTTTTTTTTTTGGTTTTTTGAGACAGGGTCTCTCACTATGTAGCTGAGACTGACCTGGAACTCATTACGTAGCCCAGGTTGGTCTCGAACTTGCAGTGCTCCTCCTGCCTCAGCCTCCTGAGTGCTGGGATTACAGGCATGCGCCACCACGCCTGGCCTCCAGACTTGTACTTTTAATGGTTGCTTAAATGTTTTAAATACACATTGTCTCTATACTTGGATTGCAAAAAAAAAAAAATTTTTTTTTTTAAGATAAGGTCTTGCTATGTAGTCCAGGCTGGGCTTGAGCTCACTATGTAGCCCAACCTGGCTTGGAACTCATGGCAATCCTCCTACCTCAGCCTCCTGAGTGCTGGAATTATAAGTGGGTGCCACCACAGCCACTTAAAAAATATTTTGGAAAAATACTGAAAAAACTAGGCACACTCTAAATCAAAGCTGGGGTGGGCTGGGGATTTAGCTCAGTGGTTCTACTGTCTGCCTTGCAAGTGCAAGGACCCAAGTTCGAGTCCTGGTACCAAAAAAACAAAAAAAAGCTGGGGTATCCCTGGAGCCCACAGAGGCAGGCTAAGTGGCTGATAGTGGCTCCAGAGTCCCCCAGCTGTCCTGGGCCTTCTACAGGTTCATGCTCCCCATCCCCCATTCCCAACTCTCATTCCTGGCTCTCTAGGGTGCACCGCCTCTCCTGGGACCACAGCCCACCCCCACCTTATTTGCAAGGCAGCAGCCTGTCAGAGGCTTTCAAGGCACTTCCTGCTACCCCTAACCCCTTGCACCCCACTCCCCCATGTTCTCACTTGAGGCGTCCTCTGCCTGGCATGTGCTCCCCTTGCCCTCATCAATGTTTTCATCATTTAGGCCGCAGGTAAAACATCCCTTCCTCCTCAGAGGAGCCCGGACCCCTCACCCTCCTCCACTGTCTACTGTTGCCACACAACTACTTCTAATGAATGACTGAGGTTGAACATACTCACCCCAGAATCAATAACTCCCCATCACAAAGTCAAGGGGAAAATACATTTTCTGCTGTTTCCCCAGAAGCATGTGGGTAGCCAGGCACTGCCCCAGCAGAGAGGTTGGCCTGGTCCTCTCCCCATGCTGCTGGCTTGCAGGAGTCCCCAGTACTGGATGTGGAAGGCTTGTGACTCCTTAGCCTGACATTCACTGAGCATTTAACTGGGGCTACAGAAGAAACGCTGGGCCTTCTGCACAGGCTGTGCCATCTGTGTGAGGCCTCAAGGACTCCTGGCCTGAACAGGCAGGCTCTCAGGAACAGATGCCAGGCCAAGCCGGTGCCTCGTTTTATTCCTTAGCTAGCACGCTGGGGAATGCACGGCCTCACAATGAGGTCCAGAGAGCAGCAGTGAGAACATGGCCTGGATTTCAGTGCAGGCTCGGCCATTTGACAGCTGGGTACTTTTTCTTTTTGCCAGCTGGGTAATCTTGCTTTTCTGTCCTTGTTTCCTCCATGGTAAAGTGGTGCCAACCTGCCCACCTCAGGTGTATGTGGAAGCACCCTGGCCAGTCAGGCCCACAGGAGGTGCTAACTGCAGTTGCCTGACAACAATGCAGACCCAGCCAGCAACCCTGACCCTGTTCAAGGAGGCCACTGCAGCAGGTGGGAGAGATCCCTGGGCTGTGGACCAACTTCACAGCCAAAATGAAACTGGAAGTAGGTGGGCTTGGTGGCACATGCTTGTAATCTTCATACTTCACTGCAAGTTCAAGTCCAGCCTCTATCTAGGTAAAAAATAGAAATAAGCTGGGGATGTAACTTAATGTGTAGGGCCTGGGTTGAATCCCCAGCAGCCCCCAATGCACACAAACTAGAACAATTCTTGAGGTTGGACACTCCCCATGGGTCATTCAGGGAAGACTTTGGATTTGAAGCTGCTTCAGCATTTGCGAGGTGGCCAGCTGCGGCACAGAGTACTCTGAGTCCTGTCCCCAACTCTAGAGACAGTGGTGACAGCCACACATCCTTCCTTCCTCACTGTCACCACTTATCCATAGGCTTACAAGCCAGCCAAGGCGGCACGGCTTCAGCAAGGTAAGAGTGTGAGGGAGACGCTGAAGAGGCCCAGGCTTACCTTCCCCCGACCCCGACACACAGAGAGAGCTGATCTGAGCACCACACAAATGCAGCAGGCAGAAATGAGTTTATTGCATTAGAAAAACACCAATGAAAACCAGCAAACACCTCTGTATGGGACACAATTATCAGCCTGACTTCAAGGGTGTAATCGAATCTCAAAGGTATGAGCTTTGTTCCTGGGAGAGGGTGACGGTCCCACTGCTCCTCTTTCCTTGTCCCTTTAGACCTCTAAGAGGCGTCCACTTCGTGACAGTGCATGACTCATTCGCTTCCTGGTCCCCAGGGTGCTCCTGAGGCTCTGGGATGGGCGGAGATGTGGGATGTGGCTGCAGGGCCTAGCTCAGGCCTGGCTTCTGCCCTGAGTGGCGGGGCTGGGATGGGGGAGAGCAGCTTGCCCGCCCACGGGCTCTGGGTCACACTCACCCGCGCCTCCATCTTCCACCAACCCAGGGCACAGCAGTGGCACAAATGGCTGCTGGACATGAAGGGTAGCATTCAAGGAATCAAGTGACTCAAGTTCCCTCATGGAGTCACTCAGGAGAACTCAGAAGAGCCCTGGGTCTGAAAGTGACCACTGCGAGGAGCAAAACGAGCTGAGCCCAGACATGGGATAGGAGAAAAGCTCATTACCCTCTGGGTAGAGATGTGTGCTTCAGGCAGACAGGAAAAGGGAAGGACACCGGTGGGATGCTGGTCAACCAGCTTCCCTCCAGGAAGAAACCCAGCCTCTGACACCCATTTTCCCTGAAACTGCCAGTAGGTCAGCATCAAGCCATTCCTGCTTCTTTCTGCTCTGATTAATTACTGCTGCACACACTGGGCCTGAGAACTAAACCATTCACTCAGTTGGCCTGACCTTAAATTCTAAAATCTCAGTTGACACCAGCTGGACATGCCCGTCAGATCACAGGCAGACACCAAGGCAGAATGACATCTTTCCCTCTAGCTGAGACCCTGATAATGCCAACTTCTATGGCTAATGGCAAATACAGCAGGGGCAGGGCCAGGGTGAGCAGCAGATTTCAGGGAGGAAAGGCCCCTGCCCCAGAAGGGGAGGTTGGACTCAAGTTTTAGAGGGGGCAGGGAGCCAGGGCAGGAGGGGCCCAGGAAGCAGAGCCAAGGGCCAGGCACCTAGCAGCTCTGAGCCCCTCTCCACCCTCTCCTAACTAAGCTGTGGAATACACGTGAAGAAAGGATGTCTGAAAGCTGTCCCAGATCTGAGACTTCCAGACTGCTCTGCTTATAAACTCAGCAGCAAGTCATTAGGAAAATGCCCACTCATACCCCAGTCGCACCTCCTTAAAGTCAGGATGACAATGGAAATGATGTGTGCCATCAAGTCACATGCAGGATAATGGAAAAGTCCTATTGGAAACAACTCTAAATTTTCTTGCCATCTTGATTGTGCATCATATTCTTTCTACATTCCCTAAGCTGGGACTCATGTCCCTTTGGTCCCTAGCTGAATGCTGCATATGGGGCCAGGTGTGGTTTCTGTGCAGGCGGAGGGCCTGGGTCTCTGCGGCTCTGGCCCAGCCCTATCCACCGTAGCAGGTCCGCCAAGCAGCCTCACCAGCAAGGCAGGTTTTCCCAAATCCATGGCGGAGGATTGGCGATCAGTCTGGGTGGGAGGAGGAATGGCTTTATCCTGTTTTCTCTGGCCTGGTACTGGCTGTCAATTTCCCAATTCCAAGCTGTGTCGGTTGCAGCTCTGGTCCCTGCTTGTAGCAGGGGAGGGAAGATGACACAAGTCTGGCGAAAGAGCTCACTGAGGTCAGTTAGTCATCCTGCAACTGGCCCCACGTGCACCACATCCTTTGGTTCATTTAATGCTAAGAGTAACTGCTTCTGGGTCATGGTTATTGGAAAACTCCTTGTTCCCACAGGTGTGGCAACCTGGGTGAGATGTGGGTATTCTCCGGAAAGAGGTTCCAGGTTGGGGCTCCCCCAAAATGTCCCTCTTGACTACTGCTGAAACAAACCCCCTTTCTCCAGTGTGGAGGACGCTTTGGAAACAGCGTCAAAAGTGAACTCACAGACAAGACAGCCTTAATAAATTAGTATAATACTATTAGAAGGGGGGCGTTTTGTTTCGTGTCTTAGCAGCATTGTCCTACGTGCAGCCTGACAATCTCCTTCCCTGGGAAATTTAAAAAGCCGTCCCCTGGTTGTTAGCTCTGATGTAAAATTATAAAATAGAAATCTGGTAGGATTTTTTTTGTTTAAAAAGGAAAAGCCCTGTAGAGCAGGTAGGCAGGCGGACCCAAGCAGCCCGATTAGCTCTGGCCATTTTGTCTGCCCACCGTGTTTCCTCCAGGAGGCTGGATTTGGATGGAGTCCAGGAGAGGCCGGAGGGCTTGTCCAAAGGGCCTGCGGGAAGACAGACATCACATGGGCTGTCAACTGGAGCCAGCCGCAGACAAGGTGCAGAGGTCATAGAGTGCACGGTGGTGGCAGCAGCACCTCTCTAGGAAGGACCACCCTGGGATCACTGGTAACTTTTTTTGGTATTGAGGCTTGAACCCAGGGCCTTCACACTGAGCTACGTTCCCAGCTCTGTTTAAAAAAATTATTGTTGGTACTGGGAATTGAACTTAGGACTTTAAGCTTGCCAGGCAGGCATGGCACCACTGAGCTACATACCCAGCCCTGTTGTTTATAATTCTGACAAAGTTCTTCACTAAGTTGAGCCTATCTCAGCCACCCAGAATGTTGGCATTACAGGTTTGTGCCATCACAAGCAACTCTCATTTAGTTTTCCTGCATCTCACTCACTAGTGTTGCAGAGGAAGCCACAGTCTGGATAAGGTCCCCAAAGGTTATGCGCTGCTCCCGGACTGTGATGCTACTAGGAGGTGGCGAAGACTCTCAGGGGTGAGGCCTACGGGAGGGAATCTTGTCAATGGGGACATCCTTGAAGGAGACAGTGGGATCCCAGCCACTCCACTTCCTCTCCTTGCTCCTGGCTCTGCTCCAGCCTATATTTCCTGCCAGAAAGTGCTTTGTCACCATAGGCCCAAGGCAAAGGGGCCACTGACTGGCCAGAAACTTCTGACAGTTTGAGCCCAAATAACCTTTCCTCCTTTACATGATAATCTCAATACAGTAACAAAGCTGACTAGCACAGAGGCTCTCTCTCAAATAGCCTGCTCTGGTTTGTTTGGAGACAGGGTCTCCCTATGTAATCCAGGATGGCCTTGAACATGCAGTGATCCTTTTGCCTCAGCTTCCCGAGTTCTGTGATTACAGGCATGTGCCACCACACCCCACTTGCTTAATGTGTGTTTTTATTCCTGGGCTGTCCCAGTCAGTGGGCACTGCCACCTCTAGGGCCTGGTGAGTGAACTGTGGTTTGATCAGGCTGGCTGCGCACAGGAAGTTGGAGCTTTCTGTACTGGAGGTACTTGTACCTGTGATTCTTGTGAAGAAGATAATGTTGAAGAGAGGAAACTGAGGCAAAATGAAAAGAATATGAAAATGATAAAGTCGGGCATGAGGATGGCACACAATTAGGTTTTGCTAGGACCGGAGGTCATCCAGGGAATACAGGGAACAGTCAGGAAAAACGACCCACACCAGGATGCAGAGGTTTGGCTGTCACTTTGCAAAGGGCTGCGAGTTTGTTCTGATAGCAACTTGTTGGGGGGGAACGGGACACTGTAAACACTGGAGTTGGGAGACTTTTCAAGATTATTACCCCCGAAACACAGCTGCTCACTGCACATCTAGGAATTGACGTTTTCTTTGGTGAGAGTGGCCGTTTTTGAAAATCACCCCCAAGTTCAAGGGAATGAAGCACAAACAGATGACATCTACAAATATTGATCCTAAGTCAGATAAGTCCAGGAACTCCACCCCTGAGAGAACAACAGCAAAGACATTCCAGCTACTCCAGTTTCCTCAGGGCTCAGAAACCTAGATCGCTGTCAGGCTGTGGGATTTCACCCATCTAGGGGACAGGAAGGCGAGGCCAGGGCTGGGAGACTGGGCTCCTCAGTCTTGTTTTTCCTGAGCTTCTGACACAGGTGTGAAAAATAGCTCAGCCGTGGAGCCATCTCAACCTGCCAGGATCCTACTGGGGAGGACCCTCACTTAGGAGAAATGGAGTCAGAGCCAACAAAAGCACATGGTTCAAGCGTGGGCAGAGGGTACCTGAGAGCAAAGAGGAGGAGGGGAGAGATGGTTTTGGGAACGTGTCTTCCAGGGGATGCTGTTGCCTCATGATGGCTTGGGGGCCACAAAGTGTCCTTGAAGAAAATATCTACAGGGCCGGTTATATATATTTACAGAGGGCTGAGAGTGCATTTAAGTGCATTTAAGGTTGGAAGGCAAGCGGATCTGGGCTTCAGAGGGACTCAAAGGGTTCAGAAGGGCTCAAAAGGGTTCAGAGTGCACTGGAAGAAAGACAACAGTGCATGGTGGCACAAACCTGTAGTTCCTGCAGTCAGGAAGCTAAGGCAGGAGGATTGCGGTGTCTATATATTTACAGAGGGCTGAGAGTGCATTTAAGTGCATTTAAGGTTGGAAGGCAAGCGGATCTGGGCTTCAGAGGGACTCAAAGGGTTCAGAAGGGCTCAAAAGGGTTCAGAGTGCACTGGAAGAAAGACAACAGTGCATGGTGGCACAAACCTGTAGTTCCTGCAGTCAGGAAGCTAAGGCAGGAGGATTGCGGTGTCTGAGGTCACCCTGAACTGCATATAGAGCAAGACCCTATGTCACCCCCTCAAAAAAACGCAAAAAAAGATACCCGTTCCAAACAAGCTGCCCTGCTATTCCTGTCCTCTGTGGTTGCCCCGGCACTGCTAGGGAGCAACGTGCTTCATGCACAGTACAAAGATGGGTGCCAGGATTTTTCTAAATCCTAATGCCATGGTTGAGTGGATTTCTAAGTTCTTTATTCCTTTTCTTGTTTTTGAGACAGGGTCTCCATGTGTAATTCAGTATGGCCTCAAACCCACTAGATAGCCCAGGCTGCCCTCAGCCTCCTGAGTGCTGGGATTACAGGTGTGCACGACCATGCCTGGCTTATTTTCTAAATTCTGAGCTTGTTCTTAGGCCAGGTGGAGTTGGCCTGACTCCGAAAAGGGTGGAGGCGATGTAGGGGCACAGGAGTAGGTGAGGAGAATGATGGCCTTCTGTGGTAGACGGCTGTCAGGACTGGTCCTCCTGGTTGGGAAGGTTCTGTTGCCATCTCGGGAGGGCGGATATGGGCTGGGGAGGGGCACTGTGTGGCTGGGGATTTTCAAAGCTGGCCAAGCAGGGCCAGAGCCAGAGGCTGCACTTACGTGGAGAGGACTTCAGAGGGCAGGTCAGTGATGTAAGACGGGATCTTCCGCCCGGTCAGGAACTGTGCCACTTCGTTGCTAAAGGTGTTACAGTTGTGCTCAAAGAGGTTGTAGGCTTCACCTCTGTGCATGGCAAGAAAGACGAGAAGGAGAAGAGACAAAACCAGCAGGCAAACAAGAGTGAGTGGTGCCCAAGTGAGCACTGCAACTGCCCTTCCACTGTGCCAAAAGAACTGCTTGATCTTCCACCCTGGCCTTTCAGAACTGATTTCTGGGGGAAAGATGACCATATATGTGGATCCCCCAGTTTAGAATCTTCACGTTCACAAGAGAAGAGCTCTAGAGTTAGCATTTACTCCTTACTGAAATTGATTCAAGTTTCTTTTTTTTTTTTGGTGCTGGGGATGAAACCTGCCTACTAAACAAGAGCTTTATACCCAAGCCACACCTCTGCCCTCAGTTAAAGTTTATGAGAAATCTGTTCAAGTTTGTATTTCATCCCAGCTTTACTACAAACCTATGTTTTTTCCCCATTAAGTTTATCGGTACATTTTAGGTATACAATATGACATCCGTCATTGGGAATTTGTACCCTTACATGATGTATCTTGGTTCTTATTTTCCCATTCCCCTGCCCTCCCTTCAACCCCTCCACCCCTCCCTATTTATGAAGACTTTGTTTCCATTTTTTCCTTTTCTCAAAAATTTCCTTTCCCCTACTTCTCCCACTTCATCTTCCCCTTTAGAGCTTTTCTCTGGTTTCACATTATCCATTATCCATTTTGATTCTTATTTATACTTTGCTTCTCACACCAGAGAGACTATTTGGTATTTAGATGTATGTCCTATTTATTTCACTTCAAGATATGGCCTCAATGTCCGTCCATTTAGCTATAAATGACTAGTTTCTTATTCTTTATGGCTGAGTACTACTCTACAATATATATATTGTATATATATTATATATTGTGTGTGTGTATATATATAT
>NW_022900931.1:6466956-6481378 GCF_012274545.1 Fukomys damarensis | reverse complement strand
AAATAAACACATCTTCTTTATCCAGTCTCCATTTGATGGGCAATTGGGCTGTTTCCAAGTTTTAGCTATTTATAAACTGTGCCACTATGAACATGGGTGCGCATATATCACTGGTATGATTCTTTCTATTCTTTTGGGAAGACACTCAGCAGGGGAATAGCTGGGTCAAATGGGACCTCTAATCCTAGTTTTCTGAGGTATGTCCATACTGATTTCTACAATGGTTGCACCAGTCTGCACTCCCACCAATGGAGGATTCCTTTCTCCCCACAACTATGCCAGCATTTGTTACTGGTTGCTTTCTTGATAGCAGCCATTTTTTCTGGAGTGAGGTACAATCTGTGTTGTTTTCATTTGCATCTCTTGAATGACCAGTGATGTTGAACATTTTTTCATGTTTATTTGCTGCTTTTACTTCTTTGTCTGAGAAATGTCTGTTCATTTCAGATGCCCAGTTTTGAACTGGGTCTTTAAATGTGGGGGATGATTTTTTTTAATGTTTTTTATATATTCTAGATAGTAGTCCTTTGTCTGAGGAACAACTGCTAAAAATTTTTTTCCCACATTGTAGGTTGTCTCTTAGCTCTGTTGGTGATTTCTCTTGCAGTGCAGAAGCTTTTTAATAGGATGAGAGCACAGTTGTTGATTCTCTGTGCTAGTTCCTTTGTTACTGAGGATTTGTTCAGAAAGTCTTTTCCTATGCCAGTGTCTTCAAGAGTTCTACCTAACTTAGCTTCCAGCAACTTTAGTGTTTCTGTTTTAATATTTAGATTTTCAATCCACTCAATTTTAGTGTAGTGCATGGTGAAAGATACAGATCTAGTTTTAATTTGTGGCAGGTTGAAATCCAGTTTTTCTAGCACCACATTTTAGAGGCTTTCTTCCTATCAGAGTGGTTGTCTCCTTTGTCAAAGATGAGATGGTAGGGGCCAGGGATTAGCTCAGTGATTCTACCGCCTGCCTTGCAAGTGCAAGGTCCCGACTTAGATCCTCCGTACCAAAAAAAAAAAAAAAAGTGGCTGAGTGAGTTGTGTCTGCATCTTCTAAACTATTCCACTGATTCTTGGGTCTGTTTCTTTGCCAGTACCATGACAAACCTACCTTTTGTTCAGGACAAAGCACCTGGCCAGTAAAGGTAGAGAACAGCATTTGCTGACTTTAATCAGTAGGAAAGAAGAGGCTGCCTTTTCTTTAAAAGTTCTAGCAGAGGGCTGGGGATTTAGTTCAGTGGCACCACGCCTGCCTGAGTTCAATCCTTGGTATCAGGAAAAAAAAAAAAAGTTCTAGCAGAACTTATCTTCCTCAGAACAACTTTGGGTTCTTCTTGTAGCAATGGTAACTGCTTTCTTTTTACATTCAGCAAAAACTGGGCCAGATTTTGCACTGGGTGCCCCAGGGACAAGGCACAGTGGCAGCCTCCAAGGGGAGACAAATGCCGCTAATCGGCCCCTCCTCCACTCACCGGAACAGAGACTCCCCCAGGGAGGACAGGTACTCTAGAAAGATTTCTTCTGTCACTTCGGTGCTCCCCACATCAACCACAGAGTCTGGAGGCCCAAGCAATGTCCCTCCCTAGAAGGGCAAATCCAAAGAAAGTCATGAATCACCATCTCCATTGATTTTTTTTTTTTTTTTTGTGGTGGTGGTGGTGGTACTGGGGACTGAACCCAGGGCTTCACACATGCTTGGCAAGCATCTATCAATGGGCTACGTCCCTAGCCATCTGCTGGATTTTTAAAAATTTTGTTTTTGTTTTTTTGAGGCAGGGTCTCACTATGTAGTTGAGACTGACCTGGAACTCACTATGTAGCCCAGGCTGGTCTCGAACTCAGTGATCCTCCTGCTTCAGCCTCCCGAGTGCTGGATTACAGGTGTGCACCATCACACCCAGCTGGATTTTTTTTTTAATGTGGCTTTCCACAGAAGACCACAAATGCACTGTTCTAACAACTTATTTTTAACTTTCAGAGCACACTGGGCAGATGGTGATGGCTGTTTCCTGTTTGTATCAAGGGTAACAGCTTCCTGATGGACTTCCCATTGCCATGTGCTGCTAGCAGAGCGTGAAGTTAGGATTCTTGTTTCTGGTGGGACCTGAGAAGCTGATTCTCTTGCAGGCCCAACAACTTCTGCTGTCTACTCATTCAGCTGATTAAGAGATAGAAACCCAGAATCTGCAGTCTCTTTTTGTCCCCAACATGTCTGACTACAAAGAAAGGACAAGTAGAATTGGCTCACACCTGCCCTCCACACTTATATTCAGAAAGAACACAGCCCATTTTTCTTGTGACACACTGGATTGTGCTTTACGACAATGAGAAAATGTGAAGGAGTGGGAGAAATCTGCAAATATTCCCACAATTCAGTTCATTTTTGATCTGAGGCCAATCTGCTGATGGTACAGGAAGCAGAGGTGCTGGCTCCTGGAATGCCACAGAAAACCTCAGCCATGGGCTAAGAGACTGTCACAGAAGACTAAAGGAGAGACAGAGGGCCAGTGGGGACACCAACAAAAGGGAAAGCGACAGGAACATGGAGGACAGATCCAGGAAGGGAGACCTTTCCAGAGCAGAAATGTGTGAGGTCATTAATTCACAGCACTGAGCATCTCCTATGTGGCTGACACAGTCTAAGCATCATGGACAGTATGGTGAGCAGGACAGGAAAATGTCATCAGGGGTAAACAGCTCATTGCTAGGAGAGACTGAGGGGTCACTAGTGGAGACCTTAATCACTCACAGGACAAACAGATATCGAGAACTCACTGCATGCCATGTCTTATGCTAGGCACTGGGGGTATAATGTATGCAAAGCAGATGAGATCCTTGCTCTCATGGACCTGGTAGTTTAGCAGGGAATGCAACCAGTGTGTAATTATAAGTGGCAATAAAGGCTGTGCTGGAAAACCACAGAAGGCCTTAGTACACATGATAGGGGACTCCCTCAGTCTGAGGGGACAGGCAAAGCTTGGTTGGACTCAGAAACAAAGGATAGAGAAGCTCATGGGGTGGAGGTTTTGACGGTGTACTGAAGTCGGCATATAGGTTCAGATGCCCAAGGTGCGCTCAAGGAGTGGGGGACAGGTGGGGCTGGGAGGGCATGACATCAAGGTGGCCATCGGGGGGCCTTGAGGGCCTAGTTGTGCATTCTGGGTTTTACTCCAAGAGTAATGGGGAGGATTCTGGCTCCAACCCAAAATTCCATGATAGCAGGAAAAGACCACTTTGCCTCCTGTGTGGAGAACAGAGGAGGCAGAGCAGATGGAAGAGACCAGGCTATTGCTGCAGTCCAGGTTAGATTGGGGGCCCTGGACTAAGGTGAAAGCTCTGGGGAGATAAGAGAGGTGGGGGTGAGGGTGACCAAGAGAGGAAATCAAGAATGATTCCCCACGCCCTTTTTGGTTCAAGATAGGGTCTCACTATTTAGTTCAGACTGGACTTGAGCTATGTAGCCCAGGTTGGCCTCAAACTCTTGTTGATTTTCCTGCCTCAGCCTCCTGAGTACTAGCATTATAGGTGTGAGCCCCATGATGTCTGGCTGACTTTTCATTTATGAGTAGCAGCATGAATGGTTGCTTAGTCTTTGAGCCTTTCCATGACAAACCTTAGATATCTCTGAAGTGTTTTGGGAAAAGGGCATGGGGCTACATGGGGAAGACCTGGTCTCAGCTTGCTGGGGCTTACACATGCTTCCCCATGGAGATTCAGAAGTAGCTGTGTCACTATAACATGCTAAGAGTAAGACAGAGGGGCCCACAGATGCCATGGGAGCGGAGAGAAATGGAACTGGCTGTAGTGTCTGGAAAAGGTCTCCTTCAGTGAGTCAGTTTTGGAGGATGTGCAGTGCTGGGGATCGAGCCCAGGGCTTTTCGAGCACAAGGCAAGCAGTCTACCCTGAGCTACAGCCTTAGGTGTTGAACATGTCTCAAGGTTGTGATGAGGAACCATGCCACAGGCCTCCATGCACTGGGGCGGAGGACAGGCATATAGTAGAAGCAAAATTCTTAAGTCTGTGGGAACCCCAGGTCCCTGAGATGCAGGGCAAGGTGTAGACGACACTCACCGGGGGACAGCTGGAGATTCCGCCACTGCCAAAGAAGAACTCATCTTTGTGCACAACTATGGAGGTGTGCCTGCACAGACAGACAGGGAGTCAGATGGGACCCAGAGAAAGCAAGCACTGCACCGCAAAGGTAATACTTTCTCCCCAAGGATGGCACCATGGTGGCCAGCCTTATAAAGCCAACCAAATAAAGGCATGAATAAGATACAATTGCCACCCCTTGTCCATGGGGATGATTCCTGAACCCCACTCTCAAAGACACCAAAATCCATGATGTTCAAGCCCGTTATAAAATGGCGAAGTATTTCCCTAGTACCATAGCTACTGCAATGTAAATGCTATGTAAATAGTTGTTAGGCTCTATTGTTTAGGGAATAATTTTTTAAAAAGTCCATGCATGTTCAGTACAGGCATGCTTTGTTTGTTTTTATGGCACCGGGGATTGTGTCCAGGGCCTCCAGTGTGCCATAGGCAAGCACTCTAGTGCTGAGTTAGGTCTCTGGTCATGAATCCCCCTCACCCCCAGAGTATTTTCATTCTGCAGTTGGATGAACTCTTTTTTTTTTTCTGGTACCAGGGAATGAACTCAGGACCTTGTGCTTGTAAGGCAGGTGGCAGAACCACTGAGTCAAAACCCTGGCCCTTGATGAACTTCATACAGCTCACAGATGAAGGCTTCTCTATTCCGTATGCTGACATTTTGGGCTAGATCACTGCTTTGGGCATCCTGCACATTAAAGGGTGTGGAGCAACTTTCCTGGTCTCTATCCACTAGCATCTCCCCCAAGCTGTGACAAAGAAAAATGTCTTTTTTTTTTTTTTTTTTTCGGGACAGGGTCTTGCCATGTAGTTCAGCCTGGCCTTGAACTCACTATGTAGCTCAGGCTGTCCTCAAACTTGCTGTGATCCTTCTGTTTCAGCCTCTTGAGTGCTGGGATTACAGGTGTGAACCACCACAAGTAGCCAAAAATGTCTCTTGACTCTGCCAAATGTCCCTTGAAAGAGAATGGAAGAGCAAAACAGCCCTAGTGGAGCTTTAGGATGTGGAGACTGAATTGTGTGTAGTGCTATTTTGTTTCCTAAAGTGGTCATAAGGAGTTCCACAACTTACCAGATGCCTTCCAATTGTTTCCCTGTGGAGAAAAGAAGAGATTTAGCTACTTGGGACTCGTCCCCGCAGCCTGAGTAAATCCTGGAACAGTCCCTCAAGCCCTGAGGAACCTGGCATAACCCCTTGGGGGACTGTCTAGTAAAGCATCTCTTCTTTAAGGCAGGCCTAGGGTCATGAGAAGGGTGCACAGTATTAAGTCCAAAGCAATGAGTCCTTTATCAGAGGGAAGATAAAAATATTAGTGTAAGTGTGCAATGATTTTATGCCTGCTTTTCTTTCCCGAGGTCAAATCAGCTTTGCTTTTTAAAATTTGTCTCATCTGTGGTGAGGTCATAGTAAAACAATGTAAACTATTGCCACTGCATTAAGGTGAAATTCTTCAGAAAATAATGCAACTAACCATTGCATATGTGATGCATTTAACAGTCAATGCACATTCATTCATTCATTCGTTTATATGAGACAGGGTCTCACTATATATTCAGTCTGGCCTTGAACTCACTATGTAGCCCAGGCTGGACTCAAACTCACACAATCCTCCTGCCTCAGCCTCCCAAGTGCTAAGATTACAGGTGTATGCCACCACACCTGGCCATATTTGTTTATTTTATTTTTTGTTTCTGGGGATTGAATCCTGGGCCTCAGGCATGATAAGCACGTGTTTTACCCCTGAGCCACATTCCTAGCCCAGTACAGATTTATTCTCTATGTGCCAGCAACACTGTTAGGTGGGAAAATACAAACACAAACAGATTACTGTCCTGCCTTTAAGTAGTTCAAAGTCAAGTGAAAAAAGACAAACCCATTCTTTTTTGTTTTGGTCCCAGGGATTGAATTTGGGTCCTTCTGCTTGCGAGGCAGGTGACAGAACCACTGAGCTAAATCCGTGGGCCGACACCCAATCTTGATAGCTCTGTAATATGGATAATGGAGGCCAGATCACACAGAATCTTGTGGAGCTTGAGCTCCCTAAGTCTAATAGTGTGGCCATTATCTACATGGGGCCAACAGAATGAAGAGGAAGTAAAATAAAATTTAGTTGCCTTAACCACATTTCAATTTTTCGACAGCCATAGTGGCTACTGGTCAGTGACTGCACAGTACAGTCTAGAATGTTTTCATCACTGCAGAAAGTTCTACCATTCTATTTAAATCTTAGTTTCCTATTCTGAAAAAAAAAAAAAAAGGCATGATGATGTCTGTTTCATAAGATATTGAGTTAAAAGAAAAGATACAGGAGGAGTGGGGGATTTAGCTCAGTGGCACCGTGCCTGCCTCGCAAGCACAAGGTCCTGAGTTTGATCCTGGTACCCAGGTACGGGGGCAGTGGGGAGAAGATATGTGGCAAGAACTAGGCAAATCCTGAGATCATAGGGCAACAGGGGACTTTGGACCAGCAGCAATAACAAATTTGGAATATCTGTTAGGACTTCAATGTTAGGCTGAGGCTCGCTGGCCTTCTCCACAAAATCATCCTTGTCTGATAACTAGTTATGTATGTACATACATAAAGACAGATTAATGGAACATATATAAACATATAGGTAACTATATAATGCATATATATGTAGTTTCTTTTTGTTTTTGGTGGTGCTGGGGATGGAACCCAAGGCCCCCTGCCTGCTAGATAAGTGCTCTACCACTGAGCTACCTCCCCAGCCCGTGTATCTAATTTCTTTATGCACATGTGTAGCTCTATTTGGCAGTCCAGGGTGCTTCATCACACCTATTAGAAAAAGAACCCATTGATACCCCTTACTATGTAACTGTATACACACAGGTACAAATACATATTTCTAATAAATATAGTCACATATAAAACCATATTGACTTATTAATAACAATCTATACAATATATAAAAAAGATAACATGTGAAATATGTCTAGCACAGTTATTGGCACATAATACTTGCCTAACAAAGGCTAATTCATTTCTTTTAGGATTTATAATTTGAAAGTTTTACAGCTAGTCTAATATACCTAGGGCAGTTTTTTATGCATCTTTGTAACTCCAGCACCTGTCAAGGTATTTAGACTACATTTGCTCCATGAATATCTGTTGAGTTGAGCTTTTGTTTAGTCAGTGCTGTTGGTTGACAGGAGGCACTATCAAGGTCAAAGTTCTTCCCCCAATCATGGCTGCCCTGGCTTGTTTTACACAAATGACTCTGCAACTCAGGCACTGGCTCTGCCTGCCTGGGTCTGCTACTGCCGCTCAGGTGCCCCCTGTGCTCAGTGAGCCAGGACAGCTGGCAGGCATAGATGAATCAGCTCAAACCCAGCCTCACTGAAAGAATTTGGGGAGGGATCTTGGAGATCATCCTGCCAGTGACTATATCTGAAAATAACTCAAAAGTTGCAGGATACAAAGTTTACTTTATCCTCCATTATATCCTCTCTATTGATCACTAAAATTGCCTGTAGCTAGAAATCACACTTTGCCTTTCAACTGTGCGGCCCTGGGTTTGATCCCCAGCAACAGTAAAAACAATCCACCCATAGAATGGTAGTAGGAGTCTAGAAAAAAAGATTTTTTTATTTTTTTCATTCTCTTATTTTTATTTATTTATCTAAAGTTCTTCACAGCTGTATTTACACTTGCAACATTTTTAAGTGGAAGGGCAGGGCAAAGATTGTCTAGGTGAGTAAAGATATATGGTTTGGTATAAAAACAAGACAAAGTGAGATATGAAAATGAACTTGTTGGAGAAGCTTGGGTAGAAGTGTTAAGGCTTGCTACTCTGCCCTACCCTTGGGAGGAAAAGAATTAGGGCCGTGGCTTGACAGGTTGCCAGACATCAGAAAGTGGGACTGAGCTGATCTTTAAATTTTGGGGGCCTGACTAGGGTAGAAGGCAAGGACTGATTGTTTGTGCCTGAAGTAGGGCACAAGGACATTTTGGGAGTGAATTAGGCTTAAAGGCTATGAGCACAGTACAGCAGTAGATTATTTCCCATTAGGATTTCCTCAGTGAACTGGAGTGGGTGTCTGATGGCTGCAGAGTCCAAGCCTGTGGCACCTCCAACACCTTCATTTTGAGGCCTGTAAAGTATGAACAAGTGGAAGACATGTACATCAGCCCTGCTGTCCAGCATGACTAGCAGAGAATGCAGAGGTCTACGTGAGCTAGCCTTCCACTGATTACAACAGCCAATTGAGTACTGTCTATAAAAACCAAAGAGAGAGCGCCCCACCCACCTCCTCAATGACCAAGGCAGACGGAGCTTGTGCATAGACACACATGCTGCTTATAGATCAGCACCTGGTATGCCGCTGCTACTGCTAAATAAATGTCTATTAATAAACAGAGAGTGATGACAGTGATGGGACTCCAGGGGTCGGGGGTCTCTGAGTGGTTAGCATTTTGTCTCACGTGGCAGAGGAAGGAAATACATGAGTATAAATGAAACGTAGCCCCAGCTCACCTCACAGAGTCCTCTTCCTACAATAAAGTGTTTCAAAAAGGCAGTTTACTAGCAACAGGAGAGGCTTAGTGTTAACCTAAAAAATCAGCTATTCTTTATCTCACTGGATTAACCTTGGATTATAGGTGGGAAAAGGTAAAACGAAACACTGGTGTAACATAACTAGCCCTCTGCAGCCAACAGTATAAAAATGCCTGACATCAGGGATTTGCCCCTCCTTTGCACAGAGAAAGGTTATCTAGAAATTGTCATGCAGTAATTGTCAAAAATCGACTGGACAGGGCCGGGGATTTAGCTCAGTGGCACTGCACCTGCCTCGAAAATACAAGGTCCTGAGTTCGAACCTGTGCTTAAAGAAAAAAACAAACCTGACAGGAGAACAGGGTGTGGTGATGTACAGCTGAAATTCCAGAATTCTGGAAGGCCGAGGCAGGAAGATTACAAGTTTGAGTCTAGGATGGACAATTTAGCACAGCTTAATGCTCTGGTGCTGGGATTTCCTGGAGTCAGTACAGGATTCATGCCTAGCATAAATGTAACTTGAGTTCTTTTCCTCAGTACTGAGAGGATCCCTGCTTGATTATTGCCTGTCATTAGCCAGGCCTTGCAGCAGTGCTTTGGGGATAACAACGTCCCCACCATTCACCACCCTGTTCACTGGATGCTTGACTGTGCCGGACTCTGGGGACACAAGTGACAGTTAAGGCCCCCATGGAGCTTCCAGACCAGCGAGGCACAGAGTAGGGGAAACAGGATGATGAATAGCATTAAGGAGCATACACGATGTTATCAGCACACAATAGGGTTACAAGAGAAAGACTACAGGGGTTGGGGATCCGGGAAAGGCTCCTGGAGCAAGAGACATCCGAGCTGAGATCTCAGGACGGGCAGAAATGAGCCAGGCCAAGAGTTGGGGGAGAGAAAGTACCCCAGCAGGGGGCATAACCTATGAAAAGCCCACAGGAAAAAGAGACCTGAAGGCATTCTGCCCTGTTCAGAGCTCCCCAGCCCTACTGGAATGTGGTTCTGCAAGAGTTCAACACTAACTCTGCAGACATCTACTTGAAGAACTGAGAAAACAGTCATCCAAATCATTTTCCCTGGGACTGGAATCCCTCACAGAACCAGGTGGAGAAAGGCTGGTGGTGAGTGTGTTAAGAACACAGGCAGGTGAGGTTGCAGAGAACAAGCAGGAGCAAGAGCGCATGGGGCTCTGTAAGCTGCATTCATAAGACATTGCAGAATTACTAAGTTCATTCATTTGGTGGATATCAAACAGTTCATACAATGAACAATAAAAATAAAAAACAGGGCCGGGGATTTAGCTCAGTGGTTCCGCTGCCTGCCTCGCAAGTGCAAGGTCGCAAGTTTGATCCCTGGTACCAAAAAAAACCAAAACCAACCAACCAAACAAACAAACAAAAAACAAAGCACAATAGATGGCATTAAAACATTAAAACAAAACAAAACAAAACACCCAAAACCCTCAGAGGAAGGAGAAAGAAAGGAAGGGACAAGAAAAAAAGTCAATAGGAAAAAATGGAAACAAAGGTTTTGTACATAGCGAGGTGAGGGGCTTGAAGGGAAATGGGGTAAAATAAGTAAAATTTATTAATAAAAAAACAAAAAACTCCCTCAGATCCAAATAAATTCTACATGATCTTCAAGCTTGAGTCCAAGCCTTAATCATTTCTATAATCAATACTTCCTATGGCTAAGGGTGTAGCTCAGAGAGGCCCTGGGTTTGATCCCCTGCACCACAAAACTTAACCAAACTAACTCATTGGGCACTGCTTCTGGCCACTGGAGACACAGAAAAATGAGACAGAGTTCCTGCCCTCTAGGAGCTCCAGGCTTTTGCTGAAACAACTGAAATTGCTGCACCATTCTCTTTTTTTTGAGACAGGCTGTTGTTAAACTGTCCAGGCTGGACTCAAACTTGTGATCCTCCTGCCTCAGCCT
Organism: Fukomys damarensis; assembly: GCF_012274545.1. NCBI lineage: Eukaryota > Metazoa > Chordata > Mammalia > Rodentia > Bathyergidae > Fukomys > Fukomys damarensis. The sequence goes on along the minus strand of NW_022900931.1, from coordinate 6,470,818 downwards.
CCCAGAGTATTGGAATTATAGGCATGCATCACCATCCTGGTTCACCATTTTCATTTTGGCATCAGATCATCATCTCTGTAAAATGTTAATCTAATTTTTTACATACATGCACTTTGTTTTGGGAGAAATTAACTTCTAGAGAACAGAGATGCTATTATTATTATTTATACTACGGAATTAAGCAAGAAACTGAGCATAGGATAAAATCTCAAATGTTCACTAAATTGTATTTTGCCTAGCTGGATGTGGTGGTGGATGCCTGTAATCCGAGCAGGATTGCTGAGAGTTGAAGGCCAGCCTGGGTTACATAGACCTTGTCTCAATAAAAAATACTACATTTTGCCTAGAAATATCTACCTACCTATCCATCCTATGTTCCCAAATGTAACAGTTTCTGTAATGAAACTAACAGAACTGGGATATACCTGATCTCATTTAAGGTTGGCGTTACCTGAGTGGGATAAACCAGCAAGATAATGCCTAATATCCATAAGCCTTCAACTCTAGAAGGTAAATGACCATTAGCTTTGTGAATCCTTTCTTCGCTGCCTTTATAAAAGTCATAAAAGCAGTATGAGAAAAAGAACGGATCAGATTTGTAACAAAATGATAACCTTAGAAATACCACTGAAATCTGATGGGACAAACTGGTGAAGCTCCCTTGTCAGGCTGAAGCCTTCTGGATTTCACATCTATTTAAAAGGGTGAGGAGCAGGTCAGCTATTTCTCCTTCACTTAAAACGCTCTTACCTTCACCCATTGTATCTACAAAGCCTGCTTTCAGTTCCCATACTGGACTCTTTCCTGCCTCCAGGCCCTAGCAGGTTGAACCCTCTTCTACCTGGAACAATGTAACTTCCCCATCAGCCTCCAGTTGCTTCTTCCTTATCCTAAAGGTTCAGTTTGAAAGTCACTACCCAATACTCTTCACTTGATCTTAGCCAAATAGCTGAGAAGAGATCCCAATACTCTTATTTAAAGTAGGTATCCCTAGTTATTTTGTGTCTCAGCACCAGTGTGCTTCCTGAACAGCACAGATCGCACATATCTGTACCTATTTTGAGTATGTTTTTATCTTTAACATCTCCCACACGTTGACTAACACATAATAAGCACATCAGTATCTGTTGAATAATGAAGTTAACCTCTGAGGCCTCCTTCAGTGAAAAGCGGTAATTATTAGATAACAGAACAAAAAGTACCCAGTGTAAAGAAGATTTTTTTTTTTTGGAAGGTCTTGTTCTGTAGTGTACACTGGCCTTAAATTCACTATGTAGCCTAGGCTGGCCTTAAACTCGTGGTGATCTTCCTGCCTCTGCCTCCCGAGGGCTGGGATTATAGGTGTGCTCCATCATGCATGGTAAAAGGGTGACTTTTACTTAGGTAGCTAAGAAATATCTAACTGATGCCTCAATATGATCGAACAAATGGCTCCCTTCCAAGTGCTGAGATTACAGGCATATGTCACCACACTCAGCTCCCAGTTAGGTTAGAACTGGACTGATGTAATCTTATCAATGACTCGCATTTCCCTAAACAATGACTTTGTAAATTTTGCTTTCACATTTGCCTTACCTTTGGTGTGGTTATGGTGCTGTGGAATGAACTCTAGGCCTTGTACACTCTCATTGAGCCATAACCCCAGTCCTGCTTTACTCATTTTAACAATTGCAGAGGTAGGCCCAAACTGCTATCCAGTAATCGGTTAGCTGCATAAGAATTACCCGAGCAGCTTATTAAAGTGCAGATTTGTGGATCAAAATTATAGGAGATTCTGATTTAAGGCTTGTGAAGTATGGCTGTAGAGTTCATATATTTAAAATTTATTTTTTCATCTTGTTTGTTTTTGTACTGGGGATCAAACTTGGGGCCTTGTGCTTTTGAGGCAGGTGGCAGCACCACTAAGCTAAGTCCCTGGCCCTACTTTCTTTATTTTGAATACATGAATATGTGAAACAATAAGGAAAAGTACACAGCAAGACACTTTTGTCCCCTGTCATGAGGCTCCCTTTCCATAAGTTATCCTGGTTAGCAATTTCTATGTTTCCTCCCACAGAATGATTTTCCTAAGTAAACACATATGTATCCTTCACTTTAAATGCATATTAAACAACCATATAACCCTTTTTCTATCTCATCAAATAATATATATCAGAAATAAAGTTTTTTTTTGGTGGCACTGGGGACCAAATCCAGAGCCTTTTGAATGTTAGGCAAGTGCTCTACCACTGAGCTATATCCCCACCCAGTACCTATATATTTTTAAGCACCCTAGATATCCTGATGTGAAGCAAAATACAGAAAGCACTCGCTAGCCCAGGGTAGAGGGATTAAGTTCAGCTCACTATGACACATTAGAAACTCAGAGACACTGAAAAGATACCCTCCAAAATAACCTTCTGCAAGGTATGGTGATGCAGGCCTGTAATCCCAGTGCCCTGGGAGGCTGAGACAGGAGGATCTCAAACTGAAAGTAGTCAGGACAACTTTGCAAGGCCCCGTCTCAAAAAATAAAAAGGGCTGGGACTGTGGCTCAGTGGTACAGAGCTTGCTAGCATGCACAGGGCCCTGGGTTAAATTAAAAAAAAAAAGATAGCCTTGCTTCCTTGACCTCTGAACCCCTTGTCTACCACCAAACAACTCCTTCTCTAGAGTCTTCACAGAAGCCAAAAAACACCTGCCATTCAAACAGATGTTGCCAAAGCTATTCAATTTTCAGTTCCTAGAATCCTTTCTTGCCAATTATTACCTGAAATTACAAAGTTGACACAAGACATCCTGGTATTTGGGTTGAAATAAGGTTTGATTTACAACAAACAAGGGCTAATATCTCCCAGAATTGAAATAGTTTACTTATTTTTTCTTCATTGAATTTATTGGCACATTTTAGGTATACAGTACAGTTACTTTCATTATTGGGATCTCGTACCTTGACAGGACAGGTGAATTAAAGTAGTTTAAAAAAGCGCAACCAAAATACTTCCTTTACTAGTCTCTACTGATACAACAGCATCCAACTGTTCCCCAGAATTCCTTACTTAATATCTGGGCCAAAGCAATTAACTTAAAAACTGTTGGGGGCCTTGTTTAGGCCGAGCGTGGCGAATTCCGAAGCTCAGGCTCCTGCTGACCCCACTTAACCTCTACCTGCGGGTGCGCGCGACGGCTGAGCCCCATCTGCAGCTCCAGCTCCCAAACCACCTACCTCGGGGACTGCAGAGGAAGTTCCCCTTGGGCGCAGAGGGAAGTTCTCTTCCAGGGACACCGAGAACATCCTCCGCAGTGTCCCTTCCACCACGAGGGACACCGCGGGAGGCATCCTCAACTCCTCACACCACGCCGAGGGAGGGAGGAGAAGGTGGGGCGCCCGAGGTGAGGCCAGGGCCAGCCGGGACCCCAGCCTCAGCTCAAGGGGGTCCGGAGGGCTTGGTCCCAGCCCGAGCCCCGCAAGGGGAGGGCGTGACTCCAACATCCCTTCTCCCGGACTAAAGCCTGAAGGTGGGAAAGCCGGGTTCAGGGGAGCCCAAGCCCTAGACACCCCGCTTCTCCACTCGGCCCTTCTCCCCTCGGCCCTTCCCTCCCCCCGCCGGCCTCGGCTTCTCCTTCCTCGGCCGGCCCGCACCCTCTTCCCCCTCGGCCCTGACTTTTTCCATCAGCCCTCTACCCCGTTCCCTCACCCAGCATGATGGGGCTAAGCCGCCGGGCCAGGCCCTTGGACAGGTCGTACACGTAGAGCTTCACCGGGTACAGATGCGGCGGCTCCATGAGGACCCGTGGCGGCGGCCACGATGGCCCTCGGGCACCTGGCAGAGGCTGGGACCTTCCCGTACCCGACGGGGTGGGGAGAGGTGGGAGCGGGGGA
>NW_022900931.1:6429328-6466884 GCF_012274545.1 Fukomys damarensis | reverse complement strand
GAGGTGACAGAGGGAACCGGGAGGGTCTGCACTAAAGAGGGGACGGGGGCGGGGGCGGGGACATACTCTGGCGCATGTGCGTACCGCCTAACGGCGGTGGGGCGGGGCTTCATCGAAAGGGGCGGGGCGTTCTCGACAGATTTGGGTGCAGGGTTGTAGGAGTCGGCGCGACAGCCGGGAAGAAAGAAGGTCGTGCTGTGCGCGCTGACGTAAGGGGCGTAGATGAAGGCGGAGAGAGCGAAAACAACAGCCTGCGCACGCGTAGTTCTCTTCTCCTGGGCGCGTTCTCTGCGGCTGAGGTAGGCCCTCCGTGCCCTGTGCGTGTTGCTTGCAGCCCAGGACTGGCTTCGTCCTGCTCTGCTGTTCAGTCTGGCTCGTCTCCCTAGCCTTGGTGGGAGGCAGTGTCCGCCAGAAGTATGCAACTATGAGTAGGGACTGCTGCTGCATCCCGCTACTCGCGGGGGAGGCGAGTCCGGTTTCCGTGGCCAGTCTGCGCTGGACTTGAGTGGGCGTATCTGGCTGAGCGGTGGGGCACCTAGGACCCCTTTAGTGCAGATAGCGTTAGAGGCTGGGCCGGGGTTAGAGATCGGGCTGCCCCAGCCCACGTTCAGAGCAGGCCCTTGGCTCCCAGAGGACAGCTGGAATGAAGCTGCTGCTAGAATGATCCCGAGTCCCTTCATTTCTGCATCTCAACGACCGAGAGCTCTGGAGGCATAAGGACCCATCCTCACTAGTAACTATGAGCCTTTAGAACAACTCTCAGAAGAGCCTAGAAGCTGACATATTTTCTATCTAGATTTAGTACTGCTGGGCACAGTGGTGCACTCCCATAATCCCAGCCATTCAGGAGGTCGAGGCAGGAGGATCCCTAGTTTGAGACTACCCTGGACAGGACAGCCTCTGTCCTAAGGAGAGAAAGAAGGGTATTTGCTTGTTACCTTATCTTATTTTACTTAGCAAAAATCAACATGTCAGGGTGGGAGTCTTACTATAAAACCGAGGGCGATGAAGAGGAAGAGGAGGAGGAGAACCCTGATGCAGGTGGTAAGTGACTTTAATGTGTAGTGCTGTCCTGTGTGTAGCAGAAATACCTTTCCTGCCGCTGTTTGTCGAGTGGCCCACCTTTCTCTCCCCACATAATCTGAAATTCTCCCTTTGAGCTTTGCAGAGCCAACCCGGGCCCTTTTATTTATGACCTGCTGTAGTCCGAGGGACATTTCTAGTTTTACATTTTTTCTAGTTACTAGTAAGTTGACATCTGTTGAACTCCAATAAACGAATCTGTTCGGGGGTATCCTTTGTCACTTTATGTGGCTCAGGTAAGACCCTTCCTCAACTGAGAAAGTAGTTGTACTCATTCTGGGACTTTTGTAAGATTGCCTTACTCTGCAATAACTAACTGCATCCGTGGAGGAGTGAACGTCAGTGACACAGTTCAGGATAGCTTTTGGGTTTGGCAATTAGTAACACATCAGGCAAAGGAAGAGAAATAAAGGGTATGTGTAATCTGTATTCTGGTCAGTGTCATTCCTGAGTAGAATTTTTTAAAGTGTTTTTATTAAAAGTGAAAAGAGGAAACAAAAAATAAAACTTCCTGTAATCTATGTGTACTTAACTGTAATCTACCATCCTAACTACTGCCGTTATTTTGTATTTTTATTTCTTTGTATCGTTTATATTTTGCACGCGCTAGGTGTGATCTCTACCTGTGAGTTACAACTCCAGTCCTTTTTAGTTTAAGGCTTCTTCTTGCCAAACTGCTTCAGTTGAGCTTGAATTTGTGATCCTCCAGCCTCAGCCCTCTGAATAACTAGAGTTACAAAGAGTCCATGCCAAGCTGTCTTTTTAATTTTTGCAACAGGGTCTCATTATCATAATGTTTCCCAGGCTGGCCTCTTGGACTGCTGGGCTCAGAAAGACTTCAGCTTCAGCCTCCTAGTAACAAGAACTACACGAAAGACCACCATGCCCTGCTTCGTTTCGGCATTTTGAATTCTTCCGTCATCTAATTTTCAGTCTTTTTTAAGTCACACATACACATGTGTGTGCTTTTCTTTGTATCTTGTTTTTTATTGTAATAATAGATTTTTGGGTTTTGTTTTTGGTACTGAGGATCAAACTCAGGCCCTTGCGCTTGCAAGGCAGGCGGCAGAACCACTGAGCCAGATCCCCGGCTCTATTGTAATAAAATAGTGCGTGTACATTTTATCCATTTTACTTTATACCACTCTTGTTTGAGAAATAATTTTAAATATGTATTGTTAAAACATATATTTTTTTAAAAAAACAGGATGATTTTTTATTTTTAAGTAGGGCTTAGGGCACTCAGCTGCTAATTAGGTGCTGCATGGCGGAGCTATTGCCCCAGTTCATGCCATGAATCCATAGGGAATAGGTTCCAACAACTCAGCCTCCTTCCCAGTGGTTCTCACAAAATGTGCTTCTCTGGGTGGGGCAGGCTGGCGCTTCAGCTGAACCCAGGTCCCTTTCTCTTTGGCTTCCTTCTTTTTTCTGATCATTTCCCTTGACACGTTTCGGGAAGCTGTCTCGACTCTTTGAGTGATTAATATGCTCAATATGCACATTAAACCTCTTGGCAAGTATCTTGCCCCTAATGTGCTTGTTTACAACAATGCCAACAGCATACTGGGTAATGCTGTAGACTCTTCCAGTTTTGCCGTGGTAACATTTGTGTGGCATTCCTTTTTGAACAGTACCCATGCCCTTGATCTCTACAATATCACCCTTTTTGTACAGTTGCGTGTATGTGGCCAAAGGAACAACCCCATGTTTTCTAAAAGGCTTAGAGAACATATACCAGGTCCCCCTCGTCTTTCCCTTTGTGTTTGTCATTTTGGCAAATTAATGGAAAAGGAGAAAACATGTATTCTTTTTTTTATTTTTCTGGTACTGGGGTTCAAACTCAGGACCTGGGGCTTTTAAGGCAGGCAGTCCCACTGAGCTAAATCCCCAGCTGTATTCTTAATTTTAAGCATGTATTCTTCCTTTTTTTCCTTGTTGTGTCATAGATACATCTTTACAAATAGTTACATGTATGTAGTCTTTGTAACTTATTTTAAATGTACTGTAATTCTATTTTCTGTTGGGTAATTTAGTTATTTTCAATTTGTTGCTTTAATAACATTGTTATAAATTTTGCATAAGGAGTTTTCCACATCTTAAGGCAGATGGCTGAGGTAGATTTCACCTGGTTAAGATAGTTTTTGTTGGCTTTTGACAGATACAGTACTACTATGTTGTTTTCCAAAAGGCAGTGAATTAAGTTTATTGTATTAAGTCCAGTGTAGCTGGGTGTGGGGCAGAGTAGGCAGTTTAGAGATTGTCTCAAAAAGAAAAAAAAAACAAAAAACAAAAAAATGAGAATGCTGAGTGTGGTGCCTACCTGTAACCCCAGGTAACTGGGAATTTGATGGTGGAGGATTCCAAGTTCGAGTGTGGGAAATTTAGTGAGACCTTATCTCAAAATTTTAAAAAAGCCCCTGGTTCAGTCTCCAGCACTAGGGGGGGAAAGAAAGGGAAATAATAAATGCATTCAGCAAAACTCAATATAGGAAAGTTAAATGTAGATGTCAGTGTCCTGGTTTATCAGCAGATAATTTACAAGGGAAGATAGAAGCATATCTATAGACTGAGACTCCAAAAAACGTCTCTTAAAAAGACAGAACTTTGACTTTTAATGTTTAATGTTGAGGAATAGCACTACAATGATAAAACTAAAAGAAAAGGAAGTGATTAGCAGCAGTCAGGATAGTAGTACTTAGGGGTGAGGTGGGTATTATAACTGGGCAGGAATATAGGAAGGACTCTGGCGTGCTGATGATATTAGTGTGTAATTAATCAAATTTATTTCTGTTTCCTGACATGGGTGGTGGTTTTAGGGGTAGCTGCCTTATAATTTACTGGTTTATACTTTTGCTTTAGGGGCTTTTCTGTTTTGTATGAGTGATACAAGGGTAAACATTCTCTTCTGTTTTTTTCTCCACATAGGAGAATATAAATACTCAGGAAGAGATAGTTTGATATTTTTGGTGGATGCCTCCAGGCCCATGTTTGAATCTCAGGGTGAAAATGAATTGACTCCTTTTGATATGAGCATCCAGGTAAGACTACCTTTTTATTTGATTAATAATATAAATAAACAACAACAAACAGGTATTAGCATCACTTTTAAAAGCATGGATTCTTTGGAAGGTTTGTGAGTGGTGTGTGGTGGTTAGCCTCTCAGGGTAGCTCTCTATGATTGCAGTTGAGAAAGAAGGGTTAGCTGTGTGGTTGTGCATACCTGTAATGTCAGCAACTCAGGAGCACAAGTCCAAAGCCAGCCTGGGCAACCTAGTGAGACCCTGCTTAAAAAAAAAAAAAAAATTGGGGCTGTAGCTCAATGGTACAGCATTCCTGGGTTTGATCCCCAGTACCATCACCACCACCACACATTGAAGTAATGTTAGAACCAGATGAATGAGGCATTTACAAATGAACACCAAGTATTTGATAGTTTTTTCTCATCTTGCACAGGGGTAACCTCTGTACTGTTTCAGATGTGTTGTGAAGCCGGATGTGGTGGCACGTGATTTGTTAGCCCAGAACTTGAGAGTCTGAAGCAGGAGAATGCCCGAAAGTTTGAGGCCAGCCTGGGTTACATACCCTGTCCCAAAAAACAAAGCAGAACATGTTTTACTGGATCGAACAGAGGTTTTGTTTTTAATTCTTAGAATTTAGAAAGAGCCCTCACCAAATCTTTGTAAAACCTGTAGATAGTCAAATAGTAGATTAAAATATTTGCACAAGTGACTATTTGCTGTGCAGATTATTTATTGTCAGTAACTAGCTGTAATATAAATCCTGCATTTAAAGATAAGACATTTCAAGCTCTACCTGGGCAATTTAGCAACTTAGTGACATTGTCTCAGAATAAAAAACAGAAAAGGGCTGGTGATGTAGCTCGGTGTAGAGGCCCTAGGGTCAATCTCAGCTACTAAAAGAAGAAGAAAAGACTTAAAGGAAGGGCAGGTAGGGGCTTAAGCAGGATGTGAGAAAGTCACCACAGTTGATTTATTCCTCAGCTTTGTAGACTCAGAACTTAATTTTGTCTGTGCCCCCAGATGCTGATATTAGTTTAGATGAGAAGATCTTTCCGTTGGCTGGAATGTTGGGGTCATTAGCTGTGTAATTAAGTAAGCAATTTTATTTCAAGGGATGCTATTAATATTACTGACCTGTCATTGGGTCACATCTACTTCTTGGTAACCCTAACGATTATTTTATATCTATAAACTGTTTCTTGGTATGAGAATACTTGAGGAAAGATCAGGCAGGTGACATGTCCAAACTGAGCCAGTTAAGTGACATCAGTGGGACTCGACTCCAGGTTTCCAATTTAGCATTGGGCTTTTTTTTTTTGCCCTGGTGGGACCGTCTCCTCCCTGAGGATATATAGGTTTGACTTTCTCTGGCTTCTTGTGGTAGGGACTGCTTATACATATATATGGCACTTTGCTCTTCCTTTTTTTTTTTAGTTTTGGAGATTCAGCCCAGGATCTTTGCATTGAGCTACTTCCTCAGCCATTTTTAAAAAGTTTTATTTTTGAGGTGGGGTTTCCCTACGTTAAGTTGCCCATTCTGAGCTTGAACTTGGGATCCTCCTGCCTCAGCCTTCTAGAGTGCTGGGGTTACAAGTGTGTGCCGCTATGCCCAGCTTTGCCTTTTGTTGTAACATCATAGTTATGTTCACCAGTCTCACTGACTGGAGAGTTTCCTGAAAGTCGAGGTCTTGTGTTACTCTAGTGCGACGTACAGATGGGGCCAACACCTATTGAGCACTTACTATAAGCCAGCCACTTGCAGAAGTGAAGTGTGGTGGTAAATAAATGCTCATTGGATTTTTTTCCCAGTGTATCCAGAGTGTGTATACAAACAAGATCATAAGCAGCGACCGAGATCTCCTGGGAGTGGTGTTCTATGGTACCAAGAAAGACAAAAATTCAGTGAATTTCAAAAATATTTACGTTTTACAAGAGCTGGATAACCCAGGTCAGTGGTGCCTGAGTGTTTCCCTCTATGGGGATGCACTGTCCTGATAGAGGGCCGAGGGGAGGGAGCAGCTTCCATCTTGTCTAGGAGTCTGCTTTCCCACCCTGGGCCTCACTGTGCGTGTCTAGTCTTTGTTTGCCTGTGGTGAAGGTGACCACCACTGGTGCTGAGATGTTTTTGTGCCCATTTGACTCCCCTGCCCTCTGACCAGGCGCTAAACGAGTGCTGGAGCTTGACCAGTTTAAGGGGCAGCAGGGACAAACACACTTCCAAGACCTGATTGGCCACGGGTGTGACTACTCGCTGAGTGAAGTGCTGTGGGTCTGTGCCAACCTCTTCAGCGATGTGCAGGTCAAGATGAGTCATAAGAGGATCATGCTCTTCACCAACGTCGACGATCCCCATAGCAGTGACAGTTCCAAGGCCAGCCGGGCCAGGACCAAGGCCAGCGACCTCCGTGACACTGGTAGGCAGTTGCCTGTTCTATGAATTGGTGCTTCACTTTATTGCTCTTGTTTTTCTTTTTTTGTCAGTGTTAGGGATCAAGCACAAGCCTAGGGAATGCTTAGCTATAGTCCCAGCCTTTATTATTATTTTTAAAACTTTAAGACAGTGTCTTGCTAAGTTGCCCAGGCTGGCCCCAAAGTTTCCATCCTCTTGGCCCTGACCCCTGCACCACAGCCGCTCAGCTTTTGTTACTTTATTGCCAATGTCAAGCAGTTGCTTTTCACTATGTAGAATGAAATAAAAGAATATAGTGAAAAAGGGACGTGAGCAACAACAGAAAAGAGTTGTCAGTACAGTTCAGGGTGAAGGCCTAAATTGAAGCTAGTAGAAGACGCCAGTATAACAACACCAAAAATGGTCTTGCCATTCTGTCTACTAGAGCAATCTTGTCTTAACATACTATGGTGAACGTGAGTATTTGAGTAAGTTGTCTGAAGTGATTTGTTTGTTTTTTGTTTGTTTGTTTGTTTGTTTGAGACAAGATCCTGCTATGAAATTCAGGCTGCCATTGAACTTTCAGCAGTCCTTCTGCCTCAGAGGCCTCCTAAGTGCTGGGATGACAGGCACCATGTCTGTAATCATGTAATCGTGCCTCTTTAAGTGCTGAAAATGTTAATGACCATTTAGTTTTAGGGAGAGCTTTCAGAATCAAATTTGAGAAACCAGACATAATGGTGCACACCTGTCCTCCCAGCATCTGGGAGGCTGAGGCAGGAGGATCACCATGAGTATGAAGGCAGCGTGGGCTACCTAGTGAATTCAAGGCCAACCTGGACTGCTTAGACCCTTTTTCAAAATACAGACCAATAACTGCCCCCCCCCAAAAAATCCAAAATCAAATTTGGGTGTAACTGAAGAAAGTATTTGAAGGAGGCACAGAGTATATAACTGTACTCCCAGCTACTGGAGGGGCGGAGGTAGGAGTATCTCTTGAGTCTAGGAATTTGGGACATCCTTGGGCAACATAATGAGTCTCAGCCTTTCTCTCTATTAGTCTGTTTTTTTTTTGTGGTCCTGGGGATTAAACACAGAAGTGCTGAACTATGTCCCTTGCCTTTTTTTTTTTTTTCAGTACTGGTGATCAAACTCAGGATGGTGCCACTGAGCTAAATTCTCAGCTTTTTTAGGTAGGGAGGGTCTTACTATATAGTGCAGGGTGGCTTTGAACTATATCACCCTGGTTGGCTTTGAACTTCACAGTGATCCTCCTGCCTCAGCCTCCTGCATGCACCAAAGAGGTGCACTACCACACCCGGCCCCCTTTTTATTTTTGAGACAAGGTTTTGCTGTGCGATCCAGGTTGGCTTCCAACTTGAGGTCCCTGGTCTTCTGAATTACCGAGGTTGCAAGTGTGTTAACACCATGCCTGGTTATACCCTATCTCTCTCTTTTTTTTTTTTGGTTTTTTGGGACAGGGTCTCACTATGTAGTTGAGACTGACCTGGAACTCACTGTGTAGTCGAGGCTGGTTTTGAACTCACAGCAATCCTGCCTCAGCCTCCCGAGTGCTGGGATTACAGGCATGCGTCACCACACCTGGCCTCTTTAAAATTTCTTTTGCTCTCTCGCTGGATGTTTTTGTCCTCACTTTTGTCTTTCCTTGTACCAGGTATCTTCCTTGACTTGATGCACCTGAAGAAACATGGGGGCTTTGATGTGTCCTTGTTCTACAGAGATATCATCAGCGTAGAAGAGGATGTAGACCTGGGTGTTCACTCTGAGGAATCAAGCAGGCTGGAAGACTTGTTGAGGAAGGTTCGAGCCAAGGAAACCCGGAAGCGCGTGCTCTCCAGGTGTGACTGAGGCCGGCTGCCCACAGTGCCCTCTGAGGAGTGACAGGCAGTGGTGGCTCTGACACCCCTGACTGTGCACCTGCTGTGGGTGCTCCTCCAACACACCTGCTTAATGTCCACATCACTGGTGCGTGCAGAACAGCACAGCCCTGTCTCCCAGCAGAATCAGGTTGTCCCTGGCTGTACTCATTAATACATTGTTTTCTTCTCTATACTGGGGATAACAACACCTGCCTTGTTAAGTTACCTTTAGGAGTAAATTTTATTTATTTATTTAGGTTTTGTTTTTTGAGACAGGGTCTCACTGTGTAGTTGAGACTGACCTGGAACTCACTATGTAGCCCAGGCTGGTCTCGAACTCACAGTGATCCTCCTGCCTCAGCCTCCCAAGTGCTGGGATTACAGGCGTGTGCCACCATGCTCGGCAAGGAGTAAATTTTAAAAAAATAGCAAAACAGAGCAGGTATGGAGAAAAAATTCATTAAGGGTTATTATCATTGTTAAAATTGTATTACTCTCATTTTTTCTCTGCTGGGGATTGAACCCAGGACCTCCTGAATGCTAGGCAAATGCTATGCCACTGAGCTATCTTCCCAGCCCTCAAATGGTTGAGACCAATGGGATTGTCAGATGACCTTTACTATGCGTGATCTTAGCCAAAAGGCTGACATGTGGTAGATATTGGGGGTCACGGTGTTTTTCCCTGAAGCGGATCAGGTGTGTAGTGTTTTACGGTGCTGGGGTCAAACCCCAGGCCTGTTCATGCTCAACAGGGGCTCTTCCAGTGAGTTCCACCTGGCCAAACAGTATGCCCTTTGTTGTGTTCAAAGTCATTAATAGTTTCAAACCAATCTGGTGGTTTAGATCCCTGAGATCATGGTATAGGAAATTCTATTGTATTAAAATGTGTTCCAGAGCTGGGGATTTTGCTCAGTGGTTCCACCACCTGCCTTGCAAGTGCAAGGTCCTGAGTTTGATCCCTGGTACCCCTCACCACCAAATGTATTCCAGCCTGTAGTCCCAGTACTTGGGAGGCCGAGGCAGGAGGATTGCTGAGAGTTCAAGGTCAACCTAAACTACTTAGTGAGACCTTCTCCAAAAAAAAAGCATTCATTGTAGGCTTTTAAGTTATATAAATTTTTTTTTTTTGCTTTTATCACTTACACTTTATATACGTTCACAGTACATACTGATTACATCTATTGTGGGGAGTTAGTTCATGTATGTAGTGCATCTCTGGTCTATGGACTTGCTTAGGATTGTTGCAGAGAATAAAGCAAAATGGAGCTTGGCCTCCATGAAGGAATTTTAGATAGCAAAATAGATGTAACCTTTCAGTCCAGCTTTTTCATTTTTTCTTCTCAGGTTAAAATTTAAGCTTGACAAAGATACAGCACTCACTGTGGGCATTTATAATCTGGTCCAGAAGGCCAGCAAGCCACCGCCAGTGAGGCTGTACCGGGAAACCAACGAAGCAGTGAAAACCAAGACTCGGACGTTCAACGTGAACACAGGCAGCTTGCTCTTGCCCAGCGACACCAAGCGGTGTCAGGTGGGTGGATCTGCTGCCATCTCGAGCCTCCTCCCGCCGGAAGAGTGGGCAGGGAGGCAGGACCTGTACAGCCTGGCTCCATGGTGGTGAACCTGTGGCACGTTTTTCTTTTAAGACAAAAGATGTTAATGTATGAGTTTTTTTTTTTTTCTAAACTAAAACCTCCGTATTCAGGTTTTAGTTGCAGTGTTGGCACTTTGCGATACATGACTGGGTTTTAAATTGCAGTTTGGGCGCTCACCTATGCAAGGTTTGCCATCATTGGCCTAGCCAGTTTAGTAAGTCCCACTGTCCAACTCTTTAGCCCCACTAGAGACACAAAAGTATTCACTCTCTGGAACCCTGGTGTTCAGGTCAGTGATGTCCTGAGAGCTGGAAAGTTAGACAGCATTGGTGTTTGCAAGAGATGGCTGTGGAAACTTTGGCCCGTGCTTGCTTAACTACGACAGAAGGAGCTAGGGCAGTGATAGGTATGAAGTGGACCTTTTTAAGGGAGAGAATTTCTTTTTACTAAACTAAAACTTTTTTTTTACTAAACTAATGGAATACTGAACTATTTGTTCCTTTGCCTCGATATGACTCACACCTGCCTTTCTGAACCTAAAAGATGGTCTTCAAATACAAAGCATTATCCTCATCCTCTCACTTTGTTCAATCTATAGAGGGATTTGACATTGAAAATTAAAATTAAATGAGTCATCTTTGGGAGAGAATCAGATTTTTACCTAAGTTCAGGACCTTGGGTGACTAAAATGAAATTGCATTTTGATTCAACTTACGAGATGTTTTTGGAGCACAGATTTCTTTCTTTTTTTCTTTTTTGGTACTGGGGATCAAACTCGGGACCTTGCACTTGCCAGGCAGGTGGCGGAACCACTGAGCTAAATCTGTGGCTTGCTTTGCCTTTTGAAGAAGAGATGACATTTCCTCTTCCACTTTGGAAATGGCTAGTTTTTCCTGTTGGTGTATTCATAGGCAGGAGTTCTGGGCAGAGTTCCTTTTGATCAGTATGCCTGAAAAAACCTTGGAGCTCTGTTGTTCACAACGCATTTGACTGTGCTACTTAGTTCTGATGTTTATCACATTTCGGGGTCAGAATGCAAGCAGAGTTTGGAAATAACTCTTGGGTCTGTGTGTTCACGTCTGCATGCCACACAGACCCAACCCAACACCAGACATGGGTCCTCTCATTCCACATGTGTGGCTTGAGCATCTTTCGTGTATCAGGAGTGGGCTGGGAGCACAGCTCATGGTATGTGAAAGAAGCAATAAATACCTGAAGAGAGTGACCTTTGGCACCAGAAAGATCTGGATTTAAAGCCCAGTGCAGTTGTATAACCTGGAATGAGTTACCTAACCACTGGATCACAGTTTGCTCATCTGTTAAGTAGTTTGTTTTTTTGTTTACTTGATGTGCTGGGGATCAAACTGAGGCCTCTTGTTTGTGCATGCTGGGCAAGGGCTCTGACACTGGTCTGCATTGTTTTTTTGTTTTTTGTTTTTTTGATACTGGGGATTGAACTGAGGTCCTTGTGTTTGCGAGGCAGGTGGTGGAACCACTGAGCTAAATCCCTGCCCGCCTCCACCCCCATGAGACAGTTTTAACATCTACTTCCTTGGATTGTTAGTGAAGATAAATTAGGTCAGTTGTGGTGGTGTGTACCTACAATCCCAGCTACTCAGGAGGCTGAGGCAGGAGGACTGCAAATTTGAGGGCAGCATGGGCAACTTAATGAGACTCTGTTTCAAAATAAAAATGAGCTAGGGATGTCACTGTGTTGTAGAGCACTTGCCTGGCATGCCCAAGGACCTGGATTCAGTCCCCAGTATCACAAAAAATGAGAGAGAGAGAGAGACAGACAGACAGACAGGCAGACAAATTAGGTGATCATTGTAAAGTACCAGAAAATCACTCAGTAATTCCCTATTGTCATAGGATGATTCCCTGGTGGGCCATCTTCTTGCTCAAAGAAAGCTGATTTTTATCTTGCTAGTGTGTGGCTGCCACTTTACATCTCCATGTACCCTCTGTGTGGCCTTCTTGTTCTCTGTCTGTAGATCTACGGGGATCGGAAGATTGTGCTAGAGAAAGAGGAAACGGAGCAGCTGAAGCGGTTTGATGAGCCAGGTTTGATTCTCATCGGCTTCAAGCCCTTGGCCCTGCTGAAGAAGCACCATTACCTGAGGCCCTCCCTGTTCGTGTACCCCGAGGAGTCCCTGGTGAATGGTGAGTGGCAGGGACCAAGGGAAATGGACCTGCGCCCTGAGTGGGCGCTTCTTGGATGCTGCATGGGGATGCTCATGTGGCATTTTGGAAGTGTTTCCATGCTCAGATTCTGGGAGTGAGGGACCAAAGATTTCTTCAGCACCCTCAATATTACTGATGGATGTCGTGAAAATCCTGGAGGGCCTGTGGAATAAAGACTGTGGGAGGGAATTTGTGGGCTCGTTCCGTGGGCAGAGAGGGAGGAAAGGAGAACTCTAGGATGTAGGTCACTGGGACTTTTGTTTTCTAGGGAGCTCAACCTTGTTCAGTGCCCTGCTCATCAAATGTCTGGAGAAGGAGGTCATAGCCCTGTGCAGATACACGGCCCGAAAGAGCACTCCCCCTTATTTTGTGGCTTTGGTGCCACAGGAAGAGGAGCTGGATGACCAGAAAATTCAGGTGGCTCCTCCAGGTATGTGGCAGAAGGATTTCCAAGGCTCCCAGAGCATGTCTGTGCTTTGGGATCCTAACGCAACCCTGCCGAGCTGTAGTCAGTGGGAATAAGACCTGGGAGCTGGGTAGAGGGGTCCTCAGTTGAGTGTGATGTAGTCAGCTGGGGCCACCACCTGTGGTTTCGCAGTGCACATGAGCCCAGCCGTGCATCTGATCAGGACTGTTTGCG
Source organism: Fukomys damarensis (assembly GCF_012274545.1). Lineage (NCBI taxonomy): Eukaryota > Metazoa > Chordata > Mammalia > Rodentia > Bathyergidae > Fukomys > Fukomys damarensis. The sequence goes on along the minus strand of NW_022900931.1, from coordinate 6,454,093 downwards.
GGTGACGGACGCAAGCCCCAGGGGCCTTATTCCAACACCGTGCTTGACTTGCTTACCTTGTAATACCTAATCCTTGGTTTATCCTGTGGATACCAAGGAATAGCGTATACTGGAAAGAATGTGGACTTTGAAGTCAGACTTGATTTTGTCTTGTACTTATGTCCAAAAGCTCAGTTTCCTCTGTTTTAGACCCATCTCTGTCACTGGTTAGTTTGCAGACTTGGGCATTTTACTTTACTGTTTATATTCTTTATCTACAGAGTTGAGAATTCTGGAATACCTTTCCTTCGGTGTTGTTTTACTTTGAAATAAGTTAATAATGTGTGAGTGCCAGACTAGGATGCAGCTCAGTGGTAGAGCATTTGCCCAGCATGTGCAAAGCCCTAGGTTCTGTCCCCAAAACCAAACTACTGAAAGAAAAGAAGTAAGGGGGCCAGGGATTTAGCTCAGTGGTGCTGCGCTTGTCTTGCAAGTGTAAGGTCCTGAGTTCGATCCCTGGTACTGCAAAAACAACAAAAAAAGTAAGGTCAGGGTGTAGCACAAGGTACTCAGTAGGAGGTCATCTTTGTCCTTCTCTGGCCTTCCTAACAAAAACTCGCTTTACCAAGTCAGCCTTTCGATACATCATGTGTTTATCCCCAGGTAGCAGAATGCTCAGCTGTGTTCAGTGATTAAGCTGCTGCCTCTCAGCTCCAGATTCCCCATGTCATGCTTTGTGCTTCTGAGATTGAGACACCCTAGGCAGAGGCAGCTGTGGGACAGGCTGTGTGCACAGGGTGTGCAAAGTGGAGGCCAGCACGGAGAGGAGCTTGGGCTGGCTCCTTCCTGTTTGCCCTGTGCCCTCTGCATCGCCAGCGGGGACCCTCTCGCCTGGCAGCAGCAGCTCATTGCTGCATCTGTCCTTCCCTTCCTGAAGCAGCGAACTGTACCAGGTCAGCCTAATGTCCTTATTACCTCTTCCCTTCTGGCGTATGCTGTAGGGTAGAAGAGAGGCAGGGAGAGGTGAGAAGTCTGAATTAGGCCCTCAGAGCTGGGCCACTCTGGCTGGCTCTGGATGTCTCAAATGCTGGAGATGGTTGGTATGCAGCTCAGTGGCAGAGCAATGCTTAGCACGCACCAGGCCCCAGGTTCTGTCCCCAACATCCAAAAAAAAGCACTGGAAACCAGAATCAGCTGCCATTCCCAAGTAGGGGTCTTTGCTGGGGCAGTGTGGAGAGGAACAGTGCATATTCAAGAAGGGCATCCCTCTTGATGATACTAATAGAGAGAGCTGGTAAAGATATGTGAGCTGGGTGAGGTGGTGCATGCGTGTAATCCCGGCATCTGGGAGGCTGAAGTAGGAAGCCTGAAAGTTCAACTTCAAGTGTGAGCAACTTAATGACATAGGGAGACCCTGTCTCAAAGTTTAAACAGGGCTAGGGGATATGGCTCAGTACAGAGGCCTTGGGTTCAATCCCCAGTACTGTACCCCTCTTGAGGAAAAAGGAGAAATTGAGTTTGAATTTCCATTTTCCATCCTCAGGCTTCCAGCTTGTCTTCCTACCCTATGCCGATGATAAACGAAATGTGCCTGTCACTGAAAAGGTCATGGCCAACCCAGAGCAGATAGACAAGATGAAAGCCATTGTTCAGAAGCTGCGCTTCAAATACAGGTAAGCATAGGATGGGTCCTGGCTTTCTTTTTTTGGGGGTTCTGGCTCTCTTCTGGAGTGGCCTCCTGAGTTGGGTCTTGTTAGAAACTCAGGTTAGGCCTATACCAAGGGACTGATTGCATTCTTTTCACTTAACTGATATAGTATTCTTTCAGTTGAGAGCTTTTAAAAAGCTGTGTAGAGAACGGAAGCCCTGGTCATATTGAAGATTCTGGGACTGTTGGTAGATTTAGAGTCACAATAGCTGGGTGCATTCATGCACGCCCCTATTCCAAGCACTCTGGGAGGCTGAGGCAAGAGGATCTAAAGTTCTAGTCCAACCTGAGCAACTGAGCAATTTAGCAAGACCCTGTCTTTTTTGTTTGTTTGTTTGTTTTTTTGTTTTTGTATTTTGAGACAGGGTCTCACTATGTAGTTGAGACTGATGTGGAACTCACTATGTAGCCCAGGCTGGTCTCGAATTCACAGTGATCCTCCTGCCTCAGGCATGCGCCACCATGCCCGGCTCTCAAGACCCTGCCTTAAAATAAAAAGGGTTGGGGATATAACTCAGTGAAAAGGCCCTGGGTTCAATCTCTAGTAATGCACACACACACACACACACACACACACACACACACACACACACACACACAAAGATTAGTTGGTTAAACAATTTAAAAGTAGAAGTAACAAGAAAATGACTTAGTTGGCTTCCTCCTTGATTATATGTTGTTGCATAGTGAGTGAAAGTAAGTAGATCTAAAGGAAATTGTTATAGGGTTAAAAAGAGCGATTATATAATTCATAGCATTGCCTCCCACTTACAAGATAGGCCACAGAGTCTGCATAATGTGACACCAGACATAAGTTGTTTTCACATCTGTTTTGGGGGTGATATTGGGAATTGAACCGAGACCCTAGCATTTTTTGGTCTTCTGAGACGGTGTCACTGTGCCAGGCCAGCCTTGAACTCACTATGTCTCCTCGGCTGGCCCTGAACTGACAGCGCTCTTCCTGTCTCAGTCTCCCAAGTGCTGGGATTACAGGTGTGCACCATCACACCCAGCTCAAGTACAGTATTGCTAACTCTAGTTAAAGTGGTGTGTGGGTCACTAGAAGTGAGTCATTTTGCATAAATGAAACTTTATACCCATTGACCAGCGACTCCCCTTGCCTCCAGCCCTGGCAAGTGCCTTTCTCATCTCTGTTTCTCTGAGTTTGACTATTCTCGTGTAAGTGGCAAGTGTGATCTGTCCTTCTGTGCCTGGTTCATTTTGCTTAGTCTCATGTCCTCAGGATTCATCCAGATTGTTGCATGTTGCAGGATTCCAACCCTCTCCCAACCTACTTTTTCCCTTTCTGGTACTGGGGATCAAATCCATGGCCTCCACGCTGAGCTACATCCCTGGTTCTTTTTATTCTTTGAGACAGGGTTTTGCTAAATTGCCCATTGGGCTTGAACTTGTGATCCTCCTGAAATGTCATTTGGAGAAAGGGTCTTGGTGTGTTGGCAGGCTATACTGCTCCCAAGTAGCTGGGATTACAGGCTTATGCTGTTGCACCCAGCAATGCCCTGTTTTCTTTGACACATGAGTTGAAAGACATTTAGGTTGCTCCTATGTCTTGGCCTTTGTGACTAGTGCTGCAATGAAGATAAGAGGGGGTACTGGTACCTCTTTGGTGTTTCAATTTCTTTGGAAGTGAATAGTAGTATTTTTTTTTTTTGGTACCGGGGATTGAACTCGGGTCCTTGCGCTTATAAGGCAGGCCACCAAATCGCTGAGCTAAATCCCCAGCCCTTGAATAGTGGTATTTTAAATTAAATAGTGGAAGCTGGGTATGGTGGTGCAATCCCAGCACCTAGGAGGACAAGGCAGGAGGATTGCCAAGAGTTTGAGGCCAGCCTGGACTGCAGAGTGAGATCAAGGACAGTGTGAATTACATAGGGAGACCTTGTCTCAAAAAAAAAAAAAAAAAAAAAGTAGTGATATTTAAAAGTTTTTAAACCTCTCCTTCTTTTTTGAAATAAAGAATCTCATTGTGTAGCCCAGGCTATCCTCAAAGTTGAGATCCTCCTCTCCCAGGTAGCTAGGATTATAGGTGTGGACCATCATGCTTGGCTTCTGTTTCCTATTTAGCTTTTCCTAGTGGCTGCACCATTTTATATTCCCTTCAAATGTACAGAGGTTCCAGTTTCTTCATGCTTGTTTTTTGGGTGTGTGTGTGTCTGTCTGCTGTGTGTCTGTGTGTGTGTGTGCGCGCACGTGTGTGTGTGTGTGTCTGCTGGGTTTTTTCCTCATTGAGTTTATTAGTACATTTTAGGGATACAGTACAGTTACATTCATTATTGGGATCTTGTATCTTTACATGACAGGTCTTGGTTCTCATTTTTTCCCCTTATCCCTGCCCTCCCTTCACCCTGTCTGCTGGTTTTTGAACACAACCATCCTAACAAGATGTGAGGATATTTTCACGGAGGTTTTGACTTCAATTTCCCTGATGACAGTGACCTTGAACCTTTTCCTTTATACCTCTTGAACTTTTATTAGTATGTCTTTGGTGATATGTCTGTCAAGTCCCTCCCCCTCCTTTTTCACAGACCTGCCGATTGAATACAGGGCATCCCCACTGAGCTAAACCCCAGACCCTTTTTCATTTTGAGACAGTCTTGATAAACCTTCAGTCCTCCTGCCTCAGCCTCCTAGAATGCTGGAATCACAGATATGCACCACCATGCCCAGTTTAGCCCATTGTTTAGTTTTTTTGCTACTGAGCTGTAGAGTTTGTCACGTTCTTTTCTCTTTTTTTTTTTTTGTCCCATTCTTTTCTTTATGTCTAGGTTGCCTTTATCCTTCAAATGTAATCTTCTGGGGACTGGGGATTTTAGCTCAGTGGTTCTGCCGCTTGCCTTTCAAGTGCAAGGACCTGAGTTTGATCCCCAGTACCAAAAAATAAAAACACAAAACAAATGTAATGTCCTAGTTGAGTCCGTTACTAGGCAATTGAGAGCACTAAGCATCTACTGTGTGTCAGCCACTGTCTCCTCCCTTTCTCTCTGCCCGCAGCTTCCAGTGAGGACAACAGGTTTGCTTTGAAATTAATGCTTGGGAGTTCGATCCCCGGTGAAAAAAAAAAAAAAAGAAAAAAAGAAAAGAAATGAACTCTTGTGTCTCAGAGCTGATCAGATGAGGATTTATTTATTTATTTATCATTATTATTTTTGGTACCAGGGATTGAACTCAGGTTCTTGCGCTTGTGAGGCAGGCGATGGAACCACTGAGCTAAATCCCCAGCCCAAGATATAAGGAATTTATTGGAGAGGGACTTGTGATGAGGTTGAGCTTTTTCACTTGGAATGATTTTCTCTGCCAGCCTTGGACCGCTGCTGTCTCAGTTGTTCAGCTGGGTTTGATTTTATTATTTCATCTTTTTTTTTTTCATCTTAAAATGTTTGCCTCTTTATGTTTTAGTTGATTCCCTTTGTTGTCTTTGTTTTAACAGAAGTGACAGCTTTGAGAACCCCGTGCTGCAGCAGCACTTCAGGAACCTGGAGGCCTTAGCCTTGGATTTGATGGAGCCTGAGCAAGCAGTAGATCTGACCTGTAAGAAGGCTGGACCTGGCGAGAAGTGCTTTATTTTTCAGTTTAATTTGTGATTCTTGAGACAAGGTCTTGCAGTATGATCCAGGCTGGCCTTGAATTTAGATGTCACTCTGGCAGTGATCCTCCTACCTCAGCCTCTTGAGTGTTGGGATCACAGGCACATGCAGCACCACGCCTAGCCCTGAGAAGTTCTTTTCATCAAAGGCCTTCCTTCCGATTCACCCTGAGCCAGGAATGTGCATTGCCTAGCCTCTCTAAAGACTTCACTGTCCAGACTGTGTGTCTTTATGGAGACAGTGCCTGGCTCCTAAGCCCCCTGCCTCCGTGGAAGGCCACCACGTGCCTAACACTGATGAATGTTAGATACAGGTACTAGACACTGAGTGCCCGCCATCAGTCAGGCCCTACCGTCCTGTGTGCTCACTCACTGTAGCCTCAGAACTGAGGCAGGAGCTGCTGCTTCCTTGTTTCCCCAGTGTGCAGCCACTGAGCAGTAAGCGACTCAGAGTCCAGTGGTTCCCACTCAGGGCTGCCCTGTGCTTGATCCCTTGCCTTCAGACTCGGCCCCACCATGAGAAAAACCACCTGGTACCCAGCAGAGGCCTCCAGGCTGTGCTGTCTCCCTTGATTGTGACTGTCATACGCACTCACGATGGGACACTGGTCTAGTGGCAAGAGTATAAGTACCTGTGGGGAAGCAGATTGGGTTCAATCAAGAGTCTTCCAGAAGCTGAAAAGTTCAGAACAGTTAGTTTGGCCTGCTCACCCTCCATGAAGGTCCCTTTAATGCTAGTGTTAAAAGCCCAGTGTTACGTGGTTCCAGCTATGTCTGGTGGAAGAGAAACCCTTGAGTTAAGCAGCCCACCTCTGGGTTCTGCATCCATAGACTCAACCAACTGTGGGTCAGAAGTATTACAAATAAGTAGCAGCTCATTGTGGTGGTGCACACCTGTAATTCTAGTGTAGTGGGAGGCAGAGGCAGGAGAATTGAAAGTTAAATCCCAGCCTGGCAGTTTAGCAACCTAGCAAGACCCTTTGTTAACAAAAAAGGGCTGGCTGTAGCTCAGTGCAAAGGCCCTGGGTTCAATCCCTAGCACTAAAAAGAAAAAAACTTACTTCTGTACTAAACATGAAGACTTTTTGAGGGTCTTTATTCCCTGAGCAATACAGTGTAGCAACTACATATTCTTGCGGCATTTCCATTGTATTAGGTATTATGGGTTGTCTAGAAATGATCTAAAGCATACAACAGGTAGTGTGTAGGTTATGTGCAGTTACTGTACTCCCCCACCTGCTGGTACCAGGGATCAAACTCTGGACCCTGAGCTTGTGAGGTAGGTCTAGTGCCACTGAGCTAAATCCCCTGCCCAGTACTGTTCTGCTTTTTGAGGGAGGGACCAGTGATGGAACTCAGAACCTTGCGCTTGCGAAGCAGGCAGTGTGTACTGTTTTAAATAAAGGACTTAAGTATCTAACAATTTATATCTTAGGGGGTCTTGAACCCAGTCCCCACACCCCGAAGGATGGCTAAACTTGGGAATACTAGACCAGTGATGTTGAACCTTTTAGAGTGTTCAGTGATAACAGCCAGCTGCAGCATGCGTGCCATAGGTTCGCCACCGCTGTGCTAGCAGGACTGTTGCGTTTTTGTGCCTTTAGCAGACCCTTTCCCCGCTCCCTCATCCCAGTAGTTTGGGGCTCTCTGCTTCCCACAGAACCAGAACTGGGTGGGTCAGGACACTGGGGTGTGCGTGACTATCTGGCCACTTTCTATGCTTTGCCTTTCTAGTGCCCAAGGTTGAAGCAATGAATAAAAGACTGGGCTCCCTGGTAGATGAATTTAAGGACCTTGTTTACCCACCAGACTACAATCCTGAGGCGAAAGCCACTAAGCGAAAGCAAGGTAAGGAGATGGCTGTGGAACTGTGGCAGGTTCTTTTCAAAGCTGCCTTTGTGTCAGGAGGCTGAAGCAGGATTGCTGTGAGTTCGAGGCCAGCCTGAACTGTGTAGTGAGACCCTGTCGTCCCCCTGCAAAAAGTTGCCTTTATTGTCTTAGAGGATAATGGCCTTTCTGAAATTTCTGTGTGTATTTGCATATGCTAACAGATCTCTCAGTGCAAATGGAATCGTATTTGCATTATTTCAGTCTGCTGTGGTGTTACCCAGCCGTGCCTGTTGGACAGTGATTGGTATACTCTCTCGCACATGACAGCTTTTGCAAGAGCAAGGCTGCAGCTTGCTTTGTCGGCTAGATTTGTCCCAGTCCATTTAACCAGATCTTTTGCGGATGGATGTGTGCAGCGGGCATGTGCAACTGCAGAGGGTGTAGAGCTGCGGGAGAAATTCTTAGTGGAGCTGCTGGGTCAAGGTGTAGACACTGAGAATTCTGATAAGATTAATGCCCCTTCCAAGAAGGGGTGAGCATATTTCCCTATGCTTTCACCAATCCTGGACCTTATGTATTATTTTAAAATACTTCTAAAATACATATACTTCTGTGAAAAGATGTTGTAGGGAAAATTATGTCCTGCTTTGATTTATAATTTCCAGTTACGAGTGAGGTGTATTTTGTTAGATTTTCTTTCTGCCGTGCACTACCTACTGCTGGTGTTAACTGTTTTTTTTTCTAGTGGACTTTTTGCCTCTGAACCTAGAGTTCTCTTTACTGTGACTCGTGTGTGGAGATAGCACCTCGCGCACTGTCACTGTTCTGGAATAGTCTGGCTTTGGCCAAGTAGAGCCCGAATTGGGCCTTGCTTACCTGACTGAGGAGAGGGAAGGTGAGGAGAAGCTGGTGGCCGTGGTGCTCTCTCTTGTGTCAGAGGGACTCCTGTAGTGCCCTGGTAGACGGCGCTGGGGCTCTTCACTCACTGTCCTCAGTTTGGCCTTTCGTGCTTAGCCTTCACATTATCCCTTGGTACCTTGGAACTTAGAGTCTCTGTAAATGTTTTTGCTGTTTTCCTTTTTTTGCAGTGTTGGGCCTTTAACCTAGGGTCATGAACATGGTAAGCAAGCATTCCATCACCGAGGCACACCCGTGGCCCCTAGAAATGTTTTTTTTTGGTTGCTGTGTGGTTTTTTGAAATGGGGTTTCACTGTGTTGTCCAGGCTAGTCTTGAACATGAGCTCAAGTGGTCCTCTCACCTCAGCCTCTTGAGTTACCTTTGCTGTTATTTTATTTTGGTACTGGGGATCGAACTCAGGACCTTGCACTTGCAAGGAAGGCAGCAGAACCACTGAGCTAAATCCCCAGTCCACCTTCGCTGTTTTTGCGTGTGTGTGGTACAGGTATTTAACCCAAGGCTTTTGTGTTCAGCTGCATTCCTAGCCCTATTTTAGTTCTTTTCTTTTGAGATGAGGTTTTGCTAAGATGCTTAAACTGGGCTCAAACTTGTGATCCTATTGGTGTAGTCTCCCAGGGTACTAGGATTACACCATACCCAACTTTTTTTTTCCTTTTTTTTGGTACTGGGGATTGAACTCAGCACTTTGCGCTTGTGAGGTAGGCACAGTGCCACTAAGCTAAATCCCAGGCTCTTTTTATTGGTTTTTGAAGGGGAGAAAGAAGAAAGGAAGAAATGATGTGCTCACCCAGAGTGAGCCACTGTTTTGGGTAACTTGATGGGATTCACACCACTGGTAACCCCTCCTAGGTATGGCATGTTTTTATTTTGTACTTAAATGAAGCTGTCTTTTCAAGACACCCATTTTCCTCAGGTTTTAGGTCAGTATCACAGTGTCATAAAAATGGCTAACTGCAGTCCAGATCATAGGCCCTGACTGTAGCTGGGATACCACTGGTACAGTTTCTGGTCATTCTTTCCTGGCCTCTCTCCCTAGATGGTGAAGGTTCTGGGAGCAAAAGGCCAAATGTGGAGTTGTCTAAAGAGGAGCTGAAGGCCCATGCCACCAAGGGCACGCTGGGCAAGCTCACCGTGCCCTTGCTGAAGGAGGTCTGCAGGTTGTATGGGCTGAAAGTTGGGCTAAAGAAACAGGAGCTGCTGGATGTGCTCACCCAGCACTTGCTGAAGGACTGAGTGCAGCGCACAGCTAGCTGCCTTCAGCTTTCCGCCTTCCTGACCAGGATGAGCTGCCTGCCTCCATTCCTTTCACCAACTTAGCAGCTGTTTCTGCAGAGTTGCCAGGTGCTGTTGGGAGCCAAGGACATGAGGTTTGTGGAACCTCTTGTTACCATGGAGACCACACAGCTCTCCCCTTATGCTGTGCCTTATCTACTTCATGAATAAAGGCCTAACTTCATACTATATAATGGGTTTTTGTTGTTTGTTTGCAGTACTGGGGATTGAATCCAGGGCCATTGTACTTTTTTTTTTTGGTACTGAGGATTGAACTCAGGTCCTTGTGCTTGTGAGGCAGGCGGTGGAACCACTGAGTTAAATCCCCAGCCCTATTGTACATTTTTGAGACAGTCTTGCCAAATTGCCCAGGATAAAGTCAAACTTGCAGTCCTCCTGCCTTGGTCTCCTAGAGTGCTGGGATTATAAGTGTACACCATCACACCCAGTTTAGGCTGGGTAATTCTGATTTAAACTGAACCACAAGGGCTGGGGATTTGGCTCAGTAGTTCCTTCACAAGCACAAGGGCCCGAGTTTGATCCCCGGTACCAATAAGTAAATAAATAAATAAATAAATCGAATCATGTGGTACATTCAAGATACTGGCCAGGTTGCAGTCACCTGAAAGCTTGAGGTACAGAGAAGCTGTCTGTCTATTTTCTGTTATCTTGGGATTTGACGTTTTTGGGGAGGAACTTACAGAGCTAGGATAGACTACACTTTTCTAGCACTAACTCTTAAAATGATTAAAAACTTCCTTGAGAGAATGCCTCCTAAGAAAGCCTCTAACTTCCCCACACCAAGCCATCATAACCTCTGACCTAAGTCATCCCAGGCCCAGGCAAAGAGACCTCTATGATTGGGGGCCCACTCAGTGCTATTGGCTCCTCCCAGTGTCATCACTGTTGCCTGTTAACTGAAACCCCCACAGGTACAAATGAGACAGGCTTGTTCCCACAGCTGAGTAAGTTGGTTGCAGCTGTTGGCTAGAGGCCTCTGGACTGCTACCCGGAAAGCCAGGGATCTGAACAATGAAGGCAGAAGCTAGAATGTCTTTGTTTCTTTTTTTTTAAGAGATGGGATTTTGGCCAGGTGCAGTGGCACACGGGGCTGTAGACCTAGCTAGCTACCAAGGAAGGTAAGGCAGAAAGATCATTAGCATCCAAGCATTTGAGGCCAGCCAGAGCAAGACAGACCTTTTCTCTTCCTTCCTTCTTTTCAAGATGAGGGTTGCACTCTGCTATGCAGGCTGCAGTACAGTGGCTGTTTGCAGGCACAAGCCTACTGCTGATCAGTATATGCAGCTTGATGGTCCCCTGCTCCTGGAAGGTGACTGTATTGTCAAACCTACTCTAGTTTGACAACTATGGTACTCAGTGTTTGCACCTTGGAAGAAAATTTCTCAAGCTGAGGTTATTAAGCACCTCATGGTAACTTGCCTTCAGAAAAATCCCAGTTCAAGAGGCTGGTGAGGGGCAGAGGCTTCAGTCACTAACACCAAACCTATACATACCAAGGGTTACTAGGAACCCTAACTCTCAGCAGTTCTCAGCTTGGGGATTTTGTCCCCAGGAGACATCTGGCAGTGTCTGGAGATACTTGGTTGGGGATGGAAAACAGCCACCTAGTGGACAGAGGGCAAGGATGCTGCTAAACATCCTGAAACATTTTAACATCTGTCACAAAAAACCAGCCCCACATATCCATAGTGCTGAGAAAGCCTCAATGACTGAGTCTGTACAAGACATCTTAGCCAGGTACAATGCCTGTGATCCTAGCAACTCAGTACCTGGGCAACTTTGTAAAACTTTGCCTCAAAATAAATAAAAGGGCCAGGGATGTAGCACCGTGATAAGAGTAAACCTGGGTTCAAGCCTAGTACTAAGAAGGGGACAGGGAAGCAGCAATAACCACTCTAATAATGCTGAACATTTCTTCAAATGTTAGCTGGATACCCACTAAGAATCAGGCATTGCCACACTTTACAATGGAGTATGAAAAGATTTATTAGGATGTTCAAGAGTGATCGACACATTAGGACTCTCCCTATGTAGTGAAGAATACACTTGACCCACTCTGGCAGGAAACAGGTCTGGGCTCCCACAGCTGGTGCAAGTGGCCACTGAGGCAATAAACCCTCATTCACCAGAGATGCTTCCTGGTTGTGCCATCTCTGCCAGTGGTTCCAGCCAGGTCCCTATGACTTCCCCAAACCCTCCACCCCAGCATCACCCAACCTTGCTGCCCTTAACCCTCCTGACTCAAGACCCAGGTCAGCAGGCCCCCTGGTTCGCTCAGCCCATCCCTGTGGTGCAAGTACTGTCGGTGCTCTGCCACCCTTGGGCTAGGGGCAGGGATGGGGCTGGCATATGAACACATCACACTGTCAAAAGTACCCAAGGGCACATCAGTAAGGGGTGCCTAGACATCAGCCTAGGAAAATCATGGCACATAACACGGAATCCCCTGGCAAGCAAAGGCAACTCCTCAACCATGGAACCACATGCAGCTACTCTGCATACCAGACGTGAAGGGCTCAAGTGGCTGGTGTTGGCTCCCATCCTCCCTGCACACAGCGGGGCCACCAGATCTCCATCTTGGTCAGGTCTCTCCTGCCTCTTCCTGTCTTTAAATGGTGCTACCTTTCTGCTTCTCTGTTTTGGGTATTAGTTCATTTTTGAGTGGGGAGGATAAAAGGATGGCAGGGAGGAAGGGGAGATAGGGAAAAACCATCCTGTAAGACAAAAACAATATAAAACCCGGAAACCAGATTTAGACAATATTTTATAACAAAGCTACTAAAAAGACTACATACTAACAGATAATATGATACACGACTTTGGAGGTGGAGTTGCAGGGAGAGCAGGGCAGAGGCCAGAGGCTTAGACCAAGAGCCGTTCAATAGACTGCTGGATGGACTGGATCTGCTGCTTCAGCTGAGAGCCTTCTTTGATGGTGACAGAACAGGCGATGACTGGCCTGGAGACCCCACAGGCCCGCCCCAGCGCCTGCTTGGAGCGCACAAACACGTAGGGCACATTCTTGTCTTCACACAGCAATGGGAGGTGCAGGATGATCTCCAGAGGCTCTGCGTCTGCAGCCATCACAATGAACTCCGAGATGCCCCTGTTGAGGGTCTTGGTGGCTGTGGAGATAAGGACATGAGGCTAACAGGTGACATGGGGCTCAGGCTGTGGAGCCACAACAAAGCAATTTCCCAGGAAAGGAATACAGGTCCAAGAAAATTGGGCAAAGGCCCAAAGCACAAGCAATTCTCTGCCCTGGAGCAGCCCAGGATGAGAAGGGCATCACACACCAAGTAGCCATCTTCAACGCCTCTTCCTCAAATCCTACTACCTCAACCTGACTGCTGCTTTCCTGTGCAAGTCAGCACCATCTCCTGCCTGGCCAACTGTACCAGCCCAACTGCTGAGCTCCGCCAGCACAAAGCAGCCCAATGCACGCTTCACCATCCAAACTGCCTCCTCGGGAAGACCTCACCTGAATATCACCACCCCCTTACTTATTCTGTATAGACTTCTTCCCCACCAGACATATAAATTCTGTCTTCCTTCATTGGCACATAAGTGCCAAGGCAGGGACTTAGGTTTGTTCACTACTGCAATAATAGAGATATGGAAGAGTGAATCAGAAATGGGCAGAGGACTAGGACACTGCTGTCCACCCTAGAAAGCACATTCTGAGCTAAAGCAGGAGGTTGAGCATCTCCATTCAAGGACTTGTCTGTCCCAGCACCTCTGGGCCTAGCCTTGTGCAAGGCACAGAAAGAGGAAGATGGTCCCGCCTCTGAATACTTGTCCCTCGAGAAGTGAGGACTCGTGCCCTGTGCAGCCTGAATGACCTGATGGCACTGAGAAAGGAGACACCCAGGAGGGCTGCCCCCACACCCAGTGCCACTGCTACATCAGGCCCTGCCCTCCTGCAGTGTGGACACAGAACTCTGAAGAGCATGATGACAAATACACAAACTGTTTTATCTTCCTTCAGCAACAGAAGTAAATGATTTTTTAAATGATTTCACCAATCTCAAACAAAGGACAAAATGCCCAACTCTTTAAAGACAAAAACAACTTTTTCATTATAAACTACTTAATGTGAAGAGTCCTCTGCTGGGGAGAGTGGTGCACACCTGTAATCCCAACACTTAGGGAGGCCAAAGTAGGATTACTGCGAGTTTGAGGCCAGCCTGAGCTGCAGTGAGAGCCTGTCTCAAGAACTAAAGCATAAGCCGGGCATAGTGGCGCACGCCTGTAATCCCAGCACTTCAGAGGCTGAGGCAGGAGGATCGCTGTGAGTTGAGACCAGCCTGGACTACACAGTGAGTTCCAGGTCAGTCTCAACTATATAGTGAGACCCTGTCTCAAAAAACAAAACAAATTAAAAAATTCTATATTATCTCTGGGCAGAAATGTCATTGCTTATGTATTCTTTCTTTCTTTAAAAGAACACACAAAAGGAATATTTTTGAGAAGCAAAAAAAAAAAATTTTTTGCAAATCAAATTCTTGAATGTTGAATACTCATGGTATTAGAGATACAAAGTATTAATAATAACCCTTTCTCTTTTTTTTTGGTTTTTTGAGACAGGGTCTCACTATATAGTTCAGACTGCTCTGGAACTCAGTGTAGCCCAGGCTGGTCTCGAACTCACAACAATCCTCCTGCCTCAGCCTCTCAAGTGCTGGGATTACAGGCATGCATCACCACACCCGGCTACCCCTTTCATTTTGATGGCTTTAGAGGACAGTTTATACACAAGGCTGGGGATTTAGTTCAGTGGTGCTGTGTTTGCCTTGGAAGCACCAGGTCCTGAGTTCGATCTCCGGTACAAAAAAAAAAGCCCCCCCCACACAAAAAATGCATATATATTAAGAGATAAAGGTAATTCTGAGTACATTAGCTTTTAGCATAGAATGCCAAAGTATTGCTCTTAAATCCTCCCACTGACCAGTTAAGAATATCCAGGGTGCCGGGCATTGGTGGCTCATGCCTGTAATCCCAGCACTCGGTTGAGGCAAGAGGACTGCCAAGAGTTCAAGGCCAGCCTGAACTATAAAGTGAGACCCTGTCTCACCCCACCCCGACCCCCACCCGCTATCCAGGGAGAGAGACGAGAGAGGGGGAAGAGGGGAAGGAAGACAAAACAAAAACCACCAGCTCTCCCTCCGAACTGAAAATCTGGACTAGAGGTCCCAGACAGAGCTGGTACCCTTGACATACCCCCCCACAGCCCCTGTGGCTGCCTTACCCTCGTTGGCTCCTTTCCGGAGCTGCTTGTAGTTGCACGACTGCTGAACGAGGTCCAGTAGCTTCTTGGTGAGGTGCGCATCTGCGAGGGGATAGGCCTTCGGGTTAACATCAGCCTCAGTCTGGGGCGGGGAGGAAACACAAGCATCCGTCAAGGTGGACCAGAAGCCACTTCCAATGAGTTATAAAATACAACTGGAACTGAGAGACACGGTGGCCAGCTTGCTTCACTACAACCCCACCTCCAAACACGCATACTTTAACACAGCCAGTTCACTCTAAAGCTTAGAGAAACTAAAATATACTAGGAAAGGGAATAAACAGCTACACAGCCTATAAGGTTTGCTAATACATACCTTCATTTGCCCCTCTCTAGCTGGCTGCCTGGTAACAGTACAGTAAATGGGTTATAAATCGGCACCTATGGTTCAGCTTGAATTTCCACGCAGCAGTGATGGCGACCCTTTAGAGCTTTCAGTGATAAACAGCCGGATGTAGCACACAGGTTTGCCATGGCTGCCACAGAGTAATCTTTAATCTGGATTTTCATATCCCCCAAATTTACTGACTCAAAAGTAAGGTGTAATTTACAGTAAATACAACACAAATTCTCCATACTATATGCAATTCGCTTTTAGTCCTTGGTAGGGAATCCTGGTTTCCAACACATGAAAATATTTCCTTTTTGGGCTAGGGATTTAGCTCAGTGGTGCCGTCACCTGCCTCACAAGCGCAATGTCCTGAGTTCAAACCCCAGCACCAATTACTTTCTTATTCTACCGTACAATACAATATACCCAAATGGTTTCTTCCAACAAATTCACCAGTTCAAAATTTTTTCTTCTTAGGATGTAAGCTGCCTCATCAATACAGTGAGTATCATGTGCAAGTTATTCAAATTCATCTTCTCCTGGTAGTAATCAATTTGATACACAATTAAGAGTCTGTATACACAACTGTTCGTGTTTGCTTTTTGGGGGTACTGGGGATCAAACTCAGGACCCTGTGCTTGCCAGGCAGGCGGTGGCACCACTGAGCTACATCCTCAACCCTTCGCATTTGCTTCTTTAAAAAAAAAATCTCCTTTTTTTAAACTGGGCATGGTGGTGCACACCTGTAATGCCCAGTACCCGGGAGTGTTTTAAAAAACTGGTAAAGGGAGCTGGGTGTGGTGGCGCACGCCTGTAATCCCAGAACTCCGGAGTCAGAGGCAGGAGGATCACCTTAAGTTCAAGGCCAGCCTAGTCTACGTAGGGAGACCCTATCTCAAAAAACAAAAAAACTGTTGAAACAAGCATTCATCCTGCCTTTCCCACTACAGGCGGTACTGCCAGGTAACCACACAGTACATCACAAGTTTCTCTTCAATCGTCTTTCCACTTAATAAAACAAACTGCTGCCACTCTGTCCTCTTGACACACCAGTCAGGACCCTGCTCACACTGAGAAAACTGCATCACTACAGCTTTGTATTGTTCTCTCTCCTGTGCTAGGCCTACAGGGAAAGTAACTATGAAATGACCCATCTACCTTTTGTTCTTTGTTTCAGCTTTCTTCAGCCTTTTTCTGCCTATGAAGCCAACCTCTTCTGCACATGCCACCAGAATACTTGTTCTCTTTTGTGGAATAAAGTATTGTCTGATTTTAGAATGGCAAAATGAAAGCCATTCAGATCTTTAAATTGCTGTAATTCTTTTAACAAAAATTTAATTTAGAGAACTGGTGAAAAAATACAAACTCTCTGCATAATACAGAAATACAAATAAAGCCAGGTATGGTGGTGCGTAACTGTAATCCCAGAACTTTGGGAGGCTGAGGCAGGAGGGTCTCAGGTTCCAACCCAGACTGGAAAACTTAGTGAGACAATCTCAAAATAAAAAAAAGGCCCAAGAACATAGCTCAGCAGTCCCTGGGTTCAGTCTCCAGTACTAAGAAAAAGTTTCATTAGGACAGACTCATCAGATTTTGGGGCAAATGCCAGAGTGAGTGCACCACATTGGAGCAAGGCTAATAGGCGTTAATGCAAACATGAAATAACTTAGCTAACCAGACCAATAACCTCATATTAATTGAAATTCCTGGGCCAGGGATTTAACTCAGTGGTGCTGCTGCCTGTCTTGCAAGCTCAAGGTCCTGAGTTTGATCCCCTGTACCCTGCCCCCCCCCGCCAAAAAATTCTTAAGAATAATTAAGCACCTACATACTATATCTCCCTTTAACAATTAAAAAAAATTTTCTTTTTCCTGGTACTGGGAACTGAACCCGGAGCTGTCACACTGAGGTACATCGGTCCCTCTCCCCTTAAGCAAAATATTTATTGGTGTCCCGAGTTTGATCCCTGGTACCCCCCAAATTTACTGATACATTTTAGATATTGGTCCATGATGGTAACACTCAGCATAGGGAATGTGCACCTGTACGTGATATATCCTGCCTCTGTGTTACTACTTCCCCCACCACTCCCTATATGCAAAAGCTTTGTTTCCATTTTTCCTTCTATTTTCACTTTTTTCTTATCCCTTCCTTCCTTTCTCCCTCCCTCATCCCCCCCCCTTTTTTTGGTACCAGGGATCGAACTTGGGTCCTTGTGCTTGTGAGGGAGGCGGTTCTTTTCCTTTTGAACATTTTCTAATATCTATTATACACGTTAGTCCTTATTTCCTCACACCAGAGAAACAATGTGGTATTTAAACATGTGCGCCCAACTTATTTCACTTAAGAGTATGGTCTCAAGGTGTATCCATTTTAGCTGTAACTATTTCAAGCTCATCCTTCTTTCTGGCAGAGTAGTACTCCACAGTATTAAGGAAAAGAAACCCCACATCTTTTTTTTATCCATTCATTGGTTGATGGACCCTTGTATCCCCGTCCCTTTTTAAATTTTGTATTTGAGCCACAGTCTTGCCCAGATTGGTCTCAAACTTGTGACCCTCCTGTGTTGGCCTTCCAGAGTGCTGGGACTAAAGGTTCTACCACAACACTATTACCTTGAATTAAACAGCATTATTACTATAATTTTTCTTATTTTATGTAATTTTTATTTATTTGATTGGTATGGTTTATATACAAAGGACAATAAAATACTTCAGTGGTTAAAAATAAAGCTGTGAGGTGTTTTAATAGAGCAGTTATAAATAAAATGATGTTAAAGTAATCCAGCCAACCAAATGGATGGTCTGGACTGTTTCATTCTTTCTGTCTCACTACCCTTTCTTCCCTAACCATCTCTATTCATTCCTCACTTGTTTTTCCCTCATCTTTTTTTTTTTTGAGACATGGTCTTGTTATATAGCCCAGGCTGGCCTTGAACTCAGACATTCCTCTTGCCTCAGCCTCTTGAGGGCTGGGGTTAAAGGCTTGCCCACCACACCTGGCTTCCTGAGACCTTCTTATAAATATACAAAGTTACATAAATAGGTACATTTATATTATAATCTGGGTGCCCCTAGGTTGCCATCATGTGCACCACTGGTGGTCTGTCCACTATGGTGGCAGCAGGGTTAATCCTAGGTGTGAAGCCTGGACCATGAAATCCATATCCTATTGTGGTTCCCAGTGGGGACAAGTGAGCTACCTGGTAGGAATGGGACACACTCATCATCACATCTACCCTGTGGGTTCCTTGCCCACTACAGTCAAGACACAGAAATGCCTGCCCCTAAAGGTGAAGCAGTGTGAGCTTTGTCAGTGGAAGTGACAGCAAAAATGCACTGGGTGGCTCAGTGGTTCCACTGCCCGTCTTGCAAGCGTAAGGGCCTTAGTTTGAACCCCAGTCCAAAAAAAAAAAAAAAAAATCACACTGGAAAGTCTCAGGTTCTAACACACTACACTAGGTGAACCTGTCACAGATGGAGAAGAACTAGATGAAGCTGGAATTCTCTGAAATAGGGAAGGATCTGGGCATTGTGGCACCTGCTAGTAATCCTAGTGCTTGGTAGGCTGAGGCAGGAGTGCTCCAAGTTCAAGATCAGCCTGGACTACATAGCGAGACCCTTTTTCTCACACACACTCTCTATATAGGCTGGTCTCAAACTCTCTATATCCTCCTGCCTCAGTCCTTGAGTGCTGGGATTACAGGTGTGTGCCATCAGGCCTGGCTTTCTTTACATTCTTTTTTTGAGGGGTGAAGAGGAGATTGGGGAGTGAATTCAGGGCCTTTGCATTAAACTACATCACCACATCCCTTTTATTTTGAGACAGGATTTTTCAAGGTCACGATGTTGCCTAGGCTGTGCTCTAACTTGTGATCCTCCTGCCTCAGTCTCTCAGGGTGCTGATATTGCAGGCATGTGCCACATGACCGGCCCAGTTTATACTCTTAAATATCAGTCAATAACAGTTTTAAAAACCAACAAACTAGTAGCTTATAAACACAAATTAAATCTTTTTTTAGCATATTTGTTCCCATGTTTTAATTTATGCAACATGAGTGAATGAAATCACACTGTTACTCAAATCCCTAGCTTGATCAGTTTTCTTTCCCTGTATACTAAAGAATCGAAAGACAGCCAAAATCCGTAGGGTTGCCAGGCACAGTCATGAATGCAGCACTCAGGAAGCTGAGGCAGGAGGATCATCTTGAGTCTGAGGCCTGCTTGAACTTGTAGTGAAAGCCTGTCTCATAAAAACTGAAAAAAAAAAACCCCAAAACTATAGGGTTTTTTTTTTCTTTGGTACTGGGGATCAAATTCAGGACCATGCACTTGCAAGGCAGGTGACGGCACCACTGAGCTAAATCCCTGGTCCTAAAAACTATAGGGTTTTGATTTAACAAATATACTCACAGGCCAAACCGACTATATTTAGAACAATTGTCCTGTAGGTTACAGCAGAGCTGAAAAATTCCTATGGTCCAATGACCCTGCAGCCATGCATTACATTACTCAAGTGTTTGTGATGATGGTGGTGTAAATAAATCTACTGCACTGCTGGCTGTATACATATAAAAGTATGGCACACAGATGGGGTGCAGCTCAGTGGTAAAGCGCTTGCCTTGCACGTGCAGACCCTGGGTTCAATACCCAGCACAGGCAGGAAGGAGAAAAAAACAATTTTGTACAATAAGTAATACATGGTAAATAAATGACATTAACAGCTATGTGATGTGGTGCACACATGTAATTCCAGCACTCTGAGAGATTCAAGCCCAGCCTGGGCAATTCATAGTGCGACCCTATCTCAAAATAAAGCAGAGAATGTAGCTCAGCGAGAGGCCAGCAACATCCCTTAAACACCTGTGGTTTGCTGCATTTCTTGATTTTGTAGAGGCCGCGACAAGAATGACTGGTGCATTAACATGTAAATGTGCACGCACACTATGATGTTCACACAATCACACAATCTGCTAAACACAATTCTCAGAACTCATAGCTGTCTTTAAGTGATGCACGACTGCACCCTCTGTAGCAAGTATTGGCTCCATTTAACCCACTACCTCCTTTGATCTCTCAACGTCCTCATACAATGTTATCCCCCTATGGCAGAGCTGAAGAAACTGCTGCAAAGTTCCATCTGAGGCGACCAGATTTCAAAGCTTTTAATAACGTTTAAAGCAGCACTGGCTTAGAAACTTCACGTTCTATAGACTGCTCTGTACTAGCTTTGTAGGTGCAAAAGTGAGACCATAATCCAGAAGGGATTCATGATCCATTAGATTAAATCTCACCACAGCTGGGCGTGGTGGCACAGCCCTGTGATCCTAGCACTCTGGGAGGCTGAGGCAGGAACCGCCAGTTTCAGTCCTCCCTGGGCAACTCAGCGAGACCCTGTCTCAAAACTTAAAAAGGGGTGGAGGGCCGGGTATTTAGCTCAGTGGCACTGTGCCTGCCTTGCAATCACAAGGTCCTGAGTTTGATCCCCGGTACCAAAATTAATAAATAATAAAAAGGGGTGCAGATGTAGTTCAGTGTGGAGGCTCTAGGTTCAGTCTCTAGCACCAAAATAACATAAGCCTCGCTATGGAAGTGAACGTGCTTTACAAAATTCCTTATCAAGTGCCAATCCAAATTAGCTACAGCAGGACACACAAAGTGGAACTCTTTCCTGGTTGATCACAAATTGCAGACAACCAAGTGCGGTTCCCACTCCTGGTGCTACCAGGACCTCTGATTTCTGAGACCACTGGCTCGCAGGAGGCTTTTCTGGGCCCCAGCCTGAGTGTCGGGGTCACTCCACACTCATGGCCAGAAACGCAGAAACTTTAAGTCCCTGCCACGTGTTAATTCGCTAAAAGAACTGTGTGTAAACCGATAAAAATCTCTCTCCTGAACCCAGTAACGGGAACAGAGTAGGTAGGTGGGGATGCTCCGAATCCCAGGGTCCCACCCGATCCTGTGAAAATCTCCTAAGTAAAGGAGAAATGGATAGAGCCAGAAGTTTTCCTCCAACTTTCTCCCACGTGGGTTGGTCTTTCTCCCGGCCTGGACCATGCTTTCTCCTCTGCTCACCGGCGACCCACAAGGACGGAAGCCGAGTGCCGTAAAGCAGACCCGACTACAGGCGCCGGGACACTGAAACATCCCCAGTTCTAACCTCGGCCCGCCTGACTGCACCTTACGGCTACCGGACTTCGAACTCGGGCCCGGCGGTGGCACCCAGCGTCCAGTGGTTTAGACGGCGCGCATTCTAAGCCTCCCACAGGACGTCTCCCGTTTCCCACTCCTTCCGCCCGACTCACGCACTCACCATGGCTGCGGCTCCCCGGACTCGTCGCGCCTCAGAAGCGCCCGACGTCAGAGGAATCCGAAGGCAGCACCGAAGAAGAAACGGAAATGGTCGCGAGCGCTGCAGGAAGCGGACGTGACGTCACAACGGGCAGGCGGACTCGCACCCTAGGGAACATTAACGCGGAAGTGGCCTTTTTCTGAGAGGGGTGCTGTACCTTTTCAACAGCCTGTTGCTACAAATTATTGGCTGAAACTATGAGTTAAACAGCCAGAAAGTGGCACACCAAAACACAGGATGTCAATGGCGTCACTGTTCCATTCAATTTTGAGTTTTTTGTTGTTTTTTTGCAGTATTGAGAGATTTAAGTCAGGTGTGCTCTACCCCTGAGCTACATCGCCAGCAACTCCCTCCCCCTTATTTTATAATTTTTTGAGACAAGGTCTTACTAGGCTGCCCAGACGGAACTCAAAAGTTCTGATCCTATTGCCTCATCTTTCCACGGGCATGCACTCCTGCTATTGCACCTGACTTGTATCAGTTCATTCTTTGAGCACATTTCTGTGCTTTCAAAATCATCTTCCTGACTCCACGCTGATGAGGAAAGATAGCTATTGGTAATCCCCAGTTTTTTTCACCACCTTGTCAACATCTCTGGTGGGGAATTCAGTTAGAATCCATTAAGCGGGGAAGAGCAGGTTTGGAGTAGGAAGGTAGGTGTTGAATTACTTACAGATTGTGCTTGGAGACAAAATTAGGACAGCTGCTTTCTTTTGGCCGGCATCCTGCTCTTCTCAGTGCTGCGCCGAATCTCCATTACTTAAGGCTAAACTCATGCTTTGCCACTCCCAAGAGGTCATGGGTTCTTATGTTCTTTCTCATCTCGGATGCCTTACACACCTTGGGATCATTTGGGTTAGGCCAAAATTAACCGTTCAGCCACCAGAACATGGAAACATGCCTGGAGTGTTAATACTTGTTGGGATAAGGAACAACATATGCCATGGGAACTTTGGGCTTCCCAATAAGGTGGTGTTCTGAAGGGCTTACTGAAAGATATAGGTTTATGCTAAGTGCATTTGAGTGGAGCCAAAGAAGTGAGGTTTCCTCTGGATTACATGTTGTCAGGGGCGTGGGCTTTACCACAATTGGGCAATTTAACTTCTGCTTCAAGGTGAGAAAAATGGTGAGAGGCCAAACCTGTAATTGGTAAAGAGTTAGCAGTCACTCATAATGGCCAGGATAAGGGAATGTATGGTCGCTTTTGTGGTTTGAACTGTTCTCATTTTTTGTCTGTATTCAGACTTGGTTAAGGAATATTCTTGTTTTTGTCTTGATTATCACAGAATGGTCTTGTCTGATGGTGGCATTTTGTGAAATTGTTTATTCAACAGAACAACAAGGTCAAGCTTCAAAGTCAGGGAAGCACCTAGCAATGTCATGTCTTGTTGACAAGAGCTGGGACAGTTCCTAGCTGCTATGGGATGCTTTTCTTTTTCTCATGAGCCTTGTATTGCTCATGTAAAGCCCAAACTTTATTTCACACCTCTACTTCTCTAGCTTGGGTCTATGAGAGTAGTGGGTGTAAGATGGACTTCATATTCAACCAGGATACATGATATAGTATTTTTTTTTTTCCTTGAGACTGGGTCTCACTTTGTAGTTCAGGCTGGACTTGAACTCAAGGTGATCATTCTACCTTGGCCTCCTATCTGTTGTTTTTTTTTTTTGTTGTTTTGAGACAGGGTCTCACTATATGGTTGAGACTGACCTGGAACTCACTAAGTAGCCCAGGCTGGTCTCGAACTCAGCGATCCTCCTGCCTCAGCCTCTCAAGTGCTGGAATTACAGGCATGCACCACCACGCCCGGCAACCTTGGCCCTCTTGAGTGCTAGCATGACAGGTGTGTGTCACCATGCCCAGCTGGGTTCTTAAAATAGAGAAATTCTTCCAACTCCTTGGTAAATAGGTGATCCTCCTTCCTGGAACCCCAGAGATCACTTGCAGTCTAGCCACAAAAGGGTTAAGTCTGATTGGATGATGTCGCTGCTTGTTCAGCTACTTTGCACATTTTTTTTTTTTTTAGAAACAGTCTTGCTATGTACTTCAGGCTAGCCTTGGACTCACTATGTAGCCCAGGCTAGCCTTGCTTAGTCTCCCAAGTACTGGGATTACAGGCATGCACCACCACACCTAGTTTACTTTAGACTTTGAATATAACTTTTGGGTGAAAGGCAGTCTTCAGGGTAGCATCTTTTCTCTTACCGACATCAATCCTGGGATGGGGAAAAAAAATCCCCCAACAGGAAATCAGGATACTGTAAGCAGAGGAAGTGATGCCGAGTAGTCATAAAAGAATACATGTATACCAGTGTGTGGTGGTGCATGCCTGTAATCACAGAACTCAGGAGGTTGAGGCAGGAGGATTGTGGCAAGTTCAGGGCTAGCCTGGGCTACATAGTGAGTTCAAAGCCAGCCTGAACTATATAGCAAGAACTTATCTAAAAAAAAAAAAAAAAAAAAAAAAAAAAAAGAAAAGAATACATTCATTCCATACAATGTTCATTAAATGTTTGATAACTAACAGACTGAAGGACAAATAGATAAAAATATGATAGAAAGAAAGAAATCAAGCACACTGTAGGTTATAGAACCCCATCATACATAGAGGATACTTAGTCCCTTTATTCCAAAGGACAGGGATATTTAAAACAGATTTTTACTTCTCTTAACTCCTTTTGGACCCTTCCCCAACACCATCCTTGCCTGCATAGAGGGCTGCTGGCCGGGATCAGTGCCTGGAGCTGCCACTGGGCCATGAGGCTCCTTTGTGAGGTAGCCTCAGTGACAGAGGTAATGTGGAACAGGGCCGCACTGCCCCAAGCTGGCTGAGT
Source organism: Fukomys damarensis (assembly GCF_012274545.1). NCBI lineage: Eukaryota > Metazoa > Chordata > Mammalia > Rodentia > Bathyergidae > Fukomys > Fukomys damarensis. The sequence continues at coordinate 6,429,956 of NW_022900931.1, read as the reverse complement.
CAGCCACACCAGTCCTGCCCTCCAACTCTGTAACACCACCCGTCTGACCTAAGCTTTGCCAAGGTGCTGCCACTGCTGGGCGCCTGTGCTGTGGTGGGGCCATTCTGGGGCTCTGAGTGGGAGCCGGTGCGGGGGTTGCTGCCCCAGGACTGCAGCTGCAGGGATCCCCGGTGCTGTGGCAACCTACTTGTCCTCTGCCTCTTTTTAATCTGGCAGGTCCAGCACTTCTGGTACCAAGTCACAAGGATCTGTTCCAGTAAGAAGAATGTCAGCAAGGTGAGTGGGCTCTTCATACTTCCTTCCATCAGCTGCATGATTGTCCCCATCACATGCCATAAGGGCCCTGTCCTGTGCTGTGTGAACCCACAAATGAACTGAAGAGTAGCTCAGGCCCCACCACCCAGACCCCAAACCTAGGAGTCACTTGGATTGCTCTGTTTCCATCACTGACAAATGCAATTCCTCTGCAAGTCCTATGGGCTCTACTTGCAGATCACACTTCACATCTGATCACTTTCCGAAACCTCACCACACCACCCTAGGCAGAGCTGGCAACACAGCCTCAGTGACTCTCTCCCTCCTTCCCTCCCTCCCTCCCTCTCCCTCCCTCTCTCCCTCTCCCTCTCCC
>NW_022900931.1:6387632-6429289 GCF_012274545.1 Fukomys damarensis | reverse complement strand
TCCCTCTCCCTCTCCCTCTCCCTCTCTCTCTCTCTCTCTCTCTCTCTTTTTAAATAATTCAGTCCAGCCAGGAGTGGTGATACATATCTGTAATCCCAGTCCTCCAGGAAACTGAAGGAGGATCACAAGTTGTGACCAACCTAGGCAATTTAGCGAGACCCTTTTTCAAAATAAAGAAAAACAAAAAAGGCTGGGGATGTAGCTTAGTGCTGAAGGCCCTTGTTCAATCCCTAGTACTGGGGGTGGGGTGGGGAAAGGAAGGAAGGGAAGGAGGGAGAGAGGGAGAGAGAAAGAAAAAGAAAAGAAAAAAGAAACCAGCCAATCAACCACTGGATTAGAGGTGTAGCTCAGTGACAGAATAGAGTGCTTGCTTGCCTAGTATTCATGAGGCCCTGAGTTTGATCTCTAGCACCGTAAAAAGGGGGAGGGGGAGAAACAGATCACTACCCACAGCCCAGAAACATGCAGTCACAACTCTTCTGTTGCTACTAGACCAGTGTTTTCTGTGTGAAATCGTATTGTTACAGACAGCTAAGTTAGGTGGAGAAACTATAGACAGACAGGGCTGGGCCCTCGAGGGAATCCATGCAGAGGAGGAGAACACATCATGAACTGTGGCTGGAGGTGCATCTGTTGAAGGCCAGGTCTCACGATAAAGACAGAATAATCAGGTCTTCGTGCCTCCCCAAGGGATAGGCAATAAATTAAAGATTATACTATAACTGGTATTACTACCAGGACCTCCTGATCCATCCCTTCCTAAAAGGTCTTTGTTCTTTCCATGTACACTTGCTATGCGACCTGCTTCCCCATTGGATCAATATTACCTAAATGTCTATACTTGTAATCTTATTGGTTGATCATAGTTTTGACCCACATTTTACCCATTTGGTGATTTTGTACCTACCTCATGATTTCGCTCTATAAAACTTCCTCTGAGAAGTGGGCTTGCTGGCAAGCCACTTTCAGGTCCCCTCCTGTCTCTCAGGATCTCTCTCTCTCAATAAATGTTTCTTACTCTTAACCTCTGTTGTTCCTTAGAATTCTTTTTCAATTCCGGGGAAACAAACTTGGCACATCCGACATCTAGCAGATTGGGAGTCACATTTATTTCCCTTCTGTCAATATGGTGAGAAGTCTGTGTGGCTGCCTTAGCGCAGCATTGTTTGTGAGCCTGAACAATCTGTTAAAAACAGATCATCACACTTTGCTCTTCAAAACCCTGCTACAGCTCCTGGGGATGCGCTCCCAAACTCGGAATAAAACTCAGGTTCCTAACCGCAATTCTCAGGCGTGATTTCCCAGCACCCTCCTGGATATTGACGCCATCCCGATTGGAAGGTCCTCCTCGCTGTTCCTGTACATGGCCTGGCCTTGTTTTTGTCCTCAGGGCCTTCGCAATCAGTGTCTTCTCTGACCACAGTACTCTTTCCTCAGATAGCTGTGTTTTTCCCTCCCTTCATGCAGGTCTCCGGTCACATGTCACCTTCTCTGCGAGGCCTTCCCTGACTGCTCTGTGTAAAGTTGCTAACTCAATCCCACTCTGATTTATTTTCATCGGAATACTTTTTCTGTACCTAACATTATTATATATTTGGTTACTGTATTCCTTCCATGTTGAGAAAATAGCTCCCAGCTGAGACTTCCTCTTGTTTTTCTTGGTGCTCCAGTATCCAAAATGGTGCTCTATCCAGAGTAATATCTCGCTCTTTTTAAATTATTATTGTTGCTGATGTGTGACACTGGGATTGAACCCAGGGCCTCTGCACTCAGGTACATCTCAGCCCATTTTATTTATTTTATTTTGTGACAAGGTCTCTCAGATTTGCAGGCTGGGCTGGGCTTGAACTCATGATCCTCTTGCTCCAGCTTTCCAGACTGCCAGGATTACAAGCATGCGCCGTTACATCCGGTTTCACTCTCCTGTGTGAACAAATTCGATTTCCTTTAAGCAAAGTGGCTCCCCGTTTCCGGAGCGCAGGCATCCTCTCTGCATAGTAGGCGTGATCATTCTGATCTGCGGGGGTTGTAGGAGGTAATCGGTGTGCAAGGCTCTGCTTCTTGGTTCTCACCCGCAGGTGCCCCTGAAGGACTGGATGGAAGAACGGGACGCAGCTTCCTTTGAGCTGACCCCTGAATTCTTTAGTCCTCGCCACTTCAGTGACCTGGATGCTCACATCGAACATGTGGTCCAAAACCTGAGATGGAGATACCAGAGGAGCCTGCAGGAAACCTGGGCCCAGTGCCTGTTCTGTCCACAGTGTCTGTGTCGGAGCTCGCCGTGGAGCGCCTGCACCCCCTCTGAGCCCATCTTCGGCATCCCCTCCCTTTCCAGCACCTGTCTGCTTCCTCAGAACAGTTCCTGGTATCTCAGGGACCGCCAGCCTCACTCTGCCCTGAGCACTCGCCAGAGGATAGAGCGGCTGGGGGTTCGGTCCCAGGAGGGGTTGTGGCCCCTGGAACACAACATCAGCAGGAGGGCCGGCCCCACCTCCATGACCTTAACCATCTCTCTCCCGGACCTCCCTGCAGTTTCGAGGCTGCAGGTCTTTCCCAGAGAGTCCCTGCATGGTCCTTCCAAGCAGCACCCGGGAATGCTCACCTGGAAGGCGTGGGCGAGCTCACAAGAGACCTGGACAACACAGCGTGACATTCAGACAGTAGGCAGAGAACACAGCGGAGAGAACCAGGCTTCTGGGTGGAGGACCCAGAGAGAGGGCAGAGAGATCCAGGTTTTCCAGGGCCAACTCCCAACAGACTCTGGAATAGGGGACAGCGCAGAGGCAAAGGCCCTGGGGTGCGGAAGGCAGAGACTGGGAATCAGAGAAACCGATGGAGAAAACCTGACACCAGAGTGGGAGAGCCGGAAGGGAGTAGAGGATAACAGCCCGAGCTGAGGAGCTCGGGAAGAAGACGCACAGGGCAGCTGGAAATAAGTGTCCTCCTGAAACCCAGGCCTCTATGGGGGAGAACCAAGCACAGCCAAGATGCAAAGCTGATGTGGAGACCCAGACTCCAGAGTGGGGGTCCCGGGATAAGAGCAGAGGTGCTGCTGCTGTGGAGACATAGACATATGATGGGGAGAATCAGAAAGAGCCCAGAGAAGAGGAAGAGGGAGAAATCCAGGCCCAAGGACTAGAGAAGCAGGGCCACCACGGAGAGGGCAAGGGTGAGGAGGCCCTGTCTGCAGAGCAGAGGAAACAAAACCAGATGACAAGTGATATCGGTGCAGACACAGAGGTCAAAGAGGAGAGAAACAAGGGCCAGGCTGGAAGCGGGGAGGCTGTGCAAACCCAGACATCTGGGGGAGAAAGTCAGGAAGTCAAACAACAGAATGGTGCAGAAACCCAGTCCCGGGAGTGGGGGAAACAGGAGTGCATCGGAAATGAGAAAGTTGCAGAAACCCAGACACCAGTGCAGGAGAAGCAGGATCGGGGTGAAAGCAAGAAAGCCGGGAATACCGACTCTCACAGGGGAGAGGACCAGAGATTGTCAAAACGCGCTGTTCAGGTGGGGTGGGAAACCCTAGACCTGGAAGGGGCGAGGATGCAGAGGAACCTCAGATATCTAGAAAGAAGCAGTTCAGGGAGATAAGAGAGAAGGATTGGGTGGTGATCAAGTCACCCTGGTGGGGAAACCGGAGACTAGTGGTGAGCGAACTGAACAGAGAATTGAAGACACCGTGTCAGGGGAACCAGAACCCGGCTGGAGATGAAAACAGAGCAGAAATCCAGGCAGCAGAGGAGAGTGAGCAGAGAAAGGGTGGAGATGAAGATGGTACAAACACCCGGGTGCCTGAGGCGGAGAACCAGGGAGAGTTCAGAGGGGACAGTGACGTGGAGACCCATCTAGCAGGAAGGCTGAACAAGGAGTGCTTTGGGGATGGGAGCGGAACTGATATTCAGGCACCAGGGAAGAGAAACCGGAGTGAGGTCAAAGGGGAGGATGGTGCAGAGAGCCAGGAAGTTGGGGAAGAAAGTCAGGGTCAGCTGGGAAATGAACTTCATAGAAAGAGTTACCTTCCGAAGTGGCAGAATCAGGAACGTTCTAGAGGCAAGGAGGGTGCACATATTCAGACATCTGAGACAGGGAACTGGGGAGAATTAACTGATGGAGAAACTCCGTCGGCAGGGTGGGAGAATGGGGGAAAAAACCAAGTAACAGCAACGAGAAACTTGAGAGAAGCTGGAGGGGAGGCTGGTACAGAGGCAGGGGCAGCTGGGGAGGGAAGCCAGAGCCGTGCAGGATGTGACGTGGACCGGAAGAGCCATTCGTCAGAGTGGAGGAATCAGGAACAGAGGAGAAGTGAGGATGGAGTGGAAATTCAGGCCCCAGAGAAGGGAAGACAGATAGTCGCTGGAAGGAAGGACGGTTTAAGGACCCAGAGGCCTGAGAGAGAGAACTGGGGAGGACTCGAGAGTGAAATTGGAGGGTGCTGTTCTCTAGGCAGGGGGAGCTGGGAACAGACTGGAGGAGAGAACATGGCCGAAAATCAGGCATCAAAGAAGAGAAATCAGAAAGAGGCTGGAAGGGAGTGTGGTGGAAGGTTCCAGAGACTTACAAGTAGGAAACTAAGACTGTTGAAGAGCAGAGTCAGTGGAAAGGGCTGTTCATCTGAATGGAAGAATCAGGAACAGACTGGAGGTAGGAATGGTGTGAAAATTCAAATACGAGGGGAGAAAAACCCGAGAGGGATGACAAGTGGTGATGGCGCAGAGTCCCGGGCACTGGTGAGCGGTGGCCATGGACAGCCTAGAAGGCGAACTGATGGAGAGACCCGGAACACGAGTGCAGCTGAGCACGCTGCAGAAATCTGGGGTGTAGGCAGCCAGAGAAAATGCCGACCTGAGGACGCTACAGCGTCTCAAGCACTGAGGCATGGAGATGAGGGTCAGGTCAGAGGAAAAGGTGCTGCCAGGGCCCAGCTCCTCAGTGACTGCTGTAGGGGTGAGGGGCCCACAGGCAGAAAGTGCAGCCCGGCACAGTCCACAGCTCTCCTTGGCTTTGGATGTTGGGCCTCGGACCAGGAACAGGCAGCCGCTGTAAATGGTGGAGATCCTGCTGCCTGTTCTGAGATGAAGTCTTGCCCCGGCTGGGATGGGAGTTTCCTGCTGGCCGGTGGGGAGGGAGAGCATCTGGCCAGATGGGGTGCAGCCCCTGCCAGCGAGTGCAGAGCAGCTGTCAGCCCAGCATCTCAGCGGGCCCCACCTGGATCCCAGAGAAGAAGGCCAGGGGACAAAAGGGTAGATCCAGCAAAGGCCTCCAGCCTGACACAGCAGCCCAGGAACCCACAGTCTCTAGGTGTGCCCTGTGCCTGCTCCTCTCTCCCATCTGCCCAAGTGCCCCATGCTGCTAGAGCCCTGGCATGCGCCCCCACTGTCTCTCCCAAGCAGCCAGTCCTCAAGAAGAGCAGACGGCTGCTCCTAGAGTCTCTCATGCGACGGAGGATCGCACACCTGAAGTGGGGCCTCCCTCGGAGGATCCTGGAGTCGTATCTGCTCTTTAGCTTCCTAGGCCCTTGCTCAGTGCCCCGGCCTGGATTATGCAGAGACCGGGAGGTCCAAAGTGAGCAAGAAGAGCATTGTAGAGCCCAGGGATCCACACCACGCCTTAAATCTTCAAAGGAGCCTCAAAGGGTTCTACTCTCCGAAATAAAAAAGTCAAAACTTCCCACACAGGCCAGGGTGCTGGAGAAGAGCAGACCGCAGAGGTCAGCACTAACAGGCATTTCCACGCCCCCTCAGAAGCCCAGGAGAGCAAGGCCACCAGGGGGCGCCAGAGAACTACAGATCCAGCAAGCGAATCCCGCGGCCAGGCTTCCAGCTCCCAGGAGCCACAGCCCTGCAGAGCCTAGGAGCTGGTGTGGCCCAGGAAGTGTGGGAGAATCTTCCAGTGGGAACAGCAGAGGCAGGACAATGATCAGGCCAGGGGTCTCCGAGATAGCAGAGAGGGATCCCAGCAGAGCAAGGACTTCACCTTCCAGGGCCGGCCGCAAGCCCTGGAAGGAGCAAAAATCTGGGCCTCTGAGGCCCTCCGACTCAAAAGTGAGCTGCCCACCTGCTGGGCAAAAGGAAGCCCTGAGGCCGCGCAGGGTGGAGGGCCTGGGCAGCAGCCTCCCTCCTGCTCCTTAGGCACCTCCAGCTTCAAAGGGAGTCTCTACTCTGCCGGAGCAAGGCTGCGCATGACCCTGCTGAGCAAGAGGTCCCGGGGCTCACAGCTGGCCAGGCCCCGGCCTTTGGCCCCTAACCTGAGCCTGAGGGGTCCAAGTCTGCTTCCCAATGTGGGTGATTCACACGCAGAGGAGGGCGCCATCGGAATCAGAGCTGCTTTGAAGCCAGACCTTCAGCCCCCAGGGCTCTGCTGGGCTGGAGCAGCTCTGCCTGGGACAGGGAGCTGCCAAGGTCAGGGGGCCTGGTGGAATCCCACAGCTGCTCCCCGAAGGTTTCATTTTATGAAGCATTTGCAATGTTTTTTCTTTCAACGTGGCATTAAAAAGTAGGGCACAGGCCCAGAGTCCTTAGAACATGTGAGTGGCCCACTCAGCCCCAGCCTCTAATAAAATTGGTTATTTGGGCCCTGCAGGGTTCAGATTTCTTGGTGTAGGTTTTCTGAATGACACCTTTTGAGGTTTGCAATACTTTATGGGTGGAATAGAAGTCTCTTCTATCCTGTTTTGGATTTGAGGAATGTGGATTGGCCCAGTGTCATCTTCTAAAGACCGCTGTTCCCCATCTGGGTCTTCATAGTAGAACCCACTGAAGTTCCTATCATGGTTCTTTTTTGGGGGACCTTTTAGTCCCGCTATGTATTTCAAGCTGGCCTTGAATTTACTATGTAGCGCAAGCTGGCCTCAAACTCCTGGCAATACTCCTGCCTCAGCCTCCTGAGGGCTAGAATAATAGGGGTGCATCACCACACCCAGCTCCAGGCTGGGCTTTAACTTGCAATCCTCCTTTCTCAGCCTCCCAAATAGCTGGGATTACAGGCATGCACTACAGAGCCTGGCTAAAAAAAATATTTTTTATTGTGGTAAAACAGAACAAAATTTACCTTCTTAACCATTTTTTAAAATGTTTATTAGTATGTGTTTGCAATATGTAATGATGACATTCCTTGTGCGGCGTACATAACACATCTTCATTTTTTTTCTACCCCCTTCCCCTCCCCGGCCTCCCTCTTGACTATTGTAAGTGTACAGTTCAGTGTCATTCATAATGTGCGGCCATCACACCATCCCCCTCCAGAATGCTTTTCATCCTGTGCAGCTGAAACTCCATACCCACTAAACGAGGACTCCTACACCCTCCTCCTGTGCCCCTGGCAGCCACCTTTTTGCTTCCCATCTCTAGCATTGTGACTACACAAAGTACCACGTACATGCAGATTCATATCGTCATTGTCTCTTTATGACCAGCTTATTTCAAGCAAACAAACGTGCTTTTAAACCTTTTTGGTGTATACCCAGAATTAGAATTGAGTGTTATATGTTTAATGTTATTTTTAGTCTTTTTGAGGAACTACCATACTGTTTTCCCCAGTGTCACTACCATTTTACATTACCACAACATAGCATAGTTTCCATTGTTTCCAAATTTTCACCCACGTTTGTTTGTTATTTTCTGTTTTTGTGTGTGTGTTTTTTTGGTATCGGGGATCGAACTCCGGACCTTTTGCTTGCAAAGCAGGCAGCCACATCACTGAGCTAAATCTCTGGCCCTATTAATTGATGGTCTTGTGATGCAAAAAAGTTAAAATTTTCCTGAAGTCCAATTTATCTATTTTTGCTTTTGTTGCTTTATCTTTTCTATTTTCAAATTCATTACAAAAGTCATCTATGCTTATTATAATAAGCATATTATAGAGTTTAGAAAATTCAGAAAAGGAAAAAAGATCATAAACATATCACCAAGTTAATGTTTTTGATATATTTTCTTCCTGGTTTATTTTTTTGTTTTTATTTTTGCAGTATTGGGATGGAACTTAGGGTCTTTACATTGTCTTTTACATCCCCAACCCTTTTTCCATTTAACTTTTTTTTTCCATTTCTTAACTTTTGAGAGAGTGTCTCTCACTAAGTCTCTAAATTGCTGGGGCTAGGGTCTAATTTGATATCCTCCTGCCTCAGCTGAGTGCTGGGAATACAGGTGTTGCCACCACACCCAGCCCTGTTTTGTTTTTTGTTTTTTGTTTTTTTTTAATGACTAAAGTCTTTACTTGTAAATGATTACTGATACACCAAATAATAAGTAACAAGTTCTTGAGTCCTACCATCTAGTGAATTTTTGTTTGTTTTATTTTGATTTGAGAAAAGGTCACACTATGTAGTCCAGGCAGGCCGGGATCTTACTATGTAGCTCAGGCTGACCTCAAACTCATGATCCTCTGCCTCAGCCTCCCAAGTGCTAGGATTACATGTGTGCACCCCCACACCCAGCTCGTCTAGTAATTTTGGTTAAGATAAACTAAGTGCAACACAAGCAAGTATACTAGTATTCGCTGTTCTAATCCTTCCTCAAAATATACCACTTTAAGGCTGGCTGCTGCATCATACAAGTTACAAATGACTTACTAATTTTTAGTAGGTAAAGCCCCTGACCTTCAAGAAGGTGTAAGGGGAAAAAAGTTATTTAATCCCTTCCTTTCTTTAAAGAACTGTTTGTTCTTTTTCTTACTAAATCAATGAGTAAAACAGTCAACACTGATATACATGTTGAGCCTAATAAGGTATAGGAAAACAGACAACATATACTCATTAAATTCTAAGAAATATGAGATAAAAAGACGAAATCTTTGGAGAAAGTACTGTTTGCCCAAAGAAGCTAGATATGCTACTCTCCAAAAACTGAAGGGAACTATTATATAACATAAATAATGCATTTTATAAGAACAGGAATCGACTTTGCTAAAGCTTCATTCATATTCCATGAAAGCATCTACAATGCTAATCCACAGAACAGGCACTTCTTTCTTCTATCCATTGATGCGGTAGTTTTCATGGATTTCTGGCCGGATGTCGCAAAGGCCAAGAGGTTATCCAGGACTTCTTCGCTGTTCTGCAGGAAGTAGGTCTGGAGGACGGCCATCTTCTGCTGGGTCTCCTCCACTCCACTGCTGCAGCTGCGGTAGGATCCAAGGGCCGCAGCTTCCTTGGCCTTGAACTTTCTCCCTCTGCAGGCGGTACTGTTCAATCTCAGCCTGAGCTGCTTCTTTGGCTTGCTTCAGCCTCGGATTCTTTCGCCTGCGGGCCTCGGACACTTTCTCTGCGGCCCACTTCTCCGCCTGCAGCAACTGCTGGATTCCCTACAACTGGCTGGACAAGGCAACTGTAGCTCACAGAGCCAACTGAGCGGCCTAAAACCGGAGGAACCACACCTCGGATCCGCTGACCATCCACCCACGATCTGCGCCTGCGCAGGGCCTCATTTTTAATCCGCTGCTGACCACAGGGTGTTTCCGTAGTACCTACCTCTATCACAGCGCTCACTCTGGCGATGCCCTCTAGGGGTCGCTACCTTCTGGTATTCATGATTTGGGTCTCTCCTTAGATGGGATTAGATCTAGTGATTTACCTCTTTTCTTTTCTTTTTTGTGACGTATTTCTGAGAAATGGGATACAGTAGAAATGATGGCATGTCATATCTGTCTTGCTTTTAGTGGTACTGGGATTAAACTCAGGACTTCGCACTGAGCTTCGTGAGAAAGGTTCTCACTAAATTGCAAAATTGTCTAGGCTAGGCTCAAACTTGTGATCCTCCTGCCTCCTGCCTCCTTTCAGATTGCTAGGGTTACAGGCAGGCACTACCACACAGGGCCCAGGATGTCACTTCTGAGAATGGTTTACAAAGACTAGCTTCCATCTTGGGGACCTCTTTGGCTCCGTGCTTGCTCCACATTCTAAACTGTCCTGTGGAAAGTCATATATGACAAAGAATTGAGGAGCCCACTGGACAACAGCCATCAAGAAAATAGCCTGGCTTGTGGTCCCAGCTACTTGGGAGGTTGAGGCAAGAGGATCACTGGAGCCCAAGAGTTTCAAGACAGCCCAGGCAATACCAAAAACTGGGTGTGTTAACAAATTCATTTTCTCACAGTTCTATCTTATTTTGCAGTACTGGGCATTGAACTCAGGACCTTTTGTCTGCAAGGCAGGTGCAGCACCACTGAGCTAAATGCTTGGCTTTTTTCACAGTTCTGGAAGTTAGAAGTCTAAGATCAAAATTTGAGCTGATTTGGTCTCCAGCAAGGGCCTCTTTTTGGCTTGCAGATTATGGCATTCTTGTATGTTTTCATATGGCCCTTCCTTGGTGTATATGTGGAGGGAGAAAAAAATGCAATAATATTGTTAGTGGAGTGCCAGGGTTGAGTCCCATGGTGATGAAGAATGAAACTGTGGATGGAGGAGACAGGGTGTGAGCAAATTTATTTTTATTTCTTTATTTTGGCTTTTTGAGACGGGTTTTGCTTGGTAGTTCAGACTGGCTTGAAGTCACTAAGTAGCCAAGGCTGGCCTCAAACTCATGGTGATCCTCCTGCCTCAGCCTCCCAAGTGCTGGGATGTGGCACCATACCTTGGTGTGTGGCATCATACCTTGCTTAGACTATATATTATTTAAATTTTTTCTTCATTAAAATGTTACTGCCATATTTAAAATGTTAAAATATTTACAGTGTTTAAAATATATTGGCTGAGCATGGTAGTGCAAACCTGTGATCTCAGCACACAGAGGGTGAGGCAGGAGTAACACCATGAGTTTGAGGCCAGTCTAGGTCACACAGTTCTAAGGTCAATCTGAGCTACATAGTGAAACCCTGTCTCTAAGAAAAAAAAAAGTTAGATTATTTCATAACGTACCATTGAATAACTACTGTTAAACTTCCTTTCTTTTTTTTTTTTTAGTACCGGGGATAAAACTCAGGTCCTTGCACTTGCGAGGCAGGCGGTGGAACCACTGAGCTAAATCCCCAGTCCTGAATAACTACTGTTTTCCAAAGTCTTCCTCACAGAGAGCATTTTTTCCATTCACAGTGCTTCTGAAGTCAGCTGGGAACATTGGTAAGCAAGGCCCTGGTCACTGACAGACTGTTGTTAATAAATTGTGTTGTAAAGTCTTTTCTTCTTCAGTATTCCTTACGCACTCACAAAGACCTAGCCCTCCGTGAAAGAATATTTTAAAGGAGTATCTCAGCTTTGAGAGAAAGGTGCCATGGAAATATAATATTAATAACCTTTAGAGAAAACTATCGGAGATTATTTATTTATTCTATACTGGGGATTGAACTCAGGACCTCAAAACACTGAGCTACATGCCCAGCCTTTTTAATTTTTTATTTTGGGACAGGCTTTTATTAAATTGCCCAGGCACAACTCCAATTTGTGATCCTTCTGACTCAGCCTCCCAAAGCGCTGACATTTGCTTCTTTTTTCCACCCGGCTTGGTACAGGTGATTGAACTCAGGACCTTGAGCTTGTGAGGCAGGCGCGGTGCCATTGAGTTAAATCCCCGGCCCTGCAAAGCACTATTACAGGTATGTGCCACCATGACCGTATTCATTTTTTTAAGAAAGTAGAAAAGCTGTTTTCTTTCTGTTCTTTTCAAGGCTGTTAATAGCTACTTTATAAATGCTTTTCAACGTCTGTGTAGCAGAGGCCAACTCCTGCAGGCTCTCGGCTCAACAGCTGCGGACTTCGTCGGGCCCACGCCCGCCACCACCAGTCCTCCGGGCCGCTGCACGCCTGAGACCATGCGAACTCAGTCCGCGCAAGCGCATTACACGCACGTGAGCGCGCGCCGGCCTCCCCTACAAATGAGCTTGCGCGCACACTGCGCGGGAAAAGGCACGGCGCTGCGGCCTGGGAGCAATGGAGGAAGCTGTGCAGCGGTCATTGGCGGCTTGCTCTGCGGGACTCGGGAGGGACGAAGACGCGGTGCTGCTCCTAGAAAGAGCCCATTACCGACATGACCCACGCTGGCTGCTGCCGGTGTCCCCACGCCTCTGCCTGGCCTGCGTGCTGGAGCTGCTCCCGGAGCCCGGGGTGTCGGTGCGGGCCCAACTACCTTACCCTGAGACCTGCGCTCTAGCGCTTTCCTCAACCCTAGGGCCGCCTCCGCCCGGCCCTGGCCTTGGGCAAAACTGGGCTACCCTACCCCCCTCACCCTCGCGGAGCCCCTTTCCAGGCTGGACCTGTGCCCGCGCCTGCGTTGCGTGGACGCCTGGGACTCCTCAGCGACTCACTTGCGACCCCCCCCACCCCCTCGCCATTTGCTCCCGTCTGCTCCGTTTCTCCAGGAATTAATTCAGCCTCAGCTCTGCTCCCGCCCATTTTACTCCCTCCTCAGCCTGTGGCCCAGGCACCCCATAGTGGGAGCTCCCCTCGTTCCCTCCAGCTCTCTGAGGTGTAACTGGGGAGAGGGATGCCTTGGTTTTGGGGGGTGAGGGTAGGGGGTTGCAGAGGTTGGAGACAACCGGAAGTGGGGTGAATGGGGAGCGCGTTCAAATGGGTAGAGCTGGCTCTGGCCTGGGATGCCTGTTCCCCCCCAGTTCCTTCCCGCCTTCGCAGGGAGTTTTTTTAGCTTTTGGGTGGCATCTAAGAAGAGTCTGGTGACCAGGAACCTTTTGAATATATAGGAAGGGAATTCATATCTTGGGGCAGGGGTAGGCAGGCAAGATCAGGGATTCTTAAAAAAGTTTTTTTTTTTTTTGTCTTGCTTTTATTTATACTTTTAGGTTTTCTTTTCTTTTCTTTTCTTTTTTTTTTTTGGTACCAGGGATTGAACTTGGGTCACTGTGCTTGCAAGGCAGGCAGCGGAACCACTGAGCTAAATCCCCAGCCCTATTTATACTTTTTAAAATGGTTCCAGACGCAAAAGAGCTTTTGTTTGGATTTATCCACCAATCCTTTACTGTTTCAGAAATAAAAACAAAACTTACAGATATTTATATGTGAAAATAATAGTGATTTTACTACATGTTAATTTATTGTAGTGAAAATATAAAACTGACAGTTTATCATTTTACTCCCCTTTAAGTGTACAGATCTATGGCATAAGTAAATTTAAAAATAAAAGTATTTTTCCCAAATAAAAGATAGTGCTGGCATGGATTGCAGGCCTGTAATCCCCAGCACTTGGGAGGCTGAAGCAGCAGGATCACTGCTAGTTGGAGACCATCCTGAACTACATAGCAAGACCCTGTCTCAACAAAGATAGGAGGAGGAGGGGCTTGTTTTACCTTTTGCAAGTCACTCGAATGTCTGGTTTTAAAGAAGTCAGCTGGATTCTCACTTTTTTTTTTCTTTTTGTACTGGGGATTGACCTCAGGACCTTGCTTGTGTGAGGCCAGTGGCGGCAGAAATACTGAACTAAATCCCCAGCCCTTCACTGGGTGTGGTGGCACACTCCGGTAATCCCACACTAGGGAGGCTGAGGCAGGAGGATCTCTGAGTTCAAGACCAGCCTGGGGCTACATAGTGAGTTTCAGTCTCAACCCTCCCCCCCCCAAAAAAAACCCAGCCCTTCACCTATTTTTAATTTTTAAATTTTATTTTTGGGGGGTTTTTTGAGACAGTCTCTCTATGTAGTTTAAACTGGCCTTGAACTCAGTACATAGCCCAGGCTTGCCTCTAACTCGTCGTGATGATCCTCCTGTCCTACCCTCTCATACGCTGGGATTACAGGTGTGCACTATCCTGCTGGGCTCTCATCTATTTCTGCAGCTAGTTTGTTGCAATGTAACATTATCTCTGAAAAACTCCACTGTACAGTTGTGAGAGAATAAGAGTGAAAAGGCCAAATATTTTAGTTTTATATAAAATATTTTGGGACTTGAGAGCCCCTGGAAAAGGTTTTGGGCATCATCAGGGGTGCCCAAACCACACACAGAACTGCTGAACTAGCTCATAATTTGTGTGATTTCACTGAGGCCAGGCATTCTGAGGCTACTGTTTCTGTACAGTAAGTCAGAGATGACTAAGACAGTGCAGTAGAGGAGAACATAAAAGATCATATTACTGTGAATTTAGAGGAATGGACATGTTTTGTAGTCAAGTGCTGTGCAAGGTAAAGGAAAATTGGAAAGTTTTTTGGTTTTTTTTTTTGGCGGAAACATTTGAATTAGGCCTAAGCAGACAGTTAAGCTTTGGTAATGAGTATGAGAGATAAGTATGACACCTAAATGGTGTTTGAAGGGAAATTGAAGGAACTGAGTTTGCAAAACCAAGTTGAGATCAGTACCTTGAAATGTTTAAATCTGAACAAGGGAGCTTGAACTTAATATGTCTGCAGAAGGGAAGTTATTGAGATATTTTTTGTAGCACATTTAGATGAATAGTTTAAGCTATTATGTAGATTGAATTGGTGAGGGAAAAACAGGAGACTCAAAGTAGCATAGATTAGCGGCAATAGGACATGCAACTTTAGGGCCAGGGATTTAGCTCAGTGATGCTGTGCCTGTCTTGTAAGCACAAGGTTCTGAGTTCAACCCCCAGTACACACACACACACAAAAAAAAAAGACATGCAACTTTACCTTTTTGTTGAATGTACTTTTCTCAACCTCAGTTCTCATCTGTTGAGATGAAGTAGGTGGTTGTACCTGTGATCAGGTCCTATTCTCAGTGTTCGCCTCTTTTTTGACCTAACTTCTCATTGCCTTGAGCACCTTTCCAAGCTGTGATTCAGTTCTTTGTGTAAGGAAGTAACTTGAATGTAAGGATTTATGCCCAAATTGAACGGAAAAATATATTTTCCGTGCCTGTTTCTGTGAGACTCGTGAGGAATCCCCAGGTGAAGTGGAAAAAGCACTGACATTAGGCAATATCTGGTTGGGGACTTAGATTTGAGTCCTTGGGGAAATGTCTGAGTCTCTCTTTCCTCATCTCCTAAGTGGTGACCGTGTATATTTTTGCTTGCTTTGCCATCTTGTTAGGTTTAAATAAGCTGGTAGACAAAGGAGTGATTTGTGAAGAGTAAGGTACTATGTAAATATAGAGTAGGAACCTCAGCTCACATATACTTCTGTATGAGCACATGAATTCCCTACTACAAATGATGGTTTTGTCCAGGCTTTCTATAGGGAACACTGCAGTTCAGATGGTCACTCTGTTTCCATCTTGTAATTATATCTTGAAATTACAATTTGGGGGAGGTTCAGGATGACTGAGATTTGGTTGTCATTGAGTTGTTCTTCATTTGTTCGAAGCTGGTCCGCAAGAAGCACGTGTTGTCCTGCTTCCGAGATGCCCTTTTGAGGCATGGCTCCCTGGTCACACAGCTGGTGGCTCAGGACCAGAGAATCTGCATCCACTTCATAAGCGTGCTTTTTGGTGAGATGAAAAAGGAAACAGTATGATTTTGCATGTATAGCATTTATATTTACTTTGGGCATCTTGGGGAGATGGTCTTAGAATGATGATTTAGGTTTTTGGTATTGTAACAGTTTATTTACAGTTTTTTTTTGTTATAATGATGGAGATAAAACCCCCTTTCTAATATATAGGAGACACTTTATGGTAACTGGTCTGACTAGATATAAAAGGTGGGTAAATGGTGTAAAGATGGATGTGGAAAATGCATGATCCTTTAAAGAGTCTGATCTAGATTTTGTACAGGCTCATAAAGCCTGGAATGGAGTCTGCTGACCTCTGTGTGACCATGATCAAGTTATAGTATTAACTTTCTCCTGTTCCTTAGCTTCTTCATGTCTAAAGTGAGACGGATTGAATTTTCCTAGAGGTCTCTTCTGATTATGTGATTAGTGTCCAACAGAATGAGGATGAGCACTTTCTGGGAGGAGGGCAGCTCACTCATGTTGGGCGCCTCTCTATGTCAGAAGCTTTTCAGATTTTTTTTTCATTGCCAAGACAGTTCTTAAGGTAGAAGGATGATCCCTGAGGCTCAGGTCGTAGCAGACAAATGGCAGAGCTGGACTTTTACCCCAGATCTGTCACAGGCTCCAGAGTACACAGTTTCTCTGTTGTGGCACATTGCCAATTCTCATCTTTTTAAAGCCAGAACAGGCCATCGAAAATCTAGGTGTTTGGTACCAAGAACAGAATTTAGCTGGGATGTTATTTTAAGCTGTTAGTTTTAGAATTCACAGTTTGCCTTTTTAGATTTGTTTCTCTTAAAGGGAACTGTTAACCACCATTTTCTGTCCTCCCTTTTCAAGGACTGTTATGCAGCGTGAAAGATGGGAGTGTAACGGACCTCTGTATTGAAGGTAAGGTAAAACCACGTGCACCCAGTATTCTAAGATGAGAGTATTAGCTTGAACTGCAGTCTGGGTACTTGAGATTTTGGTGAAGTTGCTCATTTAGAAACAGAGAACTCAAGTGGCTATTACGCCTTAATAAGACACGTACAAAACTAGAGATTTGTGTGTATTTGTTCTTTGCGGAACTGAGGATCTAACTCAGGGCTTTGCACATGAGAAGCAAGTACTCTTCCTTTCAGTGGCATCCCCAGCTCAATGTTTTTTATTACATTTCATGGCTTGTTTAAAGTTGTCTGCACACAGGTAGCGATTAAAGCTGTGGAAGTACTTGGGTTTACCTGTAAAAGCTGTAGAGAAAAAGCAGAGAGAATGAAGCCTACATCACTTGGGATCCAGAGGCCGTACCAGTGGCAGTATTTGAACAGAAAAAGAAAATATGAAAGAATTATTAAATAGGTATCTGAAGAGACAAAAAGAGAAGAACCAAGTTTTCATGGAGATAGCAATTACAGAAAGCAGCTTCCATTCCTGGGGCTGGAGAAACAAAAGGAAGAGGTTGGAATTGTTAAAAGCCCAAGTTTGTTTATTTTTTTTTTTTTTTTTTTTTTTTATTTTTTTTTTTTTTTTTTTTTTTTTTTTTTTTTTTTTAGACAGGATTTCACTATGTAGCTGATACTGACCTGGAACTCACTGTGTAGCCCAGGCTGGTCTCGAACTCACAGTGATCCTCCTTTCTCAGCCTCTCGAGTGCTGGGATTACAGGAGTGTGCCGCCACGCTTGGCTAAAAGCCCAAGTTTGTAGGAGGAATCCCCTCTATGAAACTCAGATCTCTGAGGAGGAGATGCTGCTTGGAGGCTGCTGCGCCTCTGGGCTTGGAAGAGGAGTCCCGTGGGCCTGGGATCCAGACATCTGAGGAGGGGCACTGGCTAGGTGATACTGATGTTTCTGAGAAAGAGGGTTACAATAAAGGTGGTTCTGGAAAAACTGCAAACCCAATTCAGCTGCTGTTATGGAAAGGCACTGCTACTGCCAGGTAAAGATGTGTTACAGTAACATTCATAGGGATAGGAAGAAGACAGTAAGCAAACAGGAAATCTGGAGGAACCACAGAGGATGGAGCAAGTCCTACAGCCTTGCTATCTCTTTCTAGTGCCTTTTATTGCCAGAGCTTAATAGAGACCAGCTGGTAGAACAAATGTGGCTTGCATAGTATTAGTGTCAGAATCCCAAAGCACAGTGTAGAGGATGGGTTGGAGCTGAAAGACAACAGCATGATAATTCACTGTTCATCCCATTGGCTAGCTGGTATCCGTATCCCCTTCTGCACATATTTGAACTCCCCTAGAACAAAAAATGAGGTACCTAATGAGGCACTACTTTCCTTTATACATGCTACCAACAAAGCACTGTTCAATAAATTATATTCATTTCTGGAAAACACTCATAACATAGATCTCCGGAGTAGGATAATTAACTTTCAAATTCAGTCACAGTCCCATCTGAATGTTCTGTTACCTGAAAGAACCTTTTTCTTTTTGGTACTGGGGATCAAACTCCGGTCTTTGCGCTTGCAAGGCAGGTGGTGGAACCACTGAGCTAAATGCCCAGCCCACGTGAAAGAATCTTAGTCAACCTCCAACAAAATTTATAAAATAATGAGAAGGAAATGAAGACAAAGAACAATACACACGCATACAGAGCTGTTATAATCTTCATTTATATAAAAGTTACTAGCTGGGCATGGTGGCGCATGCCTGTAATCCCAGCACTCGGGAGGCTGAGGCAGGAGGATGGCTGTGAGTTCAAGTCCAGCCTGGACTACATAGTGAGTTCCAGGTCACTCTCAACTACATAGTGAGTCCCTGTCTCCAAAAAAAAAAAAAAAAGTTACTATTTATAAATTCCTTCCTTTTCTGCCACTTCCTCTTCTTTTTTCTTTTTTTTGTCTTTCAACAGGATCTTGCTGTAATAGCCTAGGCTGGCCTTGAACTTATGGTCCTCCTGCCTCAGCCTCCTGAGGGCTGAGATTACAGGTGTACCATACCCAGTTTTTAGTTTCTAAATGAATGATACCATTCTATCTATCCTTTGCCTTCAAGCTGTATCTTTTTTTTTTTGTTGTTGTTACCAGGGATTGAACTCAGGCCCTTGTGTTTGCAGGGCAAGCAGCGAAACCACTAAGCTAAATCCCCGGCCCCTCACACAGTATCTTAATTGGTCAAGGTTTTTACCTTGCTGGGTACCCCAAAACTATTCCTAAAAGTTTTCAATCTTTAGTGTCTCTGCTTTTTGTGGTTGCTAAAGTTTCCATTAAGTTTTACTATTGGATATAGAAGTAATAACAGGCAACTTAGATCGTCCTTGGTTGCAGATGTAGTCCTCTCTGCCCTTTTTAGGTAGCAACAAAATTTCCCTGTAAATATGAGATCACTCCTGGTAGTAGAATAATCCCTGCTTTCCTCTATTGATTCAGTGTTAGGGCTTGAGAAGGCAAACCCATGTTAAAAAATACATGTCTTTTTCCAGCGAGGACAAATCTGTGCCCCTCCATAATGGAATGGGCAGTGTATAATTCATCTGACTTGCTCATCCTCTCAGGGAATGGTGTCATACTGGGGCTCAGTGTATGTTTCTGCTGTTGGCAGGATAGGCAGGAGCAGTACTCTATTCAGCCTTGGTGAGAGGAAGTCTGTAATGTTGAGCTCATGCTTAGCCTCCAACTCTGTCACTCAGCCACTTTGTACATGGATCCATTGGGTGAGAGGGGGGTGGCTGTCAAAAGATGAAGACTGATATCTACAGCGTGTCATTTAGTTCACCTGATTGTTCAGAACTCCTTTATAGTAGATGTTACTTAGGAAGCATTCGCGTGGGACACAGATATTGTTGTACTTTGTGCCTGTTCAGAGAGATCCTTTTTCTTTCTAAGGATTCATTGTCACTGATCTAGTTCTGTTTTTCTCACATTCAGGACAAACCAGCCAGTTAGCAGCTATTCATTAATCAGTGTGATCTGTGAATATTTCTGACCAGTGCATATTTCTCTCAGTTCAGGCAAAAATATGTGAACAAACATATTATAGCACTTGAAGTTCTGACCACTGGGGGATTTCGCTTCATCATTTTCCTGCAGGGCCTCTGAGTGGAACTGTAATCCTGCAGCCATCCACTTCTGGTTGATGCCTACATAGCTTGAATCATCATCAGACCACGATGAGCACTTCACTGAGGTGGCAGACATTAGAGGGAGACGGCAAGGGTGGAAGGAGAAGGATTTGCTGCTTCCTTAAGGTTCCTGTTTGCTTGCTGGCTGCTTTCTGTTTCTCGGTGTCTTGTCTTACAGTGCTGCTTTACCTGGCAGCTCTTTCCCACAGGAGCTGCAGGATGTAGTTTGCAACTTTTCCAAACTTGCAGAGCCAATGTCATTTCCACTTCTCAAAGACACTAGCAGAAACACCACAAATGAATGTGTAGAAGGGTAGATTTGGGGCTGAGAGATAATATCTTAAAACTTGGCAAAAGAATTTACTCATATTTTTTCCTAGTATGTAAAGGAGCACTCCAAAAAAGGAAAGAAGTAGAGAGAATACAAAGTAGCTTTCAACCTTGCTTCACGATAGACTTAAGAAGTTTAGAAGTGTACTTAAATTTTATATTTAGAACACTATTTTGAATATAAAAATATATATGAGATATATGTATTTAAGCATAAAACATTTATATTTAAGTATATGCATATATATATATTTTTAAAATTTTTTTCTGGTCCTGGAAATCAAACTTAGGACCTTGTGCTTCTCGGTAGGTACGGTGTTAAATCCGGTAGCCACTTCTCGGTAGCCACTGAGTTAAATCCCTAGCTCTGTATTTTAAAACAAAGATTCTGATTTAATTGTTCTGGGGTGGGACTTGGACATTAATATTTTGTTAAAGCTTCCAACATGATTCTTTTGTGTAGCCTGAGTAGAGAACTACTAATATAAAACAATGAAGAAGCCAGAAATCCTTTTGTTTGGATTCGGGCACGTAGTTTATTGGGAAAGAAAAAAATACCAGTTATCACAGTGAACCACCGTGAAAGGTGAGTTCTGGGTCAGAGAGTGTCTTCTGGCCAGTAATGCTGCTGTACATCCTCAGTCCTCGTCCAGCTTACCATGCAGCTGAAGCTGGAGCAGATCATCCATTGCCTGCTGGATGAGTGTCACAAACAGGTCAGTGTGTGTGCGTGGGTGTGTGTGTCCAGTACTGAGGATCGAACCTAGGGCTTTAGCACTGAGTCCCCAGCCCTTCTTTTATTTTTTATTTTGAGACATTGTTTTGCTGAGTCGCTAAGTTGCCCAGGCTTGGCTTGAATTTGTGATCCGCCGCCCAGGGTGTTGAGATTATAGGCATGTACCACCATGCTCAGATTACGTGTGGGTTCTTGAGGCCCCTCACAATCCTTAGATTCTGTTGGAGCTGATCCAGTTCTTCTCTGAATAAATGGGAACTGGAAGTCCAGAGGCTCAAAGGGACTTGCCTGAGGTTGTCAAGTTGGTGGCAGACCAAGAGCTAGGGTCTGGGGCTTCTGATCCTATGCCATTATTCTTCTCAGCTTCCTTCCTTCCTTTTTCAGTCTTCCAAATGCAACTTCCACGTGGTAAAGCCCCATCTTTCAGGCTTAATCATCCCATGGCCCACTGGTATCATACTAAATACAATATAGATTTCTTTGTTGAACTTGTCAAGAAAGTATATTCACTATGTTTCAGTTTTGTTTGTTTGTTTGGTTTTTTGAGACAGGGTCTCACTATGTAGTTGAGACTGACGAACTCACTATGTAGCCCAGGCTGGTCTCGAACTCACAGGGATCCTCCTGCCTCAGCCTCCCAAGTGCTGGGATTATGGGATTACAGGTGTGCGCCACCATGCCCAGATAAAAATAAGGTTTTGAATAGTATAAATTACTTTGTACTAAAGGTATTTGTTTTAATTAACATCTAAGATAAACATAAAATGGATATTTCAATTCACTTTAATATAGTAGAAATTATATCAGTTACACAGTAGCTTTCATTTAGGATTGAGAAATATATAATATTTATTTTGCAAAAGAAAGACAAATGTTAATCAGGAACAATATTTAGCATGAGTTTGTATGATTCTCTGATGTGGCATGTACTTTTTTTTTTGGTACTGGGGATCGAATTTGGGCCCTTGCACTTAGGAGGCAGGTGGCAGAACCACTGAGCCAAATCCCTGGCCAGCATGTACTTTTATTTTTGCTTTTTACCCTCTGTTTTTCTTTGTTTGGCCCAAGTTCTCTCTGCAGAGCTGGTTTTTCCCATACCTATTTACCCTGCATTTTTCAAATAAACTTTTTGGCACTGTTAAAAAAAAAAGCAATATTTAATCATAAACTATATGTAAATTATATCATTGTAATTATTTTGCATGTGATTACTATATCTGATTGAATTTATAATTAAATATATCAGTTGTTGTTTTTAGCTTTCTGAGATAGGGTCGTTTTATTTATTTATTTATTTATTTATTTATTTATTGGTACCAGGGATTGAACTCAGGTCCTTGTGCTTTCAAGGCAGGTGGTAGAATCACTGAGCTAAATCCCTAGCCCTGAGACAGGGTTTTGCTTTGTAGTTCAGGCTGGCACTGAAACACTGTGTAGCCCAGGCTGACCTTGAACTCATGGCAGTCCTCCTGCCTCAGCCTCCCAAGTGCTGGGATTACAAGCATGTGCCACCACACCTGGCAACTATTTAACATTTATTGAGCATTTTCTCTATGTTAGGCACTGGTAGGTACTTTACATGTAATATTTGATCCAGTCCTGCCAACACTGCTGTGAGAATGGTGCTATTAAATTACTTTCCACGAGAAGAGTTAGGAATCTTGCCCAAAGTGGTGCAGCTAGTCAGTAGAAAAGGTGAAATATATACTTTGCCTCTCCATGTAAAACATCAAGCATAGTGTCTTCTGCATAGAGTGTTCGATAATAGTAGCTGTGACAATAATAATGATAATAAATTGTTTTTACACTGAGTCAATGTTCTGTCTTTATGATGTTCCCTATAGTCTCCCTTGTTTCTGCTTCTATATGCAATTTTAATTCAGTTTAATAAGCTTGTACTGAGCTATATAGTGACCACTCTGAAAAGAATTTGACTCAGTCTCTATCTCCTGGGAGTCCCACTTGAATGAGGGAGATGGATGCTTAGTTTAAGAAGCTGACTGTGTTGAAACATGTGCATAACGCAGGTGTTAGTAAGGTAGGGCGAGACTGGTTTTGGTGGGAAAGCTGTGCTGATAATAACTGACACAGTAGTGTGTGTTCACTTTCTGTAGCTCTGTAACATCCCCTCCATGCAAGACGGCCTGGCCACCCTGACCCTTCTTGGCAAGTTGGTGGATGCCATCCCTGTTCTGGCTGACGAGCTTGTGAAGGAGCATGGTGAGTGACTGGTGTGGGACAGCCTGCTTTGGGTACACTGCCATCTGGGTGGCCCATTCACTGACTGGGAAATCATTACTTCCCTAGCATTCATTTTCCCCTTATACACAATATGCTTCTTGTTGGTCCATTTGAAAATATCAATTTTTTTTGTTTTGTTTTGTTTTGGTTTTTTTTGGTAACAGGGATCAAACTCAGGACCTTATACTTGTGAGGCAAGTGTGCTGCCACTGAGCTAAATCCCCAGCCCTGTAAGTTTTTTTTTTTTTTTTTACTGTGACCTTGCGATGTTTCTATTCATTCTTTTAACACAAAGTAAGTGCTTACTATGACCTTCCTTTTGCATGGAAGAATTAATTCTGAAGCATATAAGTACTTTTTTTTTCTATCAGTAAGATGCAAATAAATATCTTTTTTTTTTTTTTTTTTTTTTTGGTACCGGGGATTGAACTCGGGTCCTTGCACTTGCAAGGCAGGCCACCGAACCGCTGAGCTAAATCCCCTGCCCCCCCCCTTTTTAATAAATATCTTTTTTTATCCAAGAATAAATCATTTAACTTCTCAAATCTTTAACTTTCTCTTGGTAAGCCCTTAGAAGAACTGTAGGGGTTGTAAGGAATCACCACTATGACTTCATGGGGTAATTTTGGAGTTTGATGTGGCATTTGACATTGTGATTGTTCTCTCTGCTCCTTGGTTGTTTTCTGGACAGGCAACTTGATAGAGCATCTGATGAGAGGCATGGTGTACCCCAGTGAAGGGGTGCAAGCTTCTGTCTGTTACCTCTATGGAAAGCTCTATGCCTCCCCAGTGGCAGCTGAGCTGCTTTCAGGCCATTTCCGGGAGAAGCTTTGCCCTCTCTTCCTTTCCACCCTGGACAGTGCCCAGACAAAGGAGCTGCAGATCAACTGCCTCGGTAAGACTTGGGGTTGAAAAACACAGAAAACTTTGGAGGTGTTACTTGAGGACTCTAGTGCTGGCTGCTCTATTGGTGGGACCTCTCTGGAAAGGACAGAAGCCACCAGTTTGGAGATAAGGTATACAGACTGTGAAAGATGCTTAGAGTCAAAGTGGCATTTTAAGAATGTTTCATTGGGGAGGAAAAGAGGAAAAAAAGCGAGACAGCAGTTTTTCTGCCTTGGATCTTCACTGCCTGCCCCTCTGCACCCTGTAGTTGCTGCCCGGTTAGTCTTTACACTATATAGCTTATATCTGCTGTGTAGTCACTTTCCCCATTAGAAAATATTCCATGGCCTCCAGGGTAAAGTCTAGGTTTTTCTACTTAAAATTATTTAAAGCTCTTTAGGAGCCTTGGTATACTACATTTCCAGCCTTTTTTTGTCCTGCTACTTTCTTACATAAATACACAAGCTCTATTAAATGCTTCTGAGCAGGGAGCTTTCATATTTTATTTTGTTTTTTGGTGTTGGGGCTTGAGCCCAGGGCTTTGTTCATGCTAAGCATGTACTCCACACTGAGCTACACCCCCAACTCCAGTTTTTATATTTTAGACAGAGCAGATGGGCACTGTGATTGTTGTCTGAGAGAAGCATAGTGATGGGTGATAACAGCTTTTCATAATTCGGGTCAACAACTGTATTATGATCAATCAAACCATAAGCTCTATAGCGAGTGTTTATTCTGGACCAGATTCTGCAGTGGGCTCTGGTGTCACAAAGATGATGAGACCCAATCTCTACCCTGGGCGAGTTCACAGGCCAGCTTGAAAGACAGTCGTAAACAGTGTGGCAAGTGGTGTCACAGAAGCGCAGCAGGTGTAAAGCATCCCGAATATGTGGTATTTTGAAATAGGGCAGTATTGGAGTTGGAACTTATTAGAGCTAAATGTGGCAATAAGGGACCTAAACTGAGGACCTGGAAAGTCTCCAATCTTTCCTGGGCATAGCATAGGGAAATCTTAGCTGGTGATACTGGGAATGCCCCTTTTTAAATACCATCTCCTTTCTGGAGGGTTTCCTTCCTCCTCTTTCCCCCCAGCCAGCTGTGCAGTCACATCCTTTGAGCAAGTACTATGAGTCTTATATTGTTATATATTTTCATGATCATTTAGCCTTTTTTTTTTTTCCTGGTTTTTTGAAACAGGGTCTCACTATGTAGCTGAGACTGACCTAGAACTCAGTACATGGCCCAGGCTGGTCTCGAATTCAAAGTGATTCTCCTGCCTCAGCGTGGGAGTGCTGGGATTACCACCGCGCCCAGTCCATGTTCATTTAGTTTTAAAATACAGGATTGTAAGATCTTTGTGATCTAATCTTTATTGACCTCTTCTGCCTCATCTCTTATCTCCCCTTTTGTCCCACTCTATATGTAAAATTTGGCCTTTCCAAACCAAATACCTCTCTGGACTCCAGAACACACCAGACTCTCCTGCCTTTATGTACTCTTTTCTCAGCCTGGAAATGGCTTGCTCAACTATTCATCATTCAAGATTTGTTCAGATTGCTTTGCCTTTCAGAATTCTTCCCTGAGGCCTCAGATTGGATTAGATCTTTTCCCTGATTTCCCACAGCTCTCTGGGCTTTCTTTTTCACATTATTTATCATTCATTCATTCGTGTATTCATTTATGCATTGATTCAGTCATTCTGCAGTACCTGAGATTGAACTGAGTGCCTCTTACATGCTAGGAAGTGCTGTACCATTGAGCTACATTCCCATCCCAGCTCTTTTTTTTTTTTGGTACTAGGGAGAACTTGGGTTAGGAAGTGCTGTACCATTGAGCTACATTCCCATCCCAGCTCTTTTTTTTTTTTTGGTACTAGGGATTGAACTTGGGTCCTTGTGCTTGCGAGGCAGGTGATAGAGCCACTGAGCTAAATCTTTGGCCCAATAATATACTTTTTTGGAGTGTGGAGTAGCAAGTATCGAACTGGGGTCGTTGCTCTTGTGAGGCAGGCGGCAGAACCACTGAGCTAAATCCTGGCCCTGATTCCCAGCCCTCTTTTTCACAGTATTTAGTATCAGTATTTAATATTCTGACGTGCAATATTTGTTTTCCTCTTGGTTAAATTATATAGAATGCTGTGCTGGGCCTGGTGTTGCACACCTGTAATCCCAGCACTTGAGAGGCTGAGTCAAGAGGATCACTGAGAGTTCAAGGCCAGCCTTGGTTACATAATGAGCATAGTGAGTTCAAGGCCAACCAGAACTACATAGCAAGACCTTGTCTCAAAACAAACAAAGGATACTTTAGTGTCTTTGTATGACTTCCAGAATCCCTGACATTGCTGATATGGTCTTTCATAGTATAATTATTTCTCAAACGTCATTTCTGGACCTCTCTACTTTTTAATCAATTACTTTGGCTTTCTTTAGTGTCTGGACTGCTGTTCCTTCTACCTGGAATGCTTCTCCTCCTCCTTTCAGCTTTAACTTGCTGGTGAAACATTTTACTGATCTCCACACTAGGTTATAGAGTCTCCTATGTACACTCTCATGTGTCTGGCTATTCCTCATCTATGTGATTCACCAAAATTTTAAGCAGTCATTTGTGTGACCTTTTTTTTGCCTCTTTTTGAGACGGTGTCTTGCTATAATTTCCAGGCTGGCCTTGAAATTCCTGGGCTGAAGTGATCCTCCTGCTAGCTTCCCAAGTGGCTGGGAATATAGGCACGTGCCACAGCATTGGCTTTGTGTGACTTATTTTTATGTCTGTTTCCCCTGTGGGAGTCTGTGGTCCGTTTTTCAGTCAAAAATTTTTGTGTGTGAGGAGCCACACCAGGTGACAAATGATGTGAAACTGCCGTTATCCCTGTCCTCATGAAACTTAGAGTTAGTGGGGTGGTAGGGGCTTTGCTTACTTTACTATTGGATTCCCTAGCCCAGGGATGGTGAACGTTTTAGAGCTTTCAGTGATATAAACAGTCCACCGTGGCACATGTGCCTTAGGTTTGCCACCACTGGCCTAGACTCAGGCCTAGGACTTAGGAGATTTTCATCAGATCCTTTGGGAGAGAGTTGGTTTAGAAAGAATGAACTGGTACTTAAGGGTTCCCACCATTCTTTTATCTACAGAGACCCAAAGAAGTTTCTCAGGAGGTGGATGAGGTGCTATCTTGGGAGGACTCTCCCGTCTATGCTCCTCCCACCTCACTCCCAACCTGTTGCTTCCTAGGTTTGCTGAGACAGCTGCTGAAGTATGATCTCTTTGTGTCTATGATCATGAACAAGTCCATGCTGCCAGGAAATTCTGAGAGTGTCGAGGGGCCATCAGGAGAGACCTCACTTCCTTTGGTGCTCAAAAAGGTAGTTTGTCTTGTGATTTTTTTTTTTTTTCATTATAAGGGATTGAACTCAGGGTCTTTGTACTGAGCTATATCTCTTGTCTTGTGATTCTTGGTCCCCAGGTTCAGTAACAAGAGAACGCAAGTACTTCCTGGGCCTTGTTCTTATCTGTAGGAGACCAAATATTCATATTCTCAGAGTTGTTTTTGAGCCTAACATAACCACCTCCATATTTACATCTGAGTCACCTCACTGGCACAGATGTGCCAATGACTGTACTAATGGCGTTGCTCATTTAATGACCTAATCTGTTACATAACAACTGTATCTCATCATAACTGTTACTGTACAATATGTTTCTCCTTTATCATTTTATGATTAGCCACTTCCTCTTACAAATTTGTGGTTTTTGCCTTTATATACTGCTTGTGTCTGCAAATAAACGAGACCTTGACAACTCTTTGCTTGGTCTCCTTCTCTCTGCGCCTCTCTTGTCCCATTTCCAGGTATCTCCCCTTCTCGAGCTCTACTAATTACAAGCCCTGCTGGCCGGGGCACTTATCTGCCACTCTTTGCATCTCAGGTTTCCGAAAGTGTTATCTTACTAGTCAAAATAATATGCTATAAGGCCAGCCAGGGTGGCACATGCTTGTAACCCCAGCCCTGGGAAGGGCTGAGACAAGAGGATCACTGTGAGTTCAAATCCAGCCTGAACTACATAGTGAGAACCTGTCTCAAAACAAAACAAAACACCCAGCTCTGAAATTGGAGAGTATTTTACTATCAATGGTGTGTCATAATTTTTTGGGGAGGTGGTTTTCAGACAGGGACTTGTTATGTATTTCAGGCTGGCCTTGAACTCACTATTTAGCCCACACTGGCCTCGAACTCACTGCGATCCTCCTGCTTCAACCTCCCAAGTGCTGGGATCACAGGTGTGCACCACCACACCTGGTGGTTTGTTGTAATTTAACTGGTACATAAAATAATACTTGGTCTTACATCAGTAGTGTCTCAGTGTAAAATACAGTAGGTTATTTTGTTTAGAAAAGAGAACAAAATAAAAATATCTAAACTTTACAAACAAATAGAAAGACTTTCTCGACTTGCAAATCTGATGTGGTTGAGATAGTTTAACTCTGCAGTCATCAGATGGTTCTCTCCCGGGCATGAATATGACTTGGTCTTTTTCCTTTGATGCTCTAAAACCAAGCACGCTCTTCCTTTATGTCCTATTGGGCATTTACCCACAAACTATCAGTTTCTATGATACTTAAAATCTGTGGTTGCTGTTAATCTTTTTTTGATTTCTAAAAGTGTTATGGGCTCTTCTAATGGCTGTGAAGTCCAGTAGGGGTTTGGGTGTTATTCAGAGTGCAGTGAAAGTTCATTGAGATGTTTTGAATAGAGGAGTAATCTGTTTTATCTCTTCTTTTCTCTCTTTTTTTTTAATACTGGGGGTTGAACCCAGGGCCTTCACACTGACCTGTATCCCCACATCCCCTTTTTTATTTTTTATTTTGAGGCAAGATCTCACTGAGTCACTAAGTTGCCCAAAGGCTGGGCTAGAACTTGTGATCTTTCTGCCTCAGCCTCCTGGAGTGCTGGGATTGTAAGCATGCACCACCATGCCTGGACTGATCTAAAATTTTAATGGGCAAAAATAAAATTTTAACGTGGGAGTCATCTCAGTTGTGGGAAGACTCCTAGATATGGATTTGGCTGACCTAGATTTCTGCCATAGCTTTGTCATTTTTTAGCTATGTGATATAGAGTGATTTAACCTTGAGAAGGGTCCCCAAGACCACTCTCAGGCTTGATAATTCTTGGGGAGGACTCACAGGATTCAGCATATAGTCATTCTCATTTCATAACAATGAAAGGCTACAAAGCAGAATTGGAGAAGAGCAGAGGCACATGAGTGAAGTCTAGGGGAAATCAGGCCAAAGTTTCCAGAGCCTTTTTCTTTTGGGTCACACAGGTTGCCTGTAATTCCTGCAGCAAGGCGTTGTGACAACATGTGTGAAATGTGGCCTACCTGGGATGCTCATTAGAGTTTCGATGCCCAGGGTTTTTATTGGGGGCTGGCTGGTCATGAAGGCACCCTCTGTGTAGCACATCCTCAAGTTCTAGACTCCCAGAAGGAAAGCAGGTGTAGCACACAGTCTACATTGAACAAATAGTCATGGCACACTCATCACTTCTGGCCGGGCATGGTAGGAACCCTCCTGAAATCTAAGCTCCTAAACCTACTGAAGGCTCCATGTTGCACAAGCCTTTCTAAGGAAAAAAGACTCAGGCTTGCTGTGTTAACTCTTTTTTTATACATTCAGTAAAGTGAAAATTATAATGGAACCTTCCTACATATTGACACAGGATTGTTGAAAATAGCAAGCCCAGATGGGAATTGTGAAAGTGTTTTTGACATACAAGGGCCTGAGTACTGTTCTGTGGTAGTTTTGGTGTTTTTTGAGTGTCGTCGGTCAATTTTACATTATATTCTTTCATTCCATTTCTCACCTGTACTGTTCACAGATACTCCTTTGCATGATCTGTAACTCTTCCCCTGTGCTGTCCTGTCTCGTGCTGCGTAGGGAGGAATCAGAGTTGAATTAGGTTCGGGCCAGGTCCTTGAGTCCTGTAAGTGATGTGACTGAGTTGCTTTCTGCTGCTGTTTTTCCAGTTTCTTCTCTCTAGAGACGAGTTCCTGCAGGTGGCCAGTACCCACTGTATAACTTCAGTGCTGGTCCACTCCCCAGTGAAGCATGCTGCGGCCTTCATCCATGCTGATGTCCCAGGTAGGAGGCGGTCTCCTGACCTTCCCTTCTGAGGATCCCAGAGTTCTGCCTGGATTCTTGAGAGGTCACTGCAGTAGCAGCAGTGCTGTCTGGGAGACTTTGATAACTCACCCTGAAGGGAAGGGATGGGGGCAGACAAGGCCATGATGTGAAGTGGGCTTTATAGTATCCACATCCTCTGGCATCAGACGTCTTGACTGACTTTGAGCAATTTTTTACCGATCTTTGTCATTTTTTTTTTTTAACCTTCCAGGAGCAAAATCCTAGTGTGAGGTAGGGGTCTGGAGACTAGGAAGGCGAAAGAAACTAATGTTTCCCCAAGGCCTCTTAGGAGCCAGGAAACATACCCTGAGGTACTTGTGTTACCACATTTAGGTCCTCATCTTTGTTGGTTTTGTTTTTTGGGGTGCTGGGGATCAAACTCAGGATCTTGTGTTCTCTTCGGGAACACATATGCTAATAACCTAGGACCTTGCGTGTGATAAACATGTTACCTCACTGATCTTTATCTCTATCCCGTCTTTGTTATTTTATCAATATGGAAATTGATTTTTTAAAAGAAAAGACACAAATTATTATGTACATGGAAGCAGTGAATTACCTACCAGCCTAATATGATTATGTACCGACTTTTCTATGGGAACTATGGGCATATGGAGTTTTGAAGGGGGAAAAAAAAAACTTTCAAATACATAAGGCTAGTTATTAGCAGAGATCAGATATATAATCGGGTCTCTCCAACTCTGAAAACTTTTTTTCTGCATCATTCTGCTGCCCATCCTAAGAATTAGAAGACCTAAGTTCCAGACCTATTTCTGCCAGTAAACTGCCTCTTTGGGCATTAGTTTCTTCATCTGCTAAAAAGAATTTAGACCAGACACTGAGAACATTTCCCAGATTTATCTGTGAATTAATGACCATGTCTTGTGCCGAGGCCGTATGAACAGAAGTGTCAGGAGTAACATGCTGAATAAACCTAAGTCCCTTTTACATCAATTAAAGGATTGTGATCTCAGAGCTATCATTGTTTTCTCTCCCTTTTGCCTGCCAGAGTTCATCTTTGAGCACCTTTCCTCTGCCAATGAAGTGCTTGTCTGGTCCAGCTACAGCTGCTTGATACTCCTGGTGGAAGAGCCACTCTTCTTTTCCAAGTGCCACACAGTGTATGGTTGGTAGTGTGGCTCCTGCACTGGCTCTGAGTCTGTGGAGAAGTTTGAAGTTGGGTAGCAGTCACAGTGATGAGGACTGGCCTCCACTTCGGAGGGGAGGGCTGGGTCTGGACAGTCCCATTAGTCAAGACTCATTACCAGGCTGTTGTTCTCTTCATGGTAGCCCACCCTATGCCGAAGGGTGTATTAGTTTTTATTTCTTTCTCCCTTTTTCCTACTTTTATTCAGCCCAAACTCACTCTGCAGAGCCTGTTTGTTCCTATGTTTCATAAATGTGAAACTTTGACATCACTAAAAAAAACAAAACAAAACAAAACAAAAAACTCATTAGCAGATTCCATATGTAAGCACTGATATCCAAATGGCTCTGCTGTCACTGATTAGCAGAAATATGTGTATTTAGACTCTTCAGGGAGGAATGGGCATTCCTATTATCTGATTAATGAATTCCTATTGCATATTAAGGACAACTCTAACCAGTGCTGTATGGCCTTGGCTTTAGTCTTACCAGCCCCCAGTAGCTATACATATATTTAGTTACTCCCTAAATTTTGCTAATTTGTCCTTTCAAAGTTTCTTGAAGATGGGCATACTGACACATACTTTTGACCCCAGCACTCTGGGAGGCTGAGGCAGGAAGATTACAAGATTGAGCCTGGGTTGGGCAACTTAGCAAGATTTTCTCTCAAAAAAAAAAAAAAATGCTGGGGATGTAGCTCAGAGTGAAGGCCTTGGATTCAATCACCAGTGTCTGGTCTCTCATGTGTCATCCTGAGATAGGGATCGAGGCGGTGGTGAGGAGCCTTCAGGGATGCCTAAAGATGACCAACACAGAGCTGCACAAGCAGGGCCTGCTGCTCTTTGCTGAGATCTTGACCCGGTAAGCAAAGTGACAGATTATCAGTCCTGCTGGTACCAGACTGGAGGAGAAAAAGAGAGCTTTTATTCCTCATGATAGGAGTTCACCCACTTGCCTCTCATCTACCATTACCCAGGCAGCCGGAGGAGATCCGGCTGTTCACAAGCTCAGCCATGTGTGGAGATGCTGCCCGTGCCCTCCAGGAGGCAGTGAGCAGCCCTGTGCTGGAGGTGGCCGCTGAAGCAGTGAAGGCTACTTCCGCTTTTCTGAGGTGAGAGACCCTGAACTTTCTTCCCTGCGTGTACCTGAGTGCCTGTCAAGGCCAGACAGTGTCAGGGACACAGTTTCTTGAAGTATTTTTTTCTACTGTATTTACTCTGTTCTCTTTTTGTAAATTAAAAAAAAAATGTATTATTGCTTATTAGTTATACAGACTAGCACCTTTCATTTCAGCATACTCACACTCTATTCTCTCTGGAACTGCCATCTATGTGTTGGGAATCCTAGATTAGCCATCTAATTTTGTTTTCTGACCATTTTTTCATCTTTTTGTCACTATGTACTAACTTCTGGGAGATTTTCTTGAGTTTATGCTTCAACCTTTCTGTTGAATGTTTTATAGCTGCTTTCATATTTTTTATGGATATAAATTTTTTTTTCTCTGAGGAGAGTTTTACTAACATGTTCACTTTTCTTTATAGTTTCTTTTAAGTTGATTCTATTTTTGTCTCTTTCATTTGGGGAGCTTTTCTCAGATGTCTGATGATCTTTGTCTTTTCATACTTAAAGATGAGATACTACAAAGCTCATGGGAAGTTGTTTTATGATGATTGTCAGCTGTTGGCTTTACTGAGGAAGAGCTAGCTGGACCCTTTCCTTGGGTGAACCCTGAGGTGAAGATCTGTAGTTCTCCCTTCAGGCTGGACAGATCATGAGAGGACTCTTCAGGCTCCTGTTTGAGGAAGTCAGCTTAGGAGTTTTGGGAGCTAAATGGGCTTTTCTATAGTCACAATGTGGACTTCCCTTAATCCCCCCATTTTGGATAAGTACCTCCTGCATGAACAATCTAGAAGCCCTCTGTCTGACCTTCAGAAAACAAATCTCCAGTCTCCTGCTCAGGTTTGGGGAAGGTCAGGTGCTTTGTTACATAGAATTTCAGGGAGGGAATCAGGGATCCAATTGCTTATAAGCGAATTTGGGATCAGCTTTTTGCATCAGACCTTACTCCCACTTCCAGATTTACTTAGTGCCACTAATTTTTCTGCCTCTGGTGGGGATGTGTTTTTAGGGAAAATGTTACCTTTTGGCTTGCTACTGCTGGTTTAGGATTATGCTTTCATAGAGTTGCCAAGGCAGTTACTTCCAAAGTGCTATGTTTTAGATTTATATATTTTTTAAATTTTCCTTTATTTTCAGTTAAGTGTTTATTCATTTATTCATTTATTGTACCTGGGGATCAAACTAAGAACCTTGCTCTTACAAGGCAGGTGGCGGCACCACTGAGCTGAATCCCTGGCCCTACTTTATTTTCATTTTGGTAAAGAGAGGCAGAGGCACCTGTTAGCTCCATCATCTTTATCCATAAGTTGGAAAGTCCTTTTTTTTTGGTGTTTCTGAAACAGTCTCACTTTGTTGTTTAGGCTGCCCTTGAACTTGAACTTACAGCAGCATTCTCCGTCTCAGTCTCCGGGATGCTGTGATTACAGGCATGCACCACCACAGCAACAAGAAGTTGGCACTTCTTCAATATCTTCTAGCCCTGGTTCTCTTGCTGTAGCTTCTCTTTGCATGCTGTCATCCACCCACAGAGCTTTAGCTACTAAATATATGTTCATGGTGCCCAAATCCATAGTTTTGGCTTAAGCATTAGTTTTCTGTTGTCACAGATTTAGGTGCTTAGAACAACAAAAATATATGCTTTCACGGTTCTGGAAAACTATGCAAAATCAATACTACTGAGCTGAAATCAAGGTGTCAGCAGGGTCACACTTGCATAGAGGCTCTAGAGGAAAATCTTTCCTTGCCTCTTAGAGCTGCTGGTCCCTCTAGGGGTTACTGGGCTTGTGACTATGTCACTGTACTGTGATCATGTTGCTTTCTCCTCTGTGTACGTATCTGATCGTCCTCGCCTCTTACTTGTAAGGATATCTCTGATATTCCAAAATATTCCTCTCATTTTATCTGTGAGGCCTTTGCCATAGAAAGTATGTTCACAGGTTCTAGGGGATTAAGACTTTATACCATTAGGTGCTACTGAAGTATTTTTCTGAGCTTTCCAATTGCCTGGTGCCTTGTACCAGAAACTTCAAACTCGGTCTCACCATGCTTCCAGCAGATACAGGAAAGACATTAAATTTGAGATTAAAAAATTTTGTTTGTGGTTCTGGAAACTGAACTCAGGGCCTTCACACTGAGCTATATCTCCAGCCCTTTTACAAAAAGTATTTTTAAGACAAAGTCTTGCAAAATTGCCCAAGCTGGCTTTGAACTTACAATCCTCCTGCTTCGAGCTATCAGAGTGCTGGGATTACAGGTGGGCATCACCATGCCTGTCTTCAATTTGCGATTTAAAGAATGGAATTTGAGTCTTTGGCTCCATAACTCTACTCAGTGCGGTCTTACTCATTTCTTTGGTCGTCTTTCTGATTAAGCATACCAAGCTTATTTCTTTGGTAGGACCTTTCTGTTCATTGCTTCCTCTGCCTAAAACAGTCTTCCTTGAAATCTTTGTGTGACTGGCATTTCCTCTGGTTCAAGTCTCATTTGGAATGCCCTTCTTTATCTGACGAGCTACAGCATCTAAACCAACACCTGAGAGTTCCTGTTTGCTTGTTTTGTGTCTCCTCTCTCCTACTAAAATATTAACTTCAAATCAGGGATCTTGTCAGTTTTTTCTTTGCTGTATCTGTTGTTCCTAATAGATAGTCAGTATATAAATAAACAATGTTAAAATGGATGGTGGAAAAAAATGGATGGTGAGGGCTGGGGATTTAGCTCAGTGCTTCTGCCGCCTGCCTCACAAGTTCAATCCTTAGTACCAAAAACAAAAAAAGGATGGTGAGATTAAGAGATCGTAGAGCCAAGATGGGAAATGTTTTATTAGTAAGATGCTTGAGATCTTGACAGCTTGAATTCTTGACAAAATAACCGAGAAAATTTGTACTTATTTTACCTTGTGTTCTTAAATTTTGTTTCCTATATTTTAATTTTATGTTTCTAACAGAGTAATATGTTTGAATA
The DNA here is from genome assembly GCF_012274545.1 of Fukomys damarensis. Lineage (NCBI taxonomy): Eukaryota > Metazoa > Chordata > Mammalia > Rodentia > Bathyergidae > Fukomys > Fukomys damarensis. The sequence goes on along the minus strand of NW_022900931.1, from coordinate 6,394,316 downwards.
ATAAAAAAAAATAGAACACAGCATTTTTATATGAAAGGAATAGCCTTCTAACTCTGTTTGTACTTCCTAAAGGAAACACATTTTAATTCATTTGGTTTAGTTCTGGTGATTATCTCCCTAAATCTAAACAACATATTTATAATACTTTTTCTGTGCATGTGGTACTTGGGATTGAATCCAGGGCCTTACACTGAGCTACATTCCCAGCCCTTTTCTATTTTGATTTTTTTGTTTTTGTTTTTTGTTTTTGTTTTTGTTTTTTTTGGTACTAGGGATTGAACTTGGGTCCTTGAGCTTGCAAGGCAGGCAAGAGAACCACTGAGCTAAATCCCCGGCCCCCCTTTTCTGTTTTGAGACTGGGTCTCACTAAATTGCCTTGACTTGAGCTTGTGTTCCTCCTACTTCAACCTCCTAAGTGCTGGAATTGCACACAAGTGCCACCACAGCCAGCTCCACTGTTTCTTTATCAGTTTATTAATTGATCAGACATTATTAATTGACTTGTCAGTAAGAAAGATCAAAATTTAGCTCATATTTTTTGTCACTTCTTCATCTCCTTGGGATTTTTGCTAGTTAATATTTCATCTCTTTAAGCCTTTAAATAATGCACTTATAGCTGTGTTTCCTGCCTCTTCAAGTTGAATCAGTAACTCTGGATTCCCTTTCATGTAGCACCACCTGGCTCTTCTGTTTCCCTCCCTTCTCCTTCTACTTCTCAGGGTCAGTCAGCTGTATTTTACAACATAAAGGTTGGTGAGAATAGGGGTAACGGAGGGTACACAGGCCAGTTCATCTAGCAGATTACAAGAAGGGCAGTGGTGCCTGAAGAAGCTAGAAAGCTAGATGGTTCAGAATTGTGCAGAGAGATGGGAAGGGGGTGGGTTATAGGCTCTTCTGTAAGCATATTTAGGTCTTCATCATTTGACTCCAGATTGGCTCGAAAATTTCAAAGGAAAAATAGCATTTACATGACAGTGACTTCAGTTTGTCACCTTTGTCCCTTTGTTCTTCCATGGACTTAAATCTCTAAATTTAGAGTCTGAATTGCAGGGTGGATGAGATCAGTAAACCAACAGGGTCCTGAGAGCATAGAGTAAGAGAGAGCTGGAAGTCTCCCAGTGGGTGGGTGCAGAGAGGGCCAGACGCACCTTTCAGGCACCTTTGCTGTGCTAGGAGGGATGAAGGAGGTGTGGGTTTGTAGAAGGACAGCAGGGTTAGCAGAAACATGTGGTGGGGAAGAATAGGGGTAACGGAGGGTACACAGGCCAGTTCATCTAGCAGATTACAAGAAGGGCAGTGGTGCCTGAAGAAGCTAGAAAGCTAGATGGTTCAGAATTGTGCAGAGAAATGGGAAGGGGGTGGGTTATTAATTCTTGGGTTATTTTACTTTTGACTTGACTTTAACTCCTAAGAACGTCTACTGAGGTGATGATCCCTGTGAGTTGAGCGGGTCGGAGGGTGTCTGGGAAGAATGATGAGAGAGGGCTGCTGAGAAAGAGTTAAAGATGCCGGAACCAGGGCTTGATGATCACTGAAGGAGGGGAACTTAACGTTTCCACGCTATGCGTGGTAATACATGCCCGTGATCCCAGCTACCTGAGAGGCTGACGCAGGAGGACTGAGCCCAGGAGTTCAAAGCCTGGGTAATGTAGGGAGACTCCGTTTCAAAGGAAGGGAGGGAGGAAGGGAGGAGGAAGGCCTAGAAGGCCAGCTGGCCTAACTTTGAGCTTCCAGGAATGAAGAAGGAAAAGAGCACTCAAGGGCTGGGATTTAGCTCAGTCGTTCCACTGCCTGCCTCGCAAGAACAAAGACCTGAGTTCAGTCCCCGTACCAAAAAGAAAAGAATAGAGTAATCAAGCTTAAACTATACATAGTTGGTGAAGAGCCTGTTAGAAAATCCAGCAGATCATTCAGTATTCCAAAAGGGCCAAGGGGTAAGGGTTAACAGGTCTTTCTTTAGTTCCTCTGTGTTTGGAGCTACCACGCTGCCCCTCTTTGCCTGAGAGCCTGTGTGAAGGTTCGGCAGGACACCTCCCCTGAGTCTGTTCTTGTTTCTCTGGATGCAGGAAGGACCATCAGAGTGCTCCACCTGTGCAGTACACAGCACTGCGGGCCTTGCTGGAAGCCATGCTGAGCCGGTGTATAGAGTTTTCCCAGACCTCGCTGAGCATGAGGGCTCCGGTCAGTGTATTGCAGCCTGCTTTTTCTGAAGTCCTTGTTCTGCTGTATTTTTAGAAAGATAATCAGTATGTTGCCTTACCATCATATACCATTTTATTTTTTTTCCTAATGCACAGACACCTACAATAATATTATTTTTTCCTAACTGCACTACCATGTGTCTTATTCTCACTTGTGTAGATGAAACAGAAGCCACAGTGTTTAAATAATTTTTCTCTAAGGTCCAAAATTAGCAAGTACTTGAGCCTGGTTAGTAAATCCCAAGGTGTTTGTACCCAAACCCATTTCATACTACATTTTGTTCCTTTATATCATCCAAGCAGTTATAGCAAACGTACTCATAAAATTCAGGCTGGATTTGTTAGAAAGTTAGAAAGAATTTGACCAGTATGTACTGTGTTGTAATCATTGGCTTTTAATGGCCCATAGATTTACGATATCAGGAAAGATATTATCAGTGTGAATGTTGATTATATCTTTCAGGGTGAAAATCTTCATACCTGATAGGATGGGGATTTTCTTTGTTTCAGAGCAACAATATGGACATTATAACCAGTGAGGCTAATGTCTACTAGCCTGTGACAGACTTCATACAAGAACCAGTCCTGTGGTTCTCAGGGAAATAGGAGGTTAAGATTTCACCCTCTACTCTTTTTAAAAAGCTACTGTATTAGATTTGTGAGGATATCCCGAAGATTCCCTGTTAAGTGAAATGTTTATGATTGGCAGAGTTAGAGGTCTGCAGTCATCTAAGCATAGACGGGGACACATAACAGGTACTGAACCCATAGGTTCCTCTCTCTTTCTAACCTCAGAGCCATCCCTGCAGGAGAGGAGAGTCAGAGAAGGCCATCCTTCGAAGGGGAAAGTTCCTCCTGAGCACTCTGGAAGGGTTTAGAAATGCCTGCAGGTGAGGAACCCTCTGTGGTCTGAGGGAATAGCAAGGAGGGGAGGCATGGGAGGGATTCAGACAAAGAATAATGCTGCAAGAGTGACATCTGATTTCTGATGCTCTGACGCATACTGAGAGGACCTTGGCTAGGGCTGGGTTGGGTGTGTGGGAGATTTGAGAGAGGTAACTGAGGGTAGGATGTTTAAAGATTCCATCCTGAGGAAGCTCTTGCCACTGTGCCATGAGGTTGTGTCTCATTCACCTCTGTCCTTCCTGCAGCTAGCCTAGCACATAGCTGGTCACTGAGCACTGCCCATATTAACAGATGTTTGTTCTGTCCGCTGTGTGCCAGGCCTGATGCTAGCCAGAGAAGGTAGAAAGATAAGTCAGAATGACTCCTGCCCACAAGGAGTTTACAGTCTCTTGGGGACCAGACAGTTTGGAGTATATATGTGGAATTTGTTGAGTTGTCAAGAATCCAGGGAGAGAAAGCAGCACAGGAGAAGGCAGAGATAGGTAAAATAGGACATATGGTAGTGTGGAAGAGTCATATATTATGGGGGTGTCATGAGACTGGAGGGTTAGTCAAGGACCCGTCTCACTGCCCTTAAGTCTTCTCCAGATCTGGTGGTGGGGTACTTACTTTCCATGGGTTCTGAGCTCAGGCAAATACTAAGCTGGTGTTTCTTACCCTTACATTGTGCAAATGGTGGTGGACATTCTCATATACTGATTTCTCAGGTTGGCTGTGGAATTCCAGGGTGAGCCTTTGGCCCAGGAGAATCCCTTCACAGCTCCCAGTGCGGAGAAGGAAGATACCTTGGAGGCCTTCTCAGAATTTCTTCTTAGTGCCTGTGACTCCCTATGTATCCCCATGGTGATGGTGGGTTCCCCCAAGCTGTGCACAGTGTGAAACTTGGGGAAGAGAAGAATGTGTATGCAAGCAGGCTAGAGGCACAAGGCAACAACTGCTCAGCTGGACCTTGAGGCCTGAGCTGTGTTATTATTTCAGCCACATTTCCTTTGGTTTTAAAAATAAAGTGTAGTGTTTCATTATAAAACTAATAGATGCTTCTGAAGAAAAGTAGAAAGCAGTAACAGTAAAATAATAAATAGGTAATGTTTATGATATGTTAAATGCCTTATATCCATTGCCTAATTTTTTCTTCCATATGATTCTGAGAAATGCTTGGTAGCATTTCCACTAGTTTTTCTTTTCTTCCTTTTATTTTGGTTCTGGGAATCAAATCTAGGGCTGTGCAATGACAGGCAAGCATTTTTACCACTGAGCTACATCGATAGCCCCTTTCTTAGTTTTTAGGTGAGGTTGTCCTGTCCTGCCATTACAAAGCATGTGCATGACAGTGCTGAGATTAAATCTGCAGCTTCTGGTTCCCAACCTATTCTTGTATTTTTCTGCAAGTTATGAGTAGCAGTGAATGTTTGTGTCCAAGTTTCAGTGAGGAACATGGATGAGTGTTCGGTGAAATGAGAGATGACCATTCTGAAGGGAGACCTGGTTCTGCATCGCTCTATTTAGAGCCAACTTGAAGTTGAGATGGTAGGAAGTGCAGTGCCCACAGCTCTTGACTCCAGGGTCACCCAGAGTCCCTTCCTACTTGAGGTTTGGGATCCTGTGAGCCTGTGAAGAGTCCATTAGTTGTGGAAAGGAACCTAAACACCTACTGGGAATGGTAGGTGGCAGCAAAGAACCGCTCTGACTCTGCTGAAGAGGCCTCTTTCCTTGAACGGCGCACCAGGATCTGCTGTGGCCCTGACACTAATAGTCATTGGCATCAGTTGCCTCATCTGCTCTGCCTTCTCCTTGACTTGTGGATATTAGAATTAGTCCCAGAAGTAGATCATAGAAATATTATATGATTCCTGCTTTCTACTTTTCTATATTTTATACATTTTCTTTAATGAGAATATTTTACTAATAATTTTTAAAAAGTAACAATTATAGCAATAATTATAACAATTGCAGTAATTACATACTATACAATATATAATATAATATAGAAAAAATATAACACCATTATATAATGCATATAATTATATACAGTAATTGTGTTGTATTTATATATTTATATATTGATATTAATATAGCAATTATATAGTGTTAATAATTATAGTAATAATTGTTTAAAAGTTGGTTCCAAAACCCAAGGAATGATGAGTACAAGGACAATGGCTCCGAGGCCTCAGCTATTCACGTGGGGAACTGAGATGGGTGCAGCAAAGGGCACATCAATGTGGCTCTGTCTAGGTGCGAGTTAGAACTTACTGTTTTATTATTATTATTTTGTTTTACTTTTTACCCATGGCTATTGTATCAGGCTGCCTAATGACTCTGCTGAAGGACCACAGGGTTAATAAACGTGAAGGTAGTTTGTAAAAGGTATTATTATTACTAATTGTAAGAGAAACACAAGTATCATTTTAAATTATGGTTTACAAAGCATTTTTTTACCCATCAGACCTCATTTGTTCCTGGGAGGTAGCTCTTCCTCTTCTTATTTTACTACATTTTTGAATAGAGGCCCGAGAAGACCATACATCTGGTATAACCCTAATGACAGATGCAAGCCTTAGATGTAGGGTTGTGACTTTAGACACCCCAGCTTTTCTTGGGCCCTTCAGATGAAAGGATTGGTCTCCTGCTGCTGAATTTGATGTTACTTTTTGCAGATGGCTTTTCTTCTTTAGAGGCTCAGTCTGGGTGGGCTGTGTTCTCCCTCCTGATTCTTTCAGAGGTACTTGGAGCAGACCACCCACCCAGGCTTAATGGAAGTGTTCCTCTCGATTCTGCACAGCCTCTTTGTCGTCGTCCCTCACATGAAGGAGAAGTTCTCTAAGAAGCTTGGTAGGCAGCAGGCCAGTATGGAAGGTGGGAGGGAGGCGGTACTATATATAGTGGCTCTGAGTGATCAAAGAAAGCAAGAGACAAGTGATGTTTATGTTTTAGTCAGAATCTATATTCATTCTCTGCCCAGTGTTGAGTGGAAATATGCAGCAGTCAAAAGCCGGTAAGGGAGGGCTGTCGTGAAGTCCAGGCGGCTGCAGTTCAGTGCCCACAGCATGCTCTCACACTCTATTCCTTTTTTATTTTTTTCTTGGTGCCGGAAATCGAACTCAGGACCTTGCGCTTGCCAGACAGGCAGCGGCACCACGGAGCTAAATCCCCAGCCCATCTCGTAATTTCTGAGACCTCACATGGTGTTTAGCATCTCTGACTCCTGAGCACTGAGTGCCAAATTATCCCTAGTCATTGTGACAGCTGAAAAATTTGCCCGTGTACTTCCAAGGGCCTTCCAGAGGAGCAGTGGCACTACTGTCAAGAGTCTTTTGTTGTTCCTTCCTAAACTTAAGTTTGGTGGCTTTTGATTCCTTCAGACTTCTCTAGGCCTTCTTGTTTTTTCTCTAACTCTTGCTAGTCATTTTTTCTCCTTTTCCAGGTTTTAATCCTATAAACAACTCAGTCTGCAGAGTAAGGACAAGAATCAGTCTGCTTTATCCCCTTTGAAAAGTGACAGTTGGGCCGGGGGTTTAGGTCAGTGATTCTGCTGCCTGCCTCACAAGCGCAAGGTCCCAAGTTCGATCCCTGGTAC